>NC_060130.1:849087384-850287384 GCF_021461395.2 Schistocerca americana | reverse complement strand
AAATACTATTAAACGAAAAAATCGTGTGAGAGCAACTTGTAATAAAACTGAACACGAGACAAAAAAGGAAACAGAGAAGAAGAAGGAAGAAATATACATATTATCGACGAGTCATGGCAAGGGACTGGCTACAATCATGTCTGATATGCAGTCCGAATATAAAGTGATTGGAATTTCGAAACCTGGTGCTCCTCTACGAGAAGTGCTGAAAAACTGTGAAAGTTCCGTGAAAAGCGACGTCAACTGTGTCATAATCGGAGGGGGAAACGATGTCTATAAAAATGAAAGCAGCCTTGCTGTAAGAACACTGAAAGAATCGCTAGGAAGAATTTCACAGGCGAAGGTATTTGTTGTAAACATTCCCTACAGACACGACTTAACGGAAGACTCGTGTGTAAACAAAGAAATCATCGCGACAAATCGGAAGTTCAGGAAGATGTGTAGCGGTTTTGTGCACACAACTTTCATTGAAGCAACGAGTTCAGTAAGAGAGCATTTTACTAGACATGGACTGCACAGAAACAACCTAGGCAAGAAAGTGCTGGCGAAAGAAATTCTCCAGGTGATAAAGACAGCAGGAGTGGGTGCCTATGTAAAAATAGCACTACCTGCAACAGGTTTTCTGCCAATGACAACAGAAAAGAAAAGTGCACCAACAGCATATGAGGAAGAAACATCTGCAGATACACCCTATGATGAAAAAATTACAACTGTGCAAACATGTAAAGCGTCACAGTCACCAGAGGCATTATCAGTAGCAGCATTGGAAAAGGAAGTAACAGTAGCATCAACAGCAGAAGCTTCACCAGCAACAGTAACTATAGTGCCTCTAAAAGGAGAAATGAGAATTGCAGCAGGAGAAGCAGCATCAAGTGTTACGTGTAGACGGAAAACAGCACCTCCTGTCCGTCTAAATGATTTTTTAGTGGAAGGCAGCAGGATGAAGCAGCCCAGGAGATAAGTAGTGTAACAAATTTCACAACACCTCACCAAAACGTTCAATCTAAAATAAACAACAATTATGATCTTAAAATTTGCTATCTGAATGTTCAAGAACTAATAGATAAAGAATTTATTGTAAACAGTTTTGGACTAGATAACAAATTTGATATTTTCTGTCTGAGTGAACATTGGGTTACTGAGAGTGTACTTACAGTTGTCAAACTTGATAACTATAATGTAGCAAATAGTTACTGTAGAAAACTGCATATAAGAGGTGGTGTGGCAATATATATTAATCAGTCATTCAGCTGCTCCATTGTTAAGTTGGACCTAGATTATTTGTGTGAGGAACAGAACTTTGAAGCCATTGGTATAGTTATGGACAGTCTTAAGTTGGTAATAGTATCCCTTTACAGGTCACCTAAGGGTATCATCAATGTATTTCTAGAAAAATTGGACATGCAGTTAGATGTACTAAGAGGGACCAGATGGTTGCATTATGACATAGTAATTGGTGGAGATCTTAATGCAGATTTTGATATAACAACACATAAACGTACTGTGACTGAGTTGAAAAACCTTTTAAGACAGTGCAATTTGCACTCAATCAATAACAGGCCCACAAGAGATGATGATGATGATGATGATGTTTTGGTTTGTGGGGCGCTCAACTGCGTGGTTATCAGCGCCCGTACAATTATCCAATCTTTGCTCAGTCCAATTTCGCCACTTTCCTGGATGATGATGAAATGATGAGGACAACACAAACACCCAGTCATCTCGAGGCAGGTGAAAATCCCTGACCCCGCCGGGAATCGAACCCGGGACCCCGTGCTCGGGAAGCGAGAACGCTACCGCGAGACCACGAGCGGCGGACCCCCCAAGAGATAAAGCATGTCTTGACAATATTTTTGTCAACTTTAAAACTACAGAAGAATCATGTGCTGTTACAGCGTTTCCATTTTCTGATCATGACTCTGTATCTTTAAACTATACAAGTAGGTTCTGTATTGATAATAGTAATATTCCTAAGCCTGTCCCAAAAGTTATAATCACCAGGCCTGTCACAGATGACAAAATTGTTCAGCTCTGTAAGTCCCTTGCTGAGAGAGACTGGTTCAACCAATGTCATGGTGACACAAGTTATAGTCTTAGTGCTGATTTGTCAGGGAAACTATTATTTGAGAGATTTTTTAAAACATTTCTGACACAATTTAATGACAATATCCCCATAAAGAAATGCAAATTAACTGACAAAGGCTTTACAAACAGGGCTACAAACAGACAAAATTCATGGTTCACTAAACAATTATCAAGTATGAAAAACCAAGTTATGGTGTTGCACAATATATGTAGCAATCAGAAAACAGAACATGCCAGATTAGCCTATATAAAATGCAGGAATGAGTATAAAAAAGCCATCGTGGAAGCCAAAAAAGCACATAATTTCAATACCATTGATAATTCTACAAATAAGTGCAAAGCTGCATGGAAATTAATAAATGGTGTTGCTAAAGATGTAAGAAGCAAAAAAATTAATATAAGTCCCCAAAAATTCAATGATTTCTTTATTAAATCTGTTGAAAATGTAGGAAATACTATAATCAAACCTGATATCAATTCATCAGAGTTACTTTCTAAAAATGTTTCTAGAACACCAACGGACACAGGTACGTTTATGTTCTCCGAGGTCTCACCTAGTCATGTCCTAAGCATTGTAAAACGGATGAAATCTTCAGACAGTGTAGATATATACGACATATCCTGTAATTTACTAAAGAAAGTAATAGACTATATTGTGTACCCCTTAACATTCTGTATAAATAAATGCATATCTGAAGGATATTTTCCCGAAGAACTCAAAGTGGCTAGGGTAATTCCAGTATATAAAAAGGGAGATATGGACTCACCTTGCAGTTACAGACCAATCTCCATAGTCCCAGCTTTTTCTAAAATACTGGAATGTGTAATTTACCAACAGCTATCTGTCTATTTTGAAAAATTAGGAATAATTAGTGAATCTCAGTATGGTTTTAGGAAAAAGTTGTCTACTGTGGATGCTATAGACTTTGTAGTCAAATACTTACATCAAGTGTTTGAGGATAAGGGCTATGCTCAACTCACATTTTGTGATCTAAGCAAAGCTTTTGACTGTGTAAAGCATAAGCCACTCCTAGAAAAACTGGAATTCTGTGGCATTAGACACAACAGCCTTAAATTAATAAAATCATATCTTCAGAACCGTAAGCAAGTTGTTTGTGTAGGGAGAGAAATGTCGAGTATAGAGCAAGTCAAGGTAGGTGTTCCGCAGGGATCTGTGCTGGGCCCCTTTTTGTTCCTGATAATGATAAATGATCTGCCGTCATTTATCAAGTCCACCACTGTGTTGTATGCAGATGATACAACATTTCTTCATGCTAGTGAGGATTTCAATAGCCTTAAAACTTGTGCAGCAAAGACAATTGACCAAGCATCCTATTGGTTCAAGGCAAATGGATTCCTGCTGAATGAAAACAAAACACAGCAGATGGTCTGTAGTCTTAGAGACAAGCTTCTGTCAGACGATCCAAGTTATGTCAAATTTTTGGGGGTATACATTGATGATAAATTATCTTGGGGTCAACATGTACAATATATTAGTGGTAAATTGTCTAGAGTTATTTACCTGTTAAGGCGACTTATGGATTGTGTTCCTGAAAAATATGTTAGAACATCCTATTTTTCATTCTTTCAGAGTATAATAACATATGGAATTATTTTGTGGGGGAACTCTAGCTGTGTACATGACATATTAATACTGCAAAAAAAAGCTATTAGGATAATTACTGGTTCTGCATATAAGGCACACTGTAAACCATTGTTCTGTGAACAGAAAATCATGACTGTTATAAACTTGTACATATACTATGTTCTAATTTATACGAAGAAGAAATTACCAGAAACAAAAACCAGAGAAAATGTACACAGCCACAATACAAGAAGGAATAGGTGCCTCTATATTCCTTACCACAGGTTGTCAAAGTCACTCAACAGCTACGAAATCATGGGGTACAAATTATTTAATAAACTTCCTCAATCTGTTCAAGAATTACCTGAACAATTATTCAAACAAACAATTCATGACTGGCTAGTCCTCCACCCATTCTATGACATAAGAGAATTTATCAACTGTAATATAATACTATAATGTTAACAAGAAACCTGTTGTTTCTTTCAAACTATTAATTGTATTTTAGTATGTATGTGACGTTGTCTATTGCTGTAATGGCCGAATGACAATAAAATTATTATTATTATTATTATTATTGTTATTGGTATGTCTCAAGGCTGATGCAGTCTTTGCCAGACTGCACTCCATAGTGTACCCAGGATCTCTGTAAGTACTATTACCTGCCCCACCCACTATAACCATGATGTCTTCGATGATGACATCTTTGCAAAGTGATCTTAAATCCTCTATCACCTGCTCCAGACCAGCACTAGGCTTAAAAGAGTTGGTGATGTGGTATTCTGATCCTAGTTCATCCTGCAAAAGTTGTGGAATACTCCAGGATTAGAACTACCTAACAACAAAACTTTCTTTCTCCTCAATGATTCCCTACATGCTTGCTATTTAATTTACTGCTGGATGTTTTTGTACCGTGTCTATAACTGCATTGGCTTGAGACTCATCAGTTTCTAACTGAAGCAACAGGTCGACCGTATTTTTCACATTCACCACAAAGCTGCAAGATAAAGTCCTAAGCCTGCTCCTTCTGTTGCTCGTTGCCACTTCCCACCACCCTTTACCGTTTTTCTTCCTTAACCTGTCCATATCTTTCCTAGCCTTGTCCCGTTCAACCTGAGGGGCAGCAATTGTACCACTATCTTCCTACAAAACCAGAGAAGAGCCTCGTTTACTTACTCAGTTCCCATGCCATTAAGAGCATCCATATGGAAAAAACTATAGCACCCACCACACCAAAGCCCAGGCCTAACAGCTCTATAGCTAGTAAGGCACTTTCTACTCATAATATATATAAAACTCTACTAAGAATAAGTCAGTTAAATTACCGATAAACAAGAAAACATATTTACACAAATTAAGCCTGCACGCAGCTATAAGTAAACAAACTACTAGTGCAAAGCTTCTGAATCAACAACTTAAAAATTGCGCTACTTTCCAGTAATGGGAGCTAAATAATGAAGAGATACACTCTGCTTAAATTTCTGGAAAAAGAAAAGAACAATATTAAACGAGATACTGTAGGTTTACTGCATCAAAACGTAAACAAAAATACAACAACCTGACTGTACGATCTTTTCGTCTTTTCTGGAATATTACGAAAATAAAATGTGAAACCCTTAATGGTAACCTTAAATAACACACTCATAAACGTATTTACTGTGTAATTTGTACTAAACTAAATGTTAGTACAGTCTAAATGACTTATCTTCACGAGAATACAAAAACTCATGCCTTTTGCCTTGCACAGGGCTGCCAAGTAGATGTTAATGGAGATGATTTAATAATCCACAATGTACGAGGTCACTCTGAACAGTAATACCTCCGAATTATTATTTGAAAACTGTCAACAGCATTTTATACAAAATAAAAACATTATTAACATTCTGCATCTTTATTCTTCATGTCTACCTGTTTGCACCCCTCTGCTGCTAGAAGACTCCGAGTTGTAGCATGTTACATGACTCTGTGTAACGCCTGGTTCACACACGCAAATAATGTCGCAGCATAGCTTGTTGCTTTCTGTAGTGGCATCATGAGCTACCGCTCACACAGGACGCCACAAATTCGCTGTAGTCGCACAGCTTTCAATATGGCGTCAGTTGAGATCATATGGGCGAGAATGAATGTTATCGTGCAGGTTATGGCAGTAGAGATGCGACAAGAGTTAAATATAATGAAGACGAATCCCAAATCTTGCAATCCGGAAACAGATGTTGCACAGAGATAAATCTGGGTCCACAAACACATTTATAAAAGAAATGACACTCGGAGACATAAATGCTGTCTGCATGGCAAACTAACCAACAGCTGGCATTCAAATATTATCTGCAGACACGCCACGTTTCCAAGATTTTAGAATTTTATTGCATTCATTTATATAAGCACTCTAAATAAGTAATTTTTTTTTAGTTTAACATTGGGCACGTCACACTTGGGAGCTATTTTCGGAATATAATCCACAATCTATACAATGCTTGGTCTCACAAATCAAAAAGTTTATATGACTCGCTTTTTTGGTTACATATCCTAAGTACATTCATTTATTCATCCACAAATCATTTAAAATCGTGGGAAACGTCATTAGTTTGCAAATATTGAATACACACACACACACACACATACACATACACATACATATACACTCACTACTGCAGAAAATCAACCATAGGTTGCTGTTCTTGTTTCCAGAAGCTGCAAAAGTGTACCTGCCGACCAATGTTTTCACTTTTTTCAAAACTAAAATGAAAACACACTGAAATCGAGTGAAATATAGTTGCAATATTCCACGATAACTCCAATAGAATGCTCGTGTATCGAAATACTGTCAGCTGGGCGCAGTGGTGGAATGAAAGTGGAACAGCAAAGCTGAGCTTTGTGTGGCATGAAAAAAGTTGCTTCTCTTAAGTTGCGCCACTAGGAACTGGGAGTTCACACATGCAACTGCGTTGCAACTGCAGTATGCCTCTAGCTGTGGTGACACTTTTGTTGTGAGTGTGAACGCAGCTTAATATAACTTTGACACTGCATGTAAAACAACATGCTGTAATCGAGTTTAGAGTTTGAAGAGTTTATCCATACATGGAACTCCCTCTTCTTCAGCATGAAAATGCTAGGTCACACATGAGCGCTGATACATCTGCAACAATCCAACACCTTAGATTCACTGTCTTTGTCCATCTTCTATGCACTCCCACCTTGAGCCCATCTGATTTTCATTTGTTTCCAAAACTTATAGAACACCTATGAAGACTTCACTTTGATAGTGATGAAGTGGTGCAAGAAGAGATGTGGTTGTGGCTCCGTCAACAAAGTCAGATATTCTACAATGACGGTATCAAAAAACTGGTCTCTTTTTAGGAGGAATTTGTGTGTCGCCAGGGTGACTATGTTGAGAAATACATATGTTGACATAAAGAATAAAAATGTACAACGAAAATAACATTTGTTTTATTTTAAAAGCTTAAAGAATTTTCACACAAAAATTCGGCTGCATTACTTTTCAGCACCCCACAACCAGAGAATTACATAACCGATTGTTAAAAATTAAATTCGATACAAAGTGATATAAAACACAAGATCTCCAAAATTAACTAGAATTTTCAGGTCTACCAATGCTCAGAGAAAAAACTTTCTCTTCTACAGACCAATAAATTCCAACAGGGGCTATAAATATACCCATACTGTTCAGTCTAAAGTATATAAAAGTGGCAGTTCATTACTTAGAGATGATAACACAAATATTAGATGGAAGAGAAGGAAAATGCAGTTGATGTTCATGACTGGAAGACAGCCCCCAACGAATTGTCAGCCCCTACCGACTTTGTCCACTGGCATATCCCTACTGAACTAGTAGCTTCAAAAGTGGTTGGCAATAATTTATACGGTAACAAAATAATATCTGTTGAATAGGAGCAATGATTATTGCTTGATGTTTACTATGCTTGTCGAAAAGAAAATGAAGGTCTCAATTCTTGAACAGGAAGTTGCATATGAGAACATTCCATTAATTGAACGACCACCACACAAATGGCGTTTTGCAGCAAATTCTATAGATTTGGAAACCGTTCATCTAAATATTGTGCAGGATTTTGCTTATCGAGCAGCACCCTTTGGATCTGGGAACAGATGACAAGAGATAATGTTATGTTACAAAGGAGAATTGAATATGTAGACAAAACTACTGCGCCAATATTTCAAGCTCATCATCGCAGAGGTTTTGAGCCTAGAAGAATGGACATGTAAAATGGTGTCTGTCAGCCTGTGTAGAGTGCCTCCCATGACAGTGACTGCTTGCAGATGGCCCTTGTTTTGTCTGAGCAGAGGCAGCATCTTGCTTATAATCATGCAGTCAAACACCAGGCAAAAGCAATTAATTACCACAGCAAAATTGTGGTTAGTGCTACAAAAGCTATCAATGTAACCATTTTCGTTTGTATGTGGCTTACAGATCATTAAGTAAGACTATTGGCACGTACATTTCAGACTGTGTTGCAAATTCCTTGAATGTCTGTGTCGTGAGAGCACACTTGCATTCGAGATTGCATTTCCTATTCCTTGAATGTGCAAGAGCTGAAAACACATGTACATTCTATTGGCTCAACAAAATATAATGATTGCTTTAGTGCAGATGTCGACAACTCTCAGCTTGCTCGCTACACGTTTTTAGTTGTTGGAATAAACTGTGAGTTGTCAGAGCATGTCTTTCAACATATTGACTCAGCAATAAGATAGGTTATAAAAGTAAGGCATCCACTACAAGTAGCATATTACTGATGCAATACCATCATAGCCATTGTCTTACAATGCTTCTTTTCTGGGCATATATGCAACTCTCCACAATGTAAGTGTGTCATGCACTACATAGGACTGCTACTAATAAAATTTGTAGTTTACTAATCAATTATTTGTTGTACTTATAAATCAGTTGCTGTATTTCAAGAAAATAGGGATTCCTCTTCTTCCATGTTAGAGAGTTTGAAGCATCTGCACGAGGCTACAAGCACAAAATGCACCGCAAAACCATCGACATTGAAGAAGGGAGAAAGGCGTCTGATCATAAGCGCAAGATGACTCAATGCGAAGTTTGGGACAGCAGTGCTGGTTTATTTGAAGGACTGTAAGATATATCTACCAGCAAGATTAACTGGTATCAATGATGGTGAACTTGACTTTCTCAACAGTGGCTTCATGTGCATGATTTATCATGGTAGAGTGAATAACATGGACAAAGTTGATTTCCAGAATAGTCATACAAACTAACATAATATGTTTGTTTGCATATGTGTATATATCAATGCATATTATAAAAATGTAAAATGTAAGTTCCTGTCCATAAGGTATCATGTGGTGGAACTACTAGAGAAAATAATGTTAGCTCTATAGTAAAAGAAGATCATTGTGATTCGATGTTCAGTTCCCTACAGAGCTTATTTCTCATATATAAAGTCTTTGGTTTTGTTTATGATCCAAACGCCTTTTTAAAAGTAGGTATGAAAAGAATGCAGTCGCTCAAGAAAGACTGCTTTAAGATTCTGAACACCTTGTTGCTTTTGAAGTGTAGGCTTTGATAAATATTAATGCATTTATTACACTGAACTGTTTCTGATGTGGTGCAGTAAACTTGTTGACAATTACATTAAGCATACATTATTTATATTACATACTCTTTCTCTATGACGTGCAGTTCAGTGTGATTTAGTTTTTATTAAGGTAGATACAGCTCTTAAAACTTGGCTAACTGCTAGTGTTTCAAGCATGACAGTGTAAGTTAAAAATCTATCTGTGCCGCAAGACAAAGTTGAATGTGATTTTAATGCATGTATGTGAAAAAAAAATTCCATGCGATCTGTAAATGGGATTCTGTGCCCAATTGAAGCTTTACCTGAGGAATGTCATCTCTTTTTAAGTATAAAATTATTTCAAAATATTTTTCTTGATCGAATGTGCGCTCTTTCATTAGAGAAAAATTTCAAGCTATTCAAGAAAATTGTAATGAAACGTTTATGAAGTGTAAATTCAGACCAATGATAGCAGAAAAATCTGTAATTTTGTGTAGGTGTCTCTATAGCAGATATAGATAATATTTATAATTAAAAATGTTAAAAATGCGTTATATTGGTGTTTAGATTTATAAGTAAATGTTTTCCTCACAATTATTAAGTTGTATGTGAAACACGGTTTTTTAATATTTGTTTCATAAAATCTTGCTGGAACCACGAGTAAAGAGACACAATGTGCCGAATGCAATTCGCGTTCAGTTATTGATGTTATTATGCTAAAAACAAAGCGCTTGCAGGTCACTTAATACTGATTCACTATCATTGTCAACAAGTGCAAATTACATACGATATGGCTATTGTCTTTTGTACTATGAATCTGCTGCTCCCACTTCCACACGATACAGGCGCCACAGAACTGATGGTGGTGTTATTACTACTGCTCATAAATGTTTAAAAAAAGAGGAGCCAATTTCATTCCTAAACCATTGTATTCTTTTGAGTGTGCATGAGATGCAGTAGGAAGAATGCGCCCCACTATTATCAGTGACTGTTGCTGAGTTGCTCAATAAGAGTGAAATTAAATTCATTTGAGAATTTCATTTTTACAAATTATGCTACTTTATTCAAATACTAGAGCAAAAACGCGCAACAACAGATATATAAGTAACTTCAGGTGTGTTCCAGGAAAGCGCACTGGGACACTGAAGTGACAAAAGTCATGGGATAGCGAGATGTACATATTCAGGTGGCGGTAGTACAGCGTACACATGGTTTTAAGGCAGTGCGTAGGCAGAGCTGTCGTTTGTATTCACATGATTCATTTCAAAACGTTTCTGGCGTGATTATGGCCTCACAACTGGAATTAACAGGCTTTAAACATGGAATGGTAGTTGGAGATAGATGCATGGGACATTTCATTTGGGAAAGCGCTAGGGAATTCAATATTCTGACATCCAAAGCTTCAAGAGTGTCCTAAGAATTCCAAATTTCAAACATTACCTACCATCAAGGACAACGCAGTGGCTGACAGTCTTCACTTAACGAGCGAGAGCATCAGCATTTGCGTAGAGTTGGCAGTGCTAAGAGACAGGCAACACTGCATGAAATAACCACAGAAATCAATGTCAGATGGACGACAAACGTATCCATTAGGGCTGTGTGGCAAAGTTTGGCGTTAATGGGCTATTACAGCAGACAACCTGTGGCGGGACAGGTTCGGTCGGTCCTTCTTTCGTCTCCGTACTCTCTCTCAGTAATTTTCTTCGAACAGTTCACCTACCTCTATATTTCGTCTTTCCGACGTCCCTTCACTCAGCAGTAGTAGATACATGCTGAGCAGTGTAAAGCAACGTTGATGAAACCACTACATAATACCTACCACACAGCGGCCTAGGTTTTTTTCAGTTGGTGGTGGCTCCTTTATAGCTACGTTTACATGGAATGAACTGGGTCATCTGGTCCAACTGAACCGATCGTTGACTGAAAATGGTTATGTGCATCTACTTGGGGACCATTTGCAGCCATTAATGGACTTCATGTTCCCAAACAACAATGTCATGTCACCAAGCCACATTCTGGACAATTTGAGAATATGATTTGGCCATCCAGATTGCCCAACATGAATCCCCTCAAAAATTTATGGAATATGGTCGAGAGGTTTTTTGGTGCAGAACATCCTGCACTGTAACACTTCCGCAAAACTGTATGGATATAGAGGCAGCATGGCTCTAGACTCCTGTAGGGGACTTCCAAGGACTTGTTGAGTCCATGCCATGTTGAGTTGCTGCACTATGTTGGGAAAAAGAAGGTCTGACACAGTATTAGAAGGTATCCCATAACTTTTGTCACCTAAATGTATGTGTTAACGACCATGTAGGCTATTTTAATAGTAACATCAGAGTTTTCACAGATGACACAGTTATCTATAATTAGGTACTGCTTCAAAGAAGCTGCAAAAATATTCATTCAGATATTGATAAGATTTCAAAGTGGTTCAGAGCTTGGTAACTTGGTTTACATATTCAGCAATGTTAAAGTGTACATTTCATAAAACAAAAAACCTAACGTCTTATGACCATAATATCAATAAGTTTCTGTTGGACTCAGTCAAGTAAAACAAATACCAATGTGTAATAATTTGTAGGGATATGAAATGAAATGTTCATATAGGCTCAGTCAATGGTGAAATAGGTGTCAGTCTGCAATTCATTGGTAGAATACTAGGGAAATACAGTCAGTCTACAAAGGAGATTACATACATTTGTGAGACCCAGCCTAGTATGTTACTGAAGTGTGTGGGATTTCGATCAGATAGTATTAACAAGAGATATTGAATATACACAAAAAAGGTAGCACATATTTGATTTACCCATGGGACAGTGAAATGGAAATTCTGAAAGAACTGAACTGGCAGTCACTTGAAGATAGCTGCAAATTATCCTGTGAAAGCTTCCTTCAGAAGTTTATAGAACGAGTTGTAAGTGATGAATTTAGAAATATACTACTCCCCTCTATGTATCGTTCTCATAGGGATGATGAAGACAAGATTAGAATAGTTACAACATGCATAGTGATGCTTAAGGAATCATTTGTCCGGCACTCCTTCCGTGAATGATGGGTGAAGAAGCTCTAATAACAAGTACAATAGGAAGCACCCTCTGCCATGCACTTCACAGTGGTTAACAGAGTGTAGATGTAGATTCAGATTTAGATGTAGACAGGAGCAAGACAGCATATACACTTGCTGGCTGTGGATCGGGGTATAGGCGCATGTAGCCAGTAATCAAAACGGATTTTGTCTTTTCTGACTTGTGAGTCCAGCTAATATTACAATGAGCCAATTGGGTGTTCTCACAGGCCAGCTGTGTGGTCGGTGCTGTGGTGGGGGGATGTTTGTGCAAGTTTTCGTTGGCTGTGGAAACACGGCTTCGCGCATCTATTCACCTGCTGATTTTTTTTCAGATGATGGTGACAGTGGAAGGGGAGTTTATGAACATTGTATCGGTAGTGTAGGGTTACTGATTTTGCTTACACGAGAAACGACATGGAAAATTTTTGTGGAGAGCCTAATAACTTACTGGAGCAACTGTACCGTCATTTTAATTACACACAATTTAAAAACGATGTGCAGCGGCAAGTAATAGAAAGAGTATTGGCAGGTAAGTACTCTAAAAGTACCTTGCTGTGTAACATAGCAGTGTATGCAGTAGCGCCTATATGTATACTTTTTATCTTAATATACTGGCATTATGCACAGCAAATGCAATTGATACTCACTACCGTCAGTTAGCCTTGTAGGCTATTCGTATTCTATTGCTATAAAACTCGGAGTAGGGACGTAAATGTTTTACTTTAGCGAAAAATATGTTTAAAAGAGTTCAGCAATCGCAAAAGTAACACTGTCGCTACAGTACTGTAACTGTTTTACCTTGAGTTACTTAGCCGTGACAGGCTGTCTGGAAACTGCGCAGAAAAGTTTCAAGAAGCTGCTTTATTAGACTTGTTTGACAAACAGAGATTACAAATATTCCATGCGTAAAACGGGTCAGTTTAAACACGAACTGTGTGAATGCAGCGTACTAATTCGTAAGATTCAGACATATTGAACGGTGAATTTCCTGTTGCGTTTGGATGAAAATTGACGCATGCTAATTTTGAAATGGCGCATTCTCATATGACGTTTATTGACGTCACATCAACAAGGGAGGAGGGTAACTGTTGAGATGGCCCTGGATCGGGCAACATATATTTTAAACCGAGACTTGGAAGTTATGGTAGAAAATACGAAAAAGAGAATCAGAAATACTCAGCTGTCATAATGTAAATGTGAGCGACACAAACATAACAAGACGTACTGTTAACCGAAAGATTTTCGAACAGCTTATGACTGTCACGTCAACGCTTTTTAATTATTATTTTTAAGGTGCGGACTATGGAGAATATAATACACAAGCTATCGTACGAAATCCAACAGTATCAGCGCACGAAAATTAAACTGGTGAAGCCAATGGAACGTCAAAAAAACAACACATACGGTAGTAAAACTTGTAAATATTCTGCCGAATTTCGTGTGTATGGCGTCGTATTCTAGAAAAACGCGCGATGATTTCGTAAAACTCTGAAAGCAGTTATGTGATGAAGAAAAGGTGTAAATAAATACAGCCTAAGTGGAAAAATAGCACCTTCAATGATTAATTTTTTTGGCATGAAGGAGATGTACCATTGTAGCAGACCTATATTGGTCAAGTAGAGCAAATAAGACTAGCAGTGATTCAAAGGCACGTGAAGCACGAATGGTCCCAGGTTTGTATGACTAACTGGAGCGATCACAGAAATGCTGAGAAACCTAAACTGACAGATGCTCGAAGAAACGACACAACTATTTCACGGAAGCCAACTGACAAAGTTTCAAGAACCAGTGTTATGTGAAGAATGTCGAAATATGCTACAGATTCCTCAGTATCACCATTTTCGGAAACACAAATACAAAATTAGACTTATAACAGTATTGCACAGAGAAATCTAAGGGGTCATTCTCAGGCTCCATAAGCGAATTGAATTCTAAGACACACTAATGTGTGGTACAGTAGGAAGTACCGCTGCCTTGTACCTCATAGAGGTTTGCAAAGTATGGCTGTAGAAGTTGGTATAGATAGATGCTTTTGTGTGCATTAGGTCCATTATTATGTGTATTGAAAGTTTTGTTTACTGTTTAATAAGAAACAATACATTTAAAAAATTGCAACCAGCAAATATATGTATGTAGTGCTTTAGACTGTTATTTGCCATCAGAGTCCAGTTTGCTCACATACTCATTTTGTGGGGCCTGAGCTGGTGGTAGCATGTTTGAATCAAGATATGGAAATACCTGTAGTCAGTTATATTTGGACAATAAATGGAAAAGAGTGGTTGATTACTGTTTACAAGGCTGTGAGCCAATATCCTGGAATGTATATAAAACCTGTAATGACACTGCTAATGCTGATGTGTTCCATTTTTGATGGTTTGGTCATCTACCCTAAGTTTCATTTGTTGCAGTTCTCCAATCCTGTTGCTTGCCAGTAATGTATCATTTCAGCACAACTGCTGCATCCTGCATCATTGATGACATGACTTGTGTAGGCCCCTACTCTTATTTAGGCTCACACTAGTTGTTCATTCCCTCTACTGCCCTGTCTGATGCAGCTTTCAGCAATGACTCGTGACATAATATAATAATATATGCCCAACTGTTTCTTTAATTCATTATCTTTCTTATGGGGTATATTTTCATTGACTTATTGCAGAATGTCTTCCGTCTTTACTCGATCGATCCTGATCTTCAACAGTCTCCTGTAACACAAAACTTGAAAGACTTCTAATTGTTTCATTCTTGTTTTTCCCGTTTTCACATTTGTCACCAACGCGGATATATTTCCAAGTATAGCTTTTCATGAATCTTTTTCTATTAACAGGTTTTTATATTAGCAGCTGTTTCTTTTTATGAAATGTACTTTTGCTGTGAGCCTTCCTTAACCCTGTGTATTTTCTGTATTTTCCTTATTTATTTGTTCCACTTCCTTCATGTAAGATGCACTGTTTCATTAAACAACCATCTCAGTTACTGTTCACTTTCGTCAACTACTGCTATGTCATCTGCAAATTGTATTATGCTGATAGTCTGTTCATGGCAAACAATACCAAATGTAGAGGTACTGGGTGGGAGTGGGGGCTTGTCATAAAAGTTTTAATCATCAGCCCAAAAAAATCGAGCTGCGAACTTGAAACTACACACTCTACAATGGGACACATTTTTCCCATCTGTGGATGGCTTGGAGAGACCGTGATTGTAGAAGTCTGCATTTTTACAGTTTAGAGAACTATTCCACCTCAGAAAACACCTCCATTTCATTCTGGAAATGCCTACCACACAATGGTTTCTTCATCTGAGGAAAGAGGAAGAAGTCCTGGGTGCCATGTCAGTAGAATATGGGGAGTGAGGCAAAACTTGATAGCCCAGCAAAGCAGTTTGTGTGACAGTATACTGAACAGAATTAGCTGGGATGTTGTTGTGGAGCAAAAAGACACTGGATAGCAGTTAGCGACAGTTCATTGTGACTGCCTTCCGTAACCTAATCAGTAGATTCCAGTAGTATGTTTCTGTGATGGTTGGCCACTTATGATTGTGTTCTGTTAGCCTCACACTATGACAGTCCCAAAAAAGACTCGGCATCACCTTGCTGATGACGGTTGGGTCTTGGGCTTTTTCAACAGTGCTGAATCCTCATATTTATACTGCTTGCGTTTGTCCTTTGCCTCACTGTCACAGTGATATACACATTACTCATTCATGGGGATTAGCAGGTTGAAGAGGTGTTCTGGATTGGCCTGACACAGTTGCAACATTTTCATTGCTGCTTCAGTTTGGTGGGCTTAGTGAATGGTTGTGAGGATAAGTGGAACCTCATGGGAATGAGCTTTGTCATGTTCAGAATGTTGTGCAGTATGTGGAAAACCGATCCATGACTGACGTTTTCCACTTTTACCTCAATTTTAGTCTTCATTCTTCAGAGGTGCGAACTTCTTTTGCAGTTCCTGGTTCTTCACAGAGAGGTGGTCTGCTACATCATTCCTCACCATTGAGGCTTGTTTGACCACATTGGAAGCATCTCCACACTGTAACAACTTTCATAGGATGGTACATTGTTACCATTCACTTGCACCATCACACCATTGTTCCCCTTTAAATACAAAAAATGGATTACTGTATGAAACTCCACTTTATCACTGGGCCATTTTGTTTTGGCCACTCTAGCAGTGTGGTACAGTACTTTCTCATTGGGATTTCAGAATGTTCCAGTACATCAATTGTGTACCAGCAAACAAACAAAAACTTAGTTATGTGACTTAATTTTTTCAAGTTGATAATTCAAGCTTTTTGACTGCATGTCATCGTCCTCTATTTCCCTCACTGGCTGTTCAGTATTAAAATTAAACAACATCAAAAGTGAAAGTGAGCAATCTTCTGTGTGTGTGTGTGAGTGTGTGTGTGTGTGTGTGTGTGTGTCACCTTACTTGTTTTACATATACATAGCAAAAATACAGTGATGTATATCAATTAATGTATTATTGCATTTATAATCTGACTGTATTTGCTAGTTACAAAAAGATAGAATTTTCACAAAAAATGTTTTTAAAAGTATTTTACAAAAGGCAACATTGATAATATAAATACGTTATAAAAAGCACCATTGATAATATAGTTCATTTTTCTGTAATTCCTTGGTCTTCAATCAGCAGTGCCAAGAAGAACAGAGAAAAAGTAGAGGACAGCAGCATTGGCGTTTTGACACGAAATATTATTTTGTACATCTTACATACTGGAAGTGACTCTATAGACAGATTAACATTTTTTGCGGTTACCCTTTGCAATGTATACTGACACACTACTTAATTTTTTTATTTCAAGATATTCTTTAACACTGATAATGGCTTAAAATGCTGAAATTAGTTTTGTAACAAAGAAAAGGTCTAAATAAATACGGCCTAAGAGGAAAGATAGCACTGTGATTCAGTAAATGTATGGCTTTGGCGCCCACTATGAAGATTGGACCATTGCAGTATGTTGCTCAAGAGGAGCAAATAGGACTAGCAATGATTAAAAGGTGTGCAGCATGAACCACCACAGGTTTGTTTGATATCACTGTAGCACATCACAGATTTCACTTAGACTCTTTTTTTTATTTTTTTTATTTTTTTAAGGGATTGATGATTTTACTATCTCATCCGAAGTCAATGTATGTGGGTCATTCTGGAAGTAAGGAACGTTTTGCCATTCCAAGGTAGTCTTTAATAATAATGCACAAAGTGAATACACATGTTTTGGCACATACTTGAGCTACTTATTCGCATAGTTGCCTTTTACATTAAGGCACTTGTTGTACTTTGGCACCAGTTTGTGTATACCCTCTTTATACAATGTAGCTGCCTGACTATTCAGCCAGGTCACTATAGCATCCTTACGTCTTCATCATTTGCAAAATGTTTACCAGCAAGGTGCTTCTCCAATTTTGGAAACAGGAAAAAATCTGATGGTGACAGATCTAGACCGTAGGGAGAATGCTCAAGGATGTCCAACTGGAATTTCTCCCACAGCATGGCTCATGTCTGCTGGACAGTATGTGGACATGCATTGTCATGCAACAGAACAATTCCACACGAGAGCTTGCCTCTTCGGCAGTTCTGGATACCTCAACAAAGATGTTCAGAGGTAGCACAGTATGCATTACTATTCATTGGCGTGTTGTAGGTTATGAAATCAATGAGTTCGACCTCTTCACTGTCTCAGAGTACAGAAGCCATCAGTTTTTGAGTCGATGCAATTTGTTTGAATTTGGGTGGCTTTTGTGGTGACCTCTCCACAGATTCTCATTTCATTGTGGGGATGTTATTACCTGTGTTTCATCTCCTATAACAATCTGGACAATGAACCTGTTGCCATCCAATTCATAATGCTCCAAGAATGCTAATGCAGCACCCATTCTTGCAGCTTTCTAGTCATCCGTGAGTATGTGTGGCACCCACCATGTACAGATTTTGTGGCATTCTAAGTGCTGAGTGACAGTTTCAAGCACAATTTAATGAGCCATTTCCTGACATTATTCATACACATTGCTAATTGTGAGTCATTGATTCTCTTGAGTGATGTGATTCACCTTTTGTTTCAGTGTGTCTGTGATGATGGAGGGCTGCCGTGATCTCTCTTCATCATGAACATCTGTCCTCCCATTCTTAAACATTATGCACCACTTTCGACACCTGCTGCATTAATTACACCTTCATCATAAATGGTAACAAGCATGCAGTGAATGTCACAGTCTAACATTTTCTGCCTGTAGGAAACAAATAACACCTTACAGTCGGGGTGATTTGCGATAGACACAACCAGGGTCACAGCTATCTCTGCACTTACCATGTGACAAAGTTCCTCTTACAACTGTGTGCAGTAACTGTCCACATCATACTGAACACCTGAAATCAATGGGCAGGTACCAAAAGACAGGTGTGGGGACTGTATGTGCAAATGTTCTTTACTTTCTGGAATGGCCCTCACATAAGCTCTTTCAGTGGGCTTACTTGACTTAACCTTTCACAGAATACAATTATCCAGCATGTCTTAAGATTTCATGGTGTTGATACAGATAAATAATCAAACAGCAGTGCCCTTTGGAGGAAGAAAGCTAATCTAAATTTCTTGTATTGATGGTCTTTTGAAGATGCAAGCAACCTGCCACCAACTTCGATAACTGGCGCTGTTGGTTAAGGCTATTTAATCAATTAAACTTCAAAGACATATGAATTCTTATGGGGAAATATTTTGTTTACAAACAATTTCTGTACTTTATTTATCACTCAAGGAATATTGCAACCTGGATGAGAGACTGGAATGACAGAATTTAGTATGCATCTGTTGGATGATTTTTGAATTACTGTATCAGAAGATAGGCTCAATTTATTTTGCTAGTATTCTGTTGTTGTACACAGCTCAAAATGGATGGCAAGAACAGTTTCTTGAGCAGAATCACACAGCTGCTTGTGCATCATGATTTAATTTTCTTCTTCTCTTTGTTGTGGGAGTCTTATAGGTGTCACTACATCTTGCACCTCTGTCGCCAAACACCTAGAGCTTGCAATTCTTCCTCATCCTCTTCTATTCATCTTCTATCCATCACTTCTTGGGTACCCCTTCGCCATCCTGTTTGTGTTCTTCCTCTTCCTTTCCTTCTTGGAGGTTGGCATGGAAGTGTTATCTTCATCCATTTGTCTTCTTCTATTCTTTTGACATACCCTAACCATCCTTGCTGTCTCTCTTCTAGTCTATCCATAATAATATAATGGGCCTGCATCCTTTCTCTTATTTCCTCATTTCTGATGCAGTCAAGTAGGGAAATTCTACATGCTCATCTCAAGTAGTCCATTTCTGAAGCTCTAAGTCTCTTTTTATTTTTTTGTAAGAGTTCCTAACACTCATACCTGTAACTTGGTTCCATGATGGATTTGTATAACTGGATTTTAACCTTTAAACTCAGTTTTGAGGACCAAAGAATAGGATTTAATTTTTGGATGGACACCCTTCCTTACCTGAATAATTGTTGGATATCTCTGTCACACCTTCCTCATATGTTAGGATAGTACCCAGATGCATAAACTCTTATCACACTTGAATTTGATATTTGCCAATGTTCAAGTTACAACAAGTCTGCAACATAGATAATCCATCTTCTCAGTATTAGTTTTCAAATCCCACTTTTTCACCAGCAGCTTACTAAGCCTGTAAGATATGTCCTCTTTATCATTTGTTGCAATGGTCTGATCATTAGCAAAGAAAAGTGTGTATATACACTGGTTACTTACTTCAGTCCCCTTACCCATGCACTTTATACACCAGAGATACAGTTCCTTCTACCCAGACATCTTAAAGAGTGTGGGAGACAAGACAGCATACTTGTTCCAGTGATGGAAGTGAGCACTGATGGTATTGTTGCTGTCCTTCAACTGGAAACCTGTATCCAGCAGCTGGTACATGTGGTAGCATGAAGTTCACTACAATTTCATTTAAGCCATAACTAGTGTCTATAATCTCTGCAATCCACCAGTCACAGTCATACACACACGCCACAAACATCCCCCTTCTCAGGTTGTGAATCTGAATATTGTCCTGCTGTTTCTGAGGTGTTGGCCAAACGAACAAAATTTCTTCTTTCTTGCTCTTTAATGTGCATGCAATATTGATTTGCTCATCACTTTGAGTCCAAAAATGTGTCTCCTGAATTCCTTTCACAAGAGTAGTTTGTTTGGACCATTCTTCTTTTTTCTGCTCATGGAATTTTTTGGTTTCCTCTTTGGACAAAAGAATGAGAGGTGTAGATGTGTAAGATTTCACGACGTGAAATCCTCAGCATTCTGAATCGCAGCTGTATTTGTTCTGGAAAGATTATGTTTTGAAGCATGATGCTTCAGCAGGCCTACACCATCATAAGGCCCCTTCCTGTGACCAGAAGCACTGTATACCCAGTCAACTGGCACAGGCAACTTAATTCAAACAGCTGGCAACAGTTTTTAACATGACTAGGAGCACCATCAGAAATAATAATGATCTTATCTGCACCTGTTTGTAGTTGAAGAATTTTGCGCATTGATAGCAAAGCATGTGCTGAGTCATGTCCTGTGTCATTACTTATAACTGGAACACTTGTGGTCTTGTTTTGAAAATATGTCAGTCCTGTAAAAATTGAAACCTGGTCATTACTCCAGTGATAACCTTGTACTTCTTGTGGGAGAATTACAGGCCAGTTCTCAGCAAACTCACAGTGAAGCACTAAACATAGTTCTTCAGCCTGTACATGCCCTTCACTTGTGCAATGTGTTGTTGTTGAAATTTCTTCAGATGCTGGTGCGTTACTGCTTTCACTCCTGCTGTCACTCCTGTAAAAATTGAAACCTGGTCATTACTCCAGTGATAACCTTGTACTTTTCGTGGGAGAATTACAGGCCAGTTCTCAGCAAACTCACAGTGAAGCACTAAACATAGTTCTTCAGCCTGTACATGCCCTTCACTTGTGCAATGTGTTGTTGTTGAAATTTCTTCAGATGCTTGTGTGTTACTGCTTTCACTGACCATTTACCAAGTTCATCAATGAAGCTGTCAAAGGTGACAGTTTTCTTAATTAGTTTATTTTCCTCCCATGTCGTATATGTAATTTCTGTAGAGTTATCTGCTACGTCTTCCAGACCAAGCGTTTGTAAAGACAGTACTCCCTTTTCAGGCCAGTCACCACATTCTTGAAACAAACAAGTCTCTCGCTTTATGTCACAAACTACTAATGACTTCACACGCCCAACCAAGGTGTCATATGTCACGTGCTCCTGTAAGTTCTTCAAAGTTACCACACAAAGTTCAAAATTTGCACAGTACACGTATAAACAGACAACTGTGGGTAGGGTGTGGAACTACCCATGTAGGTCGTAGTGCATAAAATTTTGATCTTCCAATATGTGAAGTTGTATAGTTGCTCTTATAAATGGCAAAAGTTTCTTTAATACTGCAAGTCATGTACCTTTTCACTTTCACAACTTTTTTTGACCTTCAACTGTTACAGTTATAGTGTCTTTTTTGTTGACACTCTGGCGAGAACAGTCCCAATTATCTTCCAGATAAATGACTGCACCATTTGAACTTGAGCTGCTTCTACAGGATGACCATAATAGGGATCTGGTCTTCCTAAGACTCCTTTTACTGATCTCACATTTCTTGATTCATCAGCCATGTACTTTGATACAGATGGAACGTGGTTCAAAACTGTTTTCTTTGAAAATGTATCTGGACTAATAGTTAAAATTTGCGCCTGTTCACTGTATGATGCACAATATTCAACAGCTGAATTGATATTTGTGAAAAATTCCTGGCAAGAGGTGCAGGAATGCTTTGGTTCATTTTCCTCTGAAGATGGAATTTCTACTTTGAAGAGTGTGGTCAGTTTTGCTGTAGTGTATTCATCCATAACTTTAGTAATTTCTTTGCACTTTCTTGATGCTTAGAGCTTATAATTCGACTTCAATCATCATGGTTTCTTAACAGGATTAACACCTACCTGTGTAGTTGACTGATTCAGTGTATTTAATTCTTCTTCTATTGACGCAAAATCTGCATCATCTCCACCACGGGAGGCTTCACCTTGTTCAGATACTATCATTGTTGTTATTCTGTCAAAACAATTAGAAAACAAAAAGTCATCACTGGAAACATCTTCACTTTGAAACAGTCTTCAAATGAGAACACTTATTCCCCACGCGAACAAAGTCTGTTTTTTATTTGTGTTATATATCACTCTTTTATGGATCTGCAGATAGTCAGCACACTTCACTGTTCTGTGGCCCCAGTCAGAAGACATTGCAAACAGTCCTTTTCACAAAAAACACTGCAATTGTGTCAACGGGTAAATTCCTCACGAAAACACAGAACTCACTGGATGGTCTCAGATTTCTTAGAAGTCTCTTCAGTAAACAAATTGGCACTGAAAAACTACAATACAGAGACCTCCAATGAACAACCACGACAGAGAAACTGACTAGAAACTACAACAGAGCATAAGAAATATCTGCAACAATGAAAGTGAAAAGAAATAACTGCAACAAAGAAAGTGATAAGAAATAACTGCAACAAAGACAATAGAAATAAACATTGTAACAAAGAAATGAGTAAGAAACAACTTCAGTGAAGATATACATTACCCTTGAAAGTTAAAAAAATATTTTTAAAAATAAAACCTGTCCATCTTAAAAGTGGAAGCTCTCCTTTACAGAGAATATAGTACTACATGGTACTAATCAACAGAAAAAAAATCTAACTTTTCTAGATGGCATTTTGAAGAAAAAAAGTTCTATAAATTATAAAAAAATTCAAAAGGAGGATGCCATTGTAATCATAAAACAATTATCTCTCAAATAAAAAAAAAACAGTAAAAAATGCCTAGAACTGTCACAGAGATACAGCATTTAAAATTTTTTTCCGAAATTCGCATCTTCAAAATGGTGTTTGTTCGCATCTTCAGAATGGCGTTTGCAGTGTCATCTTTGGAGGCCTGTTTCTCAGGGCAGGAATCTTTGTGGAGAAAACAAAAAAATACATGTTCTTACTTACTCCTGAATATTAACATATGCTAAATTAAATAATATCTGAGACTGTGAAGGTACCTCCCCTGCATGAAGTGATATGGATTATGCCAGTTTAATGTTACCAGTAAGTTCCTAAATGAATTAACTAACACTTCTGAAGTTAAGAGTAACTCTCCTATGTGGTACACACAATAATATCAGTAAAAATTACAATGGAATAACTATTATTTAATTTCAGAATAAAAGTTACAATAAAATTACAAATTTTGGAACATTGACCAATTTCTTGCAATATGAACTGTTAAAAAAAATCAGTGCAATTCTGTATACTATATTTTAAAATTAATATCCCTCTCAACCCACCCTTCCTCCATCTTTAAACAGTATCAAAGGCAGACAGAAATGTGTAAGAAAAGCATAGTTCTATATTTTTCAGAAGAAAAAATAAAAATGGTGTTTTGAGATTTTGAAAAGCAAAATTGCAAATGAGAAGCACAAAATTCATTTATAATTATGAAGCTGTTATTTCAAGAAGTGACATAAGAATCAGTTAACATGAAAACCAAATTTTTTGCATTTTTGCAACACTCCATTAATCTCACAAGAGCATTGTGTTACATATCAAATTAAACCGCATTTCAGGAATTTTAAAATGACACTAGATTCAACTCTATTGTTTCAATATTTTCAGCATTATATGCATAATTGATTCCTCAAAACATTTGGAAAATTGTGCTTTTCATATTTTGAAACATGAAAACAAAGACCTGACATGGTCAAAACCTGTTAGAATGTACAATATTTGTTAGCTGCATGGGTTCTGCCAGCATTCAAAAATTAGACAAATCTTGGACATCAAGGTCCAAAAATTAATCAGAATTGGCTGGTTTGATCTGAACTGATGTGTTGTAACACATAACATTAAAAACATACTGTCACTTCTTGAACAAGTATGTTTTCTGATCACAAGTATTAGATTCAACAAGTACAATGTGAAGTATGGCATGTGGCAAGACAGTAACAAACACTTCAATAATTACATGAGTTGCACACAGGACCAAAGCAGAATGAAGACGAGCACTGGACGGTAATTGTCTACGTAGACACGTGTGCCAGATGCCACTGAATGTGCCTGTGCAATCATTTTGTGCTGTCACTTGGCCACCGTGTCTCCTCCTAGCGGCCACTGTTGGAGACATCGGCCAGTGTGTAACATCTACGTGATAGTTTGATTACCACACCCCTTCGTCCATGTGGGAGTGATGAGCTACGTCTCAGCACAGCAACCCATTTGGCTGGGCATTCTGGCAGTGCCCTGAACCAGACCATCATTATCAGGGGTGTAGCAAGTCGGTACTGCAGCCTGGTTGTCTGTCAACATCTGATCCACTGATCCATTGGGAGGGGGGGGGGGGGGCAAACACAGTGTGTCTCACGTAAGGGTTGTCAGGCACATTTTATCTGGTGTTTTGGCAGATATTTGCAGTTTTGTTATTGCGAAAGTAGCTGGAATCAGCCCAAATAAATACTGCCTGTCACATCTTTCATCCAAAGCCCAGTGTTACAAAGAAAATGATCTTTAGATCAAAATTTTATGTACTCATCCAACAGAGCAGCCCCAGATTAGTCTAGTATAATATTTACTTTATTGATGTGTGTTAACAGGAACAGTAAAACATGAAGAATTAGCAGTTCTCCAGCAGTGACAGCACCTCACAGACTACTACAGCCACGCAGCAACACTGCTCCATTGCTGCTGGCATTCTGCATTGTTCTTCATATTTTACTGTCCCAATTAATACATACTGATAAACCAAATATCGTACTAGAATGTTATGGGACAGCTCTGTCAAATGAGCACATGAAATTCTGATTTAAAAATAATTTTGTTTGTAACAGGAAAGAAACTGACAATTTCCATCAAAACTGTGTGCCACATGAGAGACTTAATGAGCAGTATTTGTTTGGGCTGATTCTGTCTTCACACTGTAAGAACAAAACTGCAAACATCTGCTGAAACACCAGAGAAAATGTGCCTGATGACCTATAGCAGAGACATCTGGATGTATCTCTTAAGAATCATCAGGTGCATTTGATTTGGTGTTTTGGGAGATATCTGCAATTTCACTTTTGCAATGTGTAGCTGGAATCAGCCCAAACAAATATTGCTCGTTATGTCTTTCATGCAATGCATAATGTCGACAGAAAGTGTCTGTTTGTTTCCCATTATGAGTAAAATTATTTATAAAGTGGAATCTTACATGTCTATTCAATAGAGTGAGCCCAAATTAGTCTAATGCAATATCTGTTTTATCAATATGTATTGACAGGGACAGTATAACTCTGTGAATAACCAGTGCTCCAGCAGTGACCGCACCATCCCAACCAGTGCTGACTGCTACTGCCACACAGCAGTGCTGTTCAGTCACTGCTGGGATACTGATGGTTGTTCATTGTGTTTTGCAGTCCCTGTTAACACATATTGATAAAACAAATATCACACTAGACTAATTTGGGCCCGCTTTATCTAAAGAGCACGTAAAATTCCACTTCAAAAATTATTTTCTTTTTAAGGGGAAACAATCTGATACTTTCAGTTGACACTGGATGTCGTATAAAAGACATGATGAGTGGTATTTGTTTGAGCTAACTCCAGCTACACATTGCAAACATGAAATTGCAGATATCTGCTGAAACATCAGAGAAAATGCGCCTGATGACTCTTAAGAGAGACATGGTATATAAACTAATGGAAAAAAAATCATAACACCAAACAGTAATTCAGAAATAAATTTGTTTAAGTAACATATTTTAGTGATTAACATTACAATCTGGCAGGTTAATGCAAGCACAAGATAGCCATTACAAATGTGAAATCCTGGTACATTAATAACCAGTGTCACTGCCACAATGTTTAATGCAAGCATGCAAAGGTGCCGCATTGTGTTGTACAGGTGCCGGATGTCAGTTTGTGGGAGGGAGTTCCATGCCTGTCGCACTTGGTCCATCAATAGAGGGATGGTTAATGCTTTTTGTGGATGACATTGGAATTATCATCTGATGGTGTCCCATATGTGCTTAATTGGAGACAGGTCTGGTGATCGAGCAGGCCAAGGCAACATGTTGACACTCTATAGAGCACACTGGGTTATGACAGTGCTATGTAGGTGAGCCTGTCGGAAAACATTCCCTGTAATGCTGTTCGTGACTGGCAGCACAACAGGTCGAATCACCAGATTGACTTACAAATTTCGAGTCAGGATGCGTGGGATTCCTGGTGCCATATGAAATCACACTACAGATAATAACTCCAGGTGTAGATCCAGTGTGTATAGCATGCAGACAGATTCATTGCAGGCCCTCAACTGGCTTCCTTCTAACCAACACGTGGCCTTCACTGGCACCGAGGCAGAACCAGCTTTCATCAGAAAATGCAACAGACCTCCACCCTGCCCTCCATTGAGCTCTTGCTTGGCACCAGTGAAGTCATAAATGGTGGTGGTTCGGGGTCAGTGGAATGCACTCTGCAGGGCATCTGGCTCGGAGTTGTCCTTGAAGTAAACAATTTGGAACAGTCACTTGTGTCAGTGTGGTGCCAACTGCTGCAGTACAATGCCTAGAGCAATATGCTGGTGCCACATGGCCTTCTGTAGCCTGGTCTTCTTGCGACTGTACATTCCTGTGACCACTGCTGCCAGCAACAAGTGCAAAGCAGCACGGGAGACAGTCAACTCCAGTGTATCGAATGCCCTACCTGTTACTACAGGAGCATCACAAGGTTCTGTCCTGGGCCCTTTTCTTTCTCTAATATTCATGAATGTGTACCCAGTTCTTTGCTCTGCAAGTCAATACTAAATGCTGACGATTCAACCCTCATAATGACTGATGGAATATAGACAAAGTGAAAAGGAAAACACTGGCAACGGTTCACATGTCTGCACAGTGCGTACATCAAAATAAACTAATATTAAATGAAAACAAAAGTGGAACTATATATGTCTATCTTCATAAACTAATGAAATGGTGAATGAGTGTGAATCCGCCCGAGTACTAGGAATTCATTTGGATCCACAACTGAAATGGGATGAACAGACTGAGCAGTTGTGCATCAAACTATCATAAGTGATTTACTTACTACCCAAGATAAAACTCTGTGTCAGTGTTCGTATTATATTTTCTTCCACTTTCACTTTAACTTGTGGAAATATCGTATGGGGCTGCCCTTCTGGTGAGAAAAGAGTGTTTATGTGTTTAAAAAAATGCTGTGAGAACAATTGCAGACATTCCAAACAGTGAGTCATGGTGACCACATTTCATAGAACTAAAAATTCTAACTGTACCTTCCCTCTATATTAAAGCCTGCCTCCTCTCAATGACAAACGAACCAATGGAAAATCCACGATAGAATGTAACAGTATTATGAAAAGCAAAGTTGGTGCCCACCATATAGTGGAGATGCTTAGTCGCGGAAGATAGGCACAACAGAAACACTGTCACAAATAAGCTTTCGGCCAGCAAGGCCATCATCAAAAACAGACGGCAGACACACACAGACACACTCACACAAACACAACTCACCCACACATGAGTGCAGTCTCTGGCAAGTGAAGAATGTACTAGATTA
The DNA here is from genome assembly GCF_021461395.2 of Schistocerca americana. Classification (NCBI taxonomy): domain Eukaryota; kingdom Metazoa; phylum Arthropoda; class Insecta; order Orthoptera; family Acrididae; genus Schistocerca; species Schistocerca americana. The sequence goes on along the minus strand of NC_060130.1, from coordinate 850,259,438 downwards.
AGTAGGTCCCAATATAGTTTTAAATATACTGGAATGAAGCTGTATAATAAACTATCTGTGACAGTGAGACACATAGAGAAGGAGAACTTTATAATAGTGTGATACCCTAAACCGAACATTTAATTTTTAATGTAAAATATAAATGTAATGTCTAATTTTTAGTGTATAATCCTGTTATTGTATATGTACTGCTTATTGTATATGTATCCCTGGAAGAATAGTCAATATTCAAGGATGTGACAGGACTGATCATTCAGAGCCAAAAAGTGCAGTAAACACGGGCTCTAAAATGCATACCTTAATTGTTATGAGCACTTCTTCACCTTCAATACTGTGAAACAAATGTATTCTACTGCAAGTTACGTACTTTCTGTATTTCGAGAGTTGGTAGTATGAACCAAAACAAGACTGAAATTTACAGTAAACATAGGCTCTAAAGTGCTTACCTTAAGAGCTGTGAGTGCTTATTTATCTTCGTTACTATGAAACACATTTCTTCTACTGAATAAGTGCTTGTAACTCTTAGGGTATGTATTTTAGAGCCATGTTTACCAGACTTTTTGGCTTTTAATTACAGTTCATGTCATATCCCTGAATATTGACCGTTTCTTCTGGGATACCCTATACATCAAAACCCATATCATGTACATGTGCAGTGGTCAGTGAATAAATGTGAATATGAAAAGTGGCAGTTGTACAATGTATGCAGGGTTATTCACAAGACGTCTGAGGCTTCAGAAGATGACTTCATCAGAACTACAAGACATACAGAAAATGAGACACATATCAGCAGATAGAGCATCTCTCCAAGCTTTTAGCTCACATTGCAGATGCTCATTGTGGGTACTGTCTGTTATGCGGCAAATGTCAATATCATAGTGAAACTCTTGCCATACACATCCAACATGCCATGGTCAATATTAGTGACATCATTAATTATCCTTCCTTGCAGCTCTCCCAGATTAAGTGGCAGTGGCATTAGTAACACACAGTCTTTAACATAAGCCAATAAGGAGGAGTCACATGGAGCTAAGTCAGGTGACAGTGGGAGCCAGTGAACAAGGGAAGAGTCATGATGGGAAACGCTTCCAATCCAACACTGAGGCACTTTGGCATTGACATAATCACAAAAGTGTGAAAGAAAGTGTAGTGGAGCACCATCTTGTTGCAAAATGAAGTCTCCACTGTCTTACTATAATTGAGGCAGAAGCTGTTACTGCAGCATGTCCAGGTACATGAAACCAGTCAAAGTTTCCTTCACACAAAAAAAGTCCCTAAACATTTTTTAGAGAGTATGCCACAAGAGATGTTAACTTTCAATAAACCATGAAAGTGTTCCACAATCGTGTGTAGATATACTGTGTACCAAATGCACATGTTATGATGATTTACCTTTACAGACATATTAATTGTAAACAGTATTCCTGTTTTTAATTCTAATACTTATTCTGTTTTAATTCTAAATGACTCTCTGAAAACTGAGTAGTGCAGCATGGGGACCATGATATCTGCTACATCTCCTATATGCATAAACTACCTCTTGTCTTTCACCATCTAATACTAACATGAGCTCATATGACTTCATTAAACAAATAACTACAATTCCTTATAAAGGATACTTTAATGTGAGGAGAGTGGAGGGACCTTCATGAAGGGTTTCAGTACATCAGTGAGAGTCGTGCAAACTTCACTAATAACTCCTGATGTATTTTACTTGGATATTTTGAACAGGTACAAGTTTGTAACAGAATATGAAGTTGAGAAAAAGTTCAAAGCTAGGTGTATGAGTATCTTAATAAGAACTACTGTTCCTATAATTTGTGTCCTATTTTGTTATTGTTGGTTAAAAATATCAACAACAGTTCAAAGCACTTGAATGATATGTGGTAAAAATTGGAAGCAGTTCACTGAAAAGCCTCTCTCTCCTATACATTTCTCTATTGTGTAAAATGAGGTTACCCATTGTCACTGGTTTTCCTTTTTAATATATGGTAATTAAGTACAATAAATGCTGCATTAGCAGTTTAGATTGCTCTAATTTTGACCATTTGTGAGTGCTGATTGGCACAACCTCTGCATCTCTGAACACTTTGCTTTGCTATGTTCTGAAAAGTGCTGCAATCTGCCATTCTTACAACTACTTTTATGTGTTCATTCTACTTCAAATTGTGCCAGATACACACTCCCATGTATTTTATGGTTGTGACTCTTTCATGTGACTTATCCTCTGCAAATCTTCTTGCATTTCACCTCAGTACTCTGTTATGATGACTGTTCCATGTACAATAGCATCGCTCACAAACAGCCTCGAAGATCTTCCAGTGTCATTAATCAGATGGTTTATATATTTCATGAACAGCAACAAGCCTATAACATTCCATAGAGGTGTGCCTAAAATGATACATAGATTAAAATAACAGGGTACTGATAGAAAATTGTGTATGCAACAACCAATCACAAGAATGTGGTTGGACCCTCCTTATGTTCATAATAGTCATATTGCTCTGCCCTACCAACTCAAATGTCAGTTAAAAATCAGTTGTGGTCAACATTTCTGTAAGTAAAATAACTGGTGTGATTCATTTTCATTGTGTGCTTTTTGTTGTTTATGTGGCATGTAAGTTTATGTGACAGAAATTTTGAAGCTAGCAAAAATACTGCACAGATAAATGTGGTCAAAGAAATGAGTTTGTTGACTTTCTGTGGGAACGTTTTGGGAAAGAGGGAGATGGCGGAACACTTCCTCTGCTTCTACCAAGGGTTGTAGACAGAGCTGAAGATGCCTTGAAGATACACAAAAACAACCTAGTGGAGATTTCCAACATAAAATACAGTACAGAGCAGGAGAGGAGTGCGTGTTTAAGGTGCAGACACTTAGTAAAAAAGAAGAAGACAGAAAAATGACTGTGAGACTTAAACTCATTTCATCAAGATGCAGTTTATCATCACATGTATATGGCTGTTATGTAAAGACAGGACATCTGAGCATAAAAAAATGTATCACTCTTTACCATGCCAAATTATTTAGTGATGGCAATACTTATATGGTAACAGTTGTGCAGTCCTTTGGTTTCAGATACAAGGAATTTAATGGTCGCAGTGTTATTATGGAACAAAGTGACAAAATTCGTTGGCATTGTTGATTTTTAAGAGATAGTTACAAAGGTACTTTTGGTACTCATGCTTATCAATAATGCTGTGGAAACAGAGGACACAGAATCAAGGCTGCTGGCAGCCAGCAAACTGATTATGGCTGTTCTGTTGACATGCTGGCTTGTGATTGGTTTTGATTGGTTTAGCACTGTGGATGTTAGAACTCTTGCTGTTGACAGTTTGCTACTACTTGTACACAGTAAAGTGGTGACAAGTCTGGATTATCCATGAACTGGATGTGCTGCTCCATCATGAGCAACCAGTTTATGGACTTACGGCAGCAGCTGCTGCAACTACAACATTAGAGCAACTACAGCAGCAAAATGCTGAGTGTTGGCATTTCGGGAAAAACTGTGCAACAGGTGTGCTGACCCCAGGCTCCATCTGGCTTTTGAGTATTTTGATGCAGGTACAGAGAGGTGGGACAACTATGTGAAACATTTCTTGCAAAATAAGAAAAGTTACTGATCCTGTAAATATGAGTGCACTCCTCTTCTCTTCAAGTTCCATTCTTTATAATTTGGTGAAAAATTTTTGTCCACACAAGGAACCCACTTTGTTGAAATTTTCCGAGTTGTGCATGGCATTAATTGCACATGTTGAGTGTTAATCACATTTTGTAGTAGCATGCCTTCAGTTAAATCAGTGATGAAAGCAGGTTAACAAGTCATGTGTGGAATGGGTAATGGAGTTATGGTGTTTGTATAGAGATTGTAAGTTTGATTGTACTCATCTTGTGCAGATGCCGTTATCCATGATGTAATTGTTTGACTAACCCCAGATAAGTCATTTGAAGCATAGACCTTGAGTCATATGAACCATTTCTAGCTGGTACGGCACAGCTAGTGCAGTCATATGAGCTGTCTTTGGTGGCCCAGGAAACTTTCGTTGATAAGTGCAACGCAGCAGAAGTGGATTGTAGTTCTGATGTGCCCGGTTCACACTTACTTTTTAAAAAGCAGTCTTAAGACACTTAATAAGGTAGATACCAGGAATCAGTCTTCCCTGCTGTTTGACCGGCTTTCATGCAAAAGGTGCAGTAGCGGTGGTCACACGTCCTGGTATGGTACAGCAGACAGTAATGGCTGTCCTCCCTGAGCATCAGGTAGTTCCTTAGATAGTAGGATTTTCTCTGGTTGCCACACCTAGCATAAGCAGCGGAGATATCCACATTTAAATAAAGTATAATTTACATGCATCCACAGGGGCCACATTGCTGCTGTCATGCTATGCAATGTCCTCATTCCCAATGTTGATGAGTTGTCTATTAACACGCTTTCTATGCCAAACTCACATATCTGCCAAACAGCTCATAAGTTTGTACTGCAGTTGTCTATTTTGATGTGCTCCATTGAGTTTCAGCTTGATACTGGGGATACAGTTTCATTAATCAATTTGGCTATGCGTTGTGAGCTGGGTAGCCCTCCATTACAAGGAGTTACCAAAACAGCGGTTTCCTGTAGTCACCAGTGAATTTATTTGAGGGGTCATTTGGTTATGGTAGCAAAATGCAAGAATGTGGAGCGCCAAGTAACATTATTAGTAGTTGATTCTGCCTTGGTGTCAGATATTTTTGGGTTCAACCCTTTTAAAGCATTTGATTTCCAAGTTGTTGCTCACATTAATTTGATGTTTCCTATCATTCCTTGAGTCACTTTTACAGTCCCATAAACAACTGTTTGAGCCAACATTGGGTAAAGCAAGAGCTTCTCTGCCCCACGTTCAGTTTAAGCCATCTGCAACACCTAAGTTTCGCCTTGCTCTCCGTTTTCCAGTTAATGTGAGAGCCAGTTAACAGCTGAATTAGACACACTACAGGAATTAGGGTTTATTTTGCTTGTAGCATTGAGCCAGTGGGTAACACCGTTAGTGGTTAAAAATCCCAATGGGGGGCACTTCAGTTTTGTGATGGTTTTAAATGCAAAATTAACGGCCAGAGTGAGGTGGAAGTTAATCCAGTCCCTTGCACTGAGGAGTTATTGGTGAGGTTGGCTGGTGGACATTATTTTTCAAAGCTCAGTTTGTGAGGCGCCTATCTGCGGTTGCCTGTCAATGCTGTGTCACAGCAGTTAATTGTCATTGATGTGCTTTTTGGCCTCTACTAGTTTACCAGGTTTCTTTTTGGTGTTATGTCAGCTCCTGGAATTTTTCAGCATTTTATTGAGCAGAGGGTTCACCATATCTGGAAGTGTGCAACTTATGCGGATGATTTAACTGCCACTGTTGCCACTAGGGAAGAAGATTTGCAAATCCAAAAGGCAGTGTTTTAGATACTGGAGGACAGTGGTCTGTGTTGTAAGTTGGAAAAGTTTATGTTTTTTGCATCCAGTGTCAAGTATTTAAGGCATGTCTTAAGTGAGGAGGGCACTTAAACCACTTGATGACCACATTGCAGCAATCAGTAAGTTTTCCATCCCTCAGAACTTGAAGAAGCTACTGGACAAACTGAACTACTGTAAGAAATTCGTACCAAAGTCTCACAACTGCTCAATCAGCTTCATAAGAAATATGTGCAATTTGTTTGCTCAGACACTTGTCAGAAAGCTTTTTTTGCAGCCAATACATTGTTTATGCACTACTCCTTGCATTGCTACCTTTGATAAAAAAAAAAAAAAAACGTTAATACTGGCTGCTGGTGCATGACAGTATGGGATTGGTGTCATACTGTCCCATAGAAATCCAGATGGATCAGAACAGCCACTTGCTTTCACATCTTAAGACCCTCTTGCCCACCCAAAAGAATTACTCCAAGATAGAGAAAGAGGCACTAGCCATAGTCTATGGTGTTAAAAAAATTTCATGCTTTCCTGTATGGCTCCAAATTTCACTTGGTCATGGATCATAAACTGCTGGTATCATTGTTTAATCTTGGAGAGGATGGTTAGGATGTTTAAGATTCAAATGAGGCAGGTAGTGTAGACTATGCCAGTAGAAGGAGCTCTTTCATACTTCTCGGCCACATACTGCACCACCCTGGTAAATGGGCACAGTACACAGGAGCACCTGCATAGACAGTGGCTACATACATTATTAGGTCTCTTGTACCCTGTACTTCAAGACTGGCAGTCATGTGTTATGCCCTTTTCTGGAAGGGTGTGTTGGCCCCTATTTCCAGAAGGGTGTTTTGGTTTGGGTCCACAAATTTGTGTGTTAATTGAGGTGGACAGAAGGGGTGATAGACCAGCACAGGGGTCGGCAATTTTTTGACGTCATGGTGGGATACAGTAAGTGCACAAGACTCGGGAACAAATTATGACCATGAAGTGACCATAGCCAACCATCACCTTAGGAGCCAACTGTAGGGCCTTCATCCTGTACGAGCAGTGTCAGCATTTCCCCTCAGCATATAAGGCATATAACTGCAATATGATTATTACTTAAGGTCACATTGGCATTCACTTTCCACAGTGCAGATGGAGCAATCAGTGGAGGTTGAGCCACTCCCTCCGATGCCACCCCAGCAGTCCATTGAACTCAACAAAGAAGAGTTGTCATATTCTGAGCTGCCCACGGCTCTGGCAGCTACATACGAGAATACTGATGTCCAAATAGAACCACTGACTGGGCTTCCGGTACTTCTCTCTCACATTCTTAGGCATTTGAGGTGTAGACCTGGGCCTTTTTTCCTTCATGACCTTTAAAGGGGGGAGGGATTTGGTACCTGTGAATGCCGATAATGCCACTGCAATGGAGAATGCAGAACCAATGGTGCTGGCAGCCAGCAAGCAAGGCACACTTGTGCCATGTGTATTGGAGACAGCGTCTGGTTACCAAGGCAAGGAGTTAAGGTGATCGCTCACATCAGCTGTGTTTTTGGTAGCTTAGAAGCCAGACCTGTGGATATTCTGCCACACTTTGACATTTGCGTGTTCAGGGGTATTCTCTTTCTTGGTTTGCTCTCTTGTCACATTACATGTTCTGTTGACATTCTGGTTTTTGTTGGATTGTGACTGGTTAAGCTCTTCAGACAGAACTCTCCCTGTTGACAACTTGGTACGGTCCAGATACAAATGGCTCAAATGGCTCTGAGCACTATGGGACGTAACTTCTGAGGTCATCAGTCCCCTAGAACTTAGAACTACTTAGACCTAACTAACCTAAGGACATCACACACATCCATGCCCGAGGCAGTATTCGAACCTGCGACCATAGCGGTCACTCGGCTCCAGACTGTAGCGCCTAGAACCGCTCAGCCACTCCGGCCGGGGCCCGGATACAGTAGTACCATTTGACGACATTGTTTGGTTGCATGAAACGTGAATTAACACCAGTCATTATGTCAGTGAAGTACTGACACATGATAGTATTCATGGAAATACTACTGCTCCTGTGGAAAAGGGCAGAAGAATTAGTGTCCTACATGCTGAAACTTCTTCTGTTTTCCTACTTTTGTATCTGCACATATGTGACAGCTCCACAATACCATCCCTGTTGGCACAAAATATTAGGTATGGCTTGAAAATGAACCAGTTTGTTCAAAACTAGTCACCAAACATATGTACTGCAACTGTTGACAGATTCGTTAATAAACACATCATGAAACAAACTATTACTGTACTAGCTGATGGTGTCTTACCTACAAGTCCGTGGAGCTCATCCCATGAAGAGGTAACAAGACTTGACTTGTGGATATCTAGACAGGAGCAGATAGCCCAAACACTGCAAAGAGATGAGCATAGATCAAGCAATGTGACCAGTGTGAGTGATGGAGTAACTAAGCACACAGAAGACAGGGAACAGATTCCATGGGCTCCGCAAAAGTAATTTCAGGAGCTATCGCACCCCCGCCCTATTCCACAATCGACTGTCGGATGCAGGAGATTGCATATGGGACAGCAGTTGATGAGCACACTGCTGCAATTGGGAGCCTCCCATATGGGCTGCAGAAACAGTTTTCCAGAAAAGTGGATCAGCAGCTGTGGTGACCGTTATCTCCTGTGGTGTCAAAGGAAAATCCAGCAATATCTCTGTATGGTACAAGGTATCATCCAATGCGAAAACTAGAGCCAACTCTTGATTGTGTCCTGTTGCTAACTGTGATAGCGCATCTGCATTAGCATGCTGGACAGCAGACCAGTAATGAATGTCATAGCAGAGTGGAGCACAGACACTGCTTGAGGGACTGGAAAGTCCATTGACAGTCCACAAACCACATGAATTTGACACCATTTGGTGAAGACGGTTCAGAGGATGGCAAATGTGTGCAGCCTGGAAAATGAACTCCGCATTATAAGAAAGGCGGTCCACATATACATCTGGTGGGCAGTCCAATCCAGCAGCTCAGAGCAGGGACTGAATAAGGGAACCAGGGGTTTGTGGTTGGTAATGAGTGGGAACTTTGCTCCACACAAAGAATATGAAATTTTTAATGCCAAAAGTGATAACCAGTGCCTCCTTTTACACTTGAGAGTAGTTATGTTGTGCTGCAGAAAGTGTCTTCAATGCATGAGTGATGGGCTGCTCCATGCCAACTGGGTTCCAATCTAACAGAACAGTACCAGTGCTATACTGGAATACACCTGCTGTCAGCAGAGTGGAGCACAGTCACTGCTTGAGGGACTGGAAAGCCCATTGACAGTCCACAAACCACATGAATTTGACACCCTTGTGGTGAAGATGGTTCAGAGGATGGCAAATGTGTGTGGCATGGGAAATGAACTCAGCATTATAAGAAATCTAGCCCAAAAATGACTGGAAATCCTTCAGTTTCTTGTGTGATGGCAGTTTGAGGGTGACTTTCCTAAGTACATGTCCTTTTGGGAAAGAACGCTTAATTTTTCCAATTTGCAATGAAGGCCATTTACCAGAAGGTGTTGGAAAACCAACTGCAGGTTTTGTAAACTCTCCTCTTGCATGGACCTCTTGACCTGTATGTAATTGAGGTAGTTTACACAACAGGGAATTTTCTGAATCAACTGCACCAAATAATGTCCATAAATTCCTGGTGCAGACAAAATTCCAAAGAACACAGCTGGTCATACTCCTGTAGTAAAGAGTCCAAGTTTTGAAAGGGGGCCACTTCAGACATTAATTGTACTTTTCCAACTGTCTGCAAACCAAAAACGCAAAAGGCTTCTAACCCAAAAATATTTTGCACCAATGGTGAATTAACCATTATCAATACAAGTTGCCATTCCCCATTCTTAAAATGTGCAGAGATGGTGAATTGCCCCATCAAAGAAACACAGTGCTTACTATAAAACCCCCATCCCAAGGGGCCTCACGGTCCTTTCATGAGTCTGTGTGTGTGCCCACGGTCCCCTCTGCACCCTCCTTCCTCTCTCTTGATGTTCTCACTTATGTCGAACTGCCTATCCACCTGGTTTCCTGTATTCCTTACAGTTTTGTTCCCCTTGCCTTTTCTTTTTCATCCTTTTTTTAGCATTTTTGGTCTCCTTTGGGGTTTGATTTACACTTCTAAATTTTCTCTCCATAATGTGAGCCATTGGAGGAAGAACTCCCTCCCTAGCATCTAGCCCCTTATCCACCCCATTAGATCAACAGCATGTGCAACCAGTCTGTATGGTGGGGCTCTTATGTACCCATCTGGCCGAGGCTCCTGACAACACAGGGATCACACTTCTAATACTTGAACTGTTTCCTCCCCACGGCATACCTAGGAATGGTTGCTTGTCATTCTGGAGAATCGGAACTCCCAAAAACAGCCGCCATGCCAGACTGGTGGCTGTGTGGCACCCTTGGGGAGAGCCCCTGATCTGAGTGGGTAATATCAGGACGGATGCTTTGCATATGACATTTATTAAGCTCCAAAAACCATGGATCATTGAATGCTGCTTCTTATGATCCTGTGGCCTTCTCTTCCCTGGCTGTGTCCTGGCAGGAGGGCTAGGCTTGGGTTGAAACACTTTCTCCACTACCCGCTCTGTACTAGCATGGATGCAGACACATTTACTGCCACAAAGCTGTTATTTTTTGTGGAAAATATTGAACACAAGTTTGGCAAAATGGAGTCTCTCAGTAAGATGCAGTTGGGTTCATTGTTGATCAAAACTTCTGCCACCCAGTTTGCAGCTCTTTGAGATTGTGATCATTTGGCGATGTACAGTTGTCCATTACACCTCATCAATCTTTGAATATCGTTCAGGGAGTCATCATTCATAGGGACCTCATCCTTCAATTTGATGAGGAACTCCAGGCCAAACTGGAACAATGGGGCATTCATTTTGTTTGGTGTGTTGAGAAAGGTCGTAAGGACAATCACACCGACACCAGTGCCATTATTCTGACCTTTAGGGCGATACCCTCCCAAAGAAGTTCAAGGTTATTTGTCATCTCTGTGACATGAAGTCATATCTCCCACCTCCCATGAAGTGTTTTCGGTGCTAGTGTTTCGGGCACATGTCTTCTCACTGTACGGCAGTCCATCTATACGGTTAATGTTGATACCTGCTTCATGAGGGGAACCCCTGTGTTCAGCCACCCATGTGTGTTAATTGTCATGACTGTCATTCTCCACACTCACCAGATTGTGTGGTTTATAAAAGGGAAAAGAAGATATAGGAGTATAAGTCCCTTGACTGTTTATCTTACACTGAGGCTCTTCACAACTTCACCCTGTGTTGATGACTTCTACCTTTGCCTCTGTTACATCCTTTCCCAATCCTCCCTCTTTCTGACCCCAGTCACATCCCCTCCTCCTCTCCTTGTCCCGTATGGTTCCCATGTCCTCCTCACCAGGTGTCACCTCCTCTCATCGGTTGAAGAAATGTTCCCCATCTTGAGTGCCCGCCGATGCTGGAGCTCGCTCCTGGGACCCCTCCACGAGGTGTTTCTCAGGCCAGAGGCCTGCCACCACAACTTGGTCATTGGCCCGCAGTCTGTGCATCTCAATGTTGCCTGCTCCCTTTCAGTTCCTGATCTTGCAGAAGCCTGCTCTCCCTCTGTGCCCTGCTCTCTTGGCCTAGGAAAGAGAAGAAAAAGAAACTTAAGTCCTAAGATAGTGACCCCCCCACCCCACCCCATCGAACTGCCCCCAGAGGTGCAGTCGCCCCCCTTGAAACTTGAGTGTGGCCTCTTATTTATGGATGCCACCCTGTCCTCATTGGTGATGGGTGGTGACATGGTGGCATATTGGCTCCAGCCTGTTGGCCTCCTGTTTAGATACCAACTTTGTGCTTATTCAATTTAACTGTAAAGGATATTACTGTCACCTCCCAGAGTTGGAATCCCTGATTGCCTTCTACTCAGCAGCTTATGTCATTCTCCAGGCATCTCATTTTACTGGTACTCATTCACCAACCCTTTGTGTGTTCCATACTTTTGGTTGGAAACGGGTCGGCCCTTTGAGAGGGCCTCTGTAAAGCATATGACACAGCTTGGCACCATCATGTCTTCCTTATGTTCCATGCGTGGGATCTTTGGGCCCCCTCCTGATTTTTGTTTGCCAGTTCCTGTCCCACTGGTCATTTAGAGTTCAGGTTGACACCATCCTCAGCTCTCTGTAGACACAAGAGAATGGCAGTGCACAGGACTCCATATTAAGTGTCCTTTATGTCATCACTGTTAATGGATTTGTGGCCTCTGCCAGACCATTGGTCACTCCTGCTCTGTATGTGGATGATTTCTGTATTTGGGCTAGCTCCCACTCGGTGGTGTCTGTGGAACAACAGCCCCAGGGTGCCATCTGATGGTTTTCAGTTTTCTTCCCTTATGTCCGCAGCTCGTGGTCTGCGGTAGCATTCTCACTTCCCGCGCATGGGGTCCCGGGTTTGATTCCCAGTGGGGTCAGGGGTTTTCCCTGCCTCGAGAGGACTGGGTGTTGTTGTGTTGTCTTCATCATCATCATTCATCACCTTTACGGTCGGAGAAGGGCAATGGCAAACCACCTCCACTATGACCTTGCCTAGTCAGTGGTGCGGGTCTCCTGCATCATTCCCTATGCTCCTCGGTGTATGGGACCTCATCATCATCATCATCATTATGTCAAGGGTGGTGCATTTCTGTTGTTGCACTATGGTTCATCCTGATCTGGACCTGTAATGCCTAACATCTGACCATGGTCCCCCAGTTCCATTTCTTGGATGTTCGTTTTGCTAACGAACTTATGTGGCTGCCCATATCCTCATTTAAAGGTGGCTGTTTTCATAAACTCAGTGCCTTTCACTTCTTTGCCAACACCTCATGGGGTGCAGATCTTTCAACCCTTCTCTGCCTTTACCGGGCATTAGTCCTATCTTGTCTTGACTATGGTCGTCAAGTTTATGGATCAGCTGCCCCTTCCAGGCTGCTCTTCTTGGCCCCGTGTCACCATTGTGGTATCCATTTAGCCACAAGTGCCTTTTACAGTAGCCCTATCAACAGTCTTCTGGTTGATGCTAGGATCCTTCCCCTTTCGTTTCAGAAGTCCAAGCTCCTGGTTCCTATACCATCACTACCTGCTTTTCCCCTGCTCACCCCTCCTATTCTGTTCATTTTGTGACTTCAGATTGTCACCTGTCTGCTGCCCACCCTTGGGTCCGTTTTGCTGGTTGGGCTCCACCTCAGTTCTCTCCACTCTGATTTCCATCATCCCTCCTTGACTTTTCCCCACATTCTCTGCCAACCATCACTCCTTAGTTAGTTTCTTGGGTCCAGATTTGGGTGGATTTCTTCCAGGCTCCAAAAGCCTCCATTGCTCCAGTGGTGTTCTGTTCTTTGTTCCAAATGCTCGAACCGGAGTTTCAGGATGCCATTGTTTTTTACACCGATGGCTCTAAATCCACTGATCATGTGGTTATGCCTTCATGTCTTCTGTTGGCATGGAACATCATCTCTTGCCTGCCACATATGGGGTGTTTACTGCAGAAGAGCAGGCAGTGAGTGGCCTTCAGGCTATTGCTCATTTTTTTTCCCGCCACCCCTTGCTCTCTGCTACCCACAACCTTCTCGCTGATCTTGGCAATGCTGCTTGTTCAGTTGATTCCTTTTGGTTTCTTGACCATGTAGGTATCTGAGGTAATTCAGGTATCCGAGGTAATGAACTTGCTGATCGTATGGCTGGGGGCGTGCACTCCTCTGCTGATGGTGATCCATGTTCCATATTTTGTTAAGCTCCTCTGGAAATGGAGTCCCTCAATTGGCATTGGTTATGGAGGCCTTGGCCTTGCCTCTATGGCAGCCAGGTTCTCCATGCCTTCTCTCTACTTTTGTCTGGTCTTTTATGCAATTTTGTTTCCCCTTTTCTTATGTCTTTTTCTCCTGGTGGTGTCCACATTGCGTAATGATTATGGTAGGGAGTGGGAATCGGGACATGTTGGTGGCAGTGCTAGTGCCCTGATGATGAGCACAGAGCAGACACAATGTGACTGATGCAAGTTATGGGGTAAGTAAGCTCACATAAAACAGATTGTGGTATGAGGGAAAGGCCAGGCCTGAGGCAGTTGATAACTGCATAAGAACTGTCAGGCCAGGCCAATTGCAGCAGATGGACAAATTCCTGGCTCCAGCCATGCAGTGCTTCATGCAAGCTCTCTGTCAAAATTGCAATACCTATGCCAGCTCATATGCTTCCCGATATCCACTGGCAGCGATACTAAATCTACCAAACTGTCTCCTCATGTAGACGTCAAGAAAAACAGGTGACTATGACAAAGATATTAATTATGAGAGCTTTCTTAACTGGTTAACATGATAATTAATGGAAAACTTAACTGGTACATCTGTAGTTGTTATGGATAGTGCTCCATATGATATTGTTATGAAAGAGAGAGCTCCAGAGATTTTCAATAAAAATTGTGACATTGTTGATTGGTTAATATGTCATCATGGGTATCTTCAGGATAATGTGCAGAAGGCATAACTCATGTAAAGTTGGAGACAAAACAAGCTGCAGTTTCTCCAATATGTTGATGATTTCTTAGCAAAAGAATATAGTCTCAGGGTTGTCTGACTTCCACCATATCACTGCCATTTTAAAGCCATTGATGTATTATGCACACAAATTAATCATTATGTTGCAACAAATAATAAAAACTTTACTGTTGCAGAGATTCAGAAGTTGCTAGTGTAAGAATTTGCACAAGTAACTCCAGAGAAGTGGGGTAATGGTGTATGACACACATCAAAAAGTCTTTAAAGTAGCTTGGATAACTGAAATGAGTATAAAAATAATATAGGAGACATAATTTTATTCAGTGGTAATTCGAGTGATTCTGCTATAGATCACATCACAGATAATGACAGTGTCTATGAACGGATTGACTCTGAATGTACTGGCATTTACTCACTATTATAAATTCATGGATTTGATGTGTTAGCAGTTATAGATGTGTTAAACATTTTGGCTGAGTGATGCCTATTTCTACAACTCTCATTTCACTATCTGTACAAATATGATGGACTATGCATCATACTGTGAGTGGTAAGCACTTGAAGCAGTTCATATTATTTTAATGTGATAAGATGTTTCATGTACATGAATGATTAAAATCCAATTGAGCGTGCCTTCCATAAAGAATGCACAACTTTTTTGTGGACCATATTCATTGCGATATATAAATAGGAGACAAGTGATGTCAGCTTATCTACATAAGGATGTTCCTTGTAGTGATAAGGCTATTGTGATCCTGCAAAGTAAACTCAGTAGTGCATATTTATGGGCAGAATGTGAATGTGTCAATATAGAGCTGCTTAACTATTGTTGCCACGTCTATTTGCATGTAGCTGACAACATTGTACTCCTCCATGCTCTGATGTCAATAACTTTGTTATTTTGAATGAGGTGTCTGATAACTTCTCCCTGTTAAAAAATGACATGTTGAGTTCCATGTGCCAGAAAGGCCTTAAACCAATCTCAGAGATGGCTCAGTATTCCAGAAGATCAAGTGTTGTTAACCAGGTGACAGTACAAGTCCAAGTTCCGTAGGATTTCTTTTCAGTAAGGTGGCAAAAATTTTACTTTTAAAGTTCATTGAAAATTTCTTGCATTGTTCTCCTTGCAGTGATCTTTTCTTTTGTTTGTCAGTAAGGCTGTGGCATAATTTAAATTTGTGGTGAAGCTCTCTTTACTTTTGTAACATCCTTTGACTATGGCTAATGAACCACTGTGAATCTCTTCTACACATCAAACTTTCCTAGCCACATACCCATCTGATTAATCTAGAATCATCAGTGCAGTGTTTGCAATACACACGTTATACCACATGAGAGTTGAATTTGACAGTATGGTTGTAATGAATTTCAGAGTTTGTGGGGAATGAGGAGAGGGTTTGCATACATGGGAAATTTAGTTGAGAAATTTCCATTTTGTTTTTAGTCTTTGAAACTTTGTTTATCTTATTTTAAAATATTTAATTCCTTACTGACAATGCCATTAAAGCTTGAGGTGTGAGTGCCATAATACTAGCAACAACAACCAACAATGTGAATTATTTGGTGTCTAATCATAACTCATGTTGAAATTGTTTGAGATTAAAGCAGATTCTCACTGAGCTAGAACCACCCAACATTTAAATTTGAGAGTTTTATTATCAGTAGTTACCTGGTAGAAAGTAACTTCATGGTTTGGTAGACAGTATGCCACAAATGGAAGTGAGCACATCACAGAAAGAGACAAATCAGTAAATGCCGATGTTGCACAAACTGAGAAATGAAGAAATCAGTGTATTCTTTTGAATTGATTGTTTTCACATTTGTCTGTTACAACTGTCTATCCATTTGCAAACTTAGTAACCACTGTAGTGGCTTTTCTACTTCCAAAATTTTATAATTAATAAACTTGAGGGGAGTGGATACCTACATGATATTTTATATATATCACAGAAGCTATTTGTCATGTCAAATTGTTTGCCTTTGCCAACCTATGAATTGAATTAACAGGTCAGTTGTAGAAGGTAACTGGAAATGCTATGTGGCTAGGGCCTCCCATCGGGTAGACCTTTCTCCAGGTGCAAGTCTTTTGAGTTGACGCCACTTCGGCGACTTGCGTATGGATGGGGATGAAATGATGATGATAACACAACATCCAGTCCCTGAGTGGAGAAAACCTCCGACCAAGCTGGGAATCGTACCGGGGCCGTTAAGTATGACATTCCGTTACACTGACCACTCAGCTACCAGGGGCAGACCGCTGTTGAAGGTCATACATTTGATTGTGGAGTCCAAATAGCTAGACATTTTGCACTGATATCAAGCATGACCAGATGTAAAATTTAAGTTAAGATTCAGAAAAAAACACTGGCTTGGACCCTGAATGTTTGGATTTGTAGTCTTAATTAACCAAAAGTTGTTTTTGGTATGTGGCCATTATAAGGATAATTTTTCTGTTTCAAATATTATAACAAATAATCTACATAAAGTATGCAATTGAAAACTATGTTTTTACTAGGTTTATTTGGACTGTGTATTAAATCGATACTTTATGACTCATAGGGAATGTTGATTTATTCGTCCGTATGTCCACTGGCTCAGGGAAGTCATTATGTTACCAGATGCCAGCAGTATTGCAGAAGGGAAAGATTACTATTGTTTTTGCTCCCCTTCTGTCACTAATTAAGGTAAGATATTGCAAAGATTTCAACTTTGAAAATACTTCGCTCTACGATAGTGTTTACTTACTAGTCAATAGTCATATTCACTGTTTTTACTTTGTTGTCATTGCCACTAACTAGTATTTAGTCATACTCACTATTTAAAGTGAAGCAACCACTAACCCAAAGTTTACTTTGACACAATAGTGTTTTACTCCGTGTGGTCTTCAGAGGCAGGTTCACAAATCCTTGCAATTGGGATTCCTCCCACCAATGCTGGCTTTTGTTCACATGGAAACCATATCTACAACATATCCTTTGTTTCCTTAACTATCCTCACCTCAATCTTCACTAAACCTGTTCTCCATCTACTTTTATACTCTGTCCTTTTCCCAGTCCACTCTGCCCTCCTGTTCTCACTCCAATTTCATAATCTTCCTGTTTATTTTCCACTCTGCTCTAGCTCACTCATATCTTATGTTATCTCTTTCTACTGCTTTGGGTCCTCCATAGTCCCCTGTACTTCCTGCTTAAGGGTTCCCTACACTGCCCACACCCTCCACGTGAAAATGCCAGCGACTTCCATTGTATATATCTACATGCCACACACCAGCACTATCTTTCCTAAACCACTCCCTTACTGTAAGTGTGTAGACTTCCGTGGCCAGAGTCAGTTAACATAAAACTGTTGTGGCTGTAGAACCATCTTATGTTGTAAAATAACTGTGACTAAATGGGCCACAGTTGCAGAGGCCTTCCTCTGAGTCCACTACCACGACGGAAATGCAAGTGTTTTCCATTTGTTTACTGTTATTTTACAATATGATGTGATCCTACATCAAAAAACTTTAATATTCACTCTTTTACTGTTCTTTCACCTCCCCATCTCTTGTTACCACTCTTCTTCTTCTTCTTCTACTACTACTACTCATGGCATTACAACTGCACATACTTCTTAGTCTCTTCAAGTTTCCTCCATTCTGCCATTTCCAGTGCAGTTCCTTGTCATCCTCTGACTCTGAGGGATTTTCACATCACCTATCCACCACTTTTGTGCCCTTCCTCTCTGTCCTCTTCTTCTTGGCCTCCATTCAAAAACCTTTTTAGTTTTCATCCACTATCCATCCTAAGGACACGTCCAAGTCCGGCTACTCTCCTTCTTTTTATTATTCTTACAATGTCAGCTCCTTGTATGAGGTAATCCAGCTCAGCAGTTGTTCTAGATCTCCAGAAACCATTGCTCTCCTCAAGTGCCCCATAAATCTTGTGCAGAACCTTGTATTCAAATGTCCTGAGCTGCTGCTCATCAATACTCGTTAGTGACCATGTTTCAATTCTGTAGGCTACACTTGGCCTGATCATGATCTCATAAATTTGAAGTTTCAGCTGTCTATTTCATAATCTAGAGGCCAAAAAATTGCTAAATGTGTGGAAGCATTTATTACCACTTAGGATCCACTGTTTTCTTTCAGTTGACATGAAACTTATCGTGTTAACATTATGTCACAGTTAGTCAAAGTTCTGCATATGTTTAAACCAAAAACCAGCTGCCAATAGTTTATCCAAGTTATTATTTTCCTTTCTGGTGAAATTCATACATTTAGTCTTCATTTCATCAATAGAAGCACTCAAGAAGGTGTGGCTTCTTTCAGCTCTCCTATTTTTCTCTCTAGTTAAACTCTTCTCCTAGTAATAATTGCTACACCATCAGCATATGCACATATATACAGTCATGTAGATACGTGCCAGATATTTGAGGCTTTTGAATGCCTGCTTGAAGAGTCAGATTAAAATACGTTTTAAAGAGGGTATCTCCTTGTCTGACTCCTTTACTAATGCTAAACGATTTACTGATTTTATCATTCACTCACTCTGCAGCCTTGGTACCAGCCTATGTTGCTTAGATAAGTGGAAAATACTTAGATGGTATACCGAGCACTAGCAAATGGTTTAACTTTTCAGCACTGTCAAGACTATTGAAGGCCTGCTTGAAGTCTACATAGAGGTTATAAAGCTCAATATTATACTCATATGCATTTTCATATATTTGCCTTAGCACAACTATCTATTCTGTTGTTGACCTATTAGACCAAAATCCACTCTGACATCCTCCAAGAATGTCTTCGCATATGGAACTAGCCCTGTTGTTTGAGATGCCTATTACTGGTCCTTGTGCTCACTGAAGCACCAGCTGCACACAGAATTGATGGTAAATGATGAATACAGAGCTCTGAGTGCCTCTCTGATGACTGCTCAGTCCTCACATTCTGTCATCTTCCTAGCTTGACCACTTCCTTCTTGATGCTGTGTTTGGCCACGGTTCACCCGTTCCTGCCAACAGTGTTGAGTAGTGGCATCACTCCTATACAAGTGTCGAGCGATTCACTGATTACTCCAACCTACTTCTTTGAGCCCAACTATACATTGCTCAAATGCTGACATCTGCTTATATTGTTCACATGCCTGTTTGTGAGGCATATTTACTATCCAACTGAGTACACAGAATGAAATTTGCAAAGACTTACGCCTTGGTATTCACATGTCCCCTATTTACTATCCTTGCCAGCTGTGAGGTGAAATTATTCTGCTGTGTCACACGTTCATCCATCAGCCGCCAAAGTTTACAGTTTTGTATTTTCTGTTGATACCTGTGTGATATCTGTTTGTAACCAATTAGCTAAACTTCTCCATGGTGATTCATTTTTTTTCTGTCTTGGAGTGTATAATGCTTGATATTATCTTGTATTTTGCTGTATGCTCTTTAGTCTTGCTTCCTTTTTCTATTCCACTGCCTGTCTACATTCATCATCATACCAGTTTTCAGTTCTAAGTCTTCTTATTTCCCTCAGTATTTCATGTGCTGTTGTCAAAATGTCATTTTTAAAAGAATTCCATTTTTTGTCTATATGGTCATCCCCATCTTGTAACTCCTGTCTCAATCTGTTCTGATACTCTTGAACAGTAGACCTATCATTTGGTTGTTCTATATGCCATTTCTTTACTCTGTTAGTATTTCCTCTGACAGCTGTAGCAGCAAGTTTCACCACATTTTGGCTCCTACTAGATAATTGTTAGAATTGGAATTAGCTCCTCAAAAGTGTGCACATTTTGCATAACAGATGACCACTTCTTCAATATCAATATATCGACAGTCTGTTTTATTTGATTCATTTATTCCTGGTATTTTCCAGGTCCCTTTGTAGATATTTTTCCTTGGGAAACGTGCACACACTGCCTTTAATTTGTTTGCAGAAGCAAACTTGGCAAGTCTCATACCATTACTACTAGTTTCATTGTGCAGATTTTCCTTAGCAAACATGCTTCTTCTTTGCCCAGTTTGGCATTATAGTCACATCTAGGTATTCTATCTCAAACCTCTCATAACTGATCATAGAAATCATCTACCATGTCTTCATCTGATTCTTATGTTGGCATATATACATTCACGAAGGTCACATTATGAAATTTGCATTCCCCATACAGAGTACATAGTCTTTTGTTATATGGAGTGAATGCGATCACATATCTAGGCAATTCTTTGGAACTATAAACCTAGTTTCATGCTCCCCTTGTCTTTCATCTTTTCCTAAATAAGAATATGGAGAATTTGTGCTTTTGAATCTCACCCTTTCTCTTCCAACTGATTTCTTGTAGTACAGCAACTCCCATTCCATGCCTTAACATCCAGTCTGTGATACTATTCATAACTCCTACCTGTAGCTGTGTACACACTTTCCATGTTCCAAATTTGAGCACCAGCATATCGGTGTTTCTGTTCCTTGACACAATCTGCCTTTGTAACGGCAGTCTGGCATTCCTTCTTAAATGTTTTGTGATGATAGTCTTTTTATGGGGCAGGGATATTGACTCTGCTCTCAGTCCCCAACCTGGAGGACCAGGCTTTCATTTCGGGATTAGCTCCCCTAGAGGGGTTGATGATCTAGACTATAGAGCCCCCCACCCCCATCCTCGCCCTGCCGTATGGTGTGGGAACACTTCATCTGGCTTCTCCGCTGGAGCCAGTCAGGCTTGGGTGACCCTGCCGAAAGCTATGCTACCACCAGCATAGCCCCCAGCTTCTTTAGAGCTCATAAGCCTCCCTGCCTGGCACGTAAGGTGCCTCGAGAAGGCGGTATCCCATGGAAAGGCTTGTTAGCAATCAGTTCAGCAAAGATTGTTACTTGTCATACTGAGGCCACAGCATACTGCTTTGCACCTCATCTATTTGATGAACAGTAGCCCATTGTCATGTACATAATTATATTTTGTCCTTGATTTTCCATTATACTTTTAAACAGACATTTATAATGAATCTTTTTACTATTTTTATTGGTTATTCTTAAGGCCCTTTTGTGTAGTTTGAAAATGATGTTCATATCTTGTGCTTTGATCCATAAAAAAATGACTTCATAGCTAAAGATTGAGTATACATGGGGGTTATATCTTATTACTGGGCATTATTTTTTATTTCATGAGTTAATATATTAATATTAACAATTTTTATTTATTATTGAAGGATTCACTTGCTTTATCTACTATGAGTTATGGTGTTTATTTTGTGACAACAATGTTGGTATTGGAGAGAAGTGTGGGAGTTAAAAATCAAAGAAGGAGACCAAGTGAGGAATACAGTAAGTAGATTCAGAAAGGTGTAAGTTGCAGCTGTTCTTCAGAGATGAAGAGGCTTGCACAAGATAGAGTGACATGGAGAGCTGTATCAAACCAGTCTTTGGACTGAAGACCACAACAACATTAACTACAATATGTTGGTATCATCAGAAAAATGTTGTGTGGATTATGGTTTACATTGTGATTTTTACTAGTGAGTGAATGCTGGATAACACATAGTGAACTTGAATTAAGTGTATCTTATTGGTACCAATCAGCAATGTGTTACTGCTGACAGATCTGAAGCATGGTGATATTTCAGTCTTTGTAAAATAATAATAATAATAATAAGTGTATGCAGCGATAAATGCATGTTCTTTATGTATAGTAGCAGTTTTTGAAGTTTCGGTGATATTAGATTAATGCATGGACTACAAAGTAAACAAGTGGGGTGATACACATAATTATGATACTACAAGTAAGGGTAACTACTTCTGGCAGAGGACAAAATTAAGAATTACTGACAACAGTCCTTATATTAATGGGCAGATATGGTTCAACAACCTGTCACATACCTTGAAAACTTGTGAAGCAAAGCTGTTTCATAGGGAGTTAAATGCTTTTCTAGTTAGAATTCTAAGCTACACATTGTCTGTTGGAACATGTAATACATTTAAAATATTAAGACAAATATATGTAGCATTTCTGTATGCAAGTATTAGTACTCAGTTCATGTATGATTTTTGCAAAATCTTGATGGCCACATGAAAGAAAAGAAGTGTAAGACTAAAACTTTGAAACACCTATTAGACACATCAAGATAACTAAACTCATACTATCTAAATGACAAGCCTACCTGACTCAGTATTTGTTTCGATAATATTGAACTTTCAAAGAATACAGTACTCACTAATGATATGTCTGTCAGTGGATTAACACATAAATTTTTAGAATTATTAGTAGAAAACATTTACTCATGTTGTCCCAAATATCACAAAAAACACAAATGCAGAACCGTTGCAGTAAGCCTCAAGAACAGAGAAATTGATACATTCTATAACTGAGCAAACTTAGCAGGAAATGATGGACACTATGACAGAATGCACCAGAGTCGAGCCGAGAAAGAAATTTACACAGCAGTGAGAGGGGAGTACAGGTCTGAAATTAGAGCAGTCTACAGGAAAGCAAATGACAACTATATACTCAACTTGACAAACGTATGGTAAGTTAAAACAGAAATAAGCTCAGAAAATAAGCTCAAGAATATTCCAGTCCAACCATACACAGCTCTGGCTCAAGTGAAAATCTCACTAAAGATGTAAATAAAGCTGAAACACTCCCAGTCCTAGATCGTAAGCCACCTGACAACTTTTGCTGATCTTATGTATCTTTACATACAAGTTAGTAAAGGAATTGCCAAACTTAGCATCTCAAAAGCACGAGATTTATGTGGAATCTCAATTTATGTAACAGAAAATATAAAGAAATATTTAAAATAAGGGAAAGGCAACCACTAACATATGGTGAATTGATGTGTGGAATACAGTAACACACAACAGAAAACAGTATTCACACTAGTTTTCAAGCACTATGTAACAGATAACTGTATTCACACTAGCTTTCAAGCACTACCTCTTTTTCCAGCAAGGTACACACATTCACACAAACACACAGACAACCCCACTCATACCCAAATGCGCACTCCCGCGCCCACAGGAGTGTCTGTTTTGCTGTCTTGTGTGTGTCTCAATGTGTATACTATTGCTAGAAAAAGAGGTAGCGCTCAAAAACTAGTATGGATGCTGTTTTCTGTTATGTGTTACTGTGCTCCATGCAATGATCCACTATATTTGAGTGGTTGCCTTTCCCTTATTTTACACATTGCTACAGCCAGGAATTCCAGTATTCTTATGAAATATAAAGAAAAAAATTTTACTGCCACTAACCAAAATCATCAACCGAGTATTTCATGAAGGAATCTGTCCAGATTGCATATCCATGAGAATGGTGTAAACCACCCCCTTACAACTATTGTCCATTTTGACTCATACCAATAATATTGACCTACTTTTGCCTGGCATAGTACCCAACTCAATGTGGCATGGACTCAACAAGTTGTTGGAAGTCCCCTTCCATGTTGCCTCTATAGCCATACATAATTGCGAAAGTGCTGCCAGTGCAGGATTTTGTGCACAAACTGACCTCTCAATTATGTCGCGTAAATGTTCTGTGAGATTTGTGTTGGGTGTTCTGACTGGCCAAGTCTTTCTCGCGAATTCTACAGAATGTTTTTCAAACCAATCGTGAACAACTGTGGCCCGGTGACAAGGCACATTGCCATCCATAAAAATTCCATCAGTGTTTGGGAATGTGAAGCCCATGAGTGGCAGCAAATGACCTACAAGTAGCCGAACATAACCATTTCCAGTCAATGATTGGTTCAATTGGGCCAGAGGACACAGTCCATTCCACATAAACACAGCCCACACCATTATGGAGCCACCACCAGCTGGTGCAGTGCCTTGTTGGTGAATTGGATCCATGGCTTTGGTCTGTGCCACACTCAGACCCTACCATCAACTCTTACCAACTGAAATTGAGACTCATCTGACTAGGCCCTGGTTTTCCTGTAGTCTGGGGTTCAATTGATATGGTCATTAGCCCAGGAGAGATGCTGCAGGCGATGCCGTGCTGTTAGTCGTCTTTCGCCACAGGCCATTAATGCCAGATTCCATCACACTGTCCTAATGGATATGTTTCTCATACATCCTACATTGATTCCTGCTTTTATTTCACAGTGTTGCTTGTCTGTTAGCACTGAGAACTCTACACAAATGCCATTGCTCTCAGCCATTAAGTCAAGGCCCCGTCCATTGCGTTGTCAGTGGTAAGTAATGCCTGAAATTTTATATTCTCGGCACACTCTTGACACTGGGGATCTCGGAATATTGAATTCCTTAACGGTTTCTGAAATGGAATTGCCCATGCATTTAGCTCCAACTGTCATTCCATATTCAAAGTCTGTTAATTCCTGTCGTGAGGCCATAATCACATTGGAAACCTTTTCACATGAATCACCTGAGTGCAAATGACAGCTCCACCAATGGACCTCCCTTTTATACCGATACTACCACCATCTGTATATGTGCATATCACTATCCCATAACTTTTGTCACAGCAGTTCAGAATATTGTATGCAAGAATGGGTGAACCAGCATATTGCATAAAATAACCTTCGCAACTCCTCACAGTTTGGTTTCAGACCTCATCTTTTCACCATCAAAGCAGTTGACTCCATTATCACAAAAATATATAATTCTTTTGAGAGTAAGAAAACAACCTGTGCAAAAGCTCCAGTACAGCAGAGTTGGAGAGAACAGAGGACAGTTAGTAACAATAACAGTCAAATATCAGACTGTTTACCTGTTACAAAAGGTGTTGTGGCTGTGCTCTCTTGTATTGTTTTGTGGTTCCTGGCTGGAAGAGGAGAGGGTGGTCAGATTCCTCTCACAACAACACAAAATGCACATGTCATTAAAATACAGTTTATTACAGGAACCATTTGAGTAATTCACTTCAGTGATGTCCAATAACGAATTCTTGAATCTCGTCTGTATCCATATTACAACTATATACAATGACTAAAGTTTCCTCACAGCTAGCTAAGGTGCAAGGCAATGACTATCACTGTGGAAGACTAGAGTGCAGTGCGATGTACTGAGGTGCAATGCAAACTGAGTCCTGAAGCGACATACTGAGGTACTGAGATTGAGAGAGTGAAACAGCTGTCAGTGGTGGTAGCCTGTGTGCAGGCTGCCCTTTATCAGCCCATAACCTGGGGGCGTGTCTTGGTCTTCTCTTGTCATAGGCGCACTTTGTTCAGCGCTTGCAATACAATGATTCACTGTGCTGACAGGTGTGCTGGTGAAGGTGTTCTCCAGCACATTCCTCCCCTGCCTCTGAAATGCCACACCATTGTTGTGTACTGGAGATGCAAACGACAATATGGCGGGAGACAGGAAGTTGGATGTAGAGATGAGCCAGGAACTGTAGCTGTGGAGGACACCATACCCTCCAGCTGTACCACACCATCTGGCTTGTGAAAGCAGAGGAATGGCCTCCTGGAAACACTGCTCAGCATACATGTCCAGCCCTGAGGTCGTCTCCTGGGGTGATGACGGTAATGGTGATGGCAATGGCAGGTCCAGGTCCATCAGGTCGGAGAGTGGCGATGGTGGAGGTGAGGACGCGACGTCAATTGGCTCATCCTGGGGTGCCTTGGCGGCACCAATGGGTGACTGCAAAGGTCACGTGGTCCAATGAAGCCATGAAACTGGGGGAAGAAAAGCAACAGAATCTTGGAGCAAATAACAAATGTGAATTTGATTCCGGTGACAGCGCTGCAAACCATCTGGACCTGCAATTAGATACATATATGTGACAATGCATTTCTGGATTTTGCCTCGCTCCCAGCACTGACGTCGGCCAAAACCCTGTGAAGAACAAGATCAGGTAGTGCAAAGTGATACTTGCAGACCACTGGCAGTGCCGGATGCTGCAGTTGGTGGTGCAAGTGAAGCAGCGTCGGATAGTGGCAGTCATGCAGAAGTTTGCCGGCAATGGTTTGTTACGTGGGTGGGAGTGATAGGAGGTGAGAAATGGTTGCACCACTTGTTCCCGTGTGTGCAAGGTGCAAAGCTTGGCCATCTGTTGTTTAAAAGTGTGTACAAAACATTCACTGGATGGTTGCACCACTTGTTCCCATGTGTGCAAGATGCAAAGCTTGGTCATCTGTTGTTTAAAAGTGTGTACAAAGCATTCACTGGAGGTGAAACGAAAGCACTTGTCAGATGACGAATGCTATGTTGTTCACAAAACTGTTCAAAGTCATGTGACATGAACTGAGGTCTGTTGTCTGTAACAGTGACTTCAGGCAATCCTTCAATGCAAAAATGGTGCTAGTGACGTGGTAGAGTTCATAGGCATGACAAATGGAAACTTGCTAAAAGAGTCTACCACAATAAGCCAACGAGTTTTCCAGAATGGTCCTGCAAAGTCAATGTGCACTCGTTGCCATGGTGATTGAGTCTTAGGCCAAGCTGCGATGTCTGTGGTGGGGCTGATTGGTTTTCTGTGCATGCGTGACACTGTGACGTCAGCTGTTCAATGTGAACATCCATGCCCTGCCAAGTACAGTGCTGGAGCACTAACTGTTTAGTGTGAACAATTCCCCAATGTCCTTGGTGAAGCAGTTGTAGCACATCCTTTTGCAACACTATGGGAATGAGCAAACACAATTGTCCACTGTCAGATTGTACTACGATCACACCTTGTTGTACTGAAAGGTTATGCTGATGAGCAAAGTATTGGTGGACTGTGGAGTTCTGAATACTGTTCAATGAGCGAGGCCAAGACGTGTGAATGTTATGCAACAAAATCTTCAGATCAGAGTCCGCTTTCATGACTTGTGCAATTTTCCTGTAATTCAGTGGAAAAGAGTGCAGCAATTCAGAGCCATGTGCATCAATCTGGGAACAAGATGCGTTAGAAGAATCAAAATCAGAGTCAGGGCTGATTGGGAGGAGAGAAAGGGCATCAGCATTGCCATGCTTTGCTGTAGGTGTGTACACAATTTCGTACTGATACTGGGATAGAAGCAAAGCCCAGTGCTGCAATTTTTGAACAGTACATGTACGAACTGGCTTTGATGGTTGAAACAAGTACTGCAGAGGCTTGTGATCTTTCACAAAATAGAATTTACGACCAAACAGAAAGTGAGGGAATGTTGTTACATCATACACAATAGCGAGAGCTTCTTTTTCAATTTGTGAATAATTACACAGAGTTTGAGCTACAACTTTGAGGTACATGCAATAGGTCTGTCTTGTGCAGCAATTCTGTGCAAAAGCACAGCACTGATTCCGTAAGAGGAAGTGTCTACTTGCAAAATCACTGTTTTGGCAGGATCAAAATGTACTAAAGATCTGTCACTGAGCAAGGTATTTTTGAGTTTCTGATATGTGTCATGACACTCTTTGGTCCACACAAAAGGCACATTTTTCCAACACAAGTGATGCAATGGAGCCGCGATCTGTGAAGCATTTGGAATGAAACAAACGTAGCATGTCAGCTTGCCCAGCACTGACTGCAGTTCAGATACATTGTGAGTAACAGGCAGGTCATGGACTGCAAGGGGTGCGGAGGCACACAAATACTTGAACAAGTCTAAGTGTGTATTAAAGCGAACACTTTCTGTGATTATTCATCTAGCGGTATTTACAAACAAGCATCACACAAATCTGTCTTAGAGAAGTAACAGCCTGCATCAAGCCTGTCCATAAATTTCTCAGGGTGGGGTAATGGATAAAGTGTCAATTATTGTCTGTGAACTGACTGTACTTTTGAAGTTAACACAAATGCGTACACAACCAGAAGCCTTGGGCATCAAAACCAATGGACTTGCCCACTGACTAGCTTGTATTGGAGAAATCACATCTTTGTCTTGCAATTCTTTTAATTCACTGGCTACTTTGTCTCATAAGGCAATGGGAACGAGCTAAGTCTGGAAACACTTAGGCTGTGCATTGTCTTTCAGGATAATGTGCACTACAAAATTATTCCAATTCCACCAGAAAAGAGTTCAGGAAATTCCTTAAGCAAACTAACTACACTGTCTTTTGAATTAAAAGCATTCACTGAAAGTACACTCCTGGAAATTGAAATAAGAACACCGTGAATTCATTGTCCCAGGAAGGGGAAACTTTATCGACACATTCCTGGGGTCAGATACATCACATGATCACACTGTCAGAACCACAGGCACATAGACACAGGCAACAGAGCATGCACAATGTCGGCACTAGTACAGTGTATATCCACCTTTCGCAGCAATGCAGGCTGCTATTCTCCCATGGAGACGATCATAGAGATGCTGGATGTAGTCCTGTGGAACGGCTTGCCATGCCATTTCCACCTGGCGCCTCAGTTGGACCAGCGTTCGTGCTGGACGTGAAGACCGCGTGAGACGCCGCTTCATCCAGTCCCAAACATGCTCAATGGGGGACAGATCCGGAGATCTTGCTGGCCAGGGTAGTTGACTTACACCTTCTAGAGCATGTTGGACGTGCATTGTCCTGTTGGAACAGCAAGTTCCCTTGCCGGTCTAGGAATGGTAGAACGATGGGTTCGATGACGGTTTGGATGTACCGTGCACTATTCAGTGTCCCCTCGATGATCACCAGTGGTGTACGGCCAGTGTAGGAGATCGCTCTCCACACCATGATGCCGGGTGTTGGCCCTGTGTGCCTCGGTCGTATGCAGTCCTGATTGTGGCGCTCACCTGCACGGCGCCAAACACGCATACGACCATCATTGGCACCAAGGCAGAAGCGACTCTCATTGCTGAAGACGACATGTCTCCATTCGTCCCTCCATTCACGCCTGTCGCGACAGCACTGGAGGCTGGCTGCACGATGTTGGGGCGTGAGCGGAAGACGGCCTAACGGTGTGCGGGACCGTAGCCCAGCTTCATGGAGACGGTTGCGAATGGTCCTCGCCGATACCCCAGGAGCAACAGTGTCCCTAATTTGCTGGGAAGTGGCGGTGCGGTCCCCTACGGCACTGCGTAGGATCCTACGGTCTTGGCGTGCATCCGTGCGTCACTGCGGTCCGGTCCCAGGTCGACGGGCACGTGCACCTTTCGCCGACCACTGGCGACAACATCGATGTACTGTGGAGACCTCACGCCCCACGTGTTGAGCAATTCGGCGGTACGTCCACCCGGCCTCCCGCATGCCCACTATACGCCCTCGCTCAAAGTCCGTCAACTGCACATACGATTCACGTCCACGCTGTCGCGGCATGCTACCAGTGTTAAAGACTGCGATGGAGCTCCGTATGCCACGGCAAACTGGCTGACACTGACGGCGGCGGTGCACAAATGCTGCGCAGCTAGCGCCATTCGACGGCCAACACCGCGGTTCCTGGTGTGTCCGCTGTGCCGTGCGTGTGATCATTGCTTGTACAGCCCTCTCGCAGTGTCCGGAGCAAGTATGGTGGGTCTGACACACCGGTGTCAATGTGTTCTTTTTTCCATTTCCAGGAGTGTACATTGTCTTGGATGTGAAGGCCAAACAAGTCAAACGATTCTAAGCCAAAAATATTTTCACTGTCTCCTGATTACAACACAGTAAATTTCATTGTCCCAGTGTTAGATTTGTAAGTGGCAGGCAAACTACACTGTCCAAATACTGGGATTTCCTGTCCATTGTATGAAGTTATGTGCATGCTATATTTTGACAGGCGTGGTGAGCCTAACTGTACACACGTGGCACGATTAAGCAAAGTTACGGAAACACCTGTGTCCAACTGAAAGTCATTATAATGGCCAGCAATATGGAGTGTTAGAAATAGTTTGTTGGAATGGCTTCACACTACACTGGGGCAAGATGAGGACACAACCTTACTTGAATTACTGCTAGAACCTGTAGTAGGTTTTGAAAACACTGCATTCACAGAGTGTGCATGAGACCTACTGTTGTGAGAGTGGGCAGAATTGGCATTCTTTTGCTATTGCAAGCAAGATACCTGGACATGGCCTTTCTTTCCACATGAGTAACATGTCATGTTGTGCGAAGTGCAATCTTGTCACTTATGGTGAGCAAAACAACAAGGGCAAGACTTCATTAGATTTACAGGCCTGGCTACTTGTTTACTAGGCTGTCTGCACATCTGTGTGCACGCTTGTTGTGGCAGCTGAGGGAGGCGGTCGCGGGCAAAAAGGCGACTCAACCAGCAAATTGGGACCTGATCAAATTTATCAGTGGCTATGGCACTGGAATCAAGTTGTTGTAATATTTGCAACACTTGATGGAGTGAAGGATCTGAGTACTTGAGAATCTGTTCTGTAATTCTGCTATCAGGGACATAGTATTTTTTCACATCATGGGTCATCATGTCACTGTAAAAGTTGCCACAAGTGCACTTGAATTTACACTTCCTAGCGAGACCCTGTAAGTCAGTATACCACTGACGGTACATCTGTTCCGGCTTTTTCTTAAGGTGAAAGAACTGAAATCTGTCTGCTTTAACCAGAATCTACTGTTCATAATACTGACTTAATGCACCTACTATTTCATCTTAGGAGCATGTCTTGGGGGAGGGCATAGAGAAGAGTTTTTGAATTAAGCGAAACACCGGGGCTCCTGTAATGGACAGGAAATAATGAGATTTCAATGTACTGTGAATCTGATACACTTGACAGTGGGCCTGGATCTGGCTGAGATATTCAAGCTATTCCTCTTCTTTTTCATCAAAGTGCCGAAATGGTAGAATGTTGTTTGGTAGCAATTGTTGGATTGGTTGGTTGATTAGGCAGCTGATGCTGCTTTTGTGGCAGGCAATTGCTGTACAGTAGACAGCAATGTGATTTTCTGTGTCTGAAACTGAAAAATCTGATTTAGTTCCAGGGCAGGAGCAGTCTGCAGCTGAGGAGTAGGGGCAGGGGGGGGGGGGGGGGGAGGGGGGAGGGTAGACATTCTAACACTAACAAATTACAGCAAAATATGAAAGGACAAATAGAAAAGCAATGTGCAAAGCCTCTGAAAAGAGAAAAACATTAGTTCTGCTGCTTCCCTCCTGTAATATATGCAGCAACAAGAACAAATGGGCAAACAGAATCACTGTAATGACAGCTTCCCTGCCACAACCTAGAACATATGAAAAGCAAACAAAAATTGTTGATCAGATTCATTGCCACTTGTTGTGGCTGTGCCCTCTTGTAATGTGTTGTGGTTCCTGGCTAGATGAGGAGGGGGTCGTATGATAAGCGGGGTGGCTGGTTTCCTCTCACTACAACACAAAATGCACAAGTGGTTAAAATACTTTTTATTACAGGAACCAATTGAGTACTTAACTTCAGTGATGTCCTATAACTGATTCTTGAATCTTGTCCATGTCACAACTATATACAGTGACTAACATTCCCTGACAGCTAGCTAAGGTGCAAGGTGATCACTATTGCTGTGGATGACTAGAGCACAGTGCGACGTATTGAGGTGTAATGCGAACTGAGTCCTGAAGCAATGTACTGAGTTACTGAGATCGAGAGAGCGAGACAGCTTGGTCGGTGGGGGCGGCCTATGTGCACACTGCCCAGGGGGTGTTATTGGCGTGTAGCCTGGGGCATGTCTTGGTCTTCTCCTGTCATAGGCGCACTTAGTTCAGTGCCTGCAATACAATGTCTCCTTGTGCCGACCAGTGGGCTGGTGAAGGCGTACACCAACATAAAAGGCTCCCACAGGGCTCAGTGCTTGGCCTTTTCCTGTTTATTGTATATTTTTACCCTCATTCTTGCTATGTGAGGCAGTACAGCACACAGATGATACAACTGTAATTACACAAGTAGTCGATGTGTAGGAGCTGCGACACAAAGTAAATACAGCCTGGTCCCAGGCATAATACTTGCAAATTAATGACAATGAAACTGGAGACATTGTTTTCATTTTAAGTGTTTCCAAAGAAGGTTTCAAAATAATTAAACTATTAGGTTTCTACATTGATCAGAAACTAAGCTGAGCGATTCACACAGAAAAATTGTGCTCCAAACTTTCTCATGTGATTTATCTGTTGAGGAATAATGTAAGCAAAACCTTATTAGTGTATGTATATTTTGCATTTCCCACCCCCACCTTACATATGAAATTCTCCTACAGGATAACTACCCTGGCTCGAAACTTTTCATGTGGTAAAGAAGGCTAACAGATGATGTATAACTGCACTTACCTCCAGAGTATAATGTAAAGATAATTTCAAAGAGCTTAATATTACCGTAGTCCTTAGTCTGTGTAAGCGAAGTTGTCTCTTCAGTGTTAAAGTGAATTAAAATAATTGTAACCTTTTTTATTTTCAGAAATGTATCAAAGAATCAGATATAAACAAACACCTATGTTATAAAATATCCATAATATGCCAAAAGATAATATCCAGATAATGTGGACAAAATGCAAATGGGAATGTATCGATATATCATGTAATTATAAAACAGTTACATTGTAACATATACACAGAGTATACTAAAGACAAAAAAATGGCTCTGAGCACTATGGACGTAACTTCTGAGGTCATCAGTCCCCTAGAACTTAGAACTACTTAAACCTAACTAACCTAAGGACATCACACACATCCATGCCCGAGGCAGGATTCGAACCTGCGACCATAGTGGTTGCGCGGCTCCACACTGTAGCACCTAGAACCGCTTGGCCACTACGGCCAGCTCTAAAGAAAAATATCTATTTTGTTTAATATCAGAAATATACGTAAATATATATCTGCATATCAAGCAGTAAGTATAAAAACATTATGGTTGGAAACATCAAGACAGTAATGAAGGCAAACAGTACGTTGCATGCATCCAAAACATGTGTTGAAAGATGAGTTATAGACAAATAACTACACTATGTGATCAAAAGTATCCAGACACCATCAAAAACATATGTTTTTCATATTAGGTGCATTGTGCTGCCACCTACTGCCAGGTACTCCATGTCAGTGACATCAGTAGTCATTACACATTGTGAGAGAGCAGAATGGGGCACTCTGCAGAACTCAAGGAGGAACTCAAGGATTTTCAACACGGTATGGTGATTGGTCCTCACTTGTGTCATATGTCTGTATGTGAGATTTCCACACTCCTAAACATCACTAGGTCCTCTGTTTCCATTGTCATAATGAAGTGTAAATGTGAAGGGACACATACAGCACAAAAGCATACAGGCTGACCTCGTCTGTTGACTGACAGAGACTGCTGACAGTTGAAGAGGGTCGTAATGTGTAATAGACAATCATCTATCCAGACCATCATGCAGGAATTCCAGACTGCATCAGGATCCACTCCAAGTACTCTGACTACTTGGCAGGAGGTGAGAAAAGTTGGATTTCATGATGGAGCGGCTTCTCATAAGCCAGACATCACGCCGGTAAATACCAAACGATGCCTCTCTTGGAGTAAGGAGGGTAATCATTGGATGATTGAACAGTGGAAAAATGTTGTGTGGAGTGACATATCATGGTACACAATGTGGTGATCCGATGGCCGGGTGTGGGTATGGCAAATGCCTGGTGAACATCATCTGCCAACATGTGTAGTGCCAACAGTAAAATTCGGAGGCGGTGGTGTTATGGTGTGGTCATGTTTTTTGTGGAGGGGGCTTGCACCCCTTATTGTTGTATGGCACTATCATGACAAAGGCCTACATTGATGTTTTAAACACCTTCTTGCTTCCCACTGTTGAAGAGCAATTCGGGGATGGTGATTGCATCTTTGAACACAACTGAGCACCTGTTCGTAATGCGTGGCCTGTCGTGGGGTGGATACACTACAATAACATCCCAGTAATGGACTGGCTTGAGAAGAGTTCTGACCTGAATCCTATAGAACATCTTTGGGATGCTTTGGAAAGTCAAATTCGTGCCAGGCCTCACTGACCAACATTGATATCTTTCTTCAGTGCTCCACTCCATGTAGAATGGGCTGCCATTTACCAAGAAACCTTCCAGTACTTGATTGAATGTATGCCTGCAAGAGTGGAAGCTGTCACCAAGGCTAAGGGTGGGCCAACACCATACTGAATTCCAGCATTACCGATGGAGGCCGCCACGAACTTGTAAGTAATTTTCAGCCAGGTGTTCAGATACTTTTGATCACATAGTGTATGTCATAATATACTAAGAAATATATATGTAATACATCACTGGATAATTTCAAGATATGGTAGACAAAATGAAAGTGTGAATGTATCCATATATCATGTAATAAAATTATGTAGGACACCAGCAGGAAATATACTAAAGACAAATATCTATGTTGTATAATGTGAGAAATATATAGAATACAGGTAGGGAACCAGAAACTGATACAACTAATGCCATCAAGTGATGGTGTAGTGGTGTAAAAACAAACACCTATGTTGTACATCAGATCCTTGTAAAGAATCAGACACCAGAATAACTTAATGCCAACAGTGATGTGTACCAAACATTAAGGTAACACGTCAAAGAATTGAATTCAGAACAGAGCGTAGGTCGAAGAATATTAATCCATGTATAATGCAATAAATATATCTGTGTGAGACCGTACCAGGAAAACATGAATGTAAAACACATAAAAAGATATCATAAACAGTGAAATACAAATTGTTACCTGTAAAAAGAATATTCTTGTAGGTTGTGAGAAACAAATAAAATATTACCATGTGGAATTGCATTTCAATATGCAGTCAGTAGAAATGTTAGAAACATCTGAAGCAAGCAGAACCAACTTTTGTATAATGAACATTCAGAGGTATTACTCTTATGCTCAGTATGCATGTTCATGTAGCATTATATCAGTGTCAAGCCAAACTAAAAGATAACTACACTTATGTGCTCCAAATACAGAAGCAAACTCAAATATATCTATAAATGAACAGAAAAGTTAAACCACACTGTACCAAAGTCTATGAAGATAACTGAAACCACAAGCATCTACAATTCATGCAAGAAAGGAAGAGCTTGGTTGCACACATCATCAAAAGTGATCCTGGTATGAAATCAACCTGGGGTGAAACACCACATAACAAGCAGACAAGAAAAACAGAATCAAAAAGTACATTCTCACCCAACTGCAACAATCCAAGCATACAGGAACCCAGCACAAGTAGTTGAGAGAAAAAACCAAGATACGAAATATTAACAAAACGTAAGTGGCTATGGATACTGGTTATTTAATATTGACTCATGTTAAGAGTGCCACAAGATTGGATTACTCCTAGTTTATGTTGGTCAAGGTGAGTTCTTCAGTACTTTTCTGTGCTTAATGATTCATATTCTGTCTAGGATTTTATGGCTCACGTCCCTTTTCTCAACTTTTTAGCAAGACTGGCCCAGTATTTTTGATGTTTATGCATTCTTCATAATATTGTATTTGATTTCAGTCTTTCTCCTGCTTTCTCATTAAAGTTGAAAAATGTACAACTATAGATTACCTTCTGTGTTCTTTTTCTTTTTACGAACTTTTTATCGAACTCCCATTTTAAACTACCGTTTTAAATGCACTAGTGATTTAATTTAACATGTCAGAGCACATTTTCCAGACTTGATATGGTTATATTTATGGACTGCACACTTCGACCTATTGCACTCTCCTGTTGGTTACTCGTTACTTCGTGGTTCTTACTTTTTATTACAGTTTTAGTTTCTGTTGCTTAACCATACTTGAGTACCCACATACTATGTATAGAATGTAGCACTTGATATTTTAAGACCTTTCGCTAGATAATGTCATTGTTAATCCATATATTACTGTCATTGGTCTTTCATTTCTTGTTTGACCTATTATAATGGAACTACTTATATTGGCTCTATTGTTGTCACTAAATGTTGTGCATTATTTTTATCCTTTTATTGTACAACAACCACAGGTATAAATGACACATACACAGGTGTTATATTCTTCTTCAGTTCAACAGAGGTTTGTTGAATCTTTCCTTATTTTGGCTATACCTGGGATTCCATAGGGCATGCTGGATCATAGCACCTTTTTGCTGAGACTTCACTGTGATGTTTCACATTCAGTGTGTGGGACACTGAAATGAATTTGATGTTTTTTGTTTCACCAAATATGTTGGGACAACTTATATTTTGTTAATATTTCTTATTCTGGTTTTTTCTCTCAACTACTTGTCTTGGATTTCTGTCTGCTTGGGTTGTTGCAGTTGTGCAAGCGTTTACTTTTTGATTCTGTGTTTCTTGTCTGCTCGTTGTGTGGTGTTTCACCACAGGTTTATTTCATACCAGGGTCACTTCTGATGATGTGTGCAGCTGGGCTCTACCGTTCTTACTATTGATTTGCACGAATCGTATATGCTTGTGGTTTCAGCTATTTTCGTAGACTAGGGCATAATGTGGTTTAACTTTTTATGTTCATTTATAGATACATCGAGGTTTTAATCTTGTATTTGTGTTTACTTGTGTATTTAGAACACATGAGTGTAGTTATCTTTTAGTCTGCCTTGATGCTGATATAATACTATGTGATCATGCATATTGAGTATAATGTTCATTATACAAAAGTTGGTTCTGATTGCTTTAGATGTTGCTAACATTTCTGCTGACTACATATTAGCATGCAATTCCACATGGTATTATTTTATTTGTTTCTCACTACCTACATGAATATTTTTTTACACATTATATTTTGTATTTAATTGTCAATGGTTTTTATGTGTTTTACCTTCATATTTTCCTGGTATGGTATGACACAGATGTATGTTTGTAGTATCTTCATGATTTTTACATTTATTGTATGATGTATGGATTAATACTCTTTGACCTTTGCCCTGTTCTGAATTCAATTCTTCAATGTGTTGCCTTAATGTTTGGTATACTTCATTGTTGGCATTAAGATGTACTAGTGTCTGATTTTTTATCAGTTTACAAGGGTCTGATGTACGACATAGATGTTTGTTTTCAGTTTCTGGTTCATTAATTGTATTCCATATATTCCTCATATTATACAATCTAGATATTTGCCTTTAGTTTATTTCCTGATGTTGTCCTACCATAATTTTATTACATGATATATGGAAACATTCACACTTTCATTTTGTCCACCATGTCTGGGAATTATCCATTGATGTATTACATATATATTTCTTAGTATATTATGACATAGATTTTATCTATATCTGATTCTTTGACACATGGTTTGGATGTGTATGATGTATTGTTTGCCTTCATTACTGTCTCCATGTTTCCTACCATATTGTTTTGTACTTACTGATTGATATGTAGATTATTTATATGTTTATGGGTATGTTACGACATAGGTGTTGGTTTATATCTGACCCTTTGACACATTTTTGGTTACATATGATGTTACTGTTTGTTGTCATTGTAGTCTTGATGTTTCCTGTCTCAGCATTTTGTATTTACTGCACAACATATAGATCTGTATTTAAATGTTTTTTTGACCATGTTTCCTATATTGGTTTCTCTGATTGCATAAGTAAATTAAATGCAAAAGAGATGGCTGTATGTATTTTAATTTGCATTCCTTTCATTAAGTGTGATGTTTTGTCAGTTTCTGTCATATTCTAATTCTTAATGTGGCACAAACATTTTGCATGTAGGACTCTATCGTTTTTCTGTGACACTGGGCCCTGTTCTTCAATTGATCTTCTGCAAAGCGGACTTGCTGTTGATCATTGCTAAACATTTTCTTCAGTTCTGCCTGGAATTTATCCCAGCTGTCTAGCTTCTCTTCATTGTTTTCAAATCACTGCTGGGCTGTACCATCCAAGTAAAGGTGCATATTTGCCAGACACGCATTGTATTTAGTGAATTGGTCAAATCCTTTGAGCTATTTTGTCAGGTCCTCACCAGCATCTGTGGGAAACACTGATGGATGGCTGATTTACAGCTGATGTACTGCTGTTTTGGAATGCATTGGTCTCCTGAATATAGAGACTTTGGGAATGATGTACTGCTTGTATTCTAGTTCCTGTCTGTGTAGGTGACAGCTTTTATGTTGCCTAAATGGAAGAATGATGTTGTAGATATTTTGAAGTGCTGATTGTCTCCACCCAACAATATCACATCGTAACAAGAGTTGAGTCCAAATTCAACAGCAGGCTCATCAGTATACTACAACATTTACCACTGAAAGCACATTTATTATGAACTCTGATGTACAGCCAGAACAGAATAGAACTGAATTCCTGGATGGTCAGTGTTGCTGTTTATACAAACATCATTCCAGAATATGCAGACATAAGAAATTTTGAGAATCTATCCAGAAATGATAAATACTAAATAACAAATTATTACTAGTGGTCAGGTTTGAACTGGCAATGCATCCTACGCCAGCCATAATGTTAACCAGTATTACTGCTGTGTTCGAAATTCATGTCTGTGAAAATACATTAAATATTATTTAAAATAGAAAAATAATTGGCATATTGAAACCTCCTGGCAGATTAAAACTGTGTGCCAGACCAAGATTTGAACTCGGGACCTTTGCCTTTCGCGGGAAAGTGCTCTACCAACTGAGCTACCCAAGCACAACTCATGCCCTATCCTCACAGCTTTACTTCTGCCAGTACCTTGTCTCCTACCTTCCAAACATTACAGAAGCTCTCCTGCGAATCTTGCAGAGCTAGAGCACTTGCCCGCGAGAGACAAAGGTCCCGAGTTCGAGTCTCTGTCCGGCACACAGTTTTAATCTGCCAGGAAGTTTCATATCAGTGCACACTCTGCTGCAGAGTGAAAATCT
Organism: Schistocerca americana; assembly: GCF_021461395.2. Taxonomy (NCBI): domain Eukaryota; kingdom Metazoa; phylum Arthropoda; class Insecta; order Orthoptera; family Acrididae; genus Schistocerca; species Schistocerca americana. Next base: position 850,220,903 of record NC_060130.1, on the reverse strand, counting down.
CATTCTGGAAACATTCCCAGGCTGTGGCAAGAGCCATGTCTCCACAATATCCTTTCTCTCAGGAGTGCTAGTTCTGCAAGATTTGCGGGAGAAATTCTGTAAAGTTTGGAAGGTAGGAGACGAGGTACTGGCAGAAGTAAAGCTGTGAGGACGGGGTGTGAGTCGTGCTTGGGTAGCTCAGTTGGTAGAGCACTTGCCCACAAAAGGCAAGGGTCCTGAGTTCGAGTCTCGGTCTGGCACACAGTTTTAATCTGCCAGGAAGTTTCATATCAGTGCACACTCCACTGCAGAGTGAAAATCTCATTCTGGAATTTGCATATTCTTTGGAAAGGAGATTTACTTTTCCAACCATGCAACAGATTTGAAATGTAGTCAATAACTATTACATACATTACATCTTTTTCAAATTAAATTGGAGCAAAGCTTTTCGTTGTCATAAAAAGTAAATGTTACAAATTTGAAAACATAAGTTATAGTTTCATGCAGCTATACAAACAATTTTAAATTTTTATTTTTTCTATATTGAAAATGTGTTTCATAAATAAAATATAAACAGTTTTATGAAACTCATATCTGTTATGGCTGTTTCTCTTTTTCAATTAACATTACTTATGTTTTACTCACTGCATGTAGTTGAGCCAATTTTTTCACGAGCCACTTCCTCATCTCAAGCCCATCAGCCACAAGGTAAAGTACGGCACTGCACCAGGTACCTACTCAGTGTCAATTGCCATTATTATCCAGAGTTCAGTACCTCATAGATTCACATATGAAAAAGAAAGAAAAAATTAATTAGTAGTTATATACATATCTCATCATACTAATCTCATTTTTTCTCAGATGATAGTTGTTCATGTTAGATAAAAACTTACTAGACATTTCAGCAGTAACACATTCTTAAATTAAATGGATGGGACTCATATCTATATACAACGCTATCCAAAAGCATTTAATTTTTTCATTCCATGAATTTAGTAGCAGTTCTTGTCTGATCAGTCCACTTTCTTTCATTGCAATGACCCATGTGATTTTAAATCAATAAATCTCAAATATGTTACTAGACACACATAGAATATATTAATATTCAATTTGCAGGGTTAATTTTCTTTATGATATTCCATTTTTTTGAAAGAAAATACATATTGGTGTTGTCAAGGGAGAAAAATTAGTCACATGTCTGTACATTTGCAATAAAAAACACCCTGAAAGAAATGCACACAGTAGTATATAAGTCATGTTTTAATAAATATTTACTACTTCCCGTCACATTCATTTTATTGTCTTGGTTTATCTATGTTTTTTCATTCTGACATTTTATTTTTTCAATCCAATATTACTTAGTACATTTATCCAGTTTTTTTTTAATGGAGTCCCCAATTTGTACATTAAACCACTATTGAGATTAATTATACAGAGAGCATATTCGACTTTGTCTTTTGACATATACTATCCTGACTATTTTGCTAGTGTCTTTTGACTTCAACTTCTCCATACAATAGCATACTCACAAATTTTATTTTGTTTATTCAGTTTTACCATTTCCTTAGTTTATTAACCCTTACTTCATATATTACTTTTAATGAGTTGGCATTCATATGTTTCTTTACATTTACATTTATATGACACAAGATTCTTATTCCTCATGAATATCAATGACTATCCACTGGCAAGGTCTGTAACAAAATCCTAACATAGAAAATTACATATTATACTTTCATAGAGTTCATTTACATAATTAACTCTCATTTATTACATCTCATATTAACAAATAACTTTGTCAACATGGTTATCAAAATCCATAATGCCTTTTCAATTGTTATGCATACATTACAACTTCAGCAAACTATACTGTTGTAAATGTTGATTTTTTTTTTTCTGAGACAGTGCATCCGAAACAACCTACTTTCAAAACAGCTCTTTTTGGATACTGACCATATAGCATTAAAATAGTCCAAGATGTTATTCACAGCTCCCATTTACTTTACTCATCACAAAAAAATAAAATATGTGATAACAGAAAACAGCTACTCATCAAATTGAAAGCATTATCCAAATTAATCTGTTTCTTTTAGTACACAAATACCACTCTCCCCCCCCCCCCCCCCCCCCCCCCCCCACCGAGATACTGCATGTAGATTTATGCCGCAATCAGATAATCTGCTTAGTCTCAATTATGGTTGTATGGTTCTAATCTGTTTATAAACTAGTTAAAGAATTTTCATAATAACGATTAGCGAAAGCAGATTATGATTCAGGAAAGGAAGAAAAATCACAATTCATTTGAGACATCATGTTCATCACAACATGTACTACAAAGAATGTGAGTCCTCTGCAGGTTGTTAAGCAGTGGTTTTTACTTGATCCCCTATGCTTCCCAGCCTCATCTCAAAGTATTGTGTAAAAATGGCATTTATTAGCCAAACTAATTTCCAATACAACACGTCATTCATTGCATCTCTTGAACTTCATACAGTACACCAATACATTTTCATTGTACACTGCATATACATGGAATGTTACCTTCTGGGCATTTTTTACCTGACACTATTATTTTTATCTGCTTTTGAAATTATCTCAGTATCTCACTACTTTTTTGAGTGGTTTCTTTTATTTCTACTTCCAAATTGTCATATTTTGCTGTCTTTTTACAGCTCTGCTGTGACACCATTCTCATTCATAACTAAATTCTCTTAGCAATAGATATTTACTTCACCCCCCAACTGTCTTTGTCTAATTCCTGTTTAATGCTAACTCTTTCCAAAATTTCTGAACTACTTTCCTCAGTTTGAATATCAGAATATTATGTAGGTGATGATACCCTCACCATCTCATCAATAACCTGACTGTCATTCATTTTGTCATGAAAGACTGATCCTACTTCAGATTTTAATCCACTATGGTCATGAAGTTCACTTGCTACTTTCTTATCACTACTATTTCCTAGTCCTTTCTCTTTACCGCAAAACCCACTAATTATATTTTTGTGTTGGTTGCTGTTCTGTATCACCAGTGTTTCCAGTCCCATCAGGTTAATATGTATACACTCAGCAGGCTTCCCATTGGTTGACATCTGATCCTACTCCAGATTTTAATCCACTATGGTCATCAAGTTCACTTACTACTTTCTTATCACTACTATTTTCTAGTCCTTTCTCTTTACCGCAAAACCCACTAATTATGTTTTTGTGTTGGTCGCTGTTCTGTATCACCAGTGTTTCCAGTCCCATCAGGTTAATATGTATACACTAGGCAGGCTTCCCATTGGTTGACATCCTTCAATTACGGCTGCTGATCTGTTGACTCCATCTGTTTTCTCATTGGCTGGATTGAAACATGGTGCCGTTTTAGTTGTGGGGTGCTTTGTTTGCAAATATCAAATTTTTTGGCCCTTTACTAATACGTATTTCACAAACCATTCCTGTTTATTGTGCTGTGAATCACTCATGTATGCTACCACCACTGTATAATACTTTAAAGGACAAACCACTATCAGAAATTATTCTTTCAGACAATTTCATGAGAAATATTTCTTTCTCTCAGAAACTTCTCTATCAGGCTGTTGATTAGTCTGGTTGTGCTTTGGGGAATTTGCATAACATCAACAATATGTTTTTCATAATACTGAAAGACAGGTTTCATTTCACACAGGCCAAGAAATTCATAGGATAAATGAATTATTTTTGCAACATGTAAGAAGGTGTTTCAAATCAAATTTTTCAATTATTGCACAAACAATGGAGAGTTCACATTGGAATATCAACAGTTATGAAAAGGATAGATTGCTACTTACTGTAAAGATGAAACAATGAGTTGCCGACAGGCAAAACGAAAAAATTGATACATATTGAGTTTTTGACCAAAGCCTTCTTCACAATAGAAAGAAAAACACACACATTCACACAAGTAGGCATACCTCATGCACGCATGACTGCTATCTCTGGCCAGGACTATGATGCTTGCTCTCTGGCTCAAAATGATGACGCCATGTTTCATCTCTTCTGACAGTACAGGACAGAAATGATATTCTCCATTGTCAGACCATTCCAGGTGCTGCAGTGATGCTGACATTCTGTTCAGCTTCTGCTACTCCATCAGGCTGTGGGGAAACCACTGAGCACAGACTTCGTGGGACATGAGAGGCTGTGTAATGATGATGCGAGCGATACTATGGCTTATGCCCAACATGAGCCAGTTGTGTTCCACCATCCGCTATTGGTTATTTCTGACTCCAGCATCCACCACAGCAATGACAGAAGGGGTAATATCAAGATGAGCCTGTTCTGGCAGACCACCCTTTCAATGACACCTGACTTTCTCAAAATTGTTTATTCCACAAAAATACATGCACATGTGACATGCTGTGTTTGTCTCTAAGCAGACATTTTGGGTATGAATTTCACTTCATGACACTTATTCTGCAATCAAAACCTGCACTACATCTCACTGTTCCTCTTTCCTGGCCTCCATAGTGAAATCATACACACACACTACTCACTTACTTCACATCGAGCTCATTTAACATACAAATGCACAGCAGTGAATGTTCATACTGTATCTTACTGATCCCCAGCAGAGGGCACTACTATACTCACAGGTACCCTTGTTGCCAATTTTTGCACCATGCTACACCTACATCTAAGTACATACTCCACAAGCCACTGTAAGGTGCATAATAGAGTGTACCCTACATCATTGCTGGTTGTTCCCTTTCCTGTTCCACTCACAGCTAGAGTGAGAGAAAAGTGATTTTCTATGTGCCTCTTTATGAGGCTTATTTTCTCATATCTTATCTTTGTGGTTCTTTTATGAAATGTATGTTGATGGCAGTAGGATTGTTCTGCAGTCAGCTGCAAATGCCATTTTTCTAAATTTTCTCAATAGTTATCTAAGCTAATGGTGGAGGGGGCAGAAAAGAAAGAAAAGGGAAGGAACTCATGATGGCAGCTGTGGATTCCACATGGGGTCTGTTCTTTCGGACATGTTTAAAAGAACAGACACCACGCATTCATATGTTTCTCAATTGTGTTCCTTGAGAAGAACGTTGGTTCCCTCCAGGGATTCTCATTTGAGTTCCCAAAGCATCTCCATAACACTTGCAGGTTGTTTGAACCTATGGTTAACAAGTCTAGTAGCCTGCCTCTGAACTGCTTTGATGTCTTACTTTAATCTGATGTGGTGCAGATCCAAAACACTCGAGAGCAGTACTCAAGACTTGGCTTGGTGTATAGTCTGTCTCATTTTAATTTGACTTGTATTTATTCATATTGATGGATACTATATTACATATTATATCTTCAAGGATATGAAATAGAATCTAGTTATGTCATATTTTTCTGCATATTATATGTTGATGGATACTAAGTTACATATTACATGTTCAAGGATATTAAGTGGCTTTCGGGGGCTACTTTCAATATCCATTTACAATGTAATAATGGTTATTTAATAAATGTCTATAAACTTTTGAGTAAAGGTGCTGGGATCATTTACCTCTGTTATTTCCCTTGGCAGGCTGTTGTATAGGCCAATGGCCTTGCTGCAGTGGTAACACCGGTTCCCGTGAAATCACCGAAGTTAAGCACTGTCGGGCTGGGCTAGCATGCTTTGTGTTATCGCAAAATAGGGGAGAGAGTGTCACTGACATGACAGGATTAGGGGTGCACATAATTAAAACAAAGGAATTTTTCGTTGAGGCGGAATCTTCTTACAAAATTTCAGTCACAAAGTTTCTCCTGTGAATGCAAAAGTATTTTGTTGATGTCAGCCTACATAGGGAGAAACGATCATTATAATAAAATAAGGGAAATCAGAGCTCATATTAATAATGTTCATTTTTTCCAGGCGATGTTTGAGAATGGAATAATAGAGAATTATTGTGAAGGTGGTTTGATGAATCCTCTACCAGGCTCTTAAATATGATTTGGAGAGTATCCATGTAAATGTAGATGTGGCCTTCGAACACAACCAACATTGCCTTGCTGTTTTTTTACTGTAAACAGCTGAAACTGCTTAGCCTTTATTTATCCCAAGGGCCTCCAGCTCCACTGTATGATTAAATGATGATGGCATCCTCTTGGGTAAAAAATTCAGGAATTAAAATAATCCTCTTTTAGGATTTCCAGGCAGAGACTACTCAGGAGGATGTTGTCATCAGGAAAAACAAAAGTGGTAATCTACGGGTTGGAGCATGGAATGTTACAGCCCTTAATAAGGGTTAAAAAGGTTATAAACAGAAATGGATAGCTTGAAGTTAGATATGGTGGAAATTAGTGAAGTTTGGTGACAGTAGGAAGAGAATTTCTTGTCACGTGAGTACAGGATTATAGATACAAAATCAAATAGGGGAATACAGGAGTAGGTCTAATAATGAATAAGACAATTGGAATGTGAGTAAGCTATTACAAACACCATGGTGAACACATAATTGCATCCAAGATAGACACGAAGTTAACACCCACCACAGTAGGACAAATTTATATGTCAACCAGAACGACATCTGTACCTCTCCTCAGTGCAGCACTCCGTGAAGAATGGGCTTCCATTCCCCAAGAAACCTTCCAGCACCTGATTGAACGTATGCCTGTGAGAGTGGAAGCTGTCATCAAGGCTAAGGGTGGGCCAACACCATTTTGAATTCCAGCATTAGCGATGGAGGGCACCACGAACTTGTAAATCATTTTCAGCAAGGTTTGCAGATACTTTTGATCAGGTGGTGTACATGCACCATGTGTGTGTCTGACTTGCAGTCATTCCTTGCCAGGTGACGCGGCTATCGTCTGGACGGGTTTATATCGATAGTAGGCTGGTGGTCATAATGGTCTGGCTGATCAATGTAGCTTACCAAAGAGTTTATAGTATCATGCGATGCAAGTAGTAGTGAAACATTGAATCACACTGTGGACTCAATGTGGATGAGACAGGTCACAACAACATCAGCGTCTGTCCACGTGAGAAGAGGCAGGCAGGAAAGAGTTTCTCTGCAAGGGCAATGGCAGCTGAATGGCTGCATGACCACAGCCTCATATGGTAGCTCCCAGATGACCTGCCAGTTGAAGGGTGCTAAATTCACAGTATCAGACTTGACACAAGCAGCAGAACCACAGCTAGCATCGGCAGGTCTGTTAGGTCTGTTGGTGGTGACTTGTTGGTTCATGTAAACTCATAGATCATTGCAGGTCCCCCCCCCCCCCCCTCTCTGCCACCCCCACCTGCCCTCTGGACTGGGAGTCATGTAGCTTTTTTCTGATGCATCACTGGCAGTTTACTGTAACCCTCGCACCCTCACATTGGCGATTTAACACAGAAATTGCATTGCTATTCAATACTCAAGGGTCTATGAGACTTTTCCCCCAGCGAGTTACACTCCTACGTTCGACATATGGAACACGTCCTAAGAGTCATGTAGCTTTTTCCCGATGCACCACTGCCAGTTTACTGTAACCCTCCCACCCTCACGTAGTCGATTTAACACAGATATTCCCTTGCTATTGAATTCTCAAGGATTCATGCCGACTCTTCCCTGAGCGAGTTACACGCCTACATTTACATAATTTTATGTGTTCATTGTTTTATAGTTGTTTAGTTTTCAAATATTGACATTGTGTTATTGTTCTTTGGCAAACAAGGCCTGAGGATGGCAGTAATGTGCCACCTATACTAGTCATATGAGACAATAAAGACATTCTCAAGATACAGCTGTGGTGGTACTTTTTCTCATGTAGAAGAAAAAATAGTAGGTGATAATGGATTGGGAGAAAGAAATGAAATAGGAGCCATCTGGTAGAGTTTTGCACAGAACATAACTTGATAACAGCTAACACATCTACATATACATCTACATCTATACTCTGCAAACCACCATGAGGTGTATGGCAGAGGGTGCATCCCATTGTGCCAGTTATTGGGGTTTCTTCCTGTTCCATTCATGTATGGAGTATGGGAAGAATGACTGTTTGAATGCCTCCGTGCATGGAGTAATTATTCTAATCTTATTCTCACAATTCCTGTGTGAGCAGTATGTAGGGGTTGTAGTGTATCTTTAGAATAATCATTTAAAGCCAGTTCTTGAAACTTTACTAATAGTCTTTCTTGGGATAGTTTACATCTGTCTTAAAGAGTCTGCCATTTCAGTTCCTTCAGTATCTCTGTGACACTCTCCGTGGATTAAACAAACCAGTGACCATTCGTGCTGCCCTTCTCTGTATACATTCAATATCCCATATTAGTCCTATCTGGTACAAGTCCCACATACTTGAGCAATACTGTAGGATAGGTCACATGAGTGATTTGTAAGCAATCTCTTCTACATCTATGTGATTACTCTGCTATTCACAATAAAGTGCCTGGCAGAAGGTTCATTGAACCACCTTCAAGCTGTCTTCTACCGTTCCACTCTCAAACAGCACGCGGGAAAAACGAGCACTTAAATTTTTCTGTATGAGCCCTGATTTCTCTTATTTTATCGTGATGATCATTTCTCCCTATGTAGGTGGGTGGCAACAGAATGTTTTCACAATTGGAGGAGAGTACTGGTGATTGAAACTTCATGAGAAGATCCCATCGCAACGAAAAACGCCTTTGTTTTAATGATTGCCACTCCAATTCACATATCATGTCTGTGACACTATCTCCCCTATTTCACAATAATACAAAACTAACAGCCCTCCTTTGTACTTTTTCGATGTCATCCGTCAGTCCCACCTGATGCAGATCCCACATGGCACAGCAATACTCCAGAATAGGGCAGACAAGCGTGGTGTAAGCAGTCTCTTTAGTGGACCTGTTGCAACTTCTAAGTGTTCTGCCAATGAATCACAGTCTTTGGTTTGCCCTACCCACAATATTATCTACATGATCATTCCAATTTAGGTTATTTGTAATTGTAATCCTTAAGTATTTAGCTGAATTTACAGCCTTCAGATCTGTGTGACTTATCACGTAATCGAAATTTAGCTGATTTCTTTTAGTACCGATGTGAATAACTTAACACTTTTTCTTAATCAGGGTCAATTGCCACTTTTCGCACCATACAGATATCTTATCTAAATCATTTTGCAAGTCTTTTGATCATCAGATGACTTTACAAGATGGTAAATGACAGCATCATCTGCAAACAATCTAAGACAGCTACTCAGATTGTCTCCTATGTCATTAATATACATCAGGAACAATAGAGGGCCTATAACACTGCCTTTGGGAACGCTGGATATTACTTCTGTTTTACTCGATGGCTTTCCATCTGTTACTATGAACTGTGACTTTTCTGACAGGAAATCATGAATCCAGTCTCACAACTTAGGCGGTACTCCATAGGAACGCAGTTTGGTTAGAAGATGCTTGTGAGGAACGGTATCAAAAGCCTTCTGTAAATCCAAAAATATGGAATCAATTTGACATCCCTTGTCAATATCACTCATTATTTCATGAGTATAAAAAGATAGTTGTGTTTCACAAAAATGATATTTTCTGGATCCGTGCTGACTACGTGTCAATAAATTGTTTTCTTCGAGCTGCTTCATAATGTTCAAATACAGTATATGTTCCAAAACCCTACTGCAAATTGACGTTAGTGATATAGGCCTGTAATTCAGCAGATTACTGCTACTTCCCTTTTTGGGTATTGGTGTGACTTCAGCAATTTTCCAGTCTTTAGGTATGGATCTATCTGTGAGCGAGTGGTTGTAGATAATTGCTAAATATGGAGCTATTTTATCAGCATACTCTGAGAGGAAAGTGACTGGTATACAATCTGGGCCGGAGGCCTTGCCTTTATTAAGTGATTTAAGCTGCTTTGTTGCACTGAGGATATCTACTTCTATGTTTCTAATCTTGGCAATTGTAGACTCTTTTGTAGCCTGATTGCACTTCCCAGTATTCTACAAATAAATTGAAATCTACAACTTACTTTACTCATGACTGAACCTATGTGATCATTCCATTTCATATCCCTACAAAGTGGTACACCCAAGTACTTTTATGAGTTTCCTGATTCCACCAGTGATTCATTGATATTATAGTTATAGAATATTACATTTTTTCATTTTGTGCAGTGCAAAATTTTACACTTTTGAACATGTAGAGCAAGTTGCCAATCTCTGCACTATGTTGAAATCTTATCAAGATCTGACTGAATATTTATGCAGTTTCTCTCAGATAGTACTTTATTATAGATAACTGCATCATCTGCAAGAATCCTGATTGTAATATTGCCTGCAAGGTCATTAATATACAAAACGAACAACAAGGGTCCCAACACACTTCCCTGGACAGACCTAAAGTTACTTCTGCATCTGACAATGAGTCTCCATCCGAGACAACATGCTGTGTCCTCCCTACTAAAATTTCCTCAATCCAGTCACAAACTTCACTAGATACCCCATATGATTGTACTTTGACAGTAGGCTGAGTTGGCATCCCTTCGCTCCCAGCTTCAGGCAGTGTTGGCTTCGGTCACACAGCTTGACGCTGTTGACAATGGGCGTCACTGTGGGGGTCTGGATGGGGGTTTGTCGGGGACGGCCAGCTCGTCCCACGCATCCCCCGATCGGACTACGACTGTGGCTGCCCGGAATACTGCCCACATTGAGGCTGATCCCTCACCTGTGGTAGAGTGGGAGGTCGTCTTGAGGTGTGGCAGGGGGCGAAAGACATTCCGGAGGGCTGAATGGAAGGCCTCTCCAGTTTGTCTGACGAACCGGTTTCAGGCTCTGTCTCCGTCTGATACTGATCTTCGGCCAGAGATGGCTGCTTGTCCTGTTCCAGAGGTTGCCCCTGAGTCTGCAAGATCCGGGCAGTCGCTGAGGGTGGGCGTACTGGTAGTTGGGAGCTCCAACGTCAGGCGCGTAATGGGGCCCCTTAGGGATATGGCAGCAAGAGAGGGGAAGAAAACCAATGTGCACTCCGTGTGCATACCGGGGGGAGTCATTCCAGATGTGGAAAGGGTCCTTCCAGATGCCATGAAGGGTACAGGGTGCACCCATCTGCAGGTGGTCGCTCATGTCGGCACCAATGATGTGTGTTGCTATGGATCGGAGGAAATCCTCTCTGGCTTCCGGCGGCTATCTGATTTGGTGAAGACTGCCAGTCTCGCTAGCGGGATGAAAGCAGAGCTCACCATCTGCAGCATCGTCGACAGGACTGACTGCGGACCTTTGGTACAGAGCCGAGTGGAGGGTCTGAATCAGAGGCTGAGACGGTTCTGCGACCATGTGGACTGCAGACTCCTCGACTTGCGCCATAGGGTGGTGGGGTTTCGGGTTCCGCTGGATAGGTCAGGAGTCCACTACATTCAGCAAGCGGCTACACGGGTAGCAGGGGTTGTGTGGTGTGGACTGGGCGGTTTTTAGGTTAGATGGCCTCGGGCAAGTACAGAAAGGGCAACAGCCTCAAAGGGTGCGGGGCAAAGTCAGGACATGCGGGGACCAAGCAGCAATCGGTATTGTAATTGTAAACTGTCGAAGCTGCATTGGTAAAGTACCGGAACTTCAAGCACTGATAGAAAGCACCGAAGCTGAAATCGTTATAGGTACAGAAAGCTTGCTGAAACCAGAGATAAATTCGGCCGAAATTTTTACAAAGGCACAGACGGTGTTTAGAAAGGATAGATTGCATGAAACTGGTGGTGGCGTGTTTGTCGCTGTTAGTAGTAGTTTACCCTGTAGTGAAGTAGAAGTGGATAGTTCCCGTGAAATATTATGGGTGAAGGTTACACTCAACAACCAGGCTAGGTTGATAATTGGCTCCTTTTACCGACCTCCCGACTGAGCAGCATTAGTGGCAGAACAACTGAGAGAAAATTTGGAATACATTTCACATAAATTTTCTCAGCATATTATAGTCTTAGGTGGAGATTTCAATTTACCAGATATAGACTGGGATACTCAGATGTTTAGGACAGGTGGTAGGGACAGAGCATCGAGTGACATTATACTGAGTGCACTATCCGAAAATTCCCTCGAGCAATTAAACAGAGAACCGACTCGTGGAGATAACATCTTGGACCTACTGATAACAAACAGACCCGAACTTTTCGACTCTGTAAGTGCAGAACAGCGAATCAGTGATCATAAGGCTGTTGCAGCATCCCTGAATATGGAAGTTAATAGGAATATAAAAAAAGGGAGGAAGGTTTATCTGTTTAGCAAGAGTAATAGAAGGCAGATTTCAGACTACCTAACAGATCAAAACGAAAATTTCTGTTCCGACACTGACAATGTTGAGTGTTTATGGAAAAAGTTTAAGGCAATCATAAAATGTGTTTTAGACAAGCATGTGCTGAGTAAAACTGTGAGGGACGGGAAAAACCCAGCGTGGTTCAACAACAAAGTTACAAAACTACTGCGAAAGCAAAGAGAGCTTCACTTCAAGTTTAAATGCAGCCAAAACCTCTCAGACAAACAGAACTAAACGATGTCAAAGTTAGCGTAAGGAGGGCTATGCGTGAAACATTCGGTGAATTCGAAAGTAAAATTCTGTGTACCAACTTGACAGAAAATCCTAGGAAGCTCTGGTCTTACGTTAAATCAGTAAGTGGCTCGAAACAGCATATTCAGACACTCCGGGGTGATGATGGCATTGAAACACAGGATGACACGCGTAAAGCTGAAATACTAAACTCCTTTTTCCAAAGTTGTTTCACAGAGGAAGACCGCACTGCAGTTCCTTCTCTAAATCCTCGCACAAACGAAAAAATGGCTGACATCGAAATAAGTGTCCAAGGAATAGAAAAGGAACTGGAATCACTCAACAGAGGAAAGTCCACTGGACCTGATGGGATACCAATTCGATTCTACACAGAGTACGTGAAAGAACTTGCCCTCCGTGTACCACAAGTCTCTAGAGGAACGGAAGGTTCCAAATGATTGGAAAAGAGCACAGGTAGTCCCAGTCTTCAAGAAGGGTCGTCGAGCAGATGCGCAAAACTATAGACCTATATCTCTGACGTCAATCTGTTGTAGAATTATAGAACATGTTTTTTGCTCGAGTATCCTGCCGTTTTTGGAAACCCAGAATCTACTCTGTAGGAATCAACATGGATTCCGGAAACAGCGATCGTGTGAGACCCAACTCGCTTTATTTGTTCATGAGACCCAGAAAATATTAGATACAGGCTCCCAGGTAGATGCTATTTTCCTTGACTTCCGGAAGGCGTTCGATACAGTTCTGCACTGTCGCCTGATAAACAAAGTAAGGGCCTACGGAATATCAGACCAGCTGTGTGGCTGGATTGAAGAGTTTTTAGCAAACAGAACACAGCATGTTTTTATCAATGGAGAGACGTCTACAGACGTTAAAGTAACCTCTGGCGTGCCAGAGGGGAGTGTTATGGGACCATTGCTTTTCACAATATATATAAATGACCTAGTAGATAGTGTCGGAAGTTCCATGCGGCTTTTCACAGATGATGCTGTAATATACAGAGAAGTTGCAGCATTAAAAAATTGTAGTGAAATGCAGGAAGATCTGCAGCGGATAGGCACTTGGTGCAGGGAGTGGCAACTGACCCTTAACATAGACAAATGTAATGTATTGTGAATACGTAGAAAGAAGGATCCTTTATTGTATGATTATACGATAGCGGAACAAACACTGGTAGCAGTTACTTCTGTAAAATATCTGGGAGTGTGCGTGCGGAACGATTTGAAGTGGAATGATCATATAAAATTAATTGTTGGTAAGGCGGGTACCAGGTTGAGATTCATTGGGAGAGTTCTTAGAAAATGTAGTCCATCAACAAAGGAGGTGGCTTACAAAACACTCGTTCGACCTATACTTGAGTATTGCTCATCAGTGTGGGATCCATACCAGATCAGTTTGACGGAGGAGATAGAGAAGATCCAAAGAAGAGCGGCGCGTTTCGTCACAGGGTTATTTGGTAACCATGATAGCATTACGGAGATGTTTAGTAAACTCAGGTGGCAGACTCTGCAAGAGAGGCGCTCTGCATTGTGGTGTAGCTTGCTCGCCAGGTTTCGAGAGGGTGCGTTTCTGGATGAGGTATTGAATATATTGCTTCCCCCTACTTATACCTCGAGAGGAGATCACGAATGTAAAATTAGAGAGATTAGAGCGTGCACGGAGGCTTTCAGACAGTCGTTCTTCCCACGAACCATACGCGACTGGAACAGAAAAGGGAGGTAGTGGCACGTAAACTGCCCTCCGCCACACACCGTTGGGTGGCTTGCGGAGTATAAATGTAGATGTAGATGTAGGTAATGATTGACTGAAGCAGGGGAAAGGAATTCCGTAGAAGATGAATGGCAAACTTCAAGAGATGAAATAGTGAAGGAAGCAGATGATCAAATAAGTAATAATAGAAATCCTTGGATGTGACGAGAGGTACTGAATTTAATTGATGAATGTAAAAATGCAGCCAACGATACAAGTGAAACAGAATTTAAAACATCTAAGAGAGGGGATTGACAGTAAGTGCAGAACGGCTAAGCGGGAATGGGTAGAGGACAGATATAAGGATATAAAAGCATACATAATTAGGAGAAAGACAGATACAACTTGTAGGTAAATTAAAGAGGCATTTGGAGAAAAGAGAAGCAGCTGTATGAACATCAATAACTCAGATGGAAAACCAGCACTAAGCAAAGAAAGGAATGCTGAAATGTGGAAGGAATATACAGAGGGGCTATACAAGAGAAATAAACTTGAAGGTAATATTATAGTAGGGTAAAAGAATGTAGGTGAAGATGAGTTAGAAGATGTGATACTATGAGAAAAATTTGATAGAGCACTGAAACACGTAAGTCAAAACAAGGTCCCTTGAGCAGATGATATTCCGTCTGAACTGCTGATATCCTTTTAAGAGCCAACCATGACAGTGCTTTTCCACATGATGAGCAAGATGTATGAGACAGGGGAAATACCCTCAGATTCAAGACGAATATAGTAAGTCCAATTCGAAAGAAAACAGTTGCTGACAGGTGTGAATATTACCAAACTATCAGTTTAATAAGTCATGGTATGAATTAATGACACAAATTATTTGCAGAGGAATGGAAAAACTGGTGGAAGCTGACCTCAGGGAAGATCCGTTTGGATTCTTCAGAAATGTAGGAACGTGCAAGGCATTACTGACTGTATAACTGATCTTAGAAGATAGGTTAAGGAAAAGCAAACCTACATTTCTAGCTTTTGCAGATTTAGAGAATGCTTTTGACAATGGTGACTGGAATACAGTCTTTGAAATTCTGAAAGCAGCAGGGGTAAAATACTTGGAGCAAACGGTTATGTACAACTTATACAGGAAGGAGCATGAAAGGGGAGCAGTGCTTTAGAATGGAGTTGGACAGGGTTGTGGCCTAACCCTGATGTTATTCAGTTTGTATATTGAGCAAGAAGTAAAGGCAACCAAAAAAAAATCTGGAGAAGGAATTAAAGTTCATGGAGCAGAAATAAAAATGTCGAGGTTTGCAGATGATGCTGTAATTCTGGCAGAGACATCAAAGAACTTGGAAGAACAATTAAACAGAATGGACAGTGTATTGAAAGCAGGCAGTAAGATGAACATTAAAAGAAGGAAAACAAGGATAAAAGAATGATGTCAAATTAAATCAAATCAGACAATGCTGAGGGAGTGATGTTAGGGAACAAGATACTAAAAGTAGTAGATAAGTTTTGCTATTTGGACAGGAAAATAACTGATGATGGATGAAGTGGGGAAGATATAAAATGTAGACTGGCAATGACAAGAAAACTGTTTTTGAAAAAGGGAAATTTGGTATCTCGGATGTAAATTGAATTGTTAGGAAGTCTTTGCTGAAGATATTTGTCTGGAGTGCAGCTTTGCATGGAAGTGGAACGTGGATGATAAACAGTTCAGACAAGAAGAGAATAGGATCATGTGGAATGTGGTGCTACATAAGAATGTTAAAAATTAGATGGGTATATCATGTAACTAATCAGGAGGTATTGAATAGAATTCAGGAGAAAAGAAATTTGTGACATAACTTGACCAAAAGACCGTATCATGTGATAACACACTGTGAGACATCAAGGGCTCACCAATTTGGTATTTGAAGGAA
Organism: Schistocerca americana; assembly: GCF_021461395.2. Lineage (NCBI taxonomy): Eukaryota > Metazoa > Arthropoda > Insecta > Orthoptera > Acrididae > Schistocerca > Schistocerca americana. Next base: position 850,204,869 of record NC_060130.1, on the reverse strand, counting down.
GTGTGTGGGTAAAAATTGTAGAGGAATATGAAGTGATGACTACAGAAAGTGGTTCAAAAGGATGTAGACTGCAGTAAGTATTCAGAGATTAAGAGGCTAGCAGGGAATAGAGTAGTGTGGAGAACTGCATCAAACCAGTCTTTGGACTGAAGGCCATGACAACAACATAATCACTCAGCACAATTTGTTATTGTACCCACAGTACTTTTCTGCATCATACAAAAGTCTGCATATTCCCAGCACTTATTTCCCAAATCATGATCTCATAACTGTGGACTGAATAAATACATCCAAAATAGGTCACTTTGAGGCATGAAATGTTGCATACTGGAACAAAGATTCGAAGGGCTTAAAGTACTGCAGATGTTCTTCTTGCCAAATATGTTGTGTCCATTTCAACTGGCCATCTACATTTATCCCCAAGAATGTGGTCTCTTTTTACATGTTCTTGTACTGTATTGTTGACTTTTAATCTAGCACCATTGTATTTTTTATTCAATCATAAATTCAAATTGTTTATCGTCTTTACATTTTGTGTTTTTCTATTGTCCACTGACCAATTGTGAACATCTTTGGGACCATCACTGGCTTTTTCTGTCATTGTTTGCATTTTATCTGTGATCATTGTGGTGCTGTCATCAGCAAACAGTATTTTTTTCTCCATTTTTGACACCTGCGAAATCATTAATACAGATTAGGGAAAGGATTGGATCTAATGCATCCTCTGAGGGCTGTGTATATAAATATATGTTGGATCTGATAAGTGTTTTACTTGTTATCTTCGTGACAAATGTGAAAATCCAAATTGTTGCACCTTGTTTTGCAGATAGGACTGAAACTCTACATATGTGCCACACCTCCTATTTGTGGTCTCATTAATTAATGTAATAAGTTTGTGTGGTCAATGATGTCAAAAGCCTTTGACAGATCCAAGAACACCTTTGTCTAGGGCTTCTAGACCAACTTTTGTGAACTGTACTATAGCAGACTCTGGACCTCTTCTGGGCCTGAAACCAAATTGTTCATTGCAAAGAAGGTTATGTTTATTTATGTAGCTCATTAGTCTATTCTTTATTATTGTTTCTTTAATTTTGAAACTGGAAGATAGTACTGAAGTTTGTCTGTAGTTTTCTACATTTACTGCATCAGCTCTGAATATAGGCAAGACTTTGCTTGCTCCAGGTATTTGGGAAAACAGTCAGATTTGAATGGTACATAAATTATTTCTGTTAGCAGAGATTTTATGTTATTTATGTATCCTTTAAGAACACAAAATGGGATTTCATGTAGACTTGTCATTTTTTTAAATTTTTTAATTGGCTACATGTGTCACCTCGCATAGTAGTACAATTTAGTTTGTTGTCTGGCCCTTGGTTGGTATCTGGAAATTTCTGCTGAATTTCTTAGAAATACTACTGAAGTATACTTTGACATAGTTTGCTAATTCCTTTGGGTGGCTTACTCATGTATCTTTGTTTTCAGTTTGTGAATTGTGGTGTTTTTCCCTGACTTTTGTTGTCTCCTGTGTGTTAATATTCCAGGCGACATTGCTTTTGTTTTCTACCTTCAGCAATATTTTATTGTTGGCATGTTTTTGCAGCTACCATTCCTCTTCTGTAAATTCTCCTGTACTTTTTGTGTTTTATATATCAGATGCCACCTCTTGCATAAAAATTTCCATCATTTGTGGTTGGACCAGTTTCCTTCATTAAGGCCTCTCACCACCATTGCTTCTGTGATGTCATCTTTCCAGCATCTTGAAGGTCTGTCACAATTTCTTCTTTGATGTGGAGTCTATTTCCATATTTATTTCAACCATTTTCTGTCTGGCATATGTTGTAATTCACCATACCAGAGTAGGTGCTTCCTTTCTATGAGTCTAAAATTGTGCTGCCAACAATCATAATCTCTCTGATTTTGCCATTTGTTACATGAGCAAGCCTAGAAAATCGACAGCTCCACCTCCAAAAATCCATCTTGACAACCAGTAGGCAGTCTTTTGGCCTTTGTATTAATTTCCACAACTCTGTGCAATATGTTGTATACTTTCAACAATGGAATGACAGATAATATATTTATTGATTGGCGACTCCATGGAGTGTTCTGTTTATGTGATCGCCCTAAGCTTGTTAATACTAGTCCCTAACAATTTTAATTGTATCTTACAGCACTGAGGAAGGTCACTAAGTGACCGAAAATCGATTTTGCGGATAATAAAACAAAAAAATATGACCAAGGCTGTTTCTTCTTCCAATTATAGATAATATATTTTGTTCTGCGCTTTATGTCGTTGTTCCAGGGGATACCATTTAGTTGTTTTATGGCGTGCTTGCCCTGGTGAATTTTATGGTATATGTCATTCATACTTCTAGTGCCTGACGAGAGTGTCGCTCCCAAGTATTTAAAGATATGGCACCCTTTAACAATATCAGTACCCACTTGCATGTCATTAATAGTATTTTCTACCAGCTTCAGATATTTTATTGTAGTTATATTTGTAGTTTGCATTTTTCATATTCTTGTTTCGATTTATAAAGCATGAAATTAGCATCTTTCTCATCCCCAGCTACAATCACTTGGTTGTCAACAAAAAATAAGGTGAACAAGATTTTGTCATATGTGGGGATACCCATTCCTCTGCATTTTCTTTTCCAAGATTTCAATGCCTCCTCTGAGTAGAGCTTAAACAATGAAGGGGCGAGTGTGCATCCCTGGCATAGACCCTTTGTCACTTCAGACCCTTGAGTCGGCTGATTTTTCATTTTTGCTATTACTATACAGCCTGTGTAGATCAGTCTGGCAGCTTTCATGTAACTTGGTAACATGGCATTATTGATTAGACTTGCCCACAATTTGTTTTATGGAACTGTGTCATAAGTTTTTTAGAGGTCTATAAAGACAAGGTGAGTGGTAAGCCCCTTCCTGTTTTTTTTCTCAACTAGATTTCTGAGGATAACTACTCCACCAGTGCAGAAGTGACCAGATCTGAATCCATTTTGTTCTTCAGATTCAGGTCTTTTTTATTTTATCCTCTTTTTTTAGGATACAAATGTATATTCTCACCATGAGTGGGACTACACTTATGCCTCACAATCTCTCCTGTTTTCCTTCTGAAATACTGACATAATCATGACCTTTTTCCACTCCTTTTGGGGTTTGTCACCTTTAAGGCATTTGCCAAGAAATTTTTGTGAAACTGAAAAAAAGGGATGGGGCATCGTATCTATTTTTTGATGGATGTCAGGTACCTATGAGTTTAAGATTTTTTAATGCTTCTTGACACCCATGGGTTTCTTCTAAAGGTCCTATTTAATTTTTGGGAAAGAGTTTAATTTAAGTAGCATCATAAGTATTTTGTTCATAGTTGTTTCTGCATACATTCCTTCCCACTTTCCATGTTGTGACAGGCTGCAAATTTATACAGGTTTGATTGTGGGAAGACTTTCTTGTACATATTTAAAATAGCAATCTTTTCTGTCTAAACATCTACAACTAAAAACTAACAGAGATTCAAGAACATTTTTCCACACAGGCGACTTATCATTTGGCACCCTTCAAACCTTGTGCTTGCATTCCCCTGGTGCCCCAAGCAGCCTCTTCTAATTGTGATATATCCTGTATAGGAATCTTTACAGCTTGGCACCCCAAATGGCAGCTTGTGTCACTTGGGCCTGAAACCAGCCTTGTGAATAATTATATGGCATTTTTCTGATCAGTATCTGTCACTACATGGTTAGGGACAGGCAAATTTCTTGTAAATGATAAATAAAAAACAAAGCAAAATTGCGTAACATAACCCAGAATGCCAGTTTTTACAAAATGTTCAAAATTTGGCATTTTCCCCATTCTGTTGTAAACATGTTGTAAATACGAAGGTGACAGTGTTGTAATATGGATAACTAATAGTTACTGAATCCTAAAATTGGATATAGACTTATTTTCTCAACTCCGGGAACTGCATATAGTCTTAGAATAACAGTTGATTTCCTGATTCTTGAAACTTTGCAAGCAGGCTTTTGTCAGATAATCAAAATCTTTCTTCAAGAATATGTCACTTCAGTTTCTTCAGTGTGACTCTAGATGTGAAGTCAAACAAGCTACATTGCTGTAACAGTTTTAGTCACCAGTGTGACATTTTCTGACTCTTTTGCACAACCTATTATGAAAAAAAATGATGCTTTTTTTGAGATCTTTAATGTGGAGCATTAATTAAACTAGATATTTTTGTAGTGCACAAATATAAATATGAAAAACATTCAGTATGACACTTTAGTTTTGCAAACACATAACTCAACATGGTGTCTGATAACTTTCAACCTGATCTAGACTGTAGCCTATGCAACAGATCATGGTATAACCACAAACTTCATTCACAAAATAGTAAAAATAATATTGAAAAATGAATATTTAGTGATAAAACCAGCAAGCTTTTGAAAAATATGATAGTACAAATACTTCAGGGAGAGGTGGAGAGAACACTGAAATGCACAGTGTTGTATATTCAAATGAGGCTAGCAACTGTTATCGACATATAATCTACATATTAAGTCTGTGTTCCCAGTTCTATATCTACAGCTGTACCTGCACCTACATCTGTACTCTGCAAACCACTTTGAATTGTGCGGCAAAGGGTATGTTCCATTGCACCAGTTATTAGAGCTTTTTGCTGTTCCATTCATGAATGGAGTGCAAGAAGAATACCTCTGTATACGCTGTAATTAATCTACTCATGTACTCATGATCCTTGTGGGAGCTATATGTTGGGGATTTTAGTATATTCCTAGAGTCATCATTTAAAGCCAGTTATTGAAATGCTGTAAGTAGGCTTTTGCAGGATAATTTACCAATCTCTACAAGAGTCTGCCAGTTCAATTTCTTCAGCATCTCTGTAACATTCTGCTATGGATTAAGTAAATCTGTGACCAAAATGTGCTCTTGTTCTCTGTAAACATTTATTATCACTTGTTAGTCCTGTTTGATACAGGTCCCACACACGAAAACAATGTTGTAGGATGGTTCGTAAAAATGATGTATAAGCACACCCCTTTGCACTCCTTTGTAGACTGGTGGCATTTCCCTAGTTTTCTACCAATAAACCAAAGCCCACCATCTCCTCTACCTGTGATTGAGCATATGTGATCATTTTGTGTCATTTCCTGACAAATTATTCTGTGAAGTGCACAATTTTACACATCTAAACGTTTAAATCAAGCTGGTAATCTCTGTACGACTTTGAAATCTTATCAGTATCTGACTAAATATTTGTTCAGCTTCTCTCAGACACGGTACTTCATTATAGTTAATTGCATCATCTGCAAACAGTCTGAGGTTACTATTAAAATTGTCCACAAGGTCATTATTGTACAACATGAACAGTAAGGGTCCAAGCATGCTTCACTGAATCACACCCGAAATTACTTCTGCATCTGTTGATGAGTCTCCATCCAAGATAACTTTCTGCATCTTCACTACCAAAAAATCTTCAGCCCAGTGCGTAATTTTGTATGATACCCATATGTTGGTAGTAAATATAGTTGTGGTCCTGAGTCAAATGCTTCTCAGAAATCAAGAAATACTGCATCTTCTTAACAGCCTTGATGCAAGTTTTTCAGTATTTTATGTTAGAAAAGTGCGAGTTGAGTTTGCATATGATTGATGTTTATAGTCCATGCTGGTTGGCATGGAGGGGGCCAAGATTCTACAACAAATCGGTGTCAAGGATATTGGAGAAATAGGTTCATGGATCACTTCTGCAAACCATTTTGTAGACAAGTATATCCTGTGCTGTCTTCCAACTACTGGCACGTCTTTTGTTTGAAGGCTGTACAATAGATTATAGTTAAAATAGGGGCTAATTCAGCCACAAATTCACTATAACCTCTGACAGGGATTCCATTGAGCCCTGGAACTTTGTTCAATTTTAATGATTTCAGGTGTTTCTCAGTGCCAGAGACACATCTACTACTCATGGTAGCCTCCTTTTTTTCATGCCTGAAATTAAAAATTCCTTCAGATGAGACGAGGCCATTATTTTTTGCCTGCATGCTGCACTGCATATTTCAGCTGCCGGTGTTTTCTCTTCTTCTGTTGACAGTATTTTGATAGCTTCTCTTTGCTGATAAAATTTCAGTTTTACCTGATATGACCACCATTTCCTCTTCTGTTGGTGTTGATCCTGTGTCCTCTTCTGGTGCTAATGCTGTGTCTAGAGATATACATGCAGTGACAGTTTTCTCTACCTTTGCAGACATTTTTGTGAGCTTTGGGCTGCTGCTGTTGTTTCCTAAACATTTTCCTCTGTAGATGCTTATGTTAGTGCCTATTCTAGTACTTTTGCTACTTGATTAGTTGCTAGGGAAACATTTGTGGGTACTATGATGGCCTTACATGAGTATGATGCTGTACAGGTGTCCTTTTCTGTTGGCAGTGTACTTGGGTCACAGCTCTCATTTCTAGAATAAATACTATTCAGACACACTTTAATCCTCTGACTGAGTAGTGCTTTTTCCCTTTTATCTGGATGCATTGTAAAGTCTTTCTTTCCAAACCATCTGTGGTGAGGAAAAAGAGGCATTTGAAGTGGACTGGCAGATTTTTCTGTAGAACTTGTTGACTTTTTGGACTCTGTTTACATAAGTAGATTCAAGAAGGTCATGCATGTGTGCTATGCCAGCCACAATTTCTTTTTGATTCCCATTTGTATACTATGTGTCTCTTGAAGACTCTGGTTGCTATTTCAAAATCATTATTGTGCACATTGTTTGCATACATTGTTTTTGCAGTTCACATTTGATTTTACAGTTCCTCAGAATTTTCTCCAAATCTGCTACACATTTCACACATTCATAGATTCAGAGCTTGCTGGCGACAAAAAATTTGTGCAATTTCTCTGCTGTGACTATCAACAAACAAAACTGTGCTAAATTTTTTCTGCCATTTTATTTACATAGTCGCACTGTTCGTTTGAACTTATTCCATGGCAGTCTGACTCTACTAGTCTATTGTGATGTAACTGGTGTATTTTTCAGTTTTCTGGTAGCATTTAATTTGGTGATTTAGAATGATCACTTTTAAACGAGGTGCAGTGTTCAACAGTTTTACCTGTATGTTCACTTTCGAAAGGGAGATCCCGGGATTGATTTCTGCAAGGAATCGTAATTTTGTCTAAACCTAGTTTAGATTTTGCATATCTCTATGGTACATTGTACATCTAATTATGCCTAATTTTTTCATATGGTGGTTTGAATAAACATTTCATCATGTTTTCTGACAGCATGTAGAGTTCTTTTGTCATTTTCAGGTCTTTTTGTTGCTTCTATCACTATTAAGTCACAATTTACGCAGAACATTTCAGTCACAGCTTCATGCCCATTACACTTCGTTCCTCATGCACATGATATGTTTTGATGAACTATTAATCGCAGAGCAATGCAGATGATACCATTATGCATTATTAAGCATGTTTTAACACCACTTGACATGATTTTGGCACATGACATGTACTTTGCTAAATACTTTTTCTGAATGATTTACTGTAACATTTAATATTCTACCATCTTATATAATTTTAAATCTACATCACATTCAAGACAGTCTCTGTGAATATTCTTTATCTTGCAATGGAAAACCCAGGATAAAATGTAACAACATTATGAAAAGGAAAGTTGCTACTCAACATATAGTGCAGAGATGCTGAGTCACAGATAGACACAACAAAAAGACTGTCACAAATTAAGATTTTAGCCAGTAATGCCTTCATCAACTATAGACAACACACACACACACACACACACACACATATACGCAACTCACACACATAACTGCAGTCTCAGACAACTGAAAAAACACTGGTGGTTTCAGTTGCCTGAAACTGCAGTCGTGTGTGTGAGTTGCATTTGCGTCAATGAGTGTGAGTGTGTGTGTGTGTGTGTGTGTGTGTGTGTGTGTGTGTGTGTGTCGTTTATTGTTGATGAAGGCCTTACTGACTGAAAGCTTTATTTATAGTCTTTTTATTGTGCGTATCTGTGACGTAGCACCTCTGCCATATGGTGAGTAGCAACTTTCCTTTTCGTAATATTTTTTATCTTCATATACATATTGTAGTCTGTATTTGTTTTTTTATCAAAGTGTCATACTTTCTATTAAAAAGTTTTTGAAAAAGCATTACATAACTGGATTGTGGCGTTCTTGCACACCTAAAACAGTTCGCCTTTCAGAAAGGTGTCTCTATGCATGAAGCCGTTTTCTCATTCACTGGGGTCACTGAACAATCAGAAGTTGCCATGTGTTTCTTCAAGTTTTCCCAGCATATAGAATATTCCATTATCTGTCAAGTGTGCATCCATGTTTGTGAAAGGCTCTCATTTATGAAATTCGTTGTCATTGAACTTAAAGTATGTCAGCAACTATTCATGATATTTTTACTTTAAGCAGAGAAAGAGATAGCAATCTATGCTGCAGGGGGTACCAACTACATATAATGCAATAGTTATAAACAATTTTTGCATTATCATTATTATAGAACTTGAAGCAATTAACTGAACGTGAGGGAAAAGTACTTAATCATTATAGGTCTATATAGACCTTCCTGAGTGGCCTCCTTGAAATTCTTCAGAATTCTTAATTACCTGCTTGTCTTGCAATGAAAATGACTGGGCTACCATTGCACTAACTGCAAATATAAACATAGATAGGCCGTCTATTGGCTGCAGCTAAAAAAAATTGATGTGAATGCTAAAGCAATTTAGTTTAATGTTTGTGATGAATGAGCCCACTAGAGAGGTCAAAGCAGAAAAACATTCATTGACAACATTGTAACTAATATGACTCATTTCATGTACAATGTATCAGTTCCAAAGCTGGACATTTTTGACTGCCATAGGTTTAGGTGCAGCTGGAAGCTTAAAATCAGTGTCAGTAACAAAAGTTTAAAAAATGACAGAAAGAACCATCCACTATGTAAATACTGAAAAATCTCAGGCTTGCACTGGTATGAAAAGCACTGTATTACTCTCAGTGAATTTGCATCTTATTTTTACTATTGGTTTAGTTACACACAGAAGTGATCTACCCAGTTAACAACTGCCTTAAAATACTAAAAGTGACTGAATACATCATGAAAAGAAAACAAAAAGAGAAAAATATTGATTGTTCCAATGTGCAATTCTAGAAGACTGCAATAATCACAGACTGAAAGCAGATCTTAAAAAACTATCACAATTATTACAGAACCCACTATTAGAAAAAAAGGTGAGTATGTATCCATAATGTTAAGAAACATAAGTAACACTGGCGCAGCTGACAAATTGTCTAATTATCTTACTGTTACCCAGTAAAGGAGTATTGTCAAATACCAGTATCAAACTACAAATGTTTTAATGAGAATTTTTCATCTGTTCAAAAATATGTGGCATGTTCTGTGAACTTAACAAATTTCACTAAATTGTTCAAGGTTTTTTATGTTTGTGTGACATTGAGAGCATTTACAATTTTAATTGTTATTCAAAATATCTATTGACCATCTGCAATGATTGTTTGTGCCAGGACCAGATAGACCATTTAAAGGAGTATGGAATTGTTGGCAGTACAATAAATTCAAGAATGTCAAATTCAGAAGTAAAAAATATCATACAGGATCTGAATTCAGAAAATCCTAAAATATCTCTTCTCTATTTAACACCAGAAGGAGCTAATAGTCAACGTATCAAGGTAACTACTAATCAATTATATATTAATTTTTATATGTATTGCAAAAAAGTGTTTAAGGATTTTTGAGAAAATTACTTTGCATGGCATATGAGGGTAGTCATAAAGTTTTAATTATTACCTAATGAAAATATTTACATTATTAAGTTTTGTGTGTTTGCAAGTAAATGCCTGTACTCATAATACACATTGAAATCTCCATGCCACAGCTCCATAACATGCTGCTAGAGGAGCCAAAACAAAATGGCTGAGTACATAGATAAATTGGAGCACTATGCAGTGATCTGTTTTCTACATTTGAAAGGCAACAACACTACAACACTCCATGCTGAGTTGGTGGAAGTGTATGGCAACAATGCACCCTCATATGGTATAGCCGTTAGATGCTGGAGATGCTTCTAGTGTGGTCAAACAAATCTGAAGGACGAAGAATGGAGTGACAGTTGGTGGAAGTGTATGGCAACAATGCACCCTTATGTGATACAGTCATTAGATGCTGGAGATGCTTCCAGTGTGGTCAAACAAATCTGAAGGATGAAAAATGGAGTGACAGACCATCTCTCCATGAAATCTCCAGAGAAATGGAGTGCCTGGTGCTAGAAGATCAGCATATCCCAATTGAACCAATAGTGCCAAAGTGAAAATTTCAAACCATTTCTATTCTTGTGAAAATCAGTCACAAACTAGTTTTCCAGATCTTGCATGACATTTTAAACATGACAGTGGTTACAACTCGGTGGGTTCCATGACTGCTCACAACCATTCTGAAAGCATGTCAACCTGAGGCAGCAGTAGAAATTTGGAAGCTGTGTCAGACCAATCCAGGTTACTTCTCCCTTTATCTGCTTCTTCTTCTTCGATTTTTCCCACTATTGGTTAGTTGTTTTCACACTCCAGTAGTCTCACTTTTAAGTTTACATCTGTAGCCACCTAACAGCCTTTGATGAGTGCTAAGTGTGCTACTATGACCCTAAGGTAAAGAAATAAATCAAGCAGTCGAAACATGGAGATTTACCACCACTGGTGTCTGGTATAAACTTATGTAAGAGCTGCTTTCACGAAGCTATAGATAAACAAGTACAGCAATGTAAATGTCATAGGAAAGTTCTTGTGGAAAGTAAATAGTTGTGTTAAGAAGACGACTTACCAAAATAATGTTAAACTGAGTTCATTCTGTCAAAGCAGATTTATTTTCTTTCAGGTTGCTAACAAAACGCTCCATTCAAACACAATTAATTGTTAATTTTAATAACAATACCAGTAATAATAATGATAAAGGATGAAACAAGGTTCACTCTGTCGAACTTGAACTGTTTTCATTGAGGTTTATAACAAACCAAACCTTTTTCTCCTTTATAACGCAGTCTAATTTCCACATTTGAGTTTCCACTTTTTCTACGACATGGAGGACGCACTTGTTCCAATCCTCTGCAGTCACTGTTCATACTGCTTCTTCTAGCAGTACTTTAACTTCCAGCATTTTCTATGTTTTGTTTTTCGCTGCAACATAGCCTTTGATTCTGGCCCACACTAACTCGATGGCGTTTAATTCACAGTGGTACGGAGGAATTCTGAGAACAGTTTTCCTGCATTCTTCGCCATTTCATCTATTGCGTATTCGTTGTGTGCTGTTCTGTGATTTTTAACTATATCTAAAAGTTCTTTCTTCAACATACCGTCTTCGAAATCGATGTTTTTAGATTTTAGCCACTCTGATATTTCGTGCTTATTGGAATTAGCCTTGGGAACTTTTTCTTTTCTCCGAGAATGGTATGGCGTGTTATCAAGAACAATAACTGCATTTTACTGAAGCTGAGGAAGAACATCTTGAAACCACTTCTCGAAGGTTTCAGCACACATTTCCTCATGATAATCTCCACTTTATTTGGATTCGAAAGTCCACAAACATCCTTCAACGAACCCTGCTTTGCTGCCAATGTGTGCCATAATCAGACGTTCCCCTTTACCTGATGGGCCCTTGATTCTGGTGGATAATCCAGACAGAAACGCTTGTTTTGAGCAATTTATAGTGTCATCTACCCAGATGTAACTTTGGGTACGTCCTGCGTTCACCCACATCTCGTCCAAATAGTAAATGGGTCTGCCTTTATCTCTCAACCGTTTAATGGTTCAAAGATAATGCCGGCTCCATAAAATGATGTCATCCCTGTCTATTAGCATGCTATCGCGCCCATGCCGGACATATTTGAAAGCATTTCTCTCAATAACTTATAAAATGTAGTACTCTGAAAATTGCCCAGATCTGCATCTTCGTTCACGACTGTTAGCACTTTGTCAATTGTTGGCAATTCATTACGAAAAAAAAATTCCTGTACACTCCTTTGTATCACATTTCTATCGAAGTCATCAACACTTTCAGAAAGTTGCTGTCGTAATTTTCCTTTCTTTGGAGACTTCAAAGAGTGTGTGGCCTTGTACTCACTTATCACACAATACACTGAAGAATGTCCAACACCTGTAGCTGCAGCTGTTTTCGAAACAATGTCACTCATCGACTACTCTGGATGTAACAGTTCCGTTTTATACACATTAAGCACCATATGCTTCTCAGAAGAACTTAACGATTTCTTCTTTGCTCGCTTCTTTGGTGGACTCAGAACTGACACGTCGACCTCGCTTGCTGAATCCGTGGATGACATAATGGGGACAGCCATATGTGATGCTAATGAAATAAGTGAATATACAAAATTAGAAACCATGCGATGCTATTAGATGAGCACATAAACAGTGAATGCTCAGCATGACTACAAACACATATACTTACTCTAATGGCTCTGAGCACTATGGGACTTAACATCTATGGTCATCAGTCCCCTAGAATGTAGAACTACTTAAACCTAACTAACCTAAGGACATCACACAACACCCAGTCATCACGAGGCAGAGAAAAACCCTGACCCCGCCGGGAATCGAACCCGGGCGCGGGAAGCGAGAACGCTACCGCACGACCACGAGCTGCGGACACTTACTCTAATAATCAACAACTAGTCTTTCAAGCGTCTTTACAGATGAACTTAAGATATCCTGAAATCGCCGCTGTACAACACCCACTAACGAGCTCACACCTGCAACTGAGACGGCCACACTGATGAGCGCTGCGCCTGCGAACTGTTCAATGCATCACTCATAAAGGACAAAAAGTTGCACCCATCGCATTTGAACAAACTACAAAATTAAATTCAAACCTTTCTGAAACTTTTCTCGCTTACACCCCCACAAAAAAATTTAAAGGGGAAAAGTTTGTCACTTACTGTATTTTGGTGATGATTTGGTAAAAGTTCTGCATCAGACATGAGATTTTAATTTATTACTTCACTATTACTGACTCTATTGGGCAGACGTCATCAACATGTAGTACTGAAGGCAATTATAAAATTATTTTGCTGTGCGACACACATTTTAGGAGATATGGCGTGGTAAATATAGAGTAACATGAAAAAACAACTTTTCCTGAAAGCTTAAATATTTTTATTTTTCAGTGACAATAAACTTGAATGGGGGGGGGGGGGGGGGGGGGAAGGTGTCGGAAGGTAGTTCTCGGATCACTTTATCATGTTCAGGTGCCAAATTATAAAAAACACGACTTTCATTTTTTAATTTCTGACACCCCTGCCTTGTACACCCCTTGACGGCAGCGCTGTGGTCACACGCCTTGCCGTGTTTACAGTACATCTCTTGTTTCAGTGAATGGAGTATAGCTTTTGGAGTTTTCTTTTGATAAGCTAGAGTAAAACACACACAAACATGCACACACACAGCTCTGGCACTACATGGTACTGACTGGACCAACATATATCTTTGTAAGTGTGATAAACCCACTGTATCTAAGTAGAGTGTTTTACATTTCTTTGCACTGGAATTAGTTAGAATTGGAGTGAACTAACAAGAGGAAAACTTTCACAGACTTTTTGTTACATTTTGATGTGTTAATTATTCATTTGGAGCTCAGCATATTTTATTTCAAGATGTACATTCTTCATTCCATATTGTTAGTTTGACTATAAGTAGTAACGTGAGTATATGTGTAGCTATATGATAGTACATTCAGTGTGTTTTGTAAAATAAGTAAATAATTATTTGTGTTGAGATAGGAACAGTCAAGAAGACCCCCTTCCAACCAAAACAGTCATCATATACAAATTGCAATCAAATAAGGTAATAGTGTATTATCTCAGTGTATTAATGGCATAAAAGTTTCAAGCAAAAGATGTGTTTATCAATCCATCTCTATACATGAAAGAAACTAAAATCTGTTGAATGTAGAGTGCTACATATCAGTCTTTGGTGCTAACGGAAATAAGTTCTACCATTTCAAAGTACTTTGCAGTATGTACAGACTTCAAGTGTACGTATGTATCATGTGTGGTAAAGTGTAACTATAATAGCATGATAAAGTGGCAAAACCTGTAGTTTACTGAAGTGCCATCTCAAACAAATTTAAGAAATATTCTCATAACTTATTTACATTACTTACAAATATGTCACAAAAGTTTAAGTTTAATGCCTCAGTAATTTCAACTTCCCATGTGAGAAATGAGTCTCAACATACACTATGTGATCAAAAATATCTGGACACCCCCAAAAACATACGTTTTTCATATTAGACGCATTGGCTGCCACCTACTGCCAGGTACTCCATATCAGCAACCCCAGTAGTCATTAGACATCGTGAGAGAGCAGAATGGGGCACTCTGCGGAAGTCAGTGACTTTGAATGTGGTCAGGTGATTGGGTGTCACTTGCGTCATACATCTCTATGCGAGATTTCCACATTCCAAAACATCCCTAGGTCCACTGTTTCTAATGCGACAGTGAAATGGAAATGTGAAGGGACATGTACAGCACAAAAGCGTACAGGTTGACCTCTTCTGTTGAATGACAGAGACTACCGACATTTGAAGAGGGTCGTAATGTGTAATAGGCAGACATCTATCCAGACCATCACACAGGAATTCCAAAGTGCATCAGGATCCACTGCAAGTACTATGACAGCTAGGTGGGAGGTGAGAAAATTTGGATTTCATTGGTAGAGTGGCTGCTCATAAGCCACACATCACGCTGGTAAATGCCAAATGACGCCTCGCTTTGTGTAAGGAGGGTAAACATTGGACGATTGAACAGTGGAAAAACATTATGTGGAGTGACGAATCAGTACACAATGTGGTGATCCGATGGCTGGGTCAACAGTAAAATTTGGAGGCAGTGGTATTATGGTGTGGTCGTGTTTTTCATGTGAGGGGCTTGCACCTCTTGTTGTTTCGTGTGGCACTATCACAGCACAGGCCTACTTTAATGTTCTAAGCACCTTACTGTTGAGAGCAATTCGGGGATAGTGATTGCATCTTTTAACATGATCGAGCACCTGTTCATAATGCACGTCCTGTGGCGGAATGGTTACATGACCAGAACATCCCTGTAATGGACCGGCTGGCACAGAGTCTTGACTTGAATCCTATAGAACACCTTTGGGATGTTGTGGAATGCCGACTTCATGCCAGGCCTCATTGCCAACATCAATACCTCTCTTCAGTACAGCATTCCATGAAGAATGGGCAGCCATTCCTCAAGAAACCATCCAGCACCTGATTGAACATATTGTAGCAGCAACTTCTGACACAGAATGTAACAGCAACACCAAATGTAGCAGGAAGAGGTAGAAGACACAGTATGAAGACTCATCCGAGCTTTCCAAGTGATTTATTGTTTCCAACTACAGTGCCACGTTCCCCTTGGTCTGCGTCACCGGGTCCTACAATGCTGAGGATGCCACCTCGGTGACCCGTCAAACGCTCTGCTAATGTGTCGGCATTGTACAGCCATGGTGATGTGACGATGTCAGAGCTGCACCGGCAGCTGACTCAGCAGCCTTCATCCTGCGCTGCCTCAGCACTGCCCGCCGACAACTGTAAGGTGGCCCACTCCGTGCTTTGTCGCCAGTATGGCTTGGGTTGTGGTGACAACAAGCACCCTCGATCTGGCAGCTGAATCTGCGGCCCTCGCCCTGGATGTCTCCGGTGCATGTTGGCAGCCAAGACAACTGCCCGCGGTAGTGAGCCGTGGAGTGGCCCACCAGTGACTGGCTACGGACCCTGCGTCAGCCTCAGAGGGTCAAACCAGTGACCCACCATGGACCGGAACACTGGTGCCCCATCTGCTGCTGTGTTTAGCCGGTGGTGTAACATGCCTTGCTGTCCAGGAGAGCTGCCACACTCGGATGATTTGTTTGTGAATCGTCACCTATTTATATGTGGCTGTGCACCTCTGTTTTGCTAAACGTGCCTCTCCATGTCACGTACCCAATAGCACTTAGGTTGGCCAGTGGGCCCATTCCGCCTATGACTTGCACCATGCAAACTGCTGCATGTACTTTTTCCGGTGGTTCTACAGCCTTGTGGCCTCTATTTTACTAGGTGCATTCAAGTTCTAAGGCCTCTGATTTTTTTTCTCCGGACTGGAAAGAGATAGAAACATGCGCATTGTTTTAAAATGAGGCCGCGTTCATTGTCAATACGTCCCAGAGATGGCAGCACCGTACGGCAGATGGAATTTTACCGCCAGCGGCGACAATGAGAACTATTTTAAATGCTTAAAATGGCGATGTTTTCCATAGTTGAACAGCATGCAATCATTCGTTTTCTGAATTTGCGTGGTGTGAAACCAATTGAAATTCATCGACAGTTGAAGGAGACATGTTGGGTGGTTGGTTTGGGGGAAGAGACCAAACAGCGAGGTCATTGGTCTCATCGGATTAGGGAAGGACGGAGAAGGAAGCCGGCCGTGCCCTTTCAAAGGAACCATCCCGGCATTTGCCTGGAGTGATTTTAGGGAAATCACGGAAAACCTAAATCAGGATGGCATGACGCGGGATTGAACCGTCGTCCTCCCGAATGCGAGTCCAGTGTGCTAGCCACTGCGCCGCCTCGCTCGGTAAGGAGACATGTGGTGATGGAGTTATGGATGTGTCAAAAGTGCGTTCGTGGGTGCGACAGTTAAATGAAGGCAGAACATCGTGTGACAACAAACCGAAACAACCTAGGGCTCGCACAAGCCGGTCTGACGACATGATCGAGAAAGTGGAGAGAATTGTTTTGGGGGATTGCCGAATGACTGTTGAACAAATCGCCTCCAGAGTTGGCATTTCTGTGTGCTCTGTGCACACAATCCTGCATGACGACCTGAAAATGCGAAAAGTGTCCTCCAGGTAGGTGCCACGAATGCTGACGGACGACCACATGGCTGCCCGTGTGGCATGTTGCCAAGCAATGTTGACGCGCAACGACAGCATGAATGGGACTTTCTTTTCGTCAGTTGTGACAATGGATGAGATGTGGATGCCATTTTTCAATCCAGAAACAAAGTGCCAGTCAGCTCAATGGATGCACACAGATTCACCACCACCAAAAAAATTTCGGGTAATTGCCAGAGCTGAAAAAATGATGGTGTCCATGTTCTGGGACAGCGAGGGCGTAATCCTTACCCATTGCATTCCAAGGGGCACTACAGTAACAGGTGCATCCTACGAAAATGTTTTGAAGAACAAATTCCTTCCTGCACTGCAACAAAAACGTCTGGGAAAGGCTGCGCGTGTGCTGTTTCACCAAGACAACGCACCCGCACATCGAGCTAACGTTATGCAACAGTTTCTTTGTGATAACAACTTTGAAGTGATTCCTCATGCTTCCTACTCACCTGACCTGGCTCCTAGTGACTTTTGGCTTTTTCCAACAATGAAAGACACTCTCCGTGGCTGCACATTCACCAGCCGTGCTGCTATTGCCTCAGCGATTTTCCAGTGGTCAAAACAGACTCCTAATGAAGCCTTCGCCGCTGCCATGGAATCATGGCGTCAGCATTGTGAAAAATGTGTACGTCTGCAGGGCGATTACGTCGAGAAGTAACGCCAGTTTCATCGATTTCGGGTGAGTAGTTAATTAGAAAAAAAATTGGAGGCCTTATAACTTGAATGCACCTCGTACTTCACAGCTGCTGGTGAGCGTAACTCACTGCAAACAGGCCCGAACCTGACTGTAACTTGCGCGCTCAGAAATATTGCACCAAACCTGACTTTTCCTATCCCAAACCGTAGTTCCAGTACATTATTCCCATCACCAGAAAGACCCGGTCTCCGTATCAACCTTTAACTAACTCTTAACTTATTTGGGTTGGCACCTATGACATATTTCCTTACTTACAGAAAACTTAAATGTGATCTAGTGCCCCTTAAAACACGTGACATGAAACAAAATGTAAAAATTCCTTACTGGATGACCACTGCTCGATCAACCCCTTACCTACTCATCTCACGCCCTTGGTATCCAATCCACTGGGACTTGGACTACCCTTGGTTTCCTCTTGGAATTGGCTCTCCACCCGATCAGAATGAAGTTAAGGCTGTGAAGACACTTGGCACAGAGGTGCTCAAAATGATCATTATTTGCCGTTGACTTTCCCTATACTGAGCGACATGCTGCACAAGTTGTTCGGCTGATATGCGCCCCTCTTGTTGTAAAATGAACTGGTTTACGGATCTCAGCAGATCTGACTCCAGGGTTTGGTTTAACAAGGTCAGATTCTGCCTTGGCAAAAAGTCTAAAGTGGCTTCTGGCCAGTATAGCTGTGGCTGCATAAAATTCAATTGCGTGACTCCTGAAATTGACTCCAGCAGGTGGAAGGTTGGTCTTATTATGTTACACACAGTTCCATTGATTAAAATTCCACTCCCCTCAAGCTAAATATGTTTCGCTTCGGCAAATTACTCCCTGCTTACAACAACTTGCTACTACTATCAAATTTTCATAGGTGAAGAAGATACTATGCATCCCGACCCATTGCTAGCTCAATTTTGGCTCCACGATGTCCCTCGGACAGTCTATTCCTTTCCCCCTAGCTAAAAATAACTGCACCGTGCACATGTCCAGATTGGTGCATACCATTTTTGGCTGAACGTACCATTATCTTCCCTCTATGGCAGCTTCATAATTCCTCCATTGTCATTTCGGCGTACCGGTTGCTAGCTGCTGAAATCAGCAATACGTACTTATTTTTCACTTCCACAAACTTGCTCTATGCTCCCCTTTTCAGTGACTGAGGACAGGGATCACCATCATCCTTCCTCCATCTTCAAAAAGACTGCTGTCCCTAGCAGGTTCACAATACTCAAAAACACATACAACATATGAAAATACAATGCCTAATTAATCTTTGCAAACCCAATGACACATAACAAGAAAAAAAAAAAAAAACTACAAGTACTCCACTACTTTCTGGATTGCAAAGCCTACGATACATCATGCTGATTGCTGAATATCTCTCCTCACTCTTTCTTTCTTCCTCTTCCCTTCCTGTGACACGCCTGGAATCACATCCGGACAACCCTTAAATGGCCATAACCGCCAAATGTGTACTATCATTGTTCTAGTTGGCAGCTGAAGTTTAACATCAATGTGAGATGTTGTTTTAACAACTTGGTATGGCCCTTGATACCTTGTGAGGAACTTCTTTGTTTTCCCTTTTTGTGTATAGGGGCTGACTCCATTACCCATTGTCCCACTCTATAATGTGGTAAACCTCCTTTCTGCTGCACTGTGTCTTCCTGCCTTTCCAAAGCCTTCATATTCGCCTTTTGTACCCGTTTCCAAACATCCCGAATTGTTCTTGCGAATTGACGTACAGATTCACTGGTCCTTCCTTTCTGTAGCCTCACCAAATCAAGTGGTGATGGCATTTTTCACCCGTA
The DNA here is from genome assembly GCF_021461395.2 of Schistocerca americana. NCBI lineage: Eukaryota > Metazoa > Arthropoda > Insecta > Orthoptera > Acrididae > Schistocerca > Schistocerca americana. The sequence continues at coordinate 850,185,408 of NC_060130.1, read as the reverse complement.
CGCTACCTCATATGGAGACAAACCGGTATTTATATGGGTTTTTGCATTATATGTGCATACAATATGCTTCAAATACTCGTCCCACTGATGGTGATGAGAATCCACATAAGAACTCAGCATCTTCCTGATTTTCCTGTGTATCCATTCTGTCCTTACGTTGGCCTGTGGATGCAATGCGCTTGTCCTCAACTTCTGTACGTTCAACAATTTACACTGTTCCTTCATTAAATCTGACATGAGGTGGTCCCTTGGTCAGTAATTATTGTCTCTGGTACACCAAACTTCAAAATCCAGTTATTTACTAATGCTTGCGCAACCATTGCTGCCTGTTGATTTGGAAGAGCCACCATCTCCACATACCTCAAAAAATGGTCTATTATTGTCAGAATGAATCAGTTCCCTGATGGTGTTCCCCTGAAAGGTCCTAAGACAGCAATCACCAATTGCAATTGCTTCTGGCAATTGTTGTAGTTGTATCTGTTTCCTACTCAAATCTTGACATACAATTCTTGACATACTGATCCACATTTACTTTCTTGTCTCTCCACCAATGCCTCTCCGCCATTCTCCTACTTGTCGCTCTACACCCTCCATGACCAGATAACACTTTATCATGTGCTTCCTTTAAAACCTCATCCCTCAGCTTCGCTGGCACTACTACCCTTGGTCCTAACTTCGTTTCCCTGCACAGAAGACCGTCATACATATTAAATTGTGGCTATGTCTGATACAATTTACAATTGTTGTCAGCATCCTGTAATGCTTGCCATACTGCTAGGTGACAGCCTATGACTTCTACTTTCGCCGCCTTTCTACTCAGTACATCTGCATTACTGTGCTTCTTCCAGGCTTGTGCATCACCTTGTAGTCAAATTCACAAAACCTCACATCCCATCTAGCGAGTCTAGTGGATGGATCCTACACCCCCAACAACCACTTCAACACAGCATGATCTGTCACTACCCGAAATCTTCTCCCATACAAAAAACATTTAAAATATGTGATTCCATAGATTATGCTAAGCATCTCCCTCTCTGTTGTTGAGTAATTCCTCTCCGTTGCATTCGACTGCCTAGACGCATAGGCTACAGGATGTTCTTTCCCATCAATTTCCTGACTAAGAACACACCCTAATGCTTGATTCGATGCATCACATGCTAGTATAAACTCCTTTTCAAAATCTGGAAACACAAGAACCGGACTTGATGTTAACACTTCTTTCAGTTTGTCAAATGCTTTCTGACACTCTTCTGTCTACTGTAACTCCCCAAATATGGAACCCCTAATGAAAGCCCTTTGGTAGTAAAAGAGATAGCAAAATTAATTATCCTGACGTTGACTGAATTTACTGGCAACAAAATTAACACTATTTCAAGTTTGACTAACAAGAATACTATGTAACTAATAACATTTATTATAAAGAAAGGACTAAATGAAAGACTATCAGATGATACGAAGCCTGAAACTTTAAATCAATAATTCAAAATATGTTCTTTACGAAGGTTAAACACAGACCATAAATAGATCAGAGATAACATTTATCCAAGAAGAGAGTTGTAGCTGCATTGAGCTGTAAGTTGGCTGTGACTACAATGTAACACTGCAATGGAGATATTAATTGAGTTGTTGCAATAGTAGTATGCCTATTGAACGCTACTAGATTCTTTCAAACTGATTTGAAGTTTTAAAAGTTTTCCAGTATCGACTTGACGTACTAGTCAGAATTTTGAACTGAAGTAAAATAACATTTACAGTTTAGACAGACAATGGAGCAGTTGTTATATGTGAAAGAAAAGTAAATTGCATGATACCTGATTAACACTGGGACTTAGCCTTTGTGATCTGTGATTGTCACGAACATCAAAGGACACAGCGATATACCAACTGCCAACATAAACTCTATTATTAGCCATGAGTAGGAAACAGCTACATGCGATCACGAAGAACTTACAGTTGCGCTGTGTTGTTGGAAGCTGTATTCAATGTCAGAATCACTGATGCAAATAGATTCAAGACCCTGAATGACAGATCAGTGTATTTTCAGTGCAGGTTTAAATAATTACGAAGTTCAATAAACTCCAATAGTGCTTCGTGTCGGCTACATCATTTAATGAAAATTTACTGTGTAATTGTGAAATTAACTATTACTTGAGAGAACACAGAAGTTAGGTGATTTAGTGGATTTACTAACAGTGAACAGCAAGTTTAAACCGAAATACGGCGCTTTCTGTACGTTGTCAGCAGAGTGGAATTACGTCGTATTAGTTGTTGAATTAACACCCTAGTGATGCCTTGACGATGCTATATTAATTAATAAATCAACATCCTCACAAAACTATGATGTAGCATCGGCTTGAGTGATGGACTTTATAATTCAAGATATCCTATTATCTGCATTTGAACTCTCATTCACAAACCGGGTATAAGAACTACAGTTATCAAGTTCGTGTAAGTGTATCAGCCTGTCACGAACACACAAAGCATATTTGGTTAATTGTTTCAGATCAAGGGAGTTGTTGCGGTACCGAGTGGTGCAGTCACTGTCGGTTCGAAGTAAAGAAGACTGACAGACTTCGAACACCAGTGCTTCAATTTTAAACAAGGGCTGCTTAGACATTCCGGCATGCTGCTCCATCAATACATTGATATCAGTCTAAGGGAGATAGTGTCTGAAACTAATCAACCAAGTGAGGGTTTTGTTTTTAACAGTTACAGATTGGAGTCGTTGTGATCGACAGACGGTATACCATGTCAACCAGACTGGGACAACCATCACCATTGAGCCAACACAAATAAAATGCCACATTATTTGGTGCCACAATGTGCGGTGCCTGATGCTTCGCAAGTACGAGACATACGAGCACACCTGCAGAGGGAGCGATGCAACACGTTGGAGAACTGAACCAGTGCTAAACATTGGTAGAGACAGCGACATCAGCTGCTGATAATGAAGTGAGCGAGACTTCAACAGTACGCAAGCAGATGACCTAAATTATAAATCACTACTCAAAATAAGTGATTGTCCAGGTATGGTAAATTTTGGTTGCTTTATCCAATTGGTAAGAATTTCATTGTGCTGGTGTTGAGTAGATCATAAGATTAAGATCATGTGACGATTGTGACAATAGCTATTGTGGGTACTAGTAAAAAGTGATAATAAATTTTTAAATCGTGTCAAGAAGAGGGAGAAAGTTGCGTAGCGATTTTAAAAAACATGTAGCGGAATCCTGTGATGATATGTGAGCTATCAGACAATGATGAAATTAATTGAATGGTTGTTAATGGGGGGGGGGGGGGGGGTGGAGGGAGGGTGGAATCTTTTGTGAGTCAGAAGAAACTAATGTTCCTAATGTATCTGACTCTGGGACAGAAAGTAAGGAAAAGGTATCTAGTGATATGACTTCCGATAATAAGGATAAAGTCGACAATGAATACACGATGAATGTTAAACTGATGGGGGTCAGGAAAAATAGATGTCCTTGGTGGCATTTTGGAAAAATGGAATATATTGGATGATGTAAATGTTATGTTCTCTGACATGGACATAAGTTCGCTGAACAGCAAGCGACTTTAAATGTTAAGTTCTCGGAACAGCAGGCGATGTTGGAGAAGAGATTCTCTGGTATAGATGCAAAGTTGACTGAACAGCAAGCATCTATAGCTGCTAAATTTGTTGATCATCAACAGGCTTTAGAAATTAAGTTTGTCAAACAACAGGTCAATTTAATTGCAATTTGGGAGACCAAGCTAGACGAACAACAGGCTAAGGTTGATGTTAAGTCTGACAATCTAGAGTCAAGATTAGCAGATCGAGAAAAGGAAGGTGTTAAGGTTATTAATCATGTCAATAAATTTGATGAAAAGGTCAGTACGTTGTCGGAACAATTCTGGAGTATATCTGAAAAGGTAGCTGCCTTGTCTGAAAATAATATTTGTATCACAGAAAGAGTAGAGGGATTGTCAGATTGTATAAATGATGTGGAAAAAAATTCAGTGTGTAAAGTGGACACATATATGTTATATCAGACTAAGAAGCTGGAGGAAGATTTATCCGAATAGATAGCAAATAAAACCATAGAAATTAACGGACAAGACGTTCGGCCATTGAAAGTGCTCAAAACCAAATTAAGGGTGCAGGCGATAACTGGTAATTCACTGATAGAGACTTTTACTAGTGAATTCTGTCAAATTAAAAATAAGATACTTGACGAATACCCTAAGGGTGATAAATAAGCAGTTAATAACATCCAGTCTTCCAAGCAACAATCAGGGAGTGATTCCAAAGAGGAAAATGGACGAATGTGCAACACCAAAAAATCTAACTGTGAGAGAAAACACCTGCAAATGCAATATAATACTTGTGTAGATGAACTGTGGGAAGCTAATAGCCAATCAGCTGAGGAGGATGATCCTTATGTTCAGAAAGCATGCATCTCATCATTGAAAGTCGAACATAGTATTTTTAAAAGTTGACAGTTTCCCACATTTTCAAATGAAAAGAATAATATTCACCCAAGGGTGTTCATCAATTCATTTAAAAGAATATTCTGTCATAGCTGGATGGAATACGATAAATTACAGTTTATCATGTCAAAGATTGTAGGCGAGGCAGCCTTATGGGCCGCTGAAGTTAATGAGACCTGTAGCTCATGCTCTGAATTTGAGAAATTGTTTCTGGTGATACTGGTCTCTGAGTAAACAAGAGAAACTGCATAAGGAGGTATACCAACCAGAATTTTATAATTCGAAAAAGGGAACCCTCAGGCAGTATTTTGAATGCTACTTGAACAAAACGCGTTATTAGACAGAACCAATTTTGAATAGAGAAGTTATCCGAATATTTAAAGGTAGGTAACCCTTAAATATTCAAGAGAAACTAATTAATGTTCCTGATCCTGACATTGAACAGTTCCTCTCAGTGATCGATTCAATCAATATGCTTACGGATGATGCAAAGAAGTGGCATAATAATAACAACCATTATTACGCTAAGAACAACAGTAGTAATGATACGTGGAATCGTGGTAATCAATTTAATAATCGTTCTGGGGATTTCAGCCATAATAACGGTAATTCCAAGAATGGAAATGATCATTTTGAGCACTACCAGAAGAAGAATCAGAATAGGAACACAAATTATCAATATTGAAAAGGGAATATTGTGGGAACCAACAATCAAATGCCCAGAACGGGAAGTTTCCAGTGAGTTAATGTTGTAACCACTAACAGAAAGAGGAACTATGGGGGGCGGCAACCACTTAACCCTCAATACTATGATTATAATAGTAGGAATGATTGCATTCCCATGAATCAACAGAATCAATCGAAGTGGGGAAATTGTCCAATGTGCAATGTAAGTTGGAGAAATTGAAAGCCTCCAAGTGCATCTTCTGGGTCCAATAGACCCATACCTTTATCAGATGGAAGAGGTACAGTTATGGATAATTCTTATCCACAACCAGGGAACGAAATTCATATAGTTGAGGTGCATGAACAGCCTAGGGACCACATGGATGGTTGGTCAAACCAATGCCAGTCATTTTAGGCCTTCCTTGGGTGACTGCTATTGAGGAAGGAGGCACACGCCGTGAGCTGATAAATATAGTGGACTACAATACGGGACATGATATTCATGAGGATCTTTATGTTTGAACCGAGACAGGAAACAAATGAGAGTGGATATATTTTACAAGCAATTGTAGAAGTAAAAATCAATGACGTACCAATGAATGTGCTCATACACATAGGACCGACAGTTAGCGTAATGACGATGAGTTGTCTAAACATGGTTAGTAAGCAACGAAAGGTACTGACCTTACCAGTAACGGGCTGCACGATGTCAGGAGCGTTTAGTGCAAAAGTGCAATGCATTATTAAACAGATACGGGTGACCGTAGAACTACAAGGGAAGCCATTGAATCCACCTTCTTAGTAGTATCTCGGATGTCAATGCCGTGTATTTGGGGAATGGATTTTTTGTGTGACTACGGTGCAGTGATAGATTTTAAGGAGGGTGTATGTACATTCATGGTTAAAACTCAACCATTAAAGGTAACTTTATTAAAGAGGAAACTTATTTTCGGAAAATATTGCCAAAAGTCTAACAGTAAATGCCATATGTTTGGAAAGCATTATTTGTATGGAAAGAAACGATGCTGAGATAAATGTGTCAAGCATCATTGAAAAGGTACATAAATCAGAATGTCTGTCTATAGAACAACAAGACGAGTATTTAATAAGAAACCAGGCATTATTAAAGATTTTGAATATTGTATTCAAACATATCCACACTCTATGTTTTGTAAAACCACTTATTCGGTTCCCTGGTCAAAAAGAAAAGCCATGGCCAGAGAAATAAAAAAGATTATGGGCTGGGGAATAATTGAAGCTTCAAATTCTGAATACTCAAGTCCATTGTTAGCAGTAACTAAACCGAATGGTGATATTTGGCTAGTTCTTGACGCTCGTGACATTAATAAAATTATAAAATGCGTAAGAACTCACCCTGAAAACTTAAAAGAACTGTTGACCTCCCTCGACCTCCGAAGTTCCTACTGGAAAACTAAAATATCAAAAGAATCAAGAAAATATACGTCATTCATTTTCGACGGAGTTACCATTTCAAGGAAATGCCATTTGGTCTCAATATTAGTGTGGGTGTTTTCATAACTGCTTTGGATACAGTGCTAGGACACAGTTTGTTAGAGTGTGTCACTGTATATGTAGACAATCTACTGATTGCCACTGAGTCCTGGAGCAAGCATGTCGAGTTAACTGATTGGCTGTTTAGTAAATTTCTTGAGTATGGTCATGGTCAATTTGACAAAACCTAAATTTGGCGGGAATCAGATAAAATTCTTAGGACATATCGTGACACCAGAAGGGATTGTACCAAACCCTGAAAAGTTGGATGCCATTAAAAATTGTCTGTATCCACAAAATAAAAGGCAATTAAAGTCATTTTTGGGCCTCGTCTCTTTCTTTAGATAGTTTGCGTCACAGCAGTTGTTAAATAAAGACTGTCTGTTACGTTTGTTACGGAAAAACATTCTGTGACACTGGATGAAAGCATGTAATAAAGCTTTTGATGATATTTGAAATACTTTGATAAAAGCTCCATTATTACGTCATCCCCAAATGAAATGAAATGGAAATGAGCGTTTGGCATCATTGGCGGGGAGGCCCCATGTGGGGCAGGTCCGGCCACCTTGGTGCAGGTCTTATTACATTCGACGCCACATTGGGCGTCCTGTGCCCTGGATGGGGATGAAATGATGATGAAGACAGGATAACACCTAGTCCATGAGCGGAGAAATCCCTGACCCAACCGGGAATCGAACCTGGGCCCATAAGACAGCAATCTGTCACACTGACCACTCAGATATCCGTGTGGACATCCGCAAATGAATAAAGATTTGTATGTAGCAATGGATGCAGCTGAAACAGGATTAGGTGGTACACTATTCCAAATGGAAGATGAGAGTAATATAGAAACATTGAAAATCATCGCCTTTGCTAGCAGAACCTTATCCGGTTGTGAGAGATTGTACAGCACGACTGAGCTGGAAGTGCTGGCAATTATTTGGGATCTTAAAAAGTTTCAGTATTTTGTGTATGGGAAAGAAATTACAGTTTATTGTGACCATAAAGTGGTAACGTTTCTAATGACCAGTATGATGCTGCGTGGCTAATTAACACATTGGGCATTGTTTGCTACTGGAGTATAACATAACCATTAAGCATGTCCGGGGAAGAGATACTGTTGTCGTAGACACCTTGTCAAGACTGTCGATTGAAAAGGTAGATGAGATTGAAGAAGAAAGGGGAACGGACTTCAAAGAAATGATGTTTGAAACACTTCCGTATAGGAAATAATTTAAGCAAATATGTTCATGAATAGGACAGATGCAAAAATTAGATGTTAAATGGAAAAAAAATTAGAAGGAAATTAAAAGAAGAAAATGATAGTAATGTTAGTGACCATTACCAGTTACAATCAGATGTACTATTTTATCGAAAGAATGAAGAGGATGATTGGGAGATATGCATTCCTTCACAGTGTGTTGAGACATTACTGTGGTTCATGCATGATAGGTGGGGACATTTTGGAGCCCACAAATGTGTGATGAAATTACAACAGCAATGTTTTTATCCAGGTTTATTAAGGAGAGCTCAGGAGAAACTTAGAAGACCTAAAATTTGTCAAAAAGCAAAGCCTGTTAATTATTGTCGTAAGGGTGTATTGCAACCAATTATACTGACAAAACCACTGAGCATAGTCTCGTGTGATACATGTGGGCCATTTCCCATAGCCAAAGGAAATTTTAAATATATATTCATGATGTACTATTCTCAAAGTATGTGAAACTTTGTGCTTTGCGAACAACCAATGTGAAACCCATCTTGAGAAAGATTACCGATGACTATTTGGTTAACGTAGGGAAACTGGGAATGCTTATTTCAGATAACACTTCATATTTTCAGAATAAAGCATGGAAAGAAACAATGAAGGTACGTGGAATTCCTCATGTATTCATTGCATGCTTTAATCTGTCAGGAAACCCAATAGAAAGAGTATTTCGAGAAGTAAATAGATTTGTAAGAACTTATATACCGAATCAACACCATAGGTGGATTTAATTAATTATACATTTTGAAAAGATGTACAACGATTTACCCCATATGTCAACTGGATATTTGCCCAATGAAATTCTATTTCATATGTAGGATAGTGATAATTGACTTGGTAATTTAGCATGCACACAAAATGACCCAAAGGATTGTGATGAAATTATAAAGAAGGTATACTTAAATTTACAACATAAAGCAAAGATTCATAAACATCAATTTGACAAAAAGATAGGCTTAGGAATCGCTTATAAGGTTGGTGATAGTATTCTATTGAAGAATCATCCCAAGTCTTCAAAGATAATAAAAATCAATCAAAAATGGAACAATCTTTAAGAAGTACTGTACAAAATCTTTAAGATACCACATGAAGGAAGCTACGTATTAGAAGATGAAGAAACCAATAGGATAAAAGGGGTGTACCGTCATATTGAGTTAAAGAGATATTTTAGTTAATTGAAGATTTAGCTTTTAATTACCCATAGTTGGAGGAGATATAATGCAGAAATATTTTACAAAAATGTTTGTGAATTTTGTTTTATATGTAGAAGCAGTGGACAGTGAATTGGTTTTAAGTAGTTTTTGCTACAAGAAAGGGTTATATCTAATTAATTTATTAAGAAATGTTATGTGCAACAGGTCCATAATAGTAACTAATTTGTATTAGTTGATCTTTATTTAATTAAGTAGAAACTGTTAGGTGATATTCTCATGTTAACAGTTGATGTTTTCATATTTAACGTGCCTCTACTTGTTTGTATTTGACAAACGAGACATGAGTTTAAATTATGTACGCGAGCACAATGAAAGATCTTACCATAGTTATTCATGAATAGGGGAATATACTTAACAAAATCACTTATTTTGAGGGTTGAGATGCTAAAAGACAAATAAAAATGAATATAATATAAATGGTTGAACCAGGGATACATGATAAAAAACTAACTGATAAGAACAAAGGAACGGTACAAGCATGAGGAGTATTGCACGTGTTCACAAACTGACAGTACACATGTGTGAGTGAAAATATTAATTATACCTACCATGAACATTATTGACTAAGCTAAGAGACAATGTACAATGATAAACATTAAGAACTGTGGTAATGAGGTGTGATTTCACGTCAGGTAGTACTTAGTCCCAAAAAAGAAGTGATTTAGATGTTTCAGAACACTCAACAGTGGTGATGAAGACTGTCTTTGGACAGATTTGCTGACATATGGTACAGTCTAATGGGAGCACAGCCACTGAACAACCATATGCGGTCCGATGCTGTTGCAGCTTTGCCCTGGTAGATCAATAAGAAGCACTGACATCGAAGCGGGCCATGTTCGCAGCTTTGCATGGTCTGGTGCAGGTGCAGCGGCAGTGTGGCAATGCACCGAAGATATAATTGTGACATTAAAATGAAATGATGAAATATTTAAGAAACATAAACCCTAAGTTCAGTATTGATGAAAAAAGAACAATGTAATGATTCAATTTTTTGTTTGTGTATGTGTGTGAATGCCATTAAGACAGTAATAATAAAAAAAGGAGACTTTACCTGGTTAGGAACATTGAAGTGGGAAGTCACGTACCCACTTCATCGTCCGGGGGGCATGTGTAACACCCCAAATATGGAAGCCCTAATGAAAGCCCTTTGGTAGTAAAGTAAATAGCAAAATTAGTTATCCTGACATTGATGGGAGCTACTGACAACAAAATTAACATTATTGGAAATTTGACTAACAGGAATACTATGTAACTAATAACATTTATTATAAAGAAAGGACTAAATGAAAGACTATCAGATGATATGAAGCCTGAAACTTTAAATAAATACCAAATATATTCTTTACGAAGGTTCAAGCCCAGACCATAATTCGATCAGAGATAACATTTACCCAAGAAGAGAGCACAGAAATATACCAACCGCCGACATAAACTCTATTATTAGCCTTGAGCAGGAAACAGCTACACACTATCACGAAGAACTTACAGTTGCACTGTGTTGTCGGAAGCTGTAGTCAATGTCAGAATCACTAATGCAAATAGGTTCAAGACCCTCAATGACACATCGGTGTGTTTTCAGTGCAAGGTTTAAATAATTATGAAGTTCAATAAACTCCAATATAACCTTAGTGCTTCATGTTGGCTAAGTCATTTAATGGAAATTTACTGTGTAATTGTGAAATTAACTATTTCTGGAGATAACACAGAAGTTAAAGGTGATTTAGTGATTTTATTAACAGTGAACAGCAAGTTTACACTGAAATACGATGCTTTCTGTATGTTGTCAGAAGAGTATTTTATCTCTGGAATTACGTCGTATTAGTTATTGAACTAACACCGTAGCAATGCCTTGATGATACTATATTAATCAATAAATCAACATCCTTACAAAACTATGATGTGGCATTGGCTTGAATGATGGACTTTATAATTCAAGAGATCCTATTATCTGCGTCTGAACACTCATTCGCAAACCGGGCATAAAAACTACAGTTATCAAGTTCGCGTAAGCTTATCAGCCTGTCACGAACACGCGAAGCATATTTGGTTAACTGTTTCAGATCAAGGGAGTTGTTGCGGTACCGAGTGGTGCAGTCACTGTGGGTTCAAAGTAAAGAAGACCGACCGACTTCGAACACCAGTGCTTCAATTTTAAACAAGGGCTGCTTACACATCGATACGTTGATATCAGTCTAAGGGAGATAGTGTCTGAAACTAATCAACAAAGCGAGGAGTTTGTTTTTAACAGTTACAGATCTGAGTCATTGGGATCTACGGATGCTGTTTCATGTCAACCAGACTTCGACAACCATCACCGTCAAGCCGACACAAATAAAACGCCACACCACTCAAATTTCACACCCGTCCGTAACAATCGCGTCAATGGCTGTGCTAAATCTGCAAAATCCTTCTCGAACTTTTGATAGAAATTGCAAATTCCAATGAATGACTGCACTTCCTTAACTGTTTTCGGTTCCTGAAAATCCCTTACATCCTGTACCAACCTCGGATCTGTTGGCACTCCTTCCTAACTGATAGTATGACCCAAATATTTTACTTCTTCTAATGCAAAATGACACTTCTCCAGACTTATCATCAAACGAACTGCTCTTAACCTCATAAAGACTTCCTGTAATGGCTGTCTATGTTCCTCCATACTACTTGAAAACACTATAATATCATCAAAATAGACAAGACACTGCCGTGGTTTCAGACCCCTCAAGACACTGTCTAGCAACCTCTGAAACATTGCTGGAGCGTTTTTCAAACCAAATGGCATTCTGATGTACTGGTAATGGCCTCCAGGGGTAGAGAATGCAGTTTTTGGACGATCCTCTGGAGCCACCTCTAACTGATGATAACCACTTGTCAAATCCATCATAGAAAAGTACTGGCACTGTCCTAAGTGATCCAAAGTCTCTAATATGTTTGGAATGGGGTATGTTTTATTATTGAGGTATCAGTAGTGACAACAGAACCTGTATTTCTTAGTTCCATCCATAGATTTTTTTAGGCACAACAACAATGCTTGCTCTCCAGCAACTATTACTATGCTCAATAATACTGTCTGCAAGCTGCTGATCAATGAAATCCTCCACAATTGTCTGCAAATATCTCGGTATTCTGTATGGTTTATGGTAAACACGTGCTTCATTCCCTGTTGGTATCCTATGTTGAACTAATGGAGTTGCTGGCAATGGCCCTTGCAGAAAAAACAAATCCTTAAATTCCCACAACAATTCTTCCATATACTCCTTTTCTCCTCCTTTCAAATGCTTAATTTTGTCACACAGTGCAGTTCTACCAGCAGTTAGTGGTTGATTGCTTCGCCTACCTCTCAAACACCAGCCTGTATCATCTGTCACATCTGAATTTGCTACGAAAACTCCTTTTCTCAAATTTACATCTACAGTGCTAAAATTAACCACGTTCACGGGAACTACTCGCCCGTTGTTCCCCTCCTGTATGCGTACAATACCACGTTTGACAAAAAAACCCAATGGACCCAAAACTTCATTATCCTCCAATGGTCCAACAACACATACTGTACTCACAGGTAGATTTGACTCCACGATTACCCAAAGTGACTTCCTGGTGTCTCCAGACACACACTCATGTGAATTAAGCCTTAATGCTAATCTATGCAGTTGAATTGGTTTGTTCATTACGTTGAACACCCCTCATGACAGCTCTGCATCGACCTCAGTTTCCCCTAGCTGAAATAACATTCCACCAAGTTACACAGTTTGTTGTCCAAGGTCAATTTTGGCATGATGTTGACGCAAGAAATCTACTCCTAGGATCATGTCGTAGCCCTTGCTTACCCATGGTACTACCTCCATGCATGCATCAAATCAGACTTTCCCTATGTGAAAGTCAACTGTCACTGACTCCAAAGGTGTGACCTCCTTATCCCCCACTCCACGCAACCTATAATGTGGTGGGTCTAACTTCCTTCATCCCATTAAACTCTTAGTAGCTACTGACACTTGTGCCCCTGTGTCTAACAAAATCTTAAACATTCTAGTTCCTCTGGATCCTACCACTGAACACTCCACCCCTGCATACGTATTTGCAGCATTGAAATTAAACGGGAGTTCCCTTAGGTGAGTCTTGGGCCCCCTCTGTCGTTTAATGATTGTCCACCTCTACTAACTCCACTTCTCATCCTCCACACTGCTGATTTACACCCCTTCGTCTGTTCCTCGGTGAATGGGTACATTGCCTCTGCACGTGTTCCATACGACCACACTTATAACATTTTACACCCACTGTAAACACTGTTTGTCTATCATCTACCCCCATTGCCACATCTATTTCCTCACATTGGATTGCCAACTGAATGGCCTAATACAAATCTTTCGGAGTCCCTTCATGCACTTTCCGTGATTTATGTGGCAGTAACCCCCTCAAAAATACATCAAGTGCCCTTTGCTTGGCCCCTGCAACAGAACACCATTCGCTTCATCGCTCTGACCCAACTCGTAAGTGTACTCGTTAATTTCACTTATTCTGTCCACAAATTTCACTATTATCTCCCCCTGTCTCTTCATCATTGTACTCTACCTCTCCCTAAAGTACCGAGCGCTATTCTGTTTCTTGTACCTTTGTAAAAGCCCCTCCTTCAACTGCTTAAACTGTCCTGCCTTTCTTAAGGCCTCAGAACACCTTACATATATCTTTGCTTCACCCATTAATCTAATCTTGGCTACATGTAACAACTGTTCATCAGACCAACCATTCATTAAGCTGAAGTTTCCAAGTCCCCCACAAATGGTCGCACATCCTCAGATGCCTTGCCAGAAAACAGAATAATCAAACTTGCGACAGCTGGATCAATCTCCTGCTGCAGCATCCTAGGCAACAATGACTGATCTGATGCGGATTCCCGCTCGCTTCTAGATGTTAATTCACTCCTCAACTGCATATTGTCCGCTGTCAACTGTGCTACCTTTTCCAACAAAATCCGTACTGCTTCTGGTTCCGACACACCTTGCATTACAGACTCTGCCATTGTGTTGCTTTCATTCCCAGTTAATCCCAAAACAAAACCATTAAGTACAAAAATAACTTGACTCTCTATGCCTCAGTATCATCATACTCAATAACATCATACTCAAACCAATATAAAAGTAATTAAATGCCATGAATAAAAAATCTTGCTGCCCCAAATACACTAACACTTACTATTACAACAAAAAATACAATGCCCATGCAAAACATCTACAATGGCCTGCCATGAGCCAAACTCAAAAACACAAAAAGAAAGAAAAGTCCAACACTCAAATGAAAACTGGTCAAAACTCACCACATCTTGTGATGACTGTAATGTAGGCACTGGGCTCGAACGTTGTACTGTACAGACGACATCCACTATTCTGACACCAAATGTAGCAGCAACTTCCGACAGCGAATGTAACAGCAACAGAAAATGTAGTGGGAAGAGCTAGAAGGCACTGTATTAAGACTCGTCCGAGCTTTCCAAGTGATTTATTGTTTCCAACTACATGCTGCGTTCCCCTCAGTCTGCATCATCGGGTCCCGCAATGCTGAGGATGCCACCTCAGTGACCTGTCAAGCGCTATGCTAATGTGTCGGCCTTGTACTGCTGCGGTGGTATGGCGACATCAAGGCTGCCCCGGCAGCCCACTCAGCAGTCTTCGTCCTGTGCTGCCTCAGCGCCGCCTGCCGACAACTGCTAGATGGCTTGCACTGTGCATCCCTGCTGGCGTGGCTTGGCTCCTGGCGGCAACAAGAGCCCGTGATCCGGCAGCTGAATCTGCGGCCCTCGCTCTGGACATCTCTGGTGCATGTTGGGAGCCAAGACGACTGCCTGCAGTAGCGAACCGTGAAGTGGCCTGCCACTGGCTGGCTACAGACCCCATGTCAGCCTCAGAGGATCGAACCAGCGACCCACTGTGGACTGGAATGCTGGCGCCCCATCTGCTGCTGTGTGTAGTCAGTGGTGTGACATGCCCCCACCGTCCAGGAGAGGTGCCACACTTGAATGCTTTGTTAGTGAACTGGCACCTATGTATATGTGGCTGTGCACCTCTGTTTTGCAAAACGTGGTGCTCTGCGTCACATACTCAATAACACTTAGATTGGCCAGTGGGCCCCTTCTGCCTGTGACTTGCGCCATGCAAACTGCTGCGTGTACTTTTTCCGGTGGTTCTACACCCCTGTGGCCTCTATTTTACTTTACAACTGCTGGTGAGAGTAACTCACTGTAAACAGGCCTGCGCCTGGCTGTAACTTGCGTGCTCAGAACTGTTGTACCAAAGCTGACTTTTCCTATCCCAAACGCTAGTGCCGCTACAGTATGCCTGTGAGAGAGGAAGCTGTCATCAGGGCTAAGGGTGGGTGAACTCCATATTGAATTCCAGCATTACCGATGGAGGGTGCCACAAACTTGTAGGTCATTTTCAGCCAGATGTCCAGATACTTTGATCACATAGTGTAGTAGTTCTTTTTTTTTTTTAGTTTATCACTTTTTCAGAAAGTTACTGTATAGCAAAATAATGGTTTGATATTCTATCAGACAGAACAACTACCCCACATCTCTCTTTAGATCAAAAATAGTTTGCTGGTTTCAGTATGGTTTTAAGTACGCCCAAATTCCTTCTTAAGCCTTACTTTCCTCAAATTGTTTAGACTTGTTACTAGAATCACTCAGTTGAAGGACAGTACTAGTGAGCAACATCAAATTATCTAAAATATTTTCCAAATATTGCTGTTCTACAACTTTCTTTATATCGAGACTTGTCCTAGTAGAAACTAATGAGATGTAGTTGGCATAATACTTTAGATTTCCATCAGACTCACAGTAAATACAGTACAAACATTCGTCTTATTTCCATGTGCAGGCACATAATGCATGACACAATTGATCATCACACACCATGTGGTGTGGATGCAGAATTTTTTTCTGGGCAAGGGGCACAAGTATTAGAAGTGTGAAGATGTCCTTATAGGTTTTGTGAGTCTAATTTTAAAATAAACACACACACACACACACACACACACACATCATTATTATGTAAGAGGCAATGAAAGTTTCCTCTTGTGTTTCCTACAGGAGATATCCAATACGTCCTCAGCATTCATCATTGATGCAATATTTTCATAGATATGGATCAGTGCCAGTCCATTTAAATGATCTTGTGTTATCCTGCTGTGAAGATACATCTTCATAAGGCACAAGGTTGAGAAGGATTTCTCAACAGTGCTAGTTGTTACAGAAAATAAGCACAACTGGAAAAAGACTCTATTTGGTAGCAGTGTTGCTGTTTTATTGGCCTCTTCTGTAGACTTTTCCATATTTTCCTTAAATTGTTGCCTAATTTTTAGCTCTCCCTTCAAAGCTACAAGACAAAGAGATTGTCTTTATATGGTTCAGCATTTTGCAAAACATTCTCTGCATCTTTATCACTAAAATTTTGTGATAGCAGTTTTTGTAGATGTCCAGTTCTTTGTAGCTGAGTTGTGGGGAGTCTTACTGACATTTCATTCAACAAATGATCAAGAAGTATGAATACTGACTAGATGGTAATACCATTCTAGAGACTGTGTCTGAAAATTTGATCTTTTGCTCTGTTGAAAACATAGCTGTACATTGCTACGTAGAGTGCCACCTGGAAGCATAAGAATTTCTGAAATTTCTACATCAATTAGTAATGGTGTCCGTTTATTAATATATTCAGTTAGCTTTTATCTGTGGCTTCAACCACATATCAGTAGTATTGTTATGACGAGTAACTGTTGGAGAAGCACAGCTTGTGAAGTGTGCCGTCCCCTCCACTACCCAATTGTATGAAGTCATGTGTTATATGCCTTTGTATGTCTGTAGCATCACAGCCCCAATATGAGTGAATCAAATTCAGTGCAGATTTTTTTTTAGTTATTTGAAGGCTAGTTTAATCAGAATTGTCATGACAATATATTTGGTGATTGTTCAGCTGTTTAAAGATTGGTTGATTTGGGGGAGGGGACCAAACACTGAGGTCCTTGGTCCCATTGGATTAGGGAAGGATGGTGAAGGAAGTTGACCATGCACTTTCAAAGGAACCATCCCTGCATTTGCCTGAAGTGATTTAGGGAAATCACGGAAAACCTAAATCAGGATATCCGGATTTAACTTTACTTGCATCGTGAGTAAAACCTACACTATAGCTTATTTGTCTGCTACACAATCATGAAATGATAAACATCATGTTTATTGTATGTTTATCATAAATTCTGACAAAGAGAAACAAGAAGCCATAACACCACAATTCACACTTATATTAATTTCAGGCTTTCTGCATTTTTTGAATAATTCACAATTACATGCTGCCCATAGGAAAAGACTGCGGTTATGCTGAGATTCTCTCTCTCTCTCTCTCTCTCTCTCTCTCTCTCTCTCTTCCCCCCCTCCCCCCCCCCCCCCCTGCCTTCTCACTCATTGGACTGTCTGAGGTACAGGGACATGCACTCCTATTCTCCCCCCTCCAGGACCAACTTTGCACACCACAGTGCAGAATAAAGTTCCCTAACACATAGCAACTTTGTCGTAATCATCATATGCAAAATACTACAGTACATCATATATTTCATGTGTCTCATCAAATAAATGAAGAAAAAACCATACCTATCAATCTACCTGATCATATCATCACAATACTCACAGTTTTTCCAGTTACAAGAGTATTAAAAATGTACAAGAACAATATCTTTTGTGATGGCACTGTTGTATAAAACATTCTAAGACTTCTTGCAATGTCAGTTCAGGATAAAACCTCAAGCTTTCGACAGTTTCCACCGTTTTCATCGTCGGGAGCAACTGACTGTCAAAATCATTGCTGTGGTGGTCTTATACAGCCCAAAGAGAGCTTCTGATTGGTCATTAGTCACGTTATGCTGTCACAGGTGGTGTCAACTTGTGCACTGGTGGTACCACAGCTCCTGCTGTAGCGTAAACATTGCGACAAATATGTATGGTCCTTTTTAGAGTCACGAGGTTACTTCCATGAACCACTAAGATTAAATCTGCCATCACAGTTGAAGGTTTTCTCACACATTCTTATTTCTACAGCATCTTTAATTAGAGAGTCCCAATATGTGGGAGCCTGGGACAATAATTTTGTTTTGTCGAATAGTATTTTATGTTTGTTTGTGAGGCTATGCTCAGCAAATGCGGATTTCTCCAGCTCATGATTTTTTTTAATATGCCATTGATGTTCTACACAGTGGTGCTGATGGACTGACCAATGTAACTGCTTCTGCATTCACAAGGGATGTTTTAAATTCCAGGAATCCTGAGGGTGTAGCATCTGCTTTATCTTATTAGGAGGTCAGAAAAACATCTGATACCTCATCTTCCCAGGCCTCTGCCTCTTTCGTGTGATGTAACATCGCAGAAGGGAAGGAATGCAGTCAGTGGCTCATCATGTGAATGTTCAACATTTTCACATCTCCTTTTCTTGGTGAATGCTGACTTGATATCATGTGATCCATAGCCGTTCTTCCAGCACACATACTTCAGATGATTGATTTTGGAATCCAAGTGGTCTTCATCAGAAACATTTTTTTGCTCTGTGTACCAGTGTATTTAAAGTTGCTCTCTGCTGGTACCATTGTGGTACAACAGCGCTTGGATGGACGTCTCGGCTACTCGGTGTACTGCAAGCCAATGCACATTTATTTATATCTGAGTGCTGAGAGTTTTCACCATCCAGTACAATACTGTTGAATGAAGCAAACATTTTGTCCCAGGCTCCCACATACTAGGATGCTATAATTAAAGATGCTGTAGAAATAAGAGTGTGTGAGAAAACCTTCAATTGTGATTGTGCATATAACCTTAGCTGTGCATGGAAGTAAGTTCTCAATGCAGAGAAGAGCCATAGACATTTCTCACATTGTTTATCCTATGGCAGGAATTCTGGTGCTACCAGTGCACATGTTGACACCATCTGTGGCAACATGATGTAACTATCGACCAATCAGAAGCTGTCTTTGGGCTATATAAGGCCACCACATCAGCAGTTTTGGCAGTCAGTTGCTCCTGATGATGATGACAGTAGAAAACATTGGACGCTTGAGATTTTACCCTGAACTGATGCGGCAACAAGTCTGAGAATGTTTTATACATATTACAAATGTTCCTCAGGTATTTCCAAAATTCAGGTTTATGCAACTTCTTTGAAACCAAATAGCACAGTAATTCAAAGTATAGCAAATGTAAAAGATGCTTTGCCTCAAAGGCACTTAAAATATACCTTCTCAAAATTCAAGACAACTTTTTCGCTATACAAGCACATATCTAAATAAATTTTTCAATTATGTCAATGTAAAGTACCTTCAGTGTAATCATCTTGCAGAATTTGTCAAATTTAACCAATAGGATGCAAACTTCATTAAAAAATGATACACTATGTGATCAAAAGTATGCGGACACCCAAAAAAAATTCGTTTTTCATATTACGAGCATTGTCCTGCCACCTACTGCGAGGTGCTCCATATCAGCAACCTCAGTAGTCATTAGGCATCATGTGAGAGCAGAATGAGTGCTTCACGGAGCTCACGGACTTCAAACATGGTCAGGTGTTTGGGTATCACTTATGTCATACGTCTGTATGTGACATTTTCACACTTCTAACCATCCCTAGTTCCACTATTTCTGATGTGATAATGAAGTGGAAATGCAAAGGAACACGTAAAGCACAAAAGCATGCAGGCTGACCTCATCTGTTGAATGACAGAGACCGCCAACCTTGAAGAGGGTCATTATGTGTAGTAGGCAGACATCTATCGAGACCATTACACAGGAATTCCAAACTGTATCAGGATTCACTGCAAGTACTATGGCAGTTAGGTGGGAGATGAAAAAACTTGGATTTCATGGTCGAGCAGCTGCTCATAAGCCACACATCACACCGGTAAATGCCAAATGACACCTCGCATGGTGTAAGGAGCGTAAACAATGGACAATTGAACAGTGGAAGAACATTGTGTGGAGTGACAAATCACGGTACACAATGTGGATATCTGATGGCATGGTAAGAGTATGGTGAATGCCTGGTCAATGTCATCTGCTAGCATGTGTAGTGTCAACAGTAAAATTCAGAGGCAGTGGTATTATGGTGTGATCATGTTTTTCATTGAGGGGGCTTGCACCCTTGTTATTTTGCGTGGCACTATCACAGCACAGGCCTACTTTGATGTTCTAAGCACCTTACTGTTGAAGAGCAATCCAGAGATGGCAATTGCATCTTTCAACATGATCGGGCACCTGTTCATAATGTGGTGGAATGGTTACACGACAATACCATCCCTGTAATGGAGTGGCCTTCACGGAGTCCTGACCTGAATTCTATAAAACACCTTTGAGATGTTTTGGAACACTGATTTCATGCCAGGCCTCACCGACCGAAATCGATACCCGTCCTCAGTGCAGCACTCCATGAAGAATGGGCTGCCATTCCCCAAGAAACCTTCCAGCACCTGATTGAACATATGCCTGCGAGAGTGGAAGCTCAGGGCTCTGTGTTTGCCAAACATAAAATATGCAGATGTACACCACTCCCTTTGAGTCTTTGAAGTTACGGTGTACAAAAATAATTATTTTCAAAATCATCCTGTACTTCTTCTAATATGAATTACTTTTGGAAGAACTTATTTCATCTTTACATTAGTCATGCACATTGAAAAATATAAATTTTGCTTGGAATATGTTATTGATTTTAAATAATTTTTAGTATTGCTGTACATTACGTAGCTGCTACTCTGTTTTACATTACACAAACACACAACTAGATTCCCTTTGTATTATTAGTAGTTTTGTCACTCTCTGAAGCAAATAATCACTTTCATCTCAGAGTTGAAGACTACAAGTCCCACAGAGTCTTCTTTCTAAAAGTGCTTTATATACACTACTGACCATTAAAATTGCTGCACCAAGAAGAAATGCAGTTGATAAACGGGTACTCATTGGACAAATACATTATACTAGAACTGACATGTGCTTACATTTTCACGCAATTTGGGTGCATAGATCCTGAGAAATCAGTACCCAGAACAACCACCTCTGGCCGTAATAACGGTCTGGGCATTGAGTCAAACAGAGCTTGGATGGCATGTACAGGTACAGCTGCCCATGCAGCTACCACAGTTCATCAAGAGTGGTGACTGGCATATTGCAATGAGCCAGTTGCTCGGCCACCATTGACCAGACGTTTTCAGCTGGTGAGAGATCTGGAGAATGTGCTGTCCAGGGCAGCAGTCGAACATTTTCTGTATCCAGAAAGGCCCGTACAGGACCTGCAACATGCGGTCGTGCATTATCCTGCTGAAATGTAGGGTTTTGCAGGGATTGAATGAAAGGTAGATCCACGGGTCGTAACACATCTGACATGTAATGTCCACTGTTCAAAGTGCCGTCAATGCGAACAAGAGGTGACCGAGATGTGTAACCAATGGCACCCCATACCATCACGTGGGGTGATATGCCTGTGTGGTGATGACGAATACATGCTTCCAATGTGCGTTCACCGCGATGTCACCAAACACGGATGCGACCATCGTGATTCTGTAAACAGAACCTGGATTCATCCGAAAAAATGACGTTTTCCCATTCGTGCACCCAGGTTCGTCGTTGAATACACCATCGCAGGCGCTCCTGTCTGTGATGCAGCGTCAAGGGGTAACTGCAGCCACGGTCTCTGACTCAGGGATCGAGACGTGGCTGCATGATCCATTACAGCCATGCAGATAAGATGCCTGTCATCTCGACTGCTAGTGATACGAGGCTGTTGGGATCCAGCACGGCATTCCGTATTACCCTCCTGAACCTACTGATTCTATATTCTGCTAACAGTCATTGGATCTTGACCACCGTGAGCAGCAATGTCGCGATACGATAAACCACAATCACGATAAGCTACAATCCGACCTTTATCAAAGTCGGAAATGTGATGGTACGCATTTCTTCTCCTTACACGAGGCATCACAACGACGTTTCACCAGGGAATGCTGGTCAACTGCTGTTTGTGTATGAGAAATCGGTAGGAAACTTTCCTCATGTCAGCACGTTGTAGGTGTCACCACCGGTGCCAACCTTGTGTGATTGCTCTGAAAAGCTAATCATTTGCATATCACAGCATCTTCTTCCTGTCGGTTAAATTTCATGTCTGTAGCACGTCATCTACATGGTGTAGCAATTTTAATGGCCAGTAGTGTACATATTCAGTTTTCTTTTTGCTGAGCCACGGGCCAAATCACACAAGTAGGTTGTTTCAAACTTTGCTTTGGCACTGGAGGTCAGACATGTTTCCCACAGACAACATATCATCAGCATATAGAAGTGTCCATGATAGTGTCATGTGCAGATCTGATGTGACAGTGTGGAATTGTTCCCTAACGTGCCAAAGTGCAGGATTCTACATCTAAGGTCTCCACCAATTCGTTCCAAGTCGGAAAAAATGAGTCACATTGAAGGGTGAATATGTAGAGAATGACATCACCATACCTCAGTTTCACGCAAGTTGATTTTTTTTGGGTTCTAATTGAAACATTATGATTATCCCTGATAAAGACATAGTTGACAAGACAAAGAAAGGCAAAAACACAAGTTTTGGACACCGCTGTTAAATATTGTTTGTAATTGGGAAGAAGTGGGAACAGTTTCAATTGTACTATGCGCTCCACTCTCGATGTGTGAAGAGGTTGATTCGGGTGCTACTAGGGCTTGGTGTTCTGTTAATAGTGGGTTCTGGAGAGTGAAGTTTCGACTGGCAGAGGAAGTTCTGTGTATTAAATGTCATGTTGAATGCTTGAATCAGAATATGCAGTTAACTTATAGGAGTAGTAGGTGATTTTACTTTAATATCTTGGAATTTCCATTATCCTGTCCTGTCAGTGAAAGCTGAGAATAGCTTTAGTGTAGCACTAAAGGGGAGAATTACATTCTTGAGCTTTCAACAGTTATATAAAGCATACATGGATACTGATGAAAATATGGACAGGATTTCTACTGGTACTATGGGCTGACTGTCTGGACTATCAGTTGTTCAGTATGTTGATATTGTTTTAATGTCATGAGTTGTGTGGTTGCACATTTCAAATTCACAAAAAACAATCTGAAGTTATCAGTCAGAAATGCCAATGATGAGTATATCTGAGCAGAAGAACTCCAAAGTTCTTGAAAAGGCTTCTGCAAGACACTTCATTACTTCTTTTATGACTATTATGATTGTATATTCTTGAAGAAGAATGCTTGCTGCTTATTCCATGGCACTGGTTGGTAATAAGTAATAAAATAGGCAGTGAAAATAAGTTAGAATTTGCCTTTAGTTAAAGACAGTGGTAAATATGTGTAAGTGGAAAGTGGACTGAAGTAATTTTTTTTTATTAAATTGACTGTGGCATTAGTCCATAATAACCTGATATTTATCTGAACACCAAGCAATTTTGTATGTGGAGTTTAATTTTGTGTCTGAATATTAACAACTGTTATTGCAAATTGTCGTTACTGTAACCTTATTTAAACTGGATAAGTTAAATTCTGTGAACAGATCGTAAACCTGAACAAAATCCTCACCTGACTATTTTCACTTCGCTTTCTCCTGGATCCCTTAATTAACTTGAGACTGTGGCTTCAGCCAATTTCTTATCCATTTTTGTCTGATATAAACTTGTGCTCTTGTCTCTAATGAAGTCACTGTTGAAGGGATATTAATTTATAATCTTCCTAGTTTGTTTTTGTCTGAGTCACTTCTCAAAATCCAGTTGTATTAGGCTTGGTCAGACAGAAAGGCTTGGTCAGACAGAAAGCTCCCTGCATGAATCAAATTCTCTTTTGGTAACTTTGTATAGGACTTCCATTTTTCCTATCAGTTATCTTAAAATCACAGTAATGGAATACTTAGCATTTGGCAGTGGCAAGACTCAACTGAACTATATGATAACCAACCAAAACACTAAGCTCTGCCAGTCCAAAGGATTTAATAGTTCTCTCTAAGCAATTGACAGCAATAATGCACAGAAAAATGACATTCTCTGAGAACATTCACCTTCCAATTTCAAGATAGGGCCTAACACAATTTTTGCCAATAACACAGTTGAAAATAACAAAACTAAAATTCTCATACGGGAGGAAAATCAATGTAACAGCAAATGTGATCAAAATAATGTTTAAAATCACTGGGTATAGAAGGCAAAATAAAGGTAATTTTGTACTTGGAATCAGTTTTGGACAGGGTCAGTTAGTGTATTGGTATTAGGCTCATTGTTTAACATTGACAAAACGGATGTTTCATTTGCTTCATAACTACTTATCTGAAAAGTTCGAATTGGAATGAGACACTTTTTGGGTGATGTAATCTCACTGTATTGAAAACCATTAGAATACTGAAAACTGGACAAGCTGCTACAGTCAAATGAAACATTATCTATACACTCACACCTAGCAAAGTAGTGCATCAGAATCAGTATGCAAGCCATTTCGGTTCACATCCTTTTTCCACTTCATTGTATGATGACTCCCCTGACACACACCACTTGTCCCATGACCCTCCATCCTCTACTGTCACCTCTCCTTGTGACCTCTAGTCCCATCCCAACTGCTAGATACTTCCTGCTTAAAAGCTCACCCATCGCCCAGTGTTGCGCTCCAGTGGCAAAAATTGGAGTCAACTGGGTGCATCTTTCAAATATATTGTTCCTTTTCAACACTATCATTGTTTCTATTGGGTCAGTGAGTATTGCTGACACACAAGTTATAAAGAGAACTTGGCTGGCAAGTCCTCCAGAAAATATTTTGAAATAATAAATGTAATGGTATTTAAGTGGTATATCAATATGTTTTTGTAATAGTAAAAAGAAAAGGAGAACATTTGATGGGTGCTTTCAAAACAGATACAGAGGGAGGTGGAAGGCCTTGCAAGAGCTATCAAATTTATGTGGATGACTCTCCAATTTGCATTAATTGTATGGTAATAGGCAATGGCATGATAAACCTTGGGGCAGTGGACTTTCATAAATGGTAGGAGGATGAAGGATGCTGCAACAAGAAGATTATAATGAAAAGATTAAATGAGAGTTCAGGTAAACTCTCACTTTCATAGTTTCATTGAAGTCATCTGTTTAGCCTGACTCTATAAAGATTAGTTTTATTGCTCATAAAGTGGTTCCCTTTATTCCTGGCCTAACATTTTGCTTTAAATATTCAGAACTATTATTGTATAAGTAGAATATAAAGAATTAAGATTTGTGGAAAGTGTGATACGTTCACAACAAGCTAGTTTTCAAACATCTGCACAGTTTGTTAATAGACCTACCCAGCATGAAGTAGAGTGTGCACTGTTCTCCAGGGAGGAGAGGAAATCTCATATCTCTACTGTATGCTGAAATAAGTAGCGATGAAGAAACCAGCTCTAAAATTCTATGCAGACACTAACTTCTGATGTGCAAACAAGTGCAGAAAAAAAGAGAGTGCACCTATAGAAACATAATTGCTGTTAAGATTGTAACTACAAATGCGTGTCAACTGAAGAAAAAGAAAAATTGTGTCAGGGGAAATCAAAAATTGTAATGCACAAGGGATCCCACAAGTACTACTACAACTGAACCTGAACAGTTTCAGCAGTCATGAAGTAACTTAAAATTTTGGACACAGTGTATTTGTGTGTTTGTTTTCAGGAGATTCAGTTTAAATCATCTGCTCGGATTAGTTTTGTCCACTATTTTTGGTCTACTTTTGCTACTTATGCTGAATTAAACTTTATGTAACATACATAAATAACTTATGATATCTGTATGTTTTTTTATGTTATAGGAAATAATTGACACCCTATACAATAGAAGTAAACTGTCATACATTGTGATTGATGAGGCACATTGTGTATATGAATGGGGTCTGGGTTTCCGGCCCGATTACATGAATCTCGGAAAGCTACGTGCAATGTATCCTGACATTCCATGTATTGCTCTGACAGCAACTGCTACTGATCAAGTATGTATATGAGAATGCAAACTGTAACCCGATAAATTTTCTTGGGGAAAAAGGCAATCTTTAACTAAAGACCTTAATGAGTGTGTTTAATGAGATCATCCATTGTATATAGCTCATTTCCCATTTCAAAATACAGAAAAAGTCTGCACATTAACATAAATGATTGCATTTTACAGGAAATGGCAGCAATCACTTCATTTCTTAATCTTCGCAGACCAGTAGCAGTATTCAGAATGCCATGCTTCAGGTCAAATATATTTCTGGAAGTTGTTTCCAGAAAAAAAGCAAATGTGTATGAAGACTTAAAGAAATTCATTTCTGTTAGTTTAGCTGAGAGTTATACTCTTAATAAGAAGGTAAGGAACAAAGTATAGACTTTATTATTGGATTTTTGCTGTTTGTTGATTTTTTTTTTATTTAAAAAAAAAGAACCATTTTTCTCAGGTGCTAGGCTGCAATTGAATCATTTTTGCACTAAAATGAGAATTTGTTCTATTGATATTTACTATCTGTTTTCCATTTTAATACTACACACATAACAGACTTCTGATGGGTGTGGTATTATCTACTGTCTGAGGCGTCGAACTACAGAGACAGTGGCTTCAGTCCTCAGAGGTATGGGTGTGTCTTGTTCTGCATATCATGCAGGTTAGTTCATTTTATAAGCTGTCTGTAAGCTTCTATACTATTTCTATTTGCTTTTTATTTTATTACAAGTTCCATTGATTCCAATAACAGCAGAGTCACTAGGACATGAAAACAGTCAGTTATTTGGACAAAGATTTACAAAAATATTGTACAACAAAACATACACTGAGGAGAAATTCATGTGAGTCCTCACATCAGCTGAAGTTGCATGTTGATACATGGAAATAAATACAGTATATTTTACTACAAAACATAAAGAGTATGTTGAAGTGTACTCTTCATGGAACATCCCAATACTACATGCAAACTGAAGTTACATTTGGATACATGAAAGTAAATATGACATATTTTACTTCAAAATATAAAGTATACGTTTAATCATGCTCATTTAAGGTAAAAAATTAACTAGTTGAGTAAAATGGGTATTCCTTAAAATTTCTCATGAATTTCAATGTTTCAAGAGATAGGCTTTTAATGTCTCTTGGTGGGCCGCTGAAAGCTTTCACATATGAGTAATTTAATCCCTTCTGCATAAGGCTGATTTTGTTTGGTAGCTGTGAAAGTCCTGTTCAGTTGGTTTTGATGAGAGACTGGTTTTTACTAATGAAATGTATGAGGGAATAGACATGTCATTGTGAAAATCTGTAGTTTCTGGGACAGATTCCTGCAAGAGTGTCTCAGATGGATACCACTAATAATGCAGGTTTCTCTCATCCGAACAATATTAGCCAGTCTGGGTTATCAAGAGTAATTCAATAATGCTTTATTGAGAATCTAAAAGTTTTCTTTCACATTTGTAGCTGTGTCCTGCTACAGATATGAGGTACCACAATGCCTACATGCCTAGAAGAACTGTGGCATCAGCATCAGGCCACCACTTTCTGTACTTTGCTGCATAAACCAGCTGCATGCACCACCACAGCCAATCAATAGGAGCTATATGAATGAGGTCATGTGGTGGTTGCTGGCAGTGCCTTGTGGAGCAGAGGCCAGTCGAGTCTCTCTCAGAGATTCCAACATTCAGCCCGTGCAGATGGATTCTCACTGTCTGCCCATCTCTGCTCTCCTGGACCGCCTCCTTCTAGTTCAAATGTGAACCACCTTCTGTGCCTCTTCCCATACCTACACTCCTGGAAATTGAAATAAGAACACCGTGAATTCATTGTCCCAGGAAGGGGAAACTTTATTGACACATTCCTGGGGTCAGATACATCACATGATCACACTGACAGAACCACAGGCACATAGACACAGGCAACAGAGCATGCACAATGTCGGCACTAGTACAGTGTATATCCACCTTTCGCAGCAATGCAGGCTGCTATTCTCCCATGGAGACGATCGTAGAGATGCTGGATATAGTCCTGTGGAACGGCTTGCCATGCCATTTCCACCTGGCGCCTCAATTGGACCAGCGTTCGTGCTGGACGTGCAGACCGCGTGAGACGACGCTTCATCCAGTCCCAAACATGCTCAATGGGGGACAGATCCGGAGATCTTGCTGGCCAGGGTAGTTGACTTACACCTTCTAGAGCACGTTGGGTGGCACGGGATACATGCGGACGTGCATTGTCCTGTTGGAACAGCAAGTTCCCTTGCCGGTCTAGGAATGGTAGAACGATGGGTTCGATGACGGTTTGGATGTACCGTGCACTATTCAGTGTCCCCTCGACGATCACCAGTGGTGTACGGCCAGTGTAGGAGATCGCTCCCCACACCATGATGCCGGGTGTTGGCCCTGTGTGCCTCTGTCGTATGCAGTCCTGATTGTGGCGCTCACCTGCATGGCGCCAAACACGCATACGACCATCATTGGCACCAAGGCAGAAGCGACTGTCATCGCTGAAGACGACACGTCTCCATTCGTCCCTCCATTCACGCCTGTCGCGACACCACTGGAGGCGGGCTGCACGATGTTGGGGCGTGAGCGGAAGACGGCCTAACGGTGTGCAGGACCGTAGCCCAGCTTCATGGAGACGGTTGCGAATGGTCCTCGCCGATACCCCAGGAGCAACAGTGTCCCTAATTTGCTGGGAAGTAGCGGTGCGGTCCCCTACGGCACTGCGTAGGATCCTACGGTCTTGGCGTGCATCCGTGCGTCGCTGCGGTCTGGTCCCAGGTCGACGGGCATGTGCACCTTCCGCCGACCACTGGCGGCAACATCGATGTACTGTGGAGACCTCACGCCCCACGTGTTGAGCAATTCGGCGGTACGTCCACCCGGCCTCCCGCATGCCCACTATACGCCCTCGTTCAATGTCCGTCAACTGCACATACGGTTCACGTCCACGCTGTCGCGGCATGCTACCAGTGTTAAAGACTGCGATGGAGCTCCGTATGCCACGGCAAACTGGCTGACACTGACGGCGGCGGTGCACAAATGCTGCGCAGCTAGCGCCATTCGACGGCCAACACCGCGGTTCCTGGTGTGTCCGCTGGGCCGTGCATGTGATCATTGCTTGTACAGCCCTCTCGCAGTGTCCGGAGCAAGTATGGTGGGTCTGACACACCGGTGTCAATGTGTTCTTTTTTCCATTTCCAGGAGTGTATATTCATCTATTACCCAGACTGGTGGATGCCCTCACAGTGAGGCCTTGACAAGCCCTTATCTTACCCATATTTCCAGAATATAGTCAAAGCTTACTTAATCTTACTCTTTTATCTCGAAACTCTCTGTTCTGACACCCTACTCTCCCATTGTGACTAGGACATTACTTCTGACACCTGTACAATACATAGATATCCCCATTTGACTCTCCTGATTTAGATTTTCATGGTTTTTCATAAATAATTTCATGTGAGCCTTGGTATAATAGATGGTCTAGTTACACTCTGCCATTGTCCACCAGAGCTAATAATGTATCTGTAATGAAATTGATATTGATATGCTATTGTGGGAGCACGCAGACGAATAGTTGCATGTACACAGTACAGGGGCAGCGGCAAAGACTCTAGTGTGCACATAATTATTTACTCTTTGCTTTGTGTTTGTTTTGTCTTAGGTGTTCTATGTTAATGTCTGGCTCGGTGGCTGCAAAGTGGTGACCCCAAAGTCGAAAGAACATGTATGGCAAGAGGCAGAGGAGAAGGACAACGAAGGTACACTACAACATATGCCAAACGGCAGAAGCTCTACAGCACGATCAGTACACTGGCAGGGTACGTTGTGCGGTCAGGTTCAGGAGTTATGGAATGATGTTCAACACCACGGAATGGATTCAGCAGAGCAGGACAGTAATATTACCAGGACAAAATCCGCGGCCGGAACACGTATACGAGAGGAGGATCGCTGGGACAATGCATGAGAGTACGCCCACCGCCTTTCCTGGCTGATAAACCGGAACTTTGGTTCTCCATGTTAGGACTGGTATTCATGCATGATCGGGCAACTGACAACGGGGAAAAGTTCATGATAGCGGCAAACAGTCTGCATGCCAGGGCAGCGATATTGGTTGGAGAGATAATTAGACAGCCACCGGAAACCCAGCAATATACAACATTGAAGGGCTTTTTAATAAACCGTCTTACTAAACCGCTAGGTCAAAGAAGCTGCCAGGTGTTGTGTGGTGAACATAGAGGTGACAGAACTCCCTCTGAATACTGGAGGGATTTGGGTGGAATCATGACGGAAAATGAATTTTCGAACATTACACTTCATTCCATTTGGGCAGCACAGCTTCTGTCTGCAGTAAGAGCAGCTGTGGTAGCGAATGATGGATACAATATACAAACACTACCCCAACTTGCCGACAGGGTTCATGCAATGCTTGAACCAACAAAGTCTCTCAGTATAGCAAAGGTGGAGGCGACAACGGAAGAATACGAAGCGGCAGCGATTAATAAGCAGCGATGCGCTATTACTGGTACACAACTTCAAAAACTCATGGAACAGGTAGACGGGCTGCAGAGGCAGATGGAGGCATTGAGAGCTACTGGTTCGGAGGTCCTGCCGACACATAAGGACAGCGGAGATGCCGAGAAGAAGCAGTTGTGTTGGTATCATCGACGATTTGGGGAGCGAGCCTCAAAGTGCATTCTACCATGCAGTCACACTTGCCGCATAAATAACATGGAGACTGTAAGTACAGATGTTTCTTTATTAATGGTATCTCTGTGACTTTATGTTCAGGATGTGACGACTTCGTGTTATTATTTGATAGACACGGGGTCTGATGTCAGTACATGGCCAAAGGGGAAATGTACTTCCCTCAGTGACAGCACATCATTTTGCCTCAAGGCTGCAAATAAACAGCCCATAATGACGTATGACAGTTGTGTCAAAGAAGTGAATTTAGGACCTAGTATTATTTGTCATTGGACTTTTGTCATTGCATATGTGGCAGAGTGCATATTAGGAGCAGATTTTCTATATGCATTCGGTACTGCAGTGGACATTCAGTTATCACAGCTTAGAAGGGGCAAAGAGGTGATGCATGGTCATGTAGGAATAATCACAGAGAAGGTACATGGTTCGGTTGGAGTGACAGAAGTATGCTGCCTTAGAGAACTGTCAGTGCAGCCGATAGCCAGGGTGGCCCATCATACAGTTCACCCCATAAACACCGTGCCAGGGCCTCCGGTCTCCCTCAGACTGAGAAGGTTGGCCCCAGACAGATTTGCAGACACAAAAACTGAGTTTGAAGAGATGTTGGAAATGGGAGTGACACGAAGATCTGATAGTGCATGGGCCTCGCCTTTACATTTAGTGTGGAAGAAAGATGGAAGTTGGAGACCTTGTGGTGATTATAGGTTGTTGAATGCCTGTACGATACCTGATCAGTATCCAGTTCCTAACATTCACAACTTTAGAAATAAATTGGCTGGAGCTGAATGTTTCAGTGTAGTTGACTGTAAAAAAGCATACCACCAAATACCGGTGGCTGACAGTGACATACCGAAGACAGCAGTCACTACGCCTTTCGGTCTTTTCGAGTTTTTACGCATGCCATTTGGTTTAAAAAACACTGCACAGACATGGAAACAATTCATCGATGAGGTGCTGCAAGGGCTACATTTCACTTTCGCATATTTAGACGATATACTGGTGTTCTCAGCAACAGCAGCCCTGCACGAAGAGCACCTCTGGACAGTTTTCGAGAGGCTACGTACTTATGGTGTAGTGGTGAATGATACCAAATGCAGTTTGCGTAAAGATCGGGTGACTTACCTGGGTCACACAGTCTCAGCAGCTGGCATCCGTCCTTTGGAGGAGAAGGTCGAGGTCATACAGCAGATGCCTCGCCCATTAGATTTGCAACAGTTGCGGAGGTTCCTAGGTGTTTTAAATTTTTACTGCAAACATCTGCCAGGGGCTGCGGCTCTACAAGCACCACTCACAGAGGATTTGGCGGTCACGAACACCGGGAAAAATCAGAAGCCACAATGGACAGCAAGCATGTAGCGCGTGTTCGAGCAGATCAAAGAAAGCCTAAAGCAAGCGGTTTTACTAGCTCACCCAGAGAAAGGTGCGAAGCTAGCTACTGTTGTTGACGCAAGTCAGGTGGTGTTGCATCAGTGGACTGCTGGTCACTGGCAGCCTTTAGGATTCTTCTCCATGAAACTCACAGACCCACAGCGGAATTCGAGTGCGTATGATAGAGGGCTGCTGGCTGCTTATGAAGCCATAAGGTATTTCCAGCCTTACGTGGAAGCCAGACCATTTACATTGCTTACAGATCACAAACCGCTCACTATTTGCATTCTGCAAGTGTACGGATACTTTGTCACATAAACAATTCAGGCAACTGGAATATATAACGCAGTTCACTACTGATTTACGACATATTAATGGGGCAGAGAATATGGTGGCAGATTACTTCTCACGAGTTGTGGCAATAAAGTATTCACTGAACTATGCTACAATGGTGAGAGAGCAGAAGGATGGTGCACAACTGCAAGTTTTTTGGCAGAGCACGTCCACCGGGCTGAAGTTAAAAAAACTGTGTCCGGAAGGTGAGACAATACAGTTGTGGTGTGATACCTCACAGGGACGGCCTAGACCTTTTGTGCCAGAGAGTTTGCACTGGGAAGTATTTGAAGGGTTACATGGTTTGGCTCATCCAGGACCCCGAGCGAGTGTAAAATTAATGACAGAGCATTTTGTGTGGCCAGGAATTAAGAGAGACTGTTGGAAGTGGGCGCAGACGTGTCTGGATTGTCAGCGATGTAAAGTGGGACGCCAGAGCTAATGATGTATCTCTAATAAAACTGATATTGATATGCTATTAAAAACTTCAAATTTTCCTTTTTCTCCAGTTTTGCAAGAAGTTTGTTATACAGGGTGTAAACAATGATGGTTTACAATGTACCACATTGTTGCAGAGGAAGTCAGGATGAACATTATTATATAGGGTACTTGTGGTCTGCCACATAGGGAAAGTACATCAGATTGGTCTACAAAAACGACCTAAATTTCATCGCGTGCACTTCGCACTAGATTTTTCTGATCTCATGCTCTCTAAGCACTAACAATTACTGCCAGAGAATCAATGAATAAAGCATTTTTGTAAGAAAATTTATTGCAGTTTAATTTTGAACTGGAATAAATTTTTGTATGAAAGTGATCTTCAAATGGGCCACATAACCACCCCCACACTCAACCACAAATGGTCAGGGTTTTTAGTATGTGGTTCATGGCATTCCCTCCTATCACTGTACAAAAATGTGAGACTACACAAATTGTTTCCTGTACACAACCTTTTTGGTGTTCATGGACTGGTCTTTATTATGTCACCAGCTTAATTGTGCACTTCTCTCTCTCTCTCTCTCTCTCTCTCTCTTTCTCTCTATCTGAACAGGCCACAGAAGGCCCAACAGTACCTACCAACTGCTGTGTCATCCTCAGCTAATAGACGTCACTGGATGTGGATATGGAGGAGCATATGGCCAGCACATCACTCTCCCTGCCATAATCTGTTTTTTGACAGGCACCATTATTTCTCAGTCAAGTAGCTCCTCAGTTGACCTCACAAGGTCTAAGTATACCCCACTTGCCAACATCTTCCATTTCATCTTCACCTACTTCTTTTTCATTTTGTATAATATTTTCCATAAGTTTGTTTAGCTTATTGTCCTCAAGTCTGTTTAGCTTATGTGGACCCTCTATGTATTTCATCCAACTTTCTGCTTTCCCTTCTTTTGTTAGTACTCGTCTGTCATCTTAATGTTCATACAGCTGCTTCTGTTTTTCCAAAGACCTCTTTATTTTTCTTATACACAGCATCTATCTTTCCCCTAGTGACAGATGTTTGTACACTCTTACATTGGTACTGTAGCCCTTCTTGCTTAGCGAGTTTGCATTTGTGTCGGACCCATTTTTTAGATGTCTTTGTTCTCTTTCAGTTGCTTCATTTGCTACATTTTTATGTTTCCTCCTTTTGTCAGTTAAATTCAGTGTCACCTGTGTTACCTAAGAATATCTACTTGGCCTTTTATTCTCACATATGTGATCCTCTTCTGCCTTTACTATTTCATCTCCCAAAACTATCAATTGATCTTCTCTTGTATTGTTTTCCCCTCTTTCAATCTATTGTGCTTAATGCTCCCTCTGAAATTCTCATCAATCTATTGTTCTTTCAACTTGTCCAGGTCCCATATCCTTAATTTCCTACTGTTTTGCAATTTCTTCAGTTTTAATCTGTAGTTCAAAAATTATGCTCATAGTCCACATCTGTCCCTGTAAATATCTTACAGTTTAAACTCTGGTTTCATGATATCTGTCTTATCACTGTATAATTAGTTTGAAACCTCATTGTCCCTGTATCTCTTCCACATACACAACACGCTGTCACAATTTATAAACCAAGTGTCAGCGATTATTA
The DNA here is from genome assembly GCF_021461395.2 of Schistocerca americana. NCBI lineage: Eukaryota > Metazoa > Arthropoda > Insecta > Orthoptera > Acrididae > Schistocerca > Schistocerca americana. Next base: position 850,150,827 of record NC_060130.1, on the reverse strand, counting down.
AATAATACCCTTTGCAGAATTGTACCAGGTGGCTTCCTTTTTCATTTCTTACCCCAATATTTTCCTATTATTTCTCCTGCTCTGTCTTTTCCTATTGCTGAATTCGAGTTACTCATCACAATAAAACTTTATCTCCCTGAATAATCTGAATAATTTTCTTTATCTCATCATACATTCCTTCAATATCTTCTTTGTCTGTGGAGCTAGTGGGCATACAAACTCATAGTACTGTGGTGGGTGTTTGCTTCATATCTGTTTGGCTACAGTAATGTATTCACTTTTCTGTTCACAGTAGTTTACCCACATTACTATTTTCTTATTTATTATTAGGCCTACTTCTGCATTACTCCTATTTGATTCTGTGTTTAAACCCTGTACAGATCTGACCAGAAGCCTGTTCTTCAGGCCATTGCATTTGACTAATTCCCACTGTATCTAACTTCAATCTATCCATTCCCCTTTTTAAATTCTCAAACATATATGCCTATCTATGATATCTAACATTCCATGCTACAATCAGTAAAATGCCAGTTTTGTTTTCCCTGATGAGGACATCCTCCTGATTCATGTTGATTTTTATAGAGGAGGTTTTTGCTCTTCAGTACTGTCATAATGCATGAGCATAAAATGTGCTATAATTGTACGACATATAGACATCAGTGATATAGGCCTACAGTTATGTGCAGTCTTGAGAATGGAAGTGATCTTCAGTTTTTCCCAATTGCTTGGTACCCTTGGCTGCTCCAGGGATCTATGATCAATGTCTGATAAACAGGGAAATATTTCTTTCACATAATCTCTATAGAACCTCATAGTTATCTCATCTGCTCCAGATGCCATGCCTGTGGTGAGTGACCTTAGTTCATTTATCTCAGTATCTGCCAATTCTGCATTCATGCAGTGTTTGGAAGATGGAAGACCAAATTCAGTATTTTGGCCATCTCCCTGTCATGTTTTGGTCCTGTATGGTCACCAATTGATGTAATGGATGATTTTAATGCGTTTAGAGACTGAACATACAATCAAAATGTATTAGGATTTTAGTAAGATTTGTTGGTAAAATCTTACATTCAAATTCAATGAATGCTTTTGCATTGATCTCCTTTGTATGTTTTGGTTTATTCAGCATTTGTTTGTCAACTTTACTTTGACTTTGCTTAAATCTGTGACAATTTCCTTTTGCTTTTGTAAAAAATTTCTAACACAACTATTGAACCACAGTGGGTCTTTCCTATTCTTCACAACCCTCTGCGTGGCACATGCGGCTTAAGGTATATGATAATTTTGAATTTGATCAATTTGTATTCAACATCGTTATCCTTAGAGGTGTACTTTGCAATTTTCTTCCTGTCACTGTTGCTGAGGAAAAACATTTTCATATCTTTCTTAACATTTTTAACTCACTGATGCCTTTCTCTACATTAAGTGATCAAAATGTTTGGGTCTGTTAACTATTAGGTAGTCTAAAACATTGTCCTTATGAGTTGGTTATATAACTATATGCTCAAAGTAGCTTTTAGACAAGCCATTCAGAAGAATCTCAGACAAATCACTATCTGCGGTGCCAGTTTTAACAAGATTTCCTGTTCTGTAACTGGAAACACTCCTTTTTACAATAGCATGACAAGGAAACTTACTTGCAATATCAAGTACCTTTTTCTATTAGTAATCTGTAAAGATATTCTCAATCTGATGTAAGAGGTGTACATCTGTTAGTGTCGTAACCTTCATTCATACTTTTTCTCACATTAATTCAGTGGAATTAACTTATTGCTTCATGAGGTTTACTGTTTGCAATTAACACACATCCTATGGTTGCTATTCAGTCTTAAACATGTAATTAATTATTACAGTAAGATATTTATCAAATTCAATGTAGTTGTTGCTGCTGATGCCATTAATACTCCCCCACAACTGATGAACATGACTGCAACATATGTATACATTTTGTTTTTATTTGGGGACACATGCAACTGTGGAGCACATGAGCATGTAGTGTGCTGCACGCCACCTGAAAATGCTCTCTTCGCTTCCTTCACCACTGTCATCTGTCAGTCATAATAGCTGTCTGTTTTATATATTTTAGGTGTAATGGTGATGATGTTAGCAGAATATTCAGAACAATTCTACTCAGTCACAATGTTATTTTAGCCAAGCTATATTGTTATTACATTTTCAACATTGTGTTTGTTATAAATGGTATGGTATCAATACTAGATGAAACTAGCTAAATCATCATGAACATTTGGTCAGTATAATTTGTACTTGTATTTGTATTTCTTTATTTATCATGTAAATTGTGATTAAATACATAGTTTGTACAAATGATATAGGATAAGTTTGGTATGATAAACTACATACAATTTTATATGTATTGTGATTTACGGAACAACAGTCAATACAAATTAATACTGCTAACATTATTATTAAAACAATAAGATGATAGAAAGAATAGTATAATTACGAATACTTATGTGATCAATTACACTGTACTTTCTTCATGCTCCAAAAACACAGAAACAGAATAGAAGCAGTGGTCAAGCAGTTACCCTTTTAGTTTCACTTTAAATTTAAGTAAATTTGGTATCTGTTCCAGAAAGGATGGCATGTGGTTATGTAAAATAAGCAAGAATGATACCCTCCTCCCTCACAAATGTTTGTGCTTACAGAATTGATATGCAGGTAGTGCTCCTATCCATGAGAGTGGAAATCAAAATTATGCTTGATGATATTTTCTTATGTATACCTTTATGAAGATTAGTACTACATTGTAGATATATAAACAAGGAAGAGGTAGTATACTGAGACTCTTTAAATACAGGTACATATGGAGTTCCCCCAAAAGATAATTCCATACATCAGTAGTGAATGGATACTGCCGTAGTACATTGTGACCACTGTTGAAAGACTTATATTTTGTGAGAGTATGCTTACAGCATATATAAGTGTATTTAACTTTCGATTTACGTTATTCATGTGTGTCTCGAATTTCATCTTGTCCTAAAGATTTTGTCACATTCGCACATGAGACAGTTTTTGCATCAATGTTAGAAATTGACATTGCCAGGTGGAGCTTCTGTGAAGTATGAAAATTGACTGACACTACATACAAATTTTTATGTATTGTGATTTACAAAACAACAGTCAATACAAGTTGAATACTGCTAACATAATTATAAAAACAATAACATGATAGAAGGAATATGGTAGTATAGTTAAGAATAATTATGCGATCAATTAAACTGTATTTTTTTGGTGCTCGAAAAACTCAGAAACAGAATAGAAGCAGTGGTCAAGAAATTACCCTTTTCATTTCATTGTAAATTTAAGTAAATTACATATCTGTTTTAGAGAGGATGGCATGTGGTTATATAATATAATACCAGTACGATACACTCTTCCCCGACAAATGTTGGTGCTTATTGAATTGACATGCAGGTAGTGCTTCTGTCTAGTATCATGAGAATGGAAACCAAAATTATGCTTGAAGATGTTTTCTTCTTGTAATATGCTTACTTTTATGAAGATTAGTACATTATAGGTATACAAACAAGGAAGGGGCAGTGTACTGAGACTCTTTAAATATTGGTCTACATGAGTCTCTGTATTTAGCATGTGTTATTATTCTAACAGTCTTTTTTTGTAGCCTAAATGCTTTTCTGCTACATATGGAGTTCTCCCAAAAGATAATTCCATACGCCAGTAGTGAATGGACACTGTCATGGTACATTGTGACCACTGGTGCACGCTTGTATTTTGTGAGAACGTTCTTACAGCATATGTAAGTGTATTTAACTTTTGATTTACATTATTCATGTCTGTCTCCCATTTCAGGTTATCATGGATATATATACCTAAAAATTTTGTCTCATTCGCAGATGAGACAGTTTTTCCATCAATGTTAGAAACTGGAATTGCTGGGTGGAGTTTCTGTGAAGTGTGAAAATTGACTGACATAGTTTTTTTCAGAATTTATTATTAACTTATTTGCACTGAACCATTGTGTTAAATCTTGTATTACATCTGTATCTGTTTTTTGTTGGCTGTCTTCATCATATGACTTAATTAGGATATTACAGCTCTCCTTGCTATCATATATTGTGCAAGCCTCTTCATCTCTGACTAACTACCGTAACATACATATGTCTGAATCTGCTTACTGTATTCATCTCTTGGTGTCTCTCTATGATTTTTTACCCCCTCCCCACACCTCTCCACCACACTTTGTTCCAGTACTAAATTGGTGATCCCTCGATGCCTCAGAATGTGTCCTACCAACTGATCCCTTCTTTTAGTCAAGTTGTACCACAAATTTCTCTTCTCCCCAATTCTGTTCAGTACCTCCTCATTAATTATGTGATATACTCATCTACTCTTCAGCATTCTTCTGTAGCACCACATTTCAAAAGCATCTATTTTCTTCTTATCTAAACTGTTTGTAGTCCATGTTTCACTTCTATATATGACTACACTCCATACAAATACATTCAGACAGGACTTTCTGACTTAAATCTGTACTCAATGTTAATGAATTTCTCTTCTTCAGAAATGTTTTTCTTGCCATTGCCACTCTACATTTTATATCATCCCTACTTCAACCACCATCTGTTAATTTGCTTCCCAAATAGAAAAACTCATTTACTATCTTAAGGGTCTCGGTTTGTAATCTAATTCCCTCAGCATCACCTGTTTAATTCAACTACATGCCATTACCCTCATTTTGCTTTTGCTGATGTTCAGCTCTTATTTCTCCTTTCTAGATACTGTCCATTCCATTGAACTGCTCTTCCAAGTCCTTTGCTGTCTCTGATAGAATTACAATGTCATCAGCAAACCACAAAGTTTTCATTTCTTCTCGCTGGACTTTAATTCCAATTAAAAAAATTTCTTTTGTTTCCTTTACTGCTTGCTCAATATACAGATTGAATAACATTGGGGATAGGTTACAACCCTGTCTCACTCCCTTCTTGACGACTGCTTCCCTTTTGTACCCCTCGACTCTTATAACTGCTATCTGGTTTCTGTACAAATTGTAAATAGCCTTTCGCTCTCTGTATTTTACCCCTGCAACCTTTAGAATTTGAAAGGCAATATTCCAGACAACATTGTCAAAAGCTTTCGTTAAGTCTAAAAATGCTATAAACATAGGCTTGCCTTTCCTTAGCCTATCTTCTATGAGAAGATGTATGGTCAGTATTGCATCACATGTTCCTGCATTTCTCCAGAATCCAAACTGATCTTCCCTGAGGTTGGCTTCTACCAGTTTTTCCATTCTTCTGTAAGGGATTCATATTAGTATTTTGCAGCCATGACTTATTAAACTGACTGTTCAATAATTATCACATCTGGTTCTTTTTCTTTTTCTTTCTTTTTTTTGCATCACTTGCTATCAGTAGCTCTAAAGCATTGTTGTCTACTCCCGAGCCTTGTTTCAACTTTTAAGTCTTTCAGCGTTTTGTCAAATTCTTCATGCAGTATTGCATCTCCCTTCTCATCTTCCTCTAGATCCTCTTCCATTCCCATAATATTGCCCTCAAGTACAGGGTGGTTATAATTAAAGTTAAACTTTGAAAACACTGTAGAAATAACACCACTGGTCAGAATGATGTCAAATTGCGACAGAATATTATCAGAGAAAGGGGAAAACGTGTAGCAGAAGAAAAAAATAGTGTGAAAATTGATCAGTCGATGGCGCTGTATGTGTCAGAATATGTAAATGAAGACACTTACCATGCACACGACCCATTGAAGTTGGTATAAACACACCGGGTGCACTGCTTTTCCTCCTTTTGTGTCTGCGGCATTCGCCATGACTGTCTCAATGCAGGATCATACTTGGTTGGTAAAGCTGTATTACAAGAATGATGACTGTGCATACATAGCTCTGCAGAAGTTTTGGACACTGAAGGGTTTGAGAAATGGCATTGGTCCGATGATTACCGTGGGTCTGGAGAAAATGATTCGGAAGTTCGAAGAGACAGGTTCTTTTGGTGTTCAACCTGGTAGAGGGAGGAAATGATTGATTTGACATCAATGGAAGCAGTGACCACAGCAATGCAGGAGGAGACGAGTGGTGGTGTGCAAACGTGTAGTGCATGGAGAATTGCCCGAACATTGGACATACCTGTAAGCCCAGTGCATAAAATCCTACCAAACATCCTTCTTTGCTATCCATTCAACATTACCCACATGCACAAGTTGCTTCCTGTTGACCTGCCAGCAAGAGAGATCTCTGCTTCAGAATTTCTTTCTCGCATGGAAATGGACAGTGATTGGCTGTGGAAGATTTTGTGGACAGACAAAGTCCACTTCCATCTGACAGAATATGTCAATACACAGAACTGTAGAATACGGGCAATGGAAAATCCACATGCAAATCAACCAGTACCATCCAGAAAAATTTGCTGTGTGGTGCCAGTTTATGGCATCATTTATCATAGGGCAATATTTTTTCGAAGAGACAGTTACTTCCATTCCTGTTACCTGTACCATCATTGATAAGTGCTATGAGTGTATTTTGCACAACCACATCATTACAGTTCTCCAACAGTGTGGATAGGATCATTTTAATGCAAGATGGCATGCCTCTGCACATTGCAAATCCAATTAAGCAGCTGCTGAAGTGCCGTTTCAGAAATGCTACAATTATCAGCCACCATTTCCCTACAGCCTCACTGTCCCAAGCACCTTATCTTAATCCGTGTGACTTCTGGGTGTGGGGCTATCTGAAAGATGTTGTGTTCAGTGTTCCAATTGCAAACTTAGCTGCATTGAAAGCTCGCATTGCGCAACACATTCTGAACATGACCCTGGAAACACTTCAATCAGTTGTGGAACATGCTGTTTGTCAATTTCAACTTGTTGCATAAAATAGTAGACAGCATATTGTACATGTTTTGCGCCATTACATGGAAATTATTAATCCAATTCGATTTTGATTCATGCTTTTTATGTTGTTTTTTTCCTCAGGACAATTAAAAACCAATGTGATTGATACTTTTTATGTGAGTTTTGGCATCAGGACAATTAAAAACTGATTTTTCGCATCTGATGTGATATGACCTTGCCATGGTGGATGGGCTTATGTAACTAACACTGTCACCCCTGTACACCCATGCACACTGAGTAGTAAAGTTTGTTTAACATCAAACCTACACCTTAGGCATTGTTGTATGATTCATTTGTCATTTGTAGTTGACCACTATTAAATTATGATGCTCACAGTGCCATCTATTGCTATGCTACATTTTGTAACTATTTTTTTTTTTTTTGCTGTACTTGTTCCTCCTCCTCTGATAATATTCTGTGGCAATTTGACGTCATTCTGACCAGTGGTGTTATTTCTACAGCAGTTTGAAAGTTTAACTTTAATTATAATCACCCTTTACATCTCTCTTGTAGAGACACTCTGTATACTCCTTCCACCTTTCTGCTTTCCCTTCTTTGCTTTGTACTGGTTTTCCATCTGAATTCTTTTCTCCAAATGTGTCTTCAGTTTTCCTGTACACAGTATCCATCTTACCCATAGTGTCATATGCTTCTACATCCTTACATTTGTCCACTAGCCAGTCCTGCTTAGCCATTTTGCACTTCCTGTTGATCTCATTTTTTAGATTTTTGTATTCCCTTTTGCCTGCTTCATTTATTGCATTTTTATATTTCCTCCTTTCATCAACTAAATTCAATATCTCTTGTGTTGCCCACAACCAGTAATGATAATCCCAATTTGAGTTACATACCAAAATGTCATCTACATAGCTAGCTAATTTAGATCTGAGTTCTTCATCCATTACACTGTCCAGTTCTCTAATAAATTCAGCCAATTACACAGTTACACCAAATGGTACAACCTTGTACTGATAATACAAGAAAGTAGTATATTTTCTTAATTCTGGTGACAGAGGTATTTGATGAAAACCTGATGTTAAATCTAGGGTACTCGTTAGCTTTACACTCTTGAATTTATACAAGAGTTCAGCCATATTTTCAGGGCAGTCATTTTCTCTTTGTATGTACATGCTCAACAGCTGAGAGTCCAGAACAATTCTAACAGCCTCACATCTATTAGAAATAATGACTATCGGATTGTTGTATTCAGTTTTACTCCTTTGTATAATCCCAAATCTTTCAATTTTTTGTAACTCTTTTTCTACTGCTTCTCTCTTAGAAATTGGAACATCATATGGTTTTTGAAAAAAAATGAGGTATGAGGTTTCATCCTAAGTTCACATTCAGAATCCTTAACTAAGCATGGTACATCAGTAAAAACATCACAATACACTCATAAAGTAAGGATTTAAGTTCACTTTTCTGTCCATCATCCAAACCATTTGCATTTGTGACTTTTTCATTAACAGTCTGTCTAACTTTCTGTTCAATGCAAGTTAATTTATTTTCCTTGCCTCTTAATAGTGTGCCTTCTTCCTGCAAGAAAGGTGTTTGTACAATTTTATCATTATGGCTTAAAATAAACAGAGATTTCTTTTTCCATTTAATTACTGCATCTGTTTTATGTAGCCAATCAACTGCTAAAATTACATGCTCATTCAAATCCAGTATGACAAGAAACCCATGGGTAAATGGAGCATCACTAATTTGGAAAGATATGTAAGCCTGGACTTTAATTAGGTTACTGTATTTACCAGTTGCTCCTCTAACCTTGACTCCCACACAAGGTGCTTCTAAATAGTAAGGATTTTGTCCGAGTTCTTTACTAAAAGTTTCTGAAATGCCTGAGATATGACTACCACTATCCAAAAGGCACCCCCCTTCCCAGTTACAATTTTTTAGATTAATGTAAGGAATTTTGATCTTATCATGGTTATTATGGTCAACAGGTTCAGTAAGTAAGTCTTGTTCTATTTCATCTACGTTATTCAGGTCAGCCTCCTTATTTATTAACTGGATAGCTGTCTGATTGCTAAGTTTACTTACTTTCTTACTGTTACTGTCTACTTCACATAAATTGAGGATCCCCTCTCTCGTTTCCTTATCATAACAGTGAGTTTTGTTCTGTACTTTGCTGCATTTTCCCTCAACATCACTTAAGCCTTGAGCATGGCTGAGCAATTGTAATACTTCAGGTTTTAGATAACTTAAATGTTCTGCAAAAACCTCCTTTGTACCATTAAGTTCAGTTAATTCTGAAAATTCTCCATCATTATCATCACAACACAACTTCTATTTTTCCTATAAATAAACAAATTATTTCACATCCCCAACACTATCATCATTAGCTTCTATCTCATTATAGTCACTAATAGTGCAATCAGCATCATCAACATCTGCATAATTCTCAACATCATTATCAATACCACCATCATTTACAGAACTGTAAATTACACTATTACTCTTGGTATTATTATTCTCTTTCAACTCAAATAGTTTTTCAAGAATATTATTTTCACTACAGCTACTATGCTCATTCACAGGCTCCTGATTAACCAGATTTTCTAAATCTCCACTCTCCAGACAAAACTCATTGTTTACCTCCTTTGAATGATTCATGTTATGCCCTTGCCAAAACTTGTACCAATACCTTTCATCTACTAATATGTTATTTACCTGAAAAATATTCCTATTTTGAACCTGTCTTATTTTTTGTCTATTTTCACACTGGGTTGTATTGGGTCCTTACCTTGTCATATTGGATATTACTCAGATTGTGAACCGCCAACCGAGAGGATTTCAGTTTAACCTATCACCCCTACTATTATTAAATCTCATATGTGGAGGGACTGGTTATTATTTATCCACTGACCCCCTCTATTTTCAAAATTCCTATCACCATTCCTGTTCCCAGAATTTCTATTCTCATAAAACTGTTGGTCCCCACAGTTTGGTCTTACATCCTGATAATTTCTAAAATTATTTGGATTCCTGCCATTTCTCCCCAGGGTGCTGTTGTAATGTCGTTGGTTAAAACTGTCATTATTATTTTTATTTCTATTATTACTGAGATTACTCCAGTTTGGCCTTCTGAAATCAGTACTACGTTGTCCAAACCTGTTGTACGCCCTGCCCAACTTTTCTACATATTTTAAGAACTGGTCTACAGAATCATCTGGCCCATAAACTAACTCCATTTGAATTCTTTCTGGTAGCCTTCTCATAAGTGCTTCTATTTGAGTTAATTCATTGAAAGGTTGGTCTAAGTGTGCAAGTCTCATAATCTGGTCTTTGCAAAACTCTTTCATACCCCTTCTCTGCTTCCTGCAAATCAGACCATTTAAAAACTCACTCTTTATCCTTCCTTGCCTGTTCAGTGTCACACCACAACGTTTTCAAGAAACACTTTTCAAATTCATCTATGGATAAATTGCTACAGTCAAGTAGGTTGGCCTATGACAAGGCTTTGTCCTCTAATGATCATTTAATGAACTTAATTTTTAATTCATCACTCATACCAGGGAGAAAACTATCACAGAAATGTTGTATAAAATCACCTGGATGGAAATGTTTGTCACCAGGGAAGCACTTCAGTAGCATAGTAGGAAAGTTTGGGTGTCCTACATTACAGATTGTTTTTAGATAAGCCCCATCTTGTAACTGTTGTACTTGTTTTTTGATAATAGTGACATCACTATATAAGTCTGATACATTTGAATCTGTTGTCTGTGCTGTCTTCTGAACTTTTTCATCTACATCTGAGGCAACACTGTCTCTTTTTTTCATTTAGCTTGTTTATAAAGGTTACAGCTTGTTTACTAGCGTCTCCAACAGCATCTTCACATCTAACTTCAACAGCATCTATCTCAGATCTGATATCCTTGTCTAATTCCTCTCTTTTATCTCTAAAGATTGTGTTTTGGACTCTGAAGACTCTACCATCCCATCTACTTTTTTCACACGTTCATCTGTAGCTTTCACTTGAGAAAATACACCAACTAAGTCTTTTTTAACATTTGAAATTTGCGCATTAAGCTCTGCTTTAATGAGATTACATTCTGAGACTATTGACTTTTCAAGTTTTCATTATTTTTTACAGTTTTCTTCAAGTTTTTCACTATTTTCTTTCATTGATGACATTAATTCACTAAACATGTCTTTTAAATTTAATTGTTTGGGTTTCTCACTCAACATCGTTTCCCTTATGTATGACTGTTCTTGTTTCTCATGGTTTGGACTCGAATCTAACACACTACTGTCTAAGAATCCCGGGTCTCCACTGACTCCATTTAACTGCTTACATTGACTATTGTCTAATACATCCTGAAACATGTCTTTATTGGCTATGTCCTGTTTAAAGTCACTAGCTGAAGCTGGTAGGTTTGGCACATTTATTTCATTGTTTTGACCACGTTCTTTTTTTTTGTAAATTTGTTAATAAATTATCAATGCAAGAAAAGACAGGTCAAAGTATTCACACATCACTGCACTGAGAAAATACAAAAATAAAAGTTTTAATTGGTACTTAGCTTATTACTGTCCTGGATTGGGCAGGTAGCATCAACTTGAGTAATAATGCTCCAACCTTCTTCAACCATGTATGTCCATAGTGTTGCATCATTCCAAAAGTTCTCCACATGTAGTATGTCAAACTATATTTGGTTTAAAATCTTTCCACTTTTGCAACGCAATTTTATGTTTTTTGGTCATCTGAAACATAAACACTGTCAAAAATCCAAATGTACAAGTATCCTGGTCACAATGGCACCACTTTAACGACCATCTTGTTTCTTCAGCATCTCCTTAAATCTGTTGCTTGAATTTCTTCTGTCTGGAGGCCAGGTTATCTTGTAGGTCTGGAAGCCTTATTGTTTGATGTGTTTGTAGAATAATGTAGATGACAAAATTGATTCGTACATGATTTTCGTATTTAATAGTCCTGGATGCCTTGCTGCCATAAATTTACAATGTTCACTCAGTGAAATACATTCCATTTGTAGGCAACTCCAGACAACTTTACATTTCTCCTTCTTTCTTTCCTGCCACACACACATGCAAGCCAACTGCACCCAGTTAACATTGTTCCAAAGAACATCAGGAAAGATGTATTCATACTAAGATCGAAACATAGAACATAGAACATCAAATTGAAAATAATTTACAAAAAATGAAATTTACTCAACATCACAATAGAACAATTATGATTACATATATTTACAGAAAAAATATATCTTTTTGTACTACAGTAATGTTAAGAAATTTGTTTGTTAAATCACAAGGGTTAATTGTGTTAGCATGATATATACTACTATACAGTCAGAGTTTAAAACATTTTGAATAGGACCGAAAAAAGGATATGATCATAAATTTGAGAATATACATGGTCCAAATAGCTTATTGCACATTACAACCTTTGCAGTACCAGCACAACGAGGCCGATTTGGTCAAGGTTATAAGGCCAGATCTGTCAATCATCTGGACTGTTGCCCCTGTAACTACTGAAAAGGCTGCTGCCCTCTTCATGAACCACATGTTCATCTGGCCTCTCAACAGATACCCCTATGTTGTAGTTGCACCTATGGTATGGCTATCTGTATCACTGAGGCACACAAGCCACGCCACCAGTGGCAAGGTCCATGGTTCATGGGGCGGGAAGAGGGGGGGGGGGGGGGGGGAGAGCATTAACATGAAGAATATTCAATGGTTCACAGGGGGGGGGGAGATCATTAACTTAAAGAATATCAGTTTGTATAAATTTTATTGACATGCTGCTGCACTGCCCAGCCATATTATTCTGTTAAAGTTTTTAAACACTTTTCATTCCTTATGTTAATGATCTAATGAATGAAAAGTGTTTAAAAATTTTAACAGAATAATATGGATGGGCAGTGCTGTAGCATGTCAATGAAATTAACACAAACTGATAATGATAGTAACTCTATATCAGTCATGCTTCTTTTGCATGATTTGAAACACAGCATTTTATTTTGAGGCCAACTAATTTAAAGTGTTACCTCGATTGGGATTAAAATTTGATCGTAGTGATTGGTATACATTCCTATATGTGAATATTCATCTCTCGTGGTGATGTTGTTTGACTGCAGGCCTATGTTTGTTGCCAAGTAACTTAAGTTGTTTTTAAATGAATCAGGGGACACCGTCATCAGGGCTGTAATGCACTATGCAGTCAGGCTGCAGCAGCCAATAACTCAGTGATGGTTCATTGTAGTCCACACACTAGGCAGCTAGGATTTCCTGGCTGCAGTAGCCATCAGAACATATCGGATTGCAAGGCAGCCTGCTGGCCCCACACAGTGAGTTGGGAGCAACGTGTCTCATAGAGGCCGTATGTGGTTGCCTTCAGTCTCTATGCACTTGTTGAGGCAACCAGCCCTTGTCTACATCATGAAACAAAATTGGTGATGACTCTCAATTGCTTGTAGGATCTGGGGGAAGATTCCAGTTGTGGAGGGATATGCAGTGTATCTTCAAATTTATAGCCATCTCTATTTCGCACAGAACTATGTAAAACACAGGATGCTTTTACTACGGCAATTGCCAATTCTTCTCCAACATCCATTGGACAATGAAAAATTTGCAATTTGTTTGCCACAGAGCCAAATGTGCATTCCACAAACTGCCTAGACTGAGACATTAATCAGTTAAAGATCCTTTTTCTGTTTGTTAAACTCCTTCCTCCATATGGATGCATTAAAATTTCAGATATACTAAGTACCTCATCTCGAACAATGATGTACGGCATCGGTACTCCATCGTCTGATATGGATCATAACTCTGGTATTTGTAAATTTTTATTTATGAGTTTTACGTGCAAGATTGATTGCTTAAAAATAGATAAGTCCCTACAATTTCTGTATACTCCAACATCTATGTATGTGATATAAGGTATTTGACTGGTCAGGATGATGGTGGGTGGGCGTGAGGGTCTTAAGGCAAGCTGGTGATCAACATTTGAACACAGTCAAATTATTTACTTTAACTTTTATTAGAAACTCGTTTCATACATACTCAGAAGTGGACAGTGTCCTCGCAGCCTACTGACCCGAACGTGACATGGAAGCCCGGTGTCTGACGACGCAGCAGGGTGTCTGATGACAACAGCCGCCCGGTCGACAGAAATACTCACTTTTATTCTGTGTTGCTAGCTGACTCGCGCGGGCAGGAACCCGGCAATGCGGAATCAGCGGTGACGGAAATATGTGTACCGCACTGGAGGGTGAACGATCTCTTGCCTACTTCACCTGTTCCCTTACAACACGCTCCCGATTAAAATTGAGCTACCTGGTGGCTCATTAACAGTCCTCTACCAAATAACTTCTAATAACCTTAGGCTTAATTCACAATAGGTGCCAAGTCAAATACAATGTCACTGGCAGTAATGCGTTTGAGCTCAGCAGGTGCAGAGGACCTTGACTGCTTTAATACAAAAAAACCAAAGGTGATCAAACATAACAAAATTATTGCAAAAGTTGTAGTTAGTCCAATGGAAAGCTTTAAAGTAATGGTACTCTGAGTAGCTTGTTGATACTGGTTAATACTGTTAAAAGCATGAACCAAATTCAAATCTCTGCCACTATTACCTATGGATTGAACTAATTGGTTGTACAGTTCGCCTGTCCCCCTACATATACCTCCCGAGGAGATCAAAAATATAAAATTAGAGAGATTCGAGCATGCACGGAGGCTTTCCGGCAGTCGTTCTTCCCGCGAACCATACACAACTGGAATCGGAAAGGGAGGTAATGACAGTGGCATGTAAAGTGCCCTCTGCCACACACCGTTGGGTGGTTTGCGGAGTGTGAATGTAGATGTAGATGTAGAAATTAAAGTTGAATGAATTCATTGACTCAAATAAGTAAGTATTATTGTGGAATACAGTAGAAATGGGAGTTACAGATAACTTGCCTTCTGCATACAAGGTGCCTTGGGACATTTGGGGTACATGGAGAAGGTCACTAGACAGCTCACAGTTTTCTATGTCTACCACAAAACCACTACCTTGTATCTTTTGGGTAAAGTGGGAGAAGGACTTGCTACACATGAAGGTCAGGTCAATTGTTGAGTTGCAAGAGTAGATGATACCTTCTGCGAACTGTTGTAGGAAGGGTTGAGTGAGGGTTTTCAGGTTCCTGGGACAGTAGTTCCGGGGTTGAACATTCATGAAAAGATCTCTCTCACAGCTGTATACACGACTGAAAAAATATGATATTCGAAGGACAAACAAGTTTTTTTGTTTGCTCACATTCACGCAAAGTGCTCTGAGATAAAGCTAAGAAATATCTTTGGTCCTGACTAATTAAAAAGTACTCCCGCAGATGGTACTGAACATAGATATGGAGGGGTGCCCAAAATACTGGATAGGTATACACGAGGTAAACTTCAAAGTGATGTCTGGAGTCTGATAAGGGAATGGTGACAATTAGAGCCAATTCATTGTCCATCATGATTGCATCTACATCACTCAACTGGTAGTAGAAATACAAATTTTGCATATTGACAGGTAGGATCATAGTCGCAGGATTAGTTAGTTTCCTTTCCATAGCTGTTAGAAATGCCAAAAAATTTTTAGAATGCAGCAAAACACTGCTCAAATGATTAACTGAGCTAGTTTCAATGGCCTGCCTCAGATTAGAAGCATCTAGCAGTGCATTTGACAAACTATCGGTAATCCTAAACAACAAAGTATTTAATTCTACATTGGCATTCAAGATATTGACTTCGTTCCATAATTCCCTTTCGACTCTTGTAGTCTCATTGTATAGATCCCTAAAATGAGCTATGAACTGCTTAACAACCTTACCAATGAACATGGTATTATTAGTGATTGTCTGCTGCATATCGCGTAGTATCACTAAATGTTCAGAGAGTTCTTTAGCATTGGAATGTACTTCTTCCCCTAGCTGCTCTAACTTGTTACTCACGTCAACCAAGTCCCTGTTAGTTAATGTTCCAAAGACAGTTCTGAGTATATTGCCACCAAACTCAAACCAAGCCTGCTTACGTCTAACAAGATTATTGTGGGGTAAAAGATTTAAAAAGCAATCAATTTCCCTTCTATACACGGTAAAGGCTACCTTGACTTGGTTTTGGCCATAACCCAACTATGGTACCATGACAGTGCTGGATCCCATATTGTATGGTTGACTGGAATTGCCTCAATAAGGTTCATGCGTTCACTTATGTTCTGAAACTGCTCTTCTACCTCACTTAGGTTATACTTCAAAATTATCTTAAAATTACCACTATCTACTACCATACTAGTTTGTGGTTCGAAAAGAACACCAGATTGATGCGGAAGGATTCTAAAAGACAAACAAAACCTAAAATAAAAGCAAGTGATCAAAGCAAAAACAATCATTATCCTTAAATTTAACATAATGAAGGCAAGAAGTTAGTCTTCTGCAATAAGAACAATGTTAACACTGACTCAGTTGGTTGTTACCAGAATAACACACTTCCACTTCTGCACGTACGCAATTAGACACTGCACACTGCTGTAAATGACGTGTACCCACTTAGCACACGCTTAGCGTTGTCTTGGCCTTAGCAGATACCTTGACGAGGGGGAGCTTGGGGCCGCACCGGGGCACGTTCGGCAGCCACCTGGCTCCTCAGCATCGAACTGTGTATCTTGGCGTCGACGGCACACCGTCTGGTTACTGTCGGGAGTGCTCTGCGGATGTCTCAGCTGCTTCCGGGGTCTGCCTCGGGTTCGTTCTACTGGTTCATCAGCTGGTTCCAGTGCTGGATTGCTCAAATATGGCTTTACATGGTTCACGTGCACTATGATGGTGGCAATTGGCCTTTTAATGTGACGGGGGAGATAATTTCAAGGACCTTATATGGCCTTTTCCAATGCAATTTAAATTTCTTAACGTGACCCTTCTTCAACACAGGGTTACTCAAATAGACTAATTCTCCAATGCAATACTTAGGTACGACTGCTCCTTTTTTCAGTAATTGAGTCATTGGCCGTTCTGTCAGCATACCCCTTAATAAATCGTCTGTAGTAGTTCGTTGTGCCTAAAAAAGACTGTAGCTCTTTCACATTCATCGGTTCAGGATAGTTCTTCACAGCTTCCACCAATTTAAAATTAGATTTTACTCCTTCTGCGGTTACCCTGTGTCCCAAATACTCCACTTGAGGTACAGCAAAATGACACTTTGACATAGACAAGGAAAAATTTGCTCTGCGTAGTCTCTCAAAAACAGCTGTCAATCCTTCAGCTTGTTGTTGCATGTCCTGACTGAAGATAGTAACATTGTCGAGGTAAACCAGACTTTGTGTGGGGGTTAGTGCTCTGAGGACTGTATCCATCAGACGTTGAAATGTTGCTGGCGCATTCCGTAGACCAAAAGGAAGACGGCTATACTTGTACACACCTGTAGGCATAATAAACAATGTTTTAGCCCGATTGTCTGGATGTACAGTAAGTTGATTATACCCACTGGTTAGGTCACAAACAGAAAAGATTTTGCACGAACCAAGATAATCCAATGAGTGTACAAGATCCGGTAATGGATGAATATCCGGTAACGTCACAGCATTCAGCTTCCGGTATTCAACACAGAATCAGTACTTCTGTTCTCCTGTAGGCGATTTCCTTTTTACAATCACGATGGGGGAGGCCCAGGCTGGAACAGACGGCTCTCAATGTTCAATAAACCAGGCTTCCAGTTGTTCTTTAATCATCTTGTCGACTAAGGCTTGTTGACTATAAGGAATTCTGTATGGTCGTTGAGCGATGGGTGCTGCTCCTCGGGTATGTATTCTATGTTGAACTAATGGAGTTGCTGGAAGATTATCCCGCTCACGGAAGAGATCCGAGTAGCTAAGTAGCACTGGTAAAATTATTTGCCGATCCTCCGGCGATAAATGGTTTAATTTAGTAACCAGCTCTTGTTTGATTGATCCACGTGCTTCAATAGTTGCCTCTCCTGTAATGACATTTGGTGGACAATAAGTTGCTACTTGTACATCTTTCTCCTTGGTAGGGATTTCTATCATGTCTTGTGGATCTAGGTTTGATACTGTTGCCACAGTAGTTCCGCGTGGTAATTCTGCTTCCGCATTACTCATGTTAGCAATGTTCACTGGAGCTCGCAGTTTCCCATTTGGTTCATCCTCAATAACACTGACAGTTCTTGCTACATAACAATGCTTCTGGTCTAGCAAGTCACCATTTACTGATGGCTCTGTTAACAACAAATTACTTCCTCGGCACTTCAGTATCTTCACATCGATATACAGTGTTTTCCTGTTCCCGGGGGTATGAGCTCACTTTCAGTCAAATGTACATCTACTTGCAACGGTATGCTTGTGCCGCTACTCGATTTGTGCATTACATCTGCGCCACTAACATTCTTTAGAGTCTGACTCTTAGAGTTCCCATTGCAGCCATAATCATTATGACCGAATTGGATTTCTCTCTTTGCTACATCGATCTGAGCATGGTTAGCTGACAGGAAATCCAACCCTAGTATACCTTCATAGCATTTCTCTCTACTTCTTATCACTTGCATTCCGGCCTCATATTCATCTTGGCCTATCACGAAGTTAATCACAACTTCTCCATAATTGTGCACCTGGTTGCTATTTAACCCTTTTATGGTACAAATCGGCTGCCTCCAGCTTCTCTCTTTAACTGCATGGCACCACATTAGAGAAATTTGAGCCCCTGTATCAACCAGAAAATGGACATTCTGTCCACGGTAATTTGCATTAACAAGCAGGCCTTCAGAACTGTCATTCGTGGAGCTCACAGTAACTGTTGCTTCTTGGGGGCGGAAGTAGTGGTGGCCCTCCTGTCCCCTCTGTCGTTTAACGTACTCCTTGCATTCCTTCCTCTACAGTTCTGTGCTATGTAGCCTTCCCTTCCATAAATGAAACACCAAATCTTCTTCCCACGAGTATTGGCCGCCTATTGCTCGTTGCCACGATAACTGGTTCCTGAATAAGCTTCGAACACATGCCGATCCGGTTTGTGGTCCACTTGAAGTCTCCGTAGCTCTTCCACAAATCGAACTGCCATCTGTATGGCTTCTTCAAATGTCTCACAACATGCCAATCTGACTGCACAACCGACTTCACACTGTAACCCATTCAAAAACGCATCTAATGCCCTTTGTCCTGCTTCAAACAATTTTTCCTCATTTTGCAAATCGTTCTCGCTGAGCTCATACGTATTAGCATTAACTTTTCTAATGCGATCAGCAAAATGCTCAATAGATTCTCTGTCCAATATACCCATGTTGTGCAGTTGTTCCCTGTAAAATCTTGCTGTCTTCTTCCCTTTGTACCGTTGCACCAGTGTCTGCTTAAAACATCATAGGTAGCTGCTCGAGTGCACATCACACGTAACAAAATCGAGTGCATCATCTTGAATTTGCAATTTCGCCACGGTTACTTAATCTGAATCACTCCAGGATCCTAAACTTGCTGCGTTTTCCAGTTTACTAAAAAACACGTGAATATCCTCATCAGACTTCCCATGAAAGACTGGAACTGTGGGGATCAAAGAAAAATTTTTAACTACTGCTGAATCTGTTGTACTTCCATCGGCTACATTCCAAACTCTACTATTCACTTGTCCCACATCCCTTCTACTTTCTGCATCTGTTTTCAATCGCTGAATTTCTTCTCATAACTGTGCTATAACAGTCTTCAAATCTTGTTGTGCCTCTGCCATACTAAATAACCCGGTCACTCTATTTATTTAAAAATTTGCCATCATTGCCGTTCGCATGCACACCAACCAAAGCCAGTATCTGCTGCAGTCCTACCTTCAATGCTGTGTCTCGTTGCGTTGCATCGTCTGCAAAGATGTGCTCCGACGGAGGATGGTATCTGCCTTGTGCTGCTTCCACATACGGATACGAAACACGAACTTCGCGAACAATGCCAATCACCGCTACACCCTATTGGAAGACTGTGGGTTTTCTTCTCTCCCCAGGAAAGGATTTCCAGAGGATCCCACTTCCGACACCATTTTATAAGGTATTTGACTGATATGGATGATGGTGGGTGGGCGTGAGGGTCTTAGGGCGAGCCGGTGATCAGCATTTAAACACAGTCGAATAATTTACTTTAACTTTTATTAAAAACTCGTTACATACATACTCAGAAACGGTCAGTGTCCTCGCAGCCTACCGACCCGAAAGCGACGCGGAAGCCCGGTGACTGACAATGCAGCAGGGTGTCTGATGACAACAGCCGCCCGGCCGACAGAAAGACTCACTTTTATTCTGTGTTGCTAGCTGACTCACGCGGGCAGCGACCCGGCAATGCGGAATCAGTGGTGACGGAAATATGTGTACCGCGCTGGAGGGTGAACGATCGCTTGCCTACTTCACCTGTTCCCTTACAGTGAACTTATAATCCACATTGCATATAACAAATAAAATGATGTAAAAATAATATTTATAATTGTAGTAAAGTGAGCCAGAATAACTTACGAGACAAAAGGTAAACAATTACAGCATTTTTCACATCCATCTTGTTTGGCTGATCACTCCCGACTGACGATTAGTTGACTGCTAAAGGCTTCACTCTTTGGATCTGGATGAGCTGCTCCTGAGAGAGCTTATGCTGGGAGATACTTTTTCCTGATGCAGATTTAAATACTTTGACTAACCAGAAAAAGATGCCACACTTTTATGCCGTATGTACCTCTTACATTAGTATAGCCATGGCCAAAAGGCCATGAACAGTTCCAATTATTCATTTCTTCCATAATACATTTTCTGCGTGTGGTTCCATGCAATATTTTAAAATAACTATCACTGAATAAAATCAATGTTCCAGCCACAGTTACAGTGGCATTTCACTGAGTGTATTGGTGTTTCCTGTTGTCGAGGGTCCATTATGTTTCATCATGTCCTTACTGCTGAACATGGCATTACATCAAAATTTTAAAAACTATTGATATTAGTGGTCCACTGTGATGGAAGGAGTGGGAAACTTTATTAGATTGGTTTCTTGTGGTGGAAGGATTGCAGATCTGCTGTTATCTATTGTGCCTTACAGTAAGAGCCATTGTAGCACTCATTGGGGGTGTAGATTCTTGTTTTCCTCCTGCAGAACATCCATTGTACAACTGCAGTTTCTTACTGATTATTGTGTCAAGTTATTTATGTGGTCTGTTGTGTTCTGATGGTTGGCAGTCAGGACAGAGCAAGCCTATAGCTATCCTCTATATTTAAATTATTGATATTTCAGTGTCCTCTGTGATCATGTGCGGCATCAACCCTTGCTGCATGGGAAGTCATCATTTTTGTTTCCCCTTTATCTAGCATCAGCATACTGCACATACACTTTGTTTGAGTAAGTATTGTTTAAAGAGGTGTATTGTACTGATGTTTTATAGTATTTGATCTGATGAGGACAGTTAGCCGAAAAACATGATCAAACTAGAAAGAATTAAGAGTGGCCAAGACTTAAGAATTTTGTGTGTATCAGGCTCTCCATTTATTGTACAGTGTTTCTGATTTAGCTGACTACGTATTGTGATTACAGAATTTCCAGTAATGTAACATTAGATGTTCAGTTCCTTACTTAAAACTGAGGGAACTGAAAACCATCATTTTTCATGGAAAAAAATGCTTGACAGAATAACAGTCACTTAGAAAATGCCAAATGACATGTTCCTGTTCTTTTTTATCTTTATCAGTGTTGTTCTTGACATTGGCCACCTGCTGTACATGTGCAAGCCTCAGACAGTAAAAATTATGATGAACTTCAGTTAATATGTACAGAACAGGTCATATGGTATGCTAATACACCAGACTTCATTTAATCAGTATACAGTAGAACCCATAGTGATTGGAAACAAATGTGTGCAATAGACCAAATGTTGCATTTTTTAATTCATTTATTTTTATGTGACTGCTGTCACTGTTTTGGCTACTATTTAGTCAGATGTGTATAGTGCTACTTCTTTTCCAAACTAAATACATGAATGAATTTCATAATTTCCAAATAATAATAATAAATTAATTACTTAATAATAAGCTACTCTATATTAATCCATTGTCTGGTTCATATTAATGTGCCAAAAAGGCAGTAACTGAAAGCAGATGCCATAGTAAAATAGGAGATTAAAAGAATTGTGTGAACCTTGCATACATAGTCCAGAAAGAGTGACATTTGTCAATAAAAATATCCTCATGAAATTGAATGTTGACATATGCACTAACAGTGCTTAGACTTGTAAAACAATTCAGTGATAAATCAGAAATTGTACATCACATTGCACAGTCCAGCCGAAAAAATAAAAAACACATTCAAATAGATTGTTATTATTGTTAATAAACAATATAGAGAAAAGGATAGATTGCTATTCACTGTAAAGATTACACACTGTGTTGCAAACAGGCACAATGAAGAGACTATTACATGTTTTGCTTTTGGCCAAAACCTTCTTCAGGAAAGGAAACACAGTCACATTCATTCACATAAGCAAGATCACCTCATGCACACATGACTGCAACCTCCAGCAGCTTTGGTCAGAATGCAACTGCCACTGTAGTGGTTCGCCTACTTTGTTTCTTTGTTTGTTGTCCTCGGTGTTGATGTACTGCATTGCTACAGTGGCTGAAAAATGGGGTTTGTAATTTGGACACTGACTACTGTAAATAATGTAGCTGACAGATGCACAGTTATGTTTGACAGTCTTTTACTTTCACTGTTCACAACATAACTCCCCCCCCCCCTCCACCTCTCCCAATATTACACAGTTATAGGTGGCCAGTGCTCTATTGCTCTAACTTCCCATAAGCCTCATTAATAGTTTCCATGCAAACATCCACATAACTGCTACAATAGTTTACTGTTGAACATCTATAATCAGGTACATATGGAACAGACACTGTCATTGCTTTAACACACGGCCTATTGGTGTAGCACTTATTTCACTGTTAAGTTGATGCATTGTTGTCATTCTAACCAACACAGGTTCCTCGTTTGAAACTCTGCCGTGTACTGACTGTCACATGACCAAAATTGGGGCCCTTATATATCATCACAATAATAGGTGCTGAAACTACATACTGTTCGAAGTTAAATATACAGAAATTTTAATTAAGACTTAACTCATTAAGTTAACTGAATACATCGAAAAATTCCATCTTTTTAACTGTTTCTTCTACTACAAGAGTTAGGCCAAATTATTTGTTTAAATGATGAAATTAACAAATATTGTTACACAAACAATACTTTTGACAAAACTGTTAATTACTTTGGAATTTATTAAGGGCTGGCTTTGCTAACATGTTTTTGAATAGAATCAAATAGATCCTTTAAGAATACCATTAGTTGTTTCTCCAGATGTTTATAATTAGTACAGAATTTATATTTGTTTATATGTCAACAATGGAATTTAAGTTATGAAACAATTACTGATTTAACCTATAACAAAAGATACTAACTAGGAATAGTTAAAATAAATTAGGAAATCAATTACATACATAAAACTAAGCACAAAATTTGATCTGCTGTTATATTCTTTAAAACTGAGGGCCAACCTTTCTCTTTTATGAAAACGCAGATTATACTCATGTATGTTCATGGCAATTAGTTCAAAAATGAAAAAATGAATTTTAAGGAGGCAGATGGCAAAACAAGAGGGGAAGTAAAAGTATCCCAGCATGCAGCTGTCAATTCAAATAAGTACATCTACATCTAGATTTATACTCCGCAAGCCACCCAACGGTGTGTGGCGGAGGGCACTTTACGTGCCACTGTCTTTACCTCCCTTTCCTGTTCCAGTCGCGTATGGTTTGCGGGAAGAACGACTGTCTGAAAGCCTCCGTGCGCGCTCTAATCTCTCTAATTTTACATTCGTGATCTCCTCGGGAGGTATAAGTAGGGGGAAGCAATATATTCGATACCTCATCCAGAAACGCACCCTCTCGAAACCTGGCGAGCAAGCTACACCACGATGCAGAGCGCCTCTCTTGCAGAGTCTGCCACTTGAGTTTGTTAAACATCTCCGTAACGCTATCACGGTTACCAAATAACCCTGTGACGAAACGCGCCGCTCTTCTTTGGATCTTCTCTATCTCCTCCGTCAACCCGATCTGGTATGGATCCCACACTGATGAGCAATACTCAAGTATAGGTCGAACGAGTGTTTTGTAAGCCACCTCCTTTGTTGACGGACTACATTTTCTAAGGACTCTCCCAATAAATCTCAACCTGGTACCCGCCTTACCAACAATTAATTTTATATGATCATTCCACTTCAAATCGTTCCGCACGCATACCCCCACATATTTTACAGAAGTAACTGCTACCAGTGTTTGTTCCGCTATCATATAATCATACAATAAAGGATCCTTCTTTCTATGTATTCGCAATACATTACATTTGTCTGTGTTAAGGGTCAGTTGCCACTCCCTGCACCAAGTGCCTATCCACTGCAGATCTTCCTGCATTTCGCTACAATTTTCTAATGCTGCAAATTCTCTGTATACTACAGCATCATCTGCAAAAAGCCGCATGTGACTTCCGACACTATCTACTAGATCATTTATATATATTGTGAAAAGCAATGGTCCCATAACACTCCCCTGTGGCATGCCAGAGGTTACTTTAACGTCTGTAGACATCTCTCCATTGATAACAACATGCTGTGTTCTGTTTGCTAAAAACTCTTCAATCCAGCCACACAGCTGGTCTGATATTCCGTAGGCTCTTACTTTGTTTATCAGGCAACAGTGCAGAACTGTATCGAACGCCTTCCGGAAGTCAAGAAAAATAGCATCTACCTGGGAGCCTGTATTTAATATTTTCTGGGTCTCATGAACAAATAAAGCGAGTTGGGTCTCACACGATCGCTGTTTCCGGAATCCATGTTGATTCCTACATCTTAGATTCTGGGTTTCCAAAAACGACATGATACTCGAGCAAAAAACATGTTCTAAAATTCTACAACAGATCGACGTCAGAGATATAGGTCTATAGTTTTGCGCATCTGCTCGATGACCCTTCTTGAAGACTGGGACTACCTGTGCTCTTTTCCAATCATTTGGAACCTTCCGTTCCTCTAGAGACTTGCGGTACATGGCTGTTAGAAGGGGGGCAAGTTCTTTCACGTACTCTGTGTAGAATCAAATTGGTATCCCGTCAGGTCCAGTGGACTTTCCTCTGTTGAGTGATTCCAGTTGCTTTTCTATTCCTTGGACACTTATTTCGATGTCAGCCATTTTTTTCGTTTGTGCCAGGATTTAGAGAAGGAACTGCAGTGCGGTCTTCCTCTGTGAAACAGCTTTGGAAAACGAACAACTTCAGTTGGAAAGACCACATTGATAATATTGTGGGGAAGGCGAGCCAAAGGTTGTGTTTCATTGGCAGGACACTTAGAAGATGCAACAAGTCCACTAAAGAGACAGCTTACACTACACTCGTTTGTCCTCTGTTAGAATATTGCTGCGCGGTGTGGGATCCTTACCAGGTGGGATTGACGGAGGACATTGAAAGGGTGCAAAAAAGGGCAGCTCATTTTGTATTATCACGTAATAGGGGAGAGAGTGTGGCAGATATGATACGCGAGTTGGGATGGAAGTCATTAAAGCAAAGACGTTTTTCTTCACAGTGAGATCTATTTATGAAATTTCAGTCACCAACTTTCTCTTCTGAATGCGAAAATATTTTGTTGAGCTCAACCTTCATAGGTAGGAATGATCATCAAAATAAAATAAGAGAAATCAGAGCTCGAACAGAAAGGTTTAGGTGTTCGTTTTTCCCGCATGCTGTTCGGGAGTGGAATGGTAGAGAGATAGTATGATTGTGGTTCGATGAACCCTCTGCCAAACACTTAAATGCGAATTGCAGAGTAGTCATGTAGATGTAGATGTAGATGCTTCGTCACATCACACCCTCATCGAATTGACCAGATAGATATTGCAAACAGCTAACTGGGCAATTCAATGACCACAAATTACCCAGACAGTGGGTTAAAGTTCTACACACAAAAAATATTACATACGAAATCTTATCAAAACTACAGTACAAATGTTTTTTCATATTTATTCTTATATGAACTGGCCATATGAAAATCCTCATACAAAATACTTACATACAGTGTATTGTACATTTGCACAAAATATCTGCAAGTTATACTTTTAATAAAAATTAGGCATCTTCATCATAAATGATGTCCTTCTTGGGTAAACAAAGATTACATTCTAAGATCTGTATCACTTTATACATGTCCTGTCTTGCTTAAAAGAATAAATCCTCACGGGTTGCAGAAAGTTAAAATACACTGCGCATTGCAGTTCACTTTGTAGACAGAAAATTTAACTTGCTCAGTGTTTAGTGTTTTTCACAGGCACTTTCACACTTTTAATGAACTTTAACACACTTTCTCACCAAGTTGTCCACGCCTTTAGCAGGTTCGAGTGGCAGTTAGCAAAGAAATGCACTGCTATCAGTTCCCTTGGAGGTGGTTCTCCTCCACCACAGTACATGAAAAAACTAGACAAAATATCCTACTTTAGTACACTTACTTTTACAAGGTGTACAACTTTGCTTTCACCATTTTTTCCCCAACATTTGAGGCTTTAATGAAACAAACTGGTTACAAATGTATCATTCAAAGTATATTCCATCACTGGCCACTACTTTCTCCCATATTTTGGGCAGTGTACAGATCCCACATCGAAAAAATTGTTCATATTTTGAAGCGATCCATGAATCGATACAATTTGTGACTTCTTCATGAGAGCGGAAGTGTTGGTCAGCCAGGCCATGCACCATTGATCTAAACAGGTGATAGTCAGAGGGAGCAATGTCTGGAGAATATGGTAGGTGGGGTAGGACTTCCCTTTTTAACATTTCCAAGTATGTTTTGACCTCTTTTGCTGCATGGGGTTGAGCATTGTCATGCTGCAAAATCACTTTATCATGCCTCTCGGTGTATTGCGGCCCTTTGTCTTTTAATGCTCTGCTCAAACGCATTAATTGTGTTTGATAACGAGCACCTGTGATTGTTTGACATGGTTTTAACACCTCATAGTACATGACGCTGAGCTGGTCTCACCAAATGCAGAGCATGATCTTGGAGCTGTGAATATTCAGTTTGGCTGTTGATGTGGAATCATGGCCGGAATATCCCCATGATTTTTTGCATTTAGTGTTATCATAATAAACCCATTTTTCTTCCCCAGTCTCAATTTGATGCAGAAATCCCTTATGTTTTTGCCTCTGAAGCAACTGTTCAGAAACACACAAATGCTGTTCGATGTCCCTTGGTTTCAGCTCACACGAGACCCAAGTTCCTTCTTTCTGAATCATGCCCATAGCCTTGAGACATTTTGAAATTGTGTGCTGTGTCACTCCCACTAATCGTGCCAATTCTTCTTGAGTTTGATGTGAGTCTTCACTCAGCAATGTATCCAATTCTGCATCTTCGAATGCATAACAGAAGTACAGACCACCTGGCACAGGGAACCCCAATTAATTCCTACAAGTTTGTAGATTAAGTTTCTAGGGGTTGACAAGTTCTGTATGGTAGATGAAAACAATAGCAGCCAGGTCTGGGCTGTGGTGATAGTGATGAATTTCTTCTCAGCCTAAAGTTGTGATTGAAACATTGTGCAGAGAATATTGTGAATCAGGAGAATGACCTTTTGACATTACTAGTTATTAATTGCTGCTTGCTAAAAAGAACTCTTCATGGATATTATGCATGTGTATTGTCATAATTTGTGCCATATAAAAAGCAGAAACTACTGCTGAAAAAAAAAATATACAAAAAAAAAAAAAAAACTGTGGTTCTTTGCAGAATGAGCTGCTGTAAGGATTTTGATATGGTTTTCACATGTAAGTAGACTGACTCACAAGGCAAGTTTACATATATAATTTGTTGTTTATAGTAATGATGAGTATGTAATATACATATTGTTACCTGTTCCATATTATGTCTTGAAGTGACATCTTGTGGCAGTGATGGTAGGTACGAGCTGGTCAGCTAGAGAGGAGGTGGTATCTACATCTACATCTACATACATACTCCGCAATCCACCATACGGTATATGGCAGAGGGTACCTCATACCACAACTAGCATCTTCTCTCCCTGTTCCACTCCCTAACAGAACGAGGGAAAAATGGCTGCCTATATGCCTCTGTACGAGCCCTAATCTCTCTTATCTTATCTTTGTGGTCTTTCCGCGAAATGTAAGTTGGTGGCAGAAAAATTGTATTGCAGTCAGCCTCAAATGCTGGCTCTCTAAATTTCCTCAGTAGCAATTCACGAAAAGAATGCCTCCTTTCCTCTAGAGACTACCACCCGAGTTCCTGAAGCATTTCCGTAACACTCGCATGATGATCAAACCTACCAGTAACAAATCTAGCAGTCTGCCTCTGAATTGCTTCTATGTCTTCCCTCAATCCTACCTGATAGGGATCCCAAACGCTCAAGCAGTACTCAAGAATAGGCCGTATTAGTGTTTTATAAGCGGTCTCCTTTACAGATGAACCACATCTTCCCAAAATTCTACCAGTGAACCAAAGACGACTATCCGCCTTCCCCACAACTGCCATTACATGCTTGTCCCACTTCATATCGCTCTGCAATATTACGCCCAAATATTTAATCAACATGACTGTGTCAAGTGCTACACTACTAATGGAGTATTCAAACATTACAGGATTCTTTTTCCTATTCATCTACATTAATTTACATTTATCTATATTTAGAGTTAGCTGTCATTCTTTACACCAATCACAAATCCTGTCCAAGTCATCCTGTATCCTCCTACAGTCACTCAACGACGACACCTTCCCGTACACCACAACATCATCAGCAAACAGCCGCACATTGCTATCCACCCTATCCAAAAGATCATTTATGTAGATAGAAAACAACAGTGGACCTATCTCACTTTCCTGGGGCACTCCAGATGATACCCTCACCTCCGATGAACACTCACCATCGAGGACAACGTACTGGGTTCTATTACTTAAGAAGTCTTCGAGCCACTCACATACTTGGGAACCAATACTGTATGTTTGTACCTTAGTTAGGAGTCTGCAGTGGGGCACCGAGTCAAACGCTTTCTGGAAGTCAAGGAATATGGCATCCGTCTGATACCCTTCATCCATGGTTCGCAAGATATCATGTGAAAAAAGGGCGAGTTGTGTTTCGCAGGAGCGATGCTTTCTAAAGCCGTGCTTATGCATGGACAGCAACTTCTTTGTCTCAAGGAAATTCATTATATTTGAACTGAGAATATCCCGTGCGACTGCTGCGGTCGCAGGTTCGAATCCTGCCTCGGGCATGGATGTGTGTGATGTCCTTAGGTTAGTTAGATTTAAGTAGTTCTAAGTTCTAGGGGACTAATGACCACAGCAGTTGAGTCCCATAGTGCTCAGAACCATTTGATTTTTTTTTATGTTCGAGAATCCTGCAACAAACCGATGTTAAGGATATTAGTCTGTAATTTTGAGGATCTGTCCTTCTACCCTTCTTATATACATGCATCACCTGCGCTTTTTTCCAGCCACTCGGGACTTTATGTTGGACAAGAGATTCACGATAAATGCAAGTTAAGTAAGGAGCCAATGCAGTACTCTCTGTAAAACCAAATTGGAATCCCATCAGGACCTGGCGATTTATTTATTTTCAACCCAGTCAGCTGCTTCACAACTCCAGGGATGTCCATCACTATGTCCTTCATACGGGAATCTGTACGAGACTCAAACGGCGGTATGTTTGTACGATCCTCCTGCGTGAATGATTTCTGAACTGCTTTCGTTTTGCTTTCTTCTGTTGCCGGCCCAGACTGATCAGTGAGTGACTGGATGGAAGCCTTCAACCCACTTACCGATTTTACGTAAGACCAGAATTTTCTTGGGTTTTCAGCAAGATCTTTTGCTAAGGTATGACGGTGGTAGTGGTTGAATGCTTCGCGCATTGCTCTTTTTACAGCAGCATGAATCTCTACTAACTTTTGTCTGTCCTCATTCTCCCGATCTTTCTTGTACCGCAAGTGCAACTGCCTTTGCTTCCTGAGCATTCTCTGAATTGCGCTGTTAAACCACGGTGGGTCTTTTCCATCCGTAATCCACTTTTTCGGCACATACTTGTCCAATGCGTGATTTACAATGTGTTCAAAATTTGCCCATAATTCTTCCACATCCATCGTACCGGAAGTAAATGAAGTCGATTCATTTACAAAGTGGGATGCTAACAACTTCTTATCTGCTCATTCTAGTAAGAATACTCTCCTAGCCTTCTTGACCGACTTTTTAACTTTCATAACCATAGTCATAATGACAACATCATGATCACTAATCCCTGTCTCAACACTGACACCATTGATGAGGTCTGGTCTGTTCGTGGCTACCAGATCTAAAATATTTCCATTACGTGTTGGCTGTCGATTTAGCTGCTCAAGACAGTTTTCAGATAATGTGTTCAAAAGTAATTCACACGACGATCACAGTATCTGATGGCAAAACCAGTAAAAATCCGTCACAACTTCAGAGAGCAGTGGAGCTTGACCAGAATCAATACATATTATAAATTTCTGTCTGTATGAAGGGCAATCTCAGGATCTATTGTAGGAATTTTTATACTGATTGCAATAATAGATAGATTGATTCTTGAGGAAAGTTTGTATGTATCTATATGTATTATAAAATAAAGTTATCCACCAGGTTTTTATGTCTGAATGTGAAGCCTAATCTCAGTAACTAGTATAGGTTTTATGGTACAGTTGTCACTAATATACTACTGTTTGCGAAAATTGCAACACCCAGAAGTGTGAAAATTGCAACACGCAGAAGGAATGGTCAGAATCACTACAAAATTAGAGGATGGAAGCATAATTAGTGATTAAAATTACAGAGGGCTTTCATGCACATGAGCCCTGCAGTGGCCTCTTTTCCATGACCAGATGGATTTGTGTTACACTATGTCAATTGGTGCATGACCCAGCAGTGGCTTCTTTTGCATGACCTGGTGGATTTGTGTTACACTATGGTCAATTGGTGCACAGCCATCAAACATAGTGGAAACATGCAAGCAAGTGCCGGTATGCCTTGTCACCATTATAGGAGCTGTATCAACATGGTGGGAATGAGTTCAAATGGGGCAGAATGATTTGACTTGAGGAAATGGGTTTGTCGTACTGTGAGATTGCGGCTTATATAGGGCACACTGCTACAAGAGTGAAGTGTGTGGAACCAGTGGCTAGAAGAGGATTGTACACAGCAACAAGTTGGTACTGGACCTCACAATGTGATTGCAGAGCAAGATGACCACCATTTCCTGATACAATACAATACAATACGGCAGTGCCTGTGTTATTTAGAATTGCGATGCAGTGTATGCATATCCAAAGGAACAGGCACTGTGATGACTACAGCTGTTATAAAATACATAAAATGTTTTCACAGTTCTGAGTATGGACAGCCATCAGTTGTATAATGGAATGATGAAGGTGAAAATTTGAGCCAGACTGGGACTTGAACCTGGATTTCCCACTTAACTGTGAGCAGTCATCTTAACATTAGGCTATCATTAGATATCATTACTCATTGATAGCCTAATGTTAAGATGACCACTTGTGATAAGTGGGAAATCCAGGTTCCAGTCCCAGTCTGGCACAAAATTTCATTGTTGTCATTCCACTATACAGCTGATGGTTGTCCATATCCGCAACTGTAAATACATTTCATGACCAACATCTTGTCCACCTGGCTGTAACTGACAAAAACTTCATCCAGAGTGTTGGCACAACATTGGAGCACTGTAACAGGTGTGAATATGTTTACACTGGTGGTATGATACCATTTGCTGAGGACTCAACTACTGCTATGCATGATATTGCATTAGCTTCCACTGACAAGAAAGCACCAATGCTTCAGGTGTAATGAGCATTTGAATGGTTCACTGGCATCCTGAGTAACTAAATGTTGTATTTACCAAAGACAGTCAGACAGAGTTCATTGTTGAGTTGTATAACACACAAAAGCCATGTGTGATGGTTCAGGGCACCATTGGCTATGACATGTGATCTTATTACCTATCGAGGGCATTGTGAGCAGCAACCGCTACATCAGGGAGGTTCTAGACCCCAACTCACTGCTCCCCTGCAAGCAGCTCCACATGCCGTATTTCAAGAGGAAATGCCTAGTCACACATGACTAGGAATGTCCAAGCCTTCTTTGAAGAATGATGGGTACTACTGCTTCCATGGCATGCACATTTGCCTGACGTGTTACCTATCAAACATGTCTGGGATATGGTTGGTCAGCAGCTTGTTTGCTGTGATCCTCCTGCAGCTACTGTCGGTGCTTTGTGAACATACCTTTGAACAGTGTGGCAGTGTATTCCACAGCAGTATAGTCAGGCCCTGTTTGATTTAATGCCACAATGTCTAGAGGCTTTGATTGCAGCACTTGACGGCTCCACTCCTTACTGTATTCTCATGGTCAAAGTGCATTTATCCTTCTGATATTATAACCATATGTGTAATGTTATGTCTCTAATCTGTGGAATACATTTCATTGTAATCATGTGTATCCTTCTTTGTGTAGCAGTTTTCATAAACAATAGTAAAGAGAGACTGATCCACAAGAAAGAGTTGTGTATATCTGTACATATTATGAATTAATGTCCCCTGCCATATTTTTCTGTGTTTATATGACGGCCAGTCCAAGGATCTGCTGTAGGGATTTTTCACTAATAGAGAGACTGATTCAATAGGAAGATCTGTGTGTGTGTTGTTACATATTATGAACAAGTGGTTCAGCCATAGATACCTAGTGCTAGACATGTGAAGCCATGGTATGTAGCTAGTAACTTATAAATTAATGTCAATGACATAGATCACTAGTCAAAACAAGAACCTTGTCTTGTGCGTACACAAAATGGCAACCATGTTACAGTATTGTCAACATTCATCATGAGAACTGGCTTACTAAGTGACCTATTGCATGTGTCCTGACAGAACTGCTAATTGTACTTTAAAAAGAAAATTTATTTGCTTGGATAACATCAGAATTGTAAGACTTATGTCACATTTTATGGTAAATAAATAGGACTAAAACATGAGAGGAGAACACAAATCCAAGAAGAATGGATGAGTGGAAGTACTGCAGTTATATGTGCAACAATTAGTTTTGGAATGGGGGTGGACAAGGCATCTGTCAGGTAAGATTTCTTTCCATGGTCATAAGATATTACATTTGAATTTTTATGAGTGGAAGTAATAAGGATGTTAGAACCTTAGAGACAGGAGTGAGAGGGTAAAATTTTTTGTAGTTTGTGGCTCTGAACTGGTGACTGGCTTATACTATGAAAAGCCTTGTTATACAGTAGCATAAATTTGAAACAACTCATAACACTCTCTCTTTATCTCTTCTAGGATGCTAATTTTGATCATTTTCCAGCAGAGAAAGCAGCAAGAAAACCTGCTGTACTGCAGCACATGATAGTGGTCATATCCAAATAATTTGGGTAGCATTGCAAGTTCATGTAGTAGTAGCAGTGGTAGTAGTAGTTTTATTTATCCATAGATATCTTTTAGGTGGATATTGGATATGTCTTGGTATTAAAATTTAAGAACAACAAAAATAAAATAATTCACATCTACAGAAATTTACAGACTTACAGGTCTGGAATGACAAGGATGGGACAGTTAGTCAGCCATGATCTTATCTACAGCTAAATAGATACCCCACAAGCCACTTTACTGTGAATTGTGCACAGTATGTTTTACCACTACTAGTCATTTCCTTTCCTACTCCACTCACAAATAGAGTGAGGAAAAACAACAGTCTATATGCCTCCATGTAAGCCCTAATTTCTGATATCTTTTCTTCATAGTTCTTATGGGAAATGTATGTTGCTGCAACAGAATTTTTCTGCAGTCAGCTTCAGATGCCAGTACTTTAAATTTTCTCAATAGTGTTGCTCATAATGGTTGTTACGTTCCCTACAGGGATTCCTATTTGAGTTCCCAAAACGTCTCCATGAAACTTAGGTGTTGTTTGAAACTACCAGTAACAGGCTTGCCTCTGAATTGCCTCAGTGTGTTCCTTTAATCTGACATGGTGCATTTTATATCCTGTGTGTTGTAGAAAGACTGTTTATTGTCATTTGTTCTGATGTGTACACTAAACCACAGGAAAACAAACCACATTCCTACAAGTCTGCTATAGACTGGGTTTATGAAGTGAATGAACCATTAACAAGTCTGGGATGTACCAAAGCCAGTGTAGAAATACAACAGTTTCATATCAGTAACCATGCAAGACCAGAAAACAAACTGAGTCAACTTGGCTGTTCAGTGTCATGATATTAGGAGCTACAAAGTACAGCAAGCAATTATTTCCAACTTAGCCCAGGCCACAGGCTCAGCGGCAAACAGTTGCCTGGGTGGCACCATGTGATGTACATATCTCAGCCGTGGCTTGCATTATGACGGCAGCCCACAGCTGCAGTTCACAGCCTTAGTACCTCTGACATGTCCATGTCCCTGCTGGGTGGAGAATCTATCACTGTCAAATAAAAAGGCATGGATCTCAAACACTCGAGCAGTATATACTAAGAAGGTATCTGTTCTTTCAGACATGTCCGAAAGAACAGATACCATCAGTGACCATGCAGCTCGTTAGAATGAAATTACAATTAAATGAACACCCTTAGCTGCTTACTGGCATTGACATATGTCAACGGGGACAGATGAAAATGTGTGCACCGACCGGGACTCGAATCTGGGATCTCCTGCTTACATGGCAGACGCTCTATCCATTGGAGCCTCCGAGGACACAGAGGATAGCGCTAGCGCGACTGCAGGGATTTATCTCTGGCACGACTCCTGTGAAAACCCACATTCTCAACGTATTGTCCTGCACTACATTCGTAGTGCTCCCGCCCATTATAGTCATTACTCGTGGCGCGTTGCCAATTTCCCGTAAGAGTTCGGGCACTGGTTGTGCATTTGCACAGAAGAAGTAGATGGTATCTGTTCTTTCGGACATGTCTGAAAGAACAGATACCATCGCCGACCATGCAGATCACTAGTATATATATAGTCAAGGCTCACTGGCCACTTGACCATCTTCTTCTTCTGTGCGAATGCACAAACAGTGCCCAAAACTCTTACGGGAATCGGCAAAGCGCCGCGAGTAATGAGTATAATGGGGCGGGGGCACTACGAATGTAGTGTGGGACAATACGTTGAGAATGTGGGTTTTGCAGGAGGTGTGCCAGAGACAAATCCCTGCAGTCACGCTATCCTCTGTGTCCTCGGTGGCTCAGATGGATAGAGCGTCTGCCATGTAAGCAGGAGATCCTGGGTTCGAGTCCTGGTCGGGACACACATTTTCATCTGTTCCCGTTGACGTATGTCAACACCAGTAAGCAGCTAAAGGGTGTTCATTTCATTGTAATTTCACACGTGCAGTACTCAACAATAGGTCACACTAGGATCCTATATGCAGTGTCTTTCACAGATGAACTTTACTTTTCCAAAATTCTTCCAATAAACTTTAAGTTGACCATTCAAATTTCCTATGATAATCTTCACATGCTTGTCCATTTTATATTGCTTTACAGTGTTATGCTCAGATATTTAAACAATGCAGTTGTTTCAAGCAAGACACTACTAATGATGTATTCAAACATTATGGGTTTGTTTTCCCTATCATCTGCATTAATTTACATTTTTATACATTTAGAGCTAGCAGCCATTCATCTCACCAACTAGAAATATTGTCTAAGTCATCTTGTATCCGCCTGCCTGGTTGGCCGTGCGGTCTAATGCATGACTCTCCGGGCGGGAAGGAGCGCCTGGTCCCCGGCACGAATCCGCCCGGCGGATTTGTGTCGGGGTCCGGTGAACCGGCCAGTCTGTGGATGGTTTTTAGGCAGTTTTCCATCTGCCTCGGTGAATACGGGCTGGTTCCCCTTGTTCCTCCTCAATTACACTATGTCGGCGATTGCTGCGCAAACAAGTTCTCCACATATGCGTACACCACCATTACTCTACTGCACAAACATAGGGGTTACACTCGTCTGGTCTGAGACGTTTCCTGGGGTTCCACCTGGGGCTGAACCACACAATAACCCTGGGTTTGGTGTGGGGCGGCGGAGGGGTGAAGTGGACTGCCGTAGTCATCGTGCGGTTGTGGGCCACTGCGGCTGTGGCGAGGATGGAGCCTCTCCGTCGTTTATAGGTCCCCAGTTAGCATACAATACAATACAATACATCTTGTATCCTCCTACAGTCGCTCAGAGACAACACTTTCTTGTTCATGATAGTGTCATCAGCAAATAGCCACAGATTTTTGGCCACCTTGTCCAGCAGATCATTTATGTATATAGAAAATAATAGCGGTCCTTTCACACTTCCCTGGGGCACTACCGATGATACCCATGCCCTGATGAACACTTTCCGTTGAGGACAATGTACTGAGTTCTATTATTTAAGAAGTCTTTGAGCCACTCACATGCCTGGGAATCTATTCATATGCTCATACTTTAGTTAACAGTCATCAGTGGGGCAATGTGTCAAGTGATTTTCAGTAATCTACAAAAAATGATTTTATTCTGCCAGTTGCCCTTTATCCATAATTCACAGTATATCAAGTGAGGAAAGGGCAAACCGAGTTTTGCATGAGTGATGATTTCTAAAACTGTGCTTATTCGTGCACAGAAGCTTTTCTGCCTCAACGAAGTTTGTTATTTTCAAACTCAGAAC
This sequence comes from Schistocerca americana, assembly GCF_021461395.2. Taxonomy (NCBI): domain Eukaryota; kingdom Metazoa; phylum Arthropoda; class Insecta; order Orthoptera; family Acrididae; genus Schistocerca; species Schistocerca americana. The sequence goes on along the minus strand of NC_060130.1, from coordinate 850,114,202 downwards.
ATGTTAAAGAATTCTGCAGCAAACCGACATTAAGGATTTTGGTCTGTAATTTTGTGGGTCTATTGTTTTACCATTCTTATATACAGGAACAATCTTGTGTTTTTTTCCAATTACTTGGGTCTTTGAACTCAGTGAGATATTCGTGATAACACGAGCTAAGTACAGAGCCAATGCTGTAGACTACTCTTCATAAAACTGAATTGGTATTCCATCTAGGTCTGGTGACATAATTGTTTTCAACTCTTCCAGTTGTTTCTGTATACCAGAGATGCCTATTACAGTGTCATCCATACAGGTGTCTGTGTGACTGTCAAACAATGGTATGTTTGTACTATTCTCCTACATGAATGATTTCTTAAACACAAAATTTAAAACTTCAGTATTATGAGAAGGAAAGCTGCTAGTCACCATATAGCGGAGATGCCTAGTCGCAGATAGGCACAACAAAAAGACCCCCACAATTATAGCTTTTGGCCATTAAGGCCTTCGTCAACAATACACCCCCCCCCCCCTCCCACACACACACACACAGATGAAAACACACACACACACACACACACACACACACACACACACACACACAGTGTGGTTTTAGTGGCCTGAGACTGCAGTCATGTGTGTGAGTTGCATTTATGTCAGTGTGTGTGTATGTGTGTGTATTGCTGATGGAGGTCTTAATGGCCGAAAGCTATAATTGTGAGAGTCTTTTTGTTGTGCATATCTGCCACTCAGCACCTCCTCTATATGGTGAATAGCAACTTTCCTTTTCATAATATTGTTACATTCCATCCTGAATTTTCCATTGTTGAAATGTAAAACTTCGGATTACCTTGTGCTATGTGGTATTGCCACACAAGAATGGCAACAAGTGATTCAATTGAAGCCTTAGAACTGCTTAGTGATTTTACATAGGACCAGAATTTTCTTGGGTTCTCAGCCAGGTCTTTTGCTAAGGTAAGGCAGTTGTATTTGTAGGCTTTGCGCATGGATCTTTTTGCAGACAAATTAATCTCTACTAACCTTTGTCTTTTGTCATTTACGTGTTCTCTTTTGAACCAAGAGTGCAACAGCCTTTACTTCCTCGGCATTTACTAAATCTCGTTGTTAAACAACAGTGGGCCTTTTCTGTCCTTAAACCATTTACTAGGCATATATGTCTCCAGAACATAATTTACAGCCTATTAATACTTAGCCCATAATTCCTCTACATCTATCATAGTGGAACTAAATGATGTGAATTTATTGTCTAAATGAGATGCTAACAACTGCTTATCTGCTCTTTCTAGCAGAAACTCTCTCGTAGCCTTCTTGGCTGAATTATTTACTTTAGTAACCGTAGTTGCTGTGATGAACAGTCATCCCCATCTCTATACTGATGCTGTTGATAAGGTCAGGCCTGTTGGTAGCTACGAGGTCTAAAATATTTTTATTGTGTGTGGCCTGCTGAATTACCTACTCAAGACAGTGTTTGGAAAAGTGTTCAAAAGTACTTCGCAAGACTGTCTGTCTGTACCCCCCGCAATAAATCCATAGATGTCCTAGTCAGTAATCGGTAGGCTAAAGTTGCCTATGACTATTATTGCATGGACTGGGTATTTATATGCTACTGGCCATAGACTTTCTTTGAATGACTCTAAAACTGTCACACTGGAATCAGGTGGTTGGTAAAAATGTTCAGCAGTTAGCTTGATTTCACTTAGATCTGTTATATGTGACCAGATAACTTCACTGTCACTCGGTTTTGAACTCAACAGAGACAATATTTTTTTTCAACTGCAATGAAGACTTCCCCTCTGAGGGCATCTAATTTATCTTTCTGATATACACTGAAGAGCCAAAGAAACTAGTATATGTGCCTAATATCATGTAGAGCTACTGTGAGCAAGCAGAAGTGCCACAACACGATGTGGCATGTACTCAACTAATGTCTGAAGTAGTGCTGGAGGGAATTGACACCATGAATCATGCAGGGATGTCCATAAATCTGTAAGAGTACCGGAGATCTCTTGACACCATGAATCCTGCAGGGCTGTCCATAAATCTGTAAGAGTACTGGAGATCTCTTCTGAGCAGCATGTTGTAAGGAATCCCAGATATGCTCAATACTGTTCATGTCTGGGGAGCCTGGAGGCCAGTGGAAGTGTTTAAACTCAGAAGAGTGTTCCTGGAGCCACTCTGTAGCAATTCTGGACATGTGACCTGCTGGAATTGTCCAAGTCTGTCGGAATGCACAATGGATATGAATGGATGCAGGTGGTCAGACAAGATGCTTACATATGTGTCACCTGTCAGAATCATACCTAGACATATCAGGGGTCCAATAACACTCCACCTGCACACGTCCCACACCATTACAGAGCCTCCACCAGCTTGAACAGTCCCCTGACTGACATGCAGGGTCCATGGATTCATGGGGTTGTCTCCCTAACTGTTCATGTCCATCCACTCACGATACAGTTGCTTATTCACAATGTGAATGGCCAAATGGCCAGTCTCTACCTTGGCACTCCGCCTTGAGCAGTGCATACACATTACCACCTGCCACTCACCCTGCTGTGAGGCCGAATCCACCACATCGAGTACACTAGGAGGTGCCTTGGCAGCAGAGCCCACGGGTGGAACAAGCAACACCAGAGGTGTCCCTTGCAGTGCACCACATTCTCCGCCACCACTACACCCCAAAAGGCAGCAGCCTGAAGGTGGATGATCATATGTAAATGTGCATTCAGCTGTTTGCGAACTGCAGCCAGATCCTTCTGCATCTGCACACAGGGATGCTGATGCCGTCATGAGCTGTCTAGCTGGGTGTTCAGAAGAAATGAAAAGTGTGCTACTGATTTCCTGAATTTACACTAACAGCTAAAAAATCATGAGACTAAAACTTCTAAATAGAAAACGTACACAAAACTTAAGAAATATATTTCCAGGAAAACACAGAAACAGTTAAACATGTAACTTCCCACAGTGGAGATGTGTAACAGGTGACAACTGGGGCCTGACCTATAGTAGGAACCATCCTGACATTTGCCAGAAATAATTTAGGGAAACCACAGAAGACCTAAACGAGGATTTCTGGATAAATATTGGAGCTTCCAACCTCCTGAACACAAGGTGACTCTTTTTAAAACAGTTATACCTCATTGAGTTTACCCATTGGTGTACAATACTGTCTTATAAATAAGTTATTTAATAATAATAAAAGGCTAAACACTGCTCATTTATTTCTCACTCCTAGTCGCTGTATAAAGAGTAAGATGTTGAACTCAGAAAGAGGATAAGAAGTTAGTCTTATACATTTCGTAGCTTTGCGAGTAAATTTTTCCAGGAAAGGAAAAAAAAAGTAGTGTGAAACTGTTATGTGGAATGTTAGATGTTTTGTTATTGTTATTATTATTTGTGTTACATTTTTACCAAACTCTACTCTGTGTTATCTATGTAATCCTTCAACTTATAGAATGTTTGGGTTAACAGGTAGTTTTTAACTGCATTTTTAAGTAAGCTTGTTTTAGCAATTTCTTTAATACCCTTTGATAATTTATTGTCTAGTTTTATTCCTTGATAGAAAAAGCTGTTTTGAGTTTTATGTTTACTCTTTCTTGGTAAATGTAAGTTCATTCTAGCTCTTATTCCATTGTCATGGGTAGTGCTGTTTGTGCTTTAATTACCGATGTTATTTTTGATATGTCCAGTTTGGTAAATGTATTTTCATTGTGCAGTTAAAATCCCCAGTGTTTTGAACGGATCTTTACAATGAGATTGACTACTATTCTTGGATATTATTTTTATTGCCCTTTTGTGCACATTGAAACTGTGTTCATATTTTGTAGATTTGATCCATGGGAAAGGAAGCCATAGCAGAGAATTTAGTGTACCTATGAATAGTGTATATTTAAAAGATATTGGCTGTTACACACTGATAACAGGGTTCCAAGGGCATAATATGCTGATGACATTCAGTTTGCTAGTATCTTTGTGTGTTCACACCACTTCAACTGAGAATCAATATTCATTCTTAGGAATTTTTCTTTTGTACACAGTCTGTGGAGATGCATCTAAATTTAATTTTATAATGTCACTTTCTCTCTTCAAATTGAAATTCATGGTATTTGTTTTCTTCATATTTGATGTCACTTTATTGCATATTGACCAATTGTAAACTTCCTTGAGGATTTCATTTGCTTTTCCCACTAAGTGTTTTCATATTCTCAGTGGCTATAATATTGCTGTCACAGTAAAGAGAATTCTTTCCTCGTGGCTAACACTACCGGGAAAGTCGGTGGTACATATTAGGAAAAGGATTTGTCCTAATGTGCTACTCGTAGGAGCTTCTATATTAATGTGTCTTGGCTCTCATAAATGTTTTACTAAAACTTAAGATGTATTTGCGTTATGTGTCATCTCCACACTTCGTACCCTATCTGCAAGGTGTGATCTGAATCAGTCATTAGCTACCCCTTTTCCTAATGCCTCTAGCTTATTTAGTAGGATTGTAGGGTCAACAGTACCAAAAGCCTTAGAAGATGTAAAAATATGCCTGTGACCCACGCCCGCTTCCCACACCCGGGTTCCCGGGTTCGATTCCCGGCGGGGTCAGGGATTTTCTCTGCCTTGTGATGACTGGGTGTTGTGTGATGTCCTTAGGTTAGTTAGGTTTAAGTAGTTCTAAGTTCTAGGGGACTGATGACCATAGATGTTAAGTCCCATAGTGCTCAGAGCCATTTGAGCAGTCTGTTTAGTAGACCTGTTTCATCTTCTAAGTGTTCTGTCAATAAAACATAGTCTTTGATTTGCCTTCCCCTCAACATTATCTAAGTGTTTGTTCAAGTATAAGTTGTTTGTAATTATAACTCCTAGGTATTTAGTTAAATTGGCAGCCCTTGAATTTGTGTGATTTAACATATATCCAAAATTTAATGGATTTCTTTTCATACCCATGTGGATGACCTCACACTTTTCCTTGCTCAGAGGCAATTTCCACTTTTCGCAGCATACATATGCAGCAGCAGCACTTTCTTCACCCTAACACTTTGGTCATTCGTAGGCTTTCTAACATAGCTTGAAGTGTGCTGCACATTTCCTACCCTAGCCCTGCCTGAGGCTCTTCTCCATTTAACTCTTTCAGTTTCAGATGCCTGTTTTTAGTGTTGATAGTAAAAATATCAGATCGTGTCTTCTTTCTCCATACCTTCTTACCAACAGCCAGTTCCCAACCCCCCCCCCCCCCCCAATCACCCTCTATCCTGATCTGTTCATTCCTTGCTTACTTGATCTATGCCTGAAGGGCACAAATTTTTTTTCCCTGTCCCTGCATCTCCCCCAGTGAAAATATTTCTTACAAGATTGGCAACAAATCCCCCTACTCATTACTCAATAACATCCCCAACATTTGCCGCACATGGTCAGTTTCAAAAGAAGAATTAAGTTTAATTTTACAGAATGTATCAAGTTTATCAAGGACATGAGATTTGCTGTATGTAAATGAAAACAACACTAGAAGTGTTTTGTGCTGTTGCTGCTGTTTTTGTACTATTTAGAGATGTAATGATGGAAAAATGAACTAGTAGTTTCTTTGTTTGTAGAGAATTCGTGTTACTAGGATTGTTTAGGTAGGTTTCTAAATGTTTATGACTTTGAAAATTTAGGCCTCGATTGCATTTACCTAACTAGTTAACAATACAAAATGTGTTGAGAAATATGATGTAGAAATGTCTCATCACACTTATATGATGAGAATAGACACTACTGAAGCTATGCCTTGTTTTAATGGAATTTAAACTATTAAGAAAACTGCAATAGAACTTTCAGTGTTTATGTCATGCAGAATTTCAGCCTACTTCATGACTGTCAGTATTTTAAATAACAATAGTTGGTTTTGAGCAAAAGCACAATAGGAACACTAAATATTCACTTGCATAACAAGAACAGACACTACAGGAAGTATAGAAAACAAAATAAATTTAGGTTTAATGCTATTTACTCTTAAATAAGTACTTTTTGTAGAGGAAGTATACCTATGTATCTCATTCAGTGGTCATCTTGACATGTTCAGACTGCATTTGTTTGAACTAGCTTATCCTCAAGCCCATTCTTCAATGTGATAATATGTGGAAGTGAACATGCTCTATGTGTTGTCTCATGTTTATTATCTCACATTTGTTTTGTTCATAGTTGTTGAAAATTATACTCAGTACAGCTGCCACTTCAAGGTGTACATATGCCACTACTTTAGGGGAAACAATAACAAAAAATAAACAATATCTGATACATCATTACTCTGCAACTCACACTTAAAAGTTTGACAGAGGATTCGTAGGACCATTTTCAGACTTTTTCTATACTGTTCTGCCCTTGAATAGCACATGGTTAAGAATTTTCAACTGTCAGCAGATATTTTAACTCCACCCAATTTTAACTCGGACAATGTGAAATGTCAGCTATCTTTATTGCATCAAAATATCTGAGGACTGAGAAATAAAATTAATGAATTAACTATATGCATAGATGAATTAGAGTCTTCAAACCCAGCTGACATAATCTGCCTCTCTGAACATCATGTGACCACTGGTATAGAACTTTTAAGTGTTACAGGGTTTAGGTTAGCATCTCACTTTTGTAGATCAGAAATGGAGAAAGGAGGAGTTGCCACATTCATCAGGAACTGTCATAAATTTAAGAACATAGACATTCATAAATTTTGCCTAGAACAGCATATGGAAGCATGTGCAACAGAATTAGATTTTCACAAAAAATCTTTCATAATATTAAGTGTATATCGAGCACCTGCAGGTAACTTTAATCTGTTTGTAAACCACCTTGAAGCTGTACTGGCCCATTTAATAACCAAAAACAAAGAAATAGTGGTTGCTGGTGATTTCAATGTAGATTTCCTTAAAGACTCTCCGAATAAGAACTTATTTGAGTTAGTAACACTATCATTCAACTTAATTCCCACAGTAAAGTTCCCCACTAGGATAGCCACTTGCTCACAAACAGCCATTGATAATATCTTTATAGAAAAGTCCAATGAACAAAATTATATTACAAAACCAATAGCCAATGGCCTCTCAGACCATGACATGCAGTTCCTTCTGTTAAATGTTAATACTGAACAGGATATAAAATCTGTTAAATCTGAGCTCAAGAGGGTAATCAGTAAGCCAAAAATTGATTATTTTAGGACACTCCTCAGAGACATTCACTGGACTGATGTTTACAGTGCTCATGGCATGAATGAAAAATATAACATTTTTGCTAATAAAGTGCTTACCTTATTTGAACACTGCTTTCCCCCAAAACTTACCAAGGTTAGAGGAAAATCTACAAAGAAGCCATGGATTACTCGAGGAATAAGGGTATCTTGTAAAACAAAAAGAAAACTGTATCTGTCAATCCGAAACATTTACAATGTTGATGCTATAGCACATTATAAGAAATACTGCAAAATATTAAAGACTGTAATATGGATGTCAAAGCAAATATATTACAAGGAAAAGATAGTCATATCAGATAACAAAATAAAGACAATATGGGATATAGTGAAGGAGGAGACCGGTAGGACCAGACATGAAGAGGAACAAATAGCATTAAGAGTAAATGATACATTGGTGACAGATGTGTATAGTGTGGCAGAACTTTTTAACAAACATTTTATAACTGTTACTGAAAAGATGGGGTTGTCAGGTTCGGTAGATGCTGCTATGGATTACCTTAGACCAGACATTTCAAGTAATTTCCATAATATGAATTTGACCCTCACTACCCCAACAGAAATAATGTCCATCATAAAATCTTTAAAATCAAAAACATCTAGTGGGTATGATGAAATATCAACAAAGTTAATTAAAGAATGTGATTCTGAGCTAAGTAACATATTAAGCTATCTGTGTAACCAGTCGTTTATCAGTGGAATATTTCCTGAATGGCTGAAATATGCTGAAGTTAAGCCACTGTTTAAGAAGGGAGATAAAGAAATAGCATCAAATTTCCGTCCAATTTCACTGTTACCAGCATTCTCAAAAATTTTCGAAAAAGTAATGTACCGTCGTCTTTATAACCATCTTATCTCAAATAACATACTGTCAAAGTCACAGTTTGGATTTCTAAAAGGTTCTGATATTGAGAAGGCTATCTTCACTTACAGTGAAAATGTGCTTAATTCATTAGACAAAAAATTGCAGGCAACTGGTATATTTTGTGATCTATCAAAGGCATTTGACTGTGTAAATCACAATATCCTTTTAAGTAAACTAGAATATTATAGTGTAACAGGAAATGCTGCAAAATGGTTCAAATCTTATATCTCTGGCAGGAAACAAAGGGTGTTATTAGGAAAGAGCTTGATACATGTCTATCAGGCATCATCCAACTGGGAACTAATTATATGTGGGGTCCCACAAGGTTCCATTTTGGGGCCCTTACTTTTTCTTGTGTATATCAATGACCTTTCATCAGTAACATTACCAGATGCCAAGTTTGTTTTGTTTGCCGATGATACAAACATTGCAATAAATAGCAAATCAAGTGTAGTCTTAGAAAGATCAGCCAATAAAATATTTGTGGACATTAATCACTGGTTCCTAGCCAATTCTTTGTCACTAAACTTTGAAAAAACACACTACATGCAGTTCAGAACTTGTAAGGGGTGTCCCAAGAGTATATGTCTAACATATGATGACAAGAAGATAGAAGAAGTGGACAGTGTTAAATTCTTGGGATTACAGCTTGATAATAAATTCAATTGGGAGGAGCACACCACAGAACTGCTGAAGCGTCTTAACAAATCTCTGTTTGCAATGCGAATTTTGTCAGACGTAGGGGATATAAAAATGAAAAAGCTGGCATACTATGCTTACTTTCATTCCATAATGTCATATGGGATTATTTTTTGGGGTAATTCATCAAGCCAAGCTAAAGTTTTCCGGGCACAAAAACGTGCAGTAAGAATTATATGTGGTGCGAACTCAAGAACATCCTGCAGAAGCCTGTTTAGGGAACTAGGGATACTAACTACAGCTTCCCAGTATATTTATTCCTTAATGAAATTTGTCATTAAAAATATATCACTTTTTCAAACCAACAGCTCAATTCATGGAATCAATACTAGAAATAAGAATAATCTTCACAAGAATTTAAAGTCACTTAGTCTTGTACAAAAAGGTGTGCATTATTCAGGAACACACATTTTCAATAACTTGCCAGCAGCCATAAAAAGCTTAACAACCAATGAAATTCAGTTTAAGAGAAGCCTAAAGGATTTATTGGTGGCCAACTCCTTCTACTCCATTGATGAATTTCTTAGTAAAACCAACTGATTTGTATATAAGTACAACATAACTTCTGCACAATTTCAGTGCAGTAATGTGTTCACTGAAAATTTGGGTGTGTGTGTGTGTGTGTGTGTGTGTGTGTGTGTGTGTGTGTAAGTATAATCTAACTTCTGCACCATTTCAGTGCAGTAATGTGTTCATTGTAAATAAGTATTACAGTAGTTGTATTACATGTTTATTACCTTATAAATAAATAAAAAACGTTTTTTATTTTAAATTCAGTGCATTAGTATTTGTAAAATGACTCTTAGTGTTCATTAAAAATGACGATCATTCCACTTGGGACCTGTGGAATGGTACATTAGCTTATTTGTTTTAGTTGTAAATATTTGTCATGTATTGTTGTTTTTCTGACATGTTCCACATCCAGGAGGACCTCCTCACTACGGATCAATTGGAATGAAAGTAAATCTAATCTAATCTAATCTAATGGGGAAGAGGAACACACAAAGCTTACCATGCCACCTCAATCATTTCTCCCTGTATTGGTGAGAGTCAACATAATATTATTTCATGTGGAGAAGAGAGTTTTTGAATGTGAATTCATGACAAGATTTTGCTGCAGCAAAAAATGTCTTTGTTGTAACGAGTGCCACCTCAACTTGCATGTCATATCCATGAACTCTGTTCCCTATTTTTCAATAATACAAAATGAGCTGCCCTTCTTTGAACATTATTGATTCCCTCCATCAGTCCTATCTAGCTAGGATCCAGTACCACACAGAAATACTCCTGAACAGAAAAGCATAGTGTAGATAGTCTGTTTAGTGTTCTGCCAATAAAATGCAGTCTTTGATTTGCCTTCCCTAAAATTTTCTGTGTGATGTTTCTATTTTAGGTTGTTCATAATTGTAATGTATAGGTCTTTAGTTTAATCAGCAGCTATAAACTTCAGGTGATTTATCACATAACCAAAATTTAATGGAATTATTTTAGTGGAGAACCTCACACCTATTACGGTTCAGGGTCAGTTGCCACTTTCCACACCATGCAGATATGTTGTCTAAATCATTTTGTAATTTGTTTTAATATTATGGTGACTTTCCTAGATGGTAAATGAAAGCATAATCTGCAGACAGTCTAACAGGGCTGCCCAGATTGCCTCATAAATTGTTAATTTATATTAAGAACAGCAGAAAGCATACAATACTTCTTTAGGGAACCCCAGATACAACTTGATTAGTAATTGCTTGTGAGGAGCTATTTCAGAAACTTTGTGACAATCTAAAAATATGAAATGAACATGTGATCTTCTGTCAATAGCACTCATTTTGCTAGTGGATTGTTTTCTTTGAGTATTTCATGATGTTGGAACACAGTGTATGTTCCAGAATCTGAATTACAAATCATTGTCAATGATATGGTTCTATAATTCAACAGATTACTTCTGTTTCATTTCTTGTGCATTGGTGTGACTAGTGCAGCTTTCCAGTCTTTAGGTACAGATCTTTTGTTGACTGAGTGGTTGTATATGAATGATAAAAATAGAGATCTTTCATCAGCATACTCTGAAAGGAACCTAACTGATACAGAATCTGTAACAGAAGAGTTCCTTTTATTAACTGACTTCAGTTGCATTGCTACACCAATGTATCTACTTTCAAACTACTCATGTTGGCAACTGTTTTTTGTTTGAATGCTAGAATATTTACTGCATTTTCTTTGGTGAAGGAATTTTGGAAAACCACATTGAGTAACTCCACTGTATTGATTTTATTGTCTGTAACATTACCAGTGCTATCACACTATGAAGGTATTGATTGTGTCTTGCTGCTGGTATCCTTTACATACAAGAAGAATCATATTGAATTTTGTTCCCAATTTCGGAAACTATTAAAAGCATCTCACATTGATGTCTGTGCTAAGTTATGACCATGTGTAAACCATCTCCAGTCTTGGAGATTTTCTGTTCTGTTAAATCGGGCATACTTTTTTCATTGTTTTTGTAACAGAGTCCTGACATGTTTTGTGTACCAAGGAGGACCTGTTCCATTTTTTATTAATTTACTTTATTTAAAACTATGAGGTATTTAGTCTTGCTACATTGCTCTTATGGTCACTATTTCCTGAGTCTTCCATGACACACTATTTGCTCAGGTTGTCATTGTGGTCTTCACTCCAAAGATAGCTTTGATGCTGATTGCCATGATAGTCTATTCTATATGTTTATAAACATATAAACATATGCATGCTTTGTCATGTCTGCATAGCTACTGCAACCTAAATCCAATTTGGACCTGCCTACTGCAGTGCAGTCTTAGTCTCCCTCCACTATTTTTATCTCCTGCACTTCCCACCATTACCAAAATGGTGATTACTTGATGCCTCAGAATGTATCCTATCCAGCAATGCCTTTTATTCAAGTTGCACAACAGATTTCTTTTCTCCGAATCCAGTTCAATACTTCTTCATCAGCTAGCTGATCCATTTATCTAATCTTCTGAATACTTGTGAAGCATCACATTTCAAAAGCTTCTATTCTCTTTTTGTTAGATCTGTTTATCTTCTATGGGTTTTACTTCCATTCAGATACCTTTAAAACAGACTGCCTAACCCTTAAATTGATGTTACATGTTAACAAATTCCTCTTTTGCAGAAACTTTTTTTCTTAATCTTCTATATTTAGGCTGTCATCAGTTACTTTGCTGCCCACATAGCAAAACTAATCTACACTCCTGGAAATGGAAAAAAGAACACATTGACACCGGTGTGTCAGACCCACCATACTTGCTCCGGACACTGCGAGAGGGCTGTACAAGCAATGATCACACGCACGGTACAGCGGACACACCAGGAACCGCGGTGTTGGCCGTCGAATGGCGCTAGCTGCGCAGCATTTGTGCACCGCCGCCGTCAGTGTCAGCCAGTTTGCCGTGGCATACGGAGCTCCATCGCAGTCTTTAACACTGGTAGCATGCCGCGACATCGTGGACGTGAACCGTATGTGCAGTTGACGGACTTTGAGCGAGGGCGTATAGTGGGCATGCGGGAGGCCGGGTGGACGTACCGCCGAATTGCTCAACACGTGGGGCGTGAGGTCTCCACAGTACATCGATGTTGTCGCCAGTGGTCGGCGGAAGGTGCACGTGCCCGTCGACCTGGGACCGGACCGCAGCGACGCACGGATGCACGCCAAGACCGTAGGATCCTACGCAGTGCCGTAGGGGACCGCACCGCCACTTCCCAGAAAATTAGGGACACTGTTGCTCCTGGGGTATCGGCGAGGACCATTCGCAACCGTCTCCATGAAGCTGGGCTACGGTCCCGCACACCGTTAGGCCGTCTTCCGCTCACGCCCCAACATCGTGCAGCCCGCCTCCAGTGGTGTCGCGACAGGCGTGAATGGAGGGACGAATGGAGACGTGTCGTCTTCAGCGATGAGAGTCGCTTCTGCCTTGGTGCCAATGATGGTCGTATGCGTGTTTGGCGCCGTGCAGGTGAGCGCCACAATCAGGACTGCATACGACCGAGGCACACAGGGCCAACACCCGGCATCATGGTGTGGGGAGAGATCTCCTACACTGGCCGTACACCACTGGTGATCGTCGAGGGGACACTGAATAGTGCACGGTACATCCAAACCGTCATCGAACCCATCGTTCTACCATTCCTAGACCGGCAAGGGAACTTGCTGTTCCAACAGGACAATGCACGTCCGCATGTATCCCGTGCCACCCAACGTGCTCTAGAAGGTGTAAGTCAACTACCATGGTCAGCAAGATCTCCGGATCTGTCCCCCATTGAGCATGTTTGCTACTGGATGAAGCGGCGTCTCACGCAGTCTGCACGTCCAGCACGAACGCTGGTCCAACTGAGGCGCCAGGTGGAAATGGCATGGCAAGCCGTTCCACAGGACTACATCCAGCATCTCTACGATCGTCTCCATGGGAGAATAGCAGCCTGCATTGCTGCGAAAGGTGGATATACACTGTACTAGTGCCGACATTGTGCATGCTCTGTTGCCTGTGTCTATGCGCCTGTGGTTCTGTCAGTGTGATCATGTGATGTATCTGACCCCAGGAATGTGTCAATAAAGTTTCCCCTTCCTGGGACAATGAATTCACGGTGTTCTTATTTCAATTTCCAGGAGTGTAGTACTTTTAGTGTCTCATTTCCTATCCTAATTCTGTCAGTATTGCCTAATTTAATTTGATTACATTCTATTGTGTTCATTTTACTGTTCTTGATATTCATCTGATAACATATTTGCAAGGTACTATTCCTTCTGTCCAAATGTTCTTCCAAGATTTTTTCTGTCTCAGACAGAATTATGATGTCTTCAGCAAACCTCAGAGTGTTTATCTCTTCTTACAGAACTTTAATTCTCTTTCCAAATTTGTCCTTGGTTTCCTTCAATGCTTGCTCATTGTACAGACTGGATAACGTTGGGTATACCCTGTCGCTCTCGCCACTTACCTACTCCTTTCCTACTGTGTCCTTCAACTGTTATAATTGCTATCTGGTTTCTGTACAAGCTCCCCCACATTCATTCCCCTTGCCTGAATTCCTACTAGTTACACTTTCGTGCTCTGATTTTGGGCTAACTGGCTCACTTCGGTGTTCATAATTACACATACTAGGTGATTGTTTTATATTCACGAGATCTACAAGTGGAGCTTGAATTTCGGATTCAAACACTATCTCAACATTTGCGCCGGCACTTCTCTGATCTGAGATGGTTCCCTCTGCTATGGTGATGCCGTTGGTTGTAGTGGAAGTTGACACTGAAGACTGCCCTGGAATACTTGAAGACGCTGCCATGGTACTGCTGTTGAACTGCGTCCGCCACCAGAAAAAACTGCCTGATGTAACTGTAGCTGCTGCCGATGACTGCGTGTTCCAACCGTCTCAGATACCGCTGTCCGTTAAATGCGCTAACCACTACTGTTCCCTGCACTCAACTTATTTAGACTCTGAGCCCCCATGCAAATTGTCTTTAACGTGATAGATTAGGACCTCTTATTGATAGCATGTGTTAGTTGTGAAAATTATTGCATAATTTCACTGTTTCCAGACACCTATTTGGAAAAAAAAACTTATCTCACACTGTGTTTTGTGAGAGGTTCACCCTACAGAAATCTCTACTGGTTTTGCAAAGGTTTTTACACATCACATAGTATGCTGAATAACAGAGAGCAAAGAAATTACCACTTTGCAGGGCACAAATCCCGGATGAGCCCCCAATTGCGGGCTTTCAAAAAAAGGACTAAAGATGAGTGAAATGAGGTGGTGTTGTGCTGGCCCTCAACTACGAACCCTCTGACTCAAAAATTGCAATGTTAAAAGTTTTGGCTGGTTTCATTGTCTAGGGGCTGGGATACGTAGTTGCCACATCACAGGACAAATATTGCTGAGTCTACAGTATATGATAAGAATACACACATGAATCGAATGGTCGAGAGCTTCTATCACTCGGAAATTGCGAATTATGAATGTAACATATACATTTATAAATGAAAGATTGCAATTAAATAAAATCTGCAGGTACTATCTTAACAACTTTAAATGATGAGTACAATATTAGGAGTCCTTTTGAGAATGCGGTATATTTCTGCAAAACACTTATTGGTGTCGATGGTCCAGCAATTAAATAAAATATAAGCTGAATAACAGGGAAACAATACATTCCTACTGCATGTAATTAGTTATGAACAACAACATAGCTTGCAAGATATTCACTTCTTAATGCACACTACGTCTTACCTGTAGAAGCCACGGAAATCTCACAAGTGCACAAGTCGGCACTCGAAAGTATTTCTATCTGCCGTGACCACGCGCAAACTGCTCCACACTCTTCAAGTCTCTACCTCGCGACTGTTGTGTCCAGCACTTCCCGTCCTGTACCTGTACCATCCAGAATTGCCCTACTGCCAGAACTACCCGTGTCCTCCTCTCCCGAACTCGCTTCCATCCAGTCTTCCTATTCACGAGCACTGTGATTGGCTAGAGCGTTCATGCCATGTCTTCAATCCAACGTCCACTCACAAACATATTTAAACACATACAAAATACTGGAGTTACATTTAAATAACTCGAAGTTAAGTAAATATTCCTACAGCTGGGTCATAAACACGCTGTAACACACATTATTAGATACATAAATAAATTAAATAAACATATATTAAAGGAATAGAAGAAGAGGTAGACCAGTAGCCTAATGTCTCTGTGCTTTCTAAACCACAGTAAATGTTTAACCATTCTCTTCATGAATAGTATATAGCGGATATAACGTTTTTTCATGTAACTGTGGAGTACGTATGGTCTGACACAATCAATAGTAATCGGCCACTTTGACCTGCAATAACTCATGTCCTATTCAAGTTACATGCCTGTAATTCATACCCATTTAGGTTTACACTAATAGCATTCTAAAGACATGGTGATTGACAAAATCAGATGAAGCATTTATGTTTTGGAAATTTGTTGCTGGGTGTTAATTGTATAATTTACCATCAGATACATAACTTTAGCCTAATAAAGATTTTGAAAATCTGATTACACCATCAGAATCATTGTGCAGATAATAGTAATGTACATGTTTATTTTTGAGGTATCATGATTCATCTGGCTACTATTAATCTTTATATGAACTGTGAAATATCTGCCATTAAGATTTCACAAAGTCTGCCATCTTTGGCCCTCCTGGCACACAGCGTCACCAAGAATTCCCAGCCATGCAGCTGGACCATGTGCTGGGGCTACCCCTCTCGTCTGGCTAACATTCGCCACCACAGGTTTGCTGTCAGGCCCCAGCTGACCAAGCGGCCCGTGTGGCCACGCCAACTTAGGATATTCTCAGGGCACCACAATTCACTCGTTACCTCACAGATGCATGGTGTGCTCCGGAACACTTGTGCGTGCGCCAGCATTGTGCTGTTTCAGCAGAGATGTCACAGATCACCATCTATCCTACTTTGGAAAGCAGACAAGCCTGTGGACCCCATGTTCTGTGAAGAGTTGTGGATGTACAACATTTTAGCACCTTGTGGTAGTTTCACTGTTCTCTACCTCTTTCCATAGATGGTCATGACAGTAGCACTTGAACATTTGACTTTGTCACCCATACCTTTGCTAAGTTGATCCCCTGTCCATGTTTGCTCCACTTACATACTTTTTGTACCATGTCACATGCCTGCAGTGCCACCAGGTGACATCCAACATCACAGTGGGCAGTAGTCATAACGTTTTGGCTGATCAGTGTATATCCAGAGCAGTTTGAAGTAAAATGGTCACGTAGAGAGTAGGGAAGACAAATGCCAAACAGAAATTTCTAGCAGGCCCATCCTACGGAAGTGAAATCCAGCCACAAGAGAAAAGCTTTATGCAAAACCCAATTCTTGAGAATTGTTTGTAGATCCCTTACCAAGTTGGATTAGTGAAAGAGATCGATTAGATTTAAAAAAAGGGGGTTGAATTTCTTGTCAACATTGAGGTCATTAGAGAGAATAAAAAAAAAAAAAAGCTGCTTTGTTTGTTTAGTGAACATTACAGAATTACTCAACAAACCCTAATGTGAGACGCTGCAAGAGTGACATGCATTGTGGAGAGTTATATACTCTCGAATTTCTGAGATACCACATTGCATTACTAGTCAAGAAATACATTTTTTTTCTACCAAAACAATCCTGCCTGACAATAATGACTGTAAAATGATGTTGTACACAGTTCTTCTCATATACCATCAGCAAATGAACAGTAAAGTGGAAGGGATTAGGTTTCCATTTCTAATGTACTCAATATCAGTGAGATTTAAGCTCTGATCTTCCTTCCTACTTGCCTTTGCATTTGAAAAAGAATCCACAATATGAATATAGTAAGGGTTAAAGATGCCGGCTGCTTTATTGAAATTTGTCAGAAGTCATACAGTCTCATACTTTTTCTGAACATGAATAATTCAAGTAAAATCCTGCACAACAGTAAGAGCTGCTTCTGTCATCTACATCATGTCCACAAAATACACAGCTAGGTGGCTTTGCCATCACCATTTTAGGTCAGAGGGATGTAGTTAGTATACATGGCTGGTACCTAATGATCTGCCCACCAACCACACAGCAGAGAGCTTGTGTTGCCAAACTGTCAAGGTGCCCACAACTCTACTGCAACTCATCTTGCCTCTGACAGCTACTGTGGTATTTGGGGGCACCACAGCACCACTGTTGCTGACACTAGCTCACCTCAGTGTGCCACATGGTACAAGCATGACTTCCCAGTATTCTTCAACCTGCGGCTTTACAATATGCTGCACAGCAGTTCAACTGTCAGTCTGCGAGTGTGTGAGTTACAGCTTCAGTTCAGAAGTTGACATCAGTGTTCACTAAGCACCATTTGTCTGAGAGTAGTATGTGCCAGTTTAAACCAAGTCCTAGATAGTATAACAGAGGTGGATTTTGCTGACAGAAGTGTTTCATTACTGTGATGTACTGTGAACTAAATTGTACCTTCAAGAACTGTTATCGAATGGTCCAGTTTCTCATCAAATCAGCACAAACTTTCACTTGCATTCATTTAGAAGCTGTTAAGCTGCTGTTCAGAGCCCAGTGTTAGTGTGTAATTGGTTCTTGCTTACTTGGGCACATCTTTCTTCTTGTAGCATGCATCACTCACATATCACTATACTAAAATGGTGATGAGATAAAAAAACGGAAATGTGTCTTGTGCTCAACTGGGTTACCCACCCTACCTTCTTTTGTGTGCCCTCTCTGCACTATTGGCGGGGTTCTGCCTCACTTTCAGACCTCCACTGGTTGTTACTGGACATTTCCTTTTAGCTTCTTTCTTGCATTTCAATTCTCTGTTCCTGTACATCACACTTATGTTGTGACATGGCAGTTTTTGGATATTCCATGTTCCATTGTTGTGTGAGAACAGACCCTCTTGCTCTCAGCTAACTGGTCTCCTTTGCCTCTTTGGCATGGTTACTGCCTGAGCTGTCCCTCCTACAACTTGTCCTGTTATGGGGCCAGCACTTGCACTATCCATGATGCAGCTCCTCTGCCCCCAGTCCCTCTAAAGTTAGAAGTCACATTGTATTCATGGTCTGCCTTCCTTCGTGCATGAGGCTGCCTCCTCCATGTTTCTGCTCTTCTGACGTTCTCCTCCTGTCTGCCACCAGCCCATCAACCTCTTGCCCTTCTGCCTGTAGCACAGTTGCCTTCAGCACTGTCTCCTTTGACTCTGCCACGGTGCCCCCTGCCTTGGTGCCCTCTGCCATGGTGCCTCTTTCCCCAGCGCCCCCTACACCTGCACCACCAGCTCTTGCACTGCCCACTGCTGCATCATGGGCCCCACTGGCTCCTGTGTCCTAGGCCCCACCAGTTCATATGCCGTGAGTCCTGCTCAGTCCCTTGCTATGGGTCAAGCTGCCTCCTGCACCATAGGCCCCACCTACTGCAACACCACAGGCTCCAGTGCCACTGGCTCTGGTGCCACCTGCTCCAGGTCACAGGCTCCAGTGCCACCAGCTCCTGCCCCATTGGCTCTAGCACTTTGGCTCTGGCACCACCTGCTCCAGTGCCACCCCCTCCTGTGCCGCCCACTGCAGCACAGGAACTCTTGCCGCTAATCCAGGCAAACTCTTCTGGTTCTGCAACATGCACTGCATTGCATGTCTCACCACATTCTGCCCACTCACTCGATGCTCTCCTCTGCCATTGCTGGTGAACTCACCTTGTTTCCATTGCACACGTTGCCCTTTGTCCAGCCATCCTTTCTACCTGTTACCAATGTTTAGCTCACATACTTCACGTCCTGCTCCCTCTCTCGGGATTATTTCCATCAGAGTACGGGTCATGCTCATCTCGTGCACTTCGCAAGGCAAGGCACCTTTGCAGCACATGATGTGGCTGCTTTGAGTCTCTGCTTTGTGCCACTCCATCCTGCTTGTTGATACCAGATGTCTCTGGTCGTGATTGTCTCCTGCAACCTCCAGGGCCTCGTTGTCTTCACTGGACTGTTGCCTCTTCCCCTCGGGCACCCTCTGCATGTCTTCAATTGCACTTCTCCAGTACTTCGGTCTGTCGGTTGTGGAAGTTTTGCCACAAGCCTAGCCTTGTCAGGTCGTGGTACCTTCGGTGACCCGATTGCACCTATTATGCCATGGATCCTGCATGTCTCTCACTTCTCCACTCTCCTCCTCACCTTGTCTGCCTCCCTGCCTATGCAGTGGGCTACCTCATCTGGCCATCCCAGATGCCGCTGTGCCTTTTGCAGGAAGCCTGCATCCATAACCGGCATTCCTTGTGAGGGTGGCTCAAGAGCTCTTCCTACCACTGGCCACAAGGCACCTGATGATGTTCCAAGGCATTTAGCTGGCATTGTCTTATCTGGTCCTGGCTGTTGCCATGTCCTGTTCAGGCACTGCTGCCCAGCTGACCTTATTGGTGCTCATGTGTCCTGGTGGCCATTTTAGTTTGAGCACTTCTCTCCCATTGCATGCTGGCACCCTGCCACCTTCCTCCTGGCCAGCCTGCATTGGTACCACATGGCACAGCTTGCAGTCCCACACTGGTTGCCTGCCACACCCTTATCCCAGCATCTTTTCAGATGCTAATTGGGCTCTCACCTCTGTCGCATGCTGGGATGTGTCCTTCCTTTTGGAGGCACTTCTCCTGAATGGCTTCACAACTGCTCTGTAGGGGAGAGGGCTACTGCATTCTCAGCTGTCGCCTACATCACTACTGCCAGCTACACAGCAAAATGACTGCCCCATGGCCTCCATGGGAAAGAGGTATGCAGTATTTGTGTCTGGTATCCAAGGCATTTAGCTGGAACTGTCTTATCTGGTCCTGGCTGTTGCCATGTCCTCTTCAGGCATTGCTGCCCAGCTGACATCATTGGCACCCAAGTGTCCTGATGGCCACTTTAGTTTGAGCACCTCTCTCCCATTGCATGCTGGCACCATGCCACCGTCCTCCTGGCCAGCCTGGCCCCCCTGGGCCACATGGTACAAGCAAAACTTCCTGCTGATGGCTTTATGAGACTCTGCTCATCAGTCAGTTTGTGAGGGTATGAGTTCCAGCTCCAGTTCACGAGTTCAACATCGATATTCACTGAGTGCCATTCATCAGAGGACCGAGGCCTCAGTAGTGTAACAGAGATGCACTTGGCCTATGGCAGTGTTTACTTATTGTGATGGACTGTGTCATGATCTGTACCTTTAAGAACGTTTATCATATAGTCCAGTTTCTCTGCATTAGTAATAAGGTTCTGTTGTTCTTGGTTAACTGGGCACATCTCTCTTCTTGTAGCATGCATCACGCATGTCACAGGGTACTAAAAGAGCCTTAGCTATGAGGAGCAATCATATGGAAACCAAACAAATGGAAAAAAGTAAGTAAAGTGTTTGTTATTTAAAAAGTAATGACCATAATAGTTAATAAATTTATCCCACTGTGAGATAAGGTCCAGCACGTATGTTGCCTAGGTTGTTTTGCATACATCCAGCAGAAGTTCTGCTGGGAACCCCTTACACATCTCCATACAGCTCTCCTATCTCCCCATGAAATTTCCATATGTTTGGAGCCCTGAAGAAAGACATTCATGGTCATTTATTTGCTTTGGATGAAGTGGTGCATGCCTGGGTACAATCATTTTTGCATAGACAACCACAAACATTTTTCAATGGAGGTATTGACCTTCTTGCCTCATTGTTGAATAAATGTTTTGACAGTTATGACTATTACTTTTGAAGTAATAAACAGTTTACAGCCCTCCTTCCTACTTGCTTTCAAATTTGGAAAGATATCCGCATTGGGGTTGCAGTGAGATATAGTAGCTGCTTTATTGAAATTTGTCAGAAGTCATACAGTTTCATGCTTCTTCTGAATATGAGTAATTCATGTAAAATATCAGTGCTACATAATACTAAGAACTTTTATAGACTGAAATTAGTGGAAGTTTAGTAATATCCATTAATATTCTATGAATTATGAAAATTATACTAGAAAATTTGTAAAGTAATGTTCCAGTAATGTGAATATTGAAAGTACTTATAAACGGGGACCTTGAGTTTTCCTCCTGTGCACTCATGTCTCATATGCCCGTTTTGCTTGAATATAACGTACAGTTTATTCTTATGTTTATAGCTCAATGCTTTGATTCCATTTTAGAGTTTGACCATCAATATCTACCTCAACAGATAGTTTGTAACTGGTGTTGAATTTGAATGCTCTGGTGATGAGAAATTATCTACATGACCCATACTAAAATTTGGTGGAGTTTATTAGGTCAGTTTCATGTTCCATGAGTTAGATATACACTGAGGTGACAAAAGTCATGAGATAGCTCCTAATATTGTATCGGACCTCCTTTTGCCTGGTGCAGCGCAGCAACTTGATGTGGCATGGACTCAAGAAGTCATTGGAAGTTCCCTGCAGAAATATTGAGCCATGGAGCCACCATAGCCATCCATAGTTGTGAAAGTGTTGCTCGTACAGGATTTTTTGCATGAACTGACCTGTTGCCGCTGCGAGATTTTGTGCATGAACTGACCTCTCAGTCATGTCTCATAAATGTTCAAAGGGATTCATGTCGGGCAATTTGGGTGGCCAAATCCTTTGCTTCAATTGTCCTGAATGTTCTTCAAACCAATCACAAAGATTTGTGGCACTGTGACATGGTACATTGTCATCTATAAGAATTCCATCATTGTGTGGGAACAAGTAGCTGAAAATAACCATCTGGACCAGAGGACTTAGTCCATTCCCTGCAAATATGGACCACACCATTATGGAGTGACCATCAGGTTGCACAGTGCCATGTTGACAACTTGGGTCCTGGCTTCATGTGGTCTGCGCCACACTCGAACCCTACCATCAGCCCTTACCAATTGAATTCAGGACTCATCTGACCAGCCCACAGTTTTCCAGTATTCTAGGGTCCAACCAATATTGTTATGAGCTCAGCAGAGGTACTGCAGGCAATCTCATGCTGTTAGTAAAGGCACTTGCCTCAGTTGTCTGGTCCCATAGCCCATTAACACCAAATTTCACCACACTGTTCTAACAGATATGTTTGTTATATGTCTCACATTGATTTCTGCATTGTTGCTCATCTATTAGGAGTGACAATTCTATGCAAACACTGCTGATTTTGGTCATTAAGTGAAGGCCATTGGCCACTGTATTGTCCGTGGTGTGTTGAGGGTAATGCCTGAAATTTGGTGTTCTAGGCACACTCATGACACTGTGGATCTTGGAATACTGAATTCCCTGATCATTTCCAAAATGGAATGTCCCAAGCGTCTAACTGCAACTACCATTCTGCATTCAAAGTCTGCTAATTCCCATTGTGTAGCCATAATCATGTCGGAAACCTTTTCAGATGTATCGCCTGAGTACAAATGACAGCTCCACAAAAGTACTGCCCTTTTATACCTTGTGTGCTCTATACTACCGCCATCTGTATATGTGCATATCACTATCCCAGGACATTTGGCACCTCCGTGTATAAAGTAGTCTAGAAATAATTCTCATAATTATCTTTGTGAGTAGATTAGCAGTCGTCTTAATTTCTTGTTAGTATACTTTTACATAAGTAGCTTCTGCATGTTAATGTATATCTTGACTTGTGCCATATCCCTAAAGACCTTCCATCATGAAGCATGATGAGTGGATGAATAAATGGAGTTTGTAATACCTCACTGTGACATGGAAATGTTTCAATTGGTATACAAAATGTTTATATTTCTACAAAGGATGTTGTTTTTACAAAGACTTACTGTGTTTTGTTGAATAATGTATGTGACTAAATAATTTTTTTGTGTGAATTTTTTTGAGGCTGGAAAATTAACATAAAACGCAGCCAACTACATATTTGCATGAGGGTATATTGGCCTTGTGTTCTGTGATGATGGCAATGATATGCTGGAAAATGAAAGGTGGTCTGGATAAACATTTCTCCACATTCTGAAAGTTTTAAAACGAGCTCTTATGAAGTGTGTGTGTGTGTGTGTTTGTTTATGCCATTAGACTCTGAGGTGTTTGGATGTATCACTCTACAAGACTATAAATGTATTTATATTAATGCTAGGCCATTTATGGAAAGACAGCGCTAATTGTCTTGAATGTTTAGATTTGTAGTTCACTGGAACCTTCCAAGAACATTATCCTCATTCTGTCAACAAGCTGGGAGGGCAGGACGAGATGGAAAACAATCATGGTGCCGGGTATACTATGAGACTGAAGAGAAAATCCATAGAATATCATTGATACAGAGACGTATTACAAGCTATAAATCCAAATGTAAAAAAAACAATGCCGAGAATGAACTTAAGGAATTTGAAAAAGTGGTCAGATATTGTGAAGCTGTCACGTAAGTGTTATGACTATAGGGTTTATTGTTTGCCATATCATTTATTTCACTTGAATTGTATTCTGTCCTAATAAGTATGAATTTCTACACATACATCCATCTCCACAAACTGCTGTGAAGTGCATGGCAGAGGGTGCTTTCCATTCTGTCATGTACTAGTGTTTCTTTCCATTTCATTTGTGTGTGGAGCATGGAAAGAATGACTGCTTAAATGCCCCTGTTTTTACTGCAGTTAGTCCAATATTATCTTCTAGGTCCCTACAGGAGGAATACATTGTAGCAAAAATAAATGTTTTTGTCTGTACATCAGGACTAAAAGAAATAAAGTAGTATTTGTGGCCTTTTCTTCCTACACTCTGACAAGGCATGCCAATTTTAGATTTGTATTCTAACTTTCACTTATATAACTTAAAGGAATTGTTAACTAATGCACTGTCAGTATCCTTCACTCTCTGTTGTAATGTAAACATGTATTCTTACACATTGTAGACTTGATATCGTGTCTGGGGAGATGGCATATTTTTGTTTCATTTTTCATCATGTGAGGTCCAGATTAAAATTTTTCTTTGGTTACCATAAATACTTTATGTTATAACCTTTAATCACCAATAATTGCGTGGATATTCAAACACACTCACTTAGAAACAATAGCTGGTTACATGATAACAACTCAGTATCTCTTATTCGACTGCCGTGCCGTGACATGCAGCCGGTGCCATTCGTAGCTAGGTGCCGCTCCCGCGCTCAGCCGAGTTGCGGAGCGTCTCTATCGCCGTTTGCGCGTACTGTCGTGGCGGCACTATTAAATGTCATGGCACTGTCACAACACTTTTCGCCCCTTGAAAAAAAACACTCACTTCCTTGGAGACATGGACAGTGCGGAGACATCCATGGCCTCTTGTGAGGCCCGAGAAGATCCCGCGGAGAGACACGAGAGTATGGTCGAAAATGTCCAGGACGGAAGCTCGTGCGTGGAACATGCCTCCTGGACGAGATGATGGGTGAAAACTCCGGAGCAGCATCCATAGGTGTCGTGGACCTGGGGGTGTGCTCCAACGAGATGGGTCCCGGAGAAGGCGGCGTCGCGACTGGGGCCTGTTCCGGCGTACTCGGAAGCGGTAGTGACGTCGGCTGCATCAACACATACGGTATATCAGCAGCAGCGACAGGACTGGCTTCTCGGGCTGGTGGAGGCGAAGGAAGGGGCGGTGGCATCGGCGTGGCCACCACTCGTGGGCGCATCTGGTCGTAATGGCGAAGAACCATGCTGTCGTCCGTACGTATTTCACAAAGCCGGCGGCCGCGAAGAGCCTTGACCACCCCTGGAATCCATTTAGGGTGAGATCCATACCCTCGTGCCCACACGTCGGTGCCCACCGAGTAATTTCTCGCACTAGGGGACACAGCACAAGGCCTGACAGGGTGAAGCAGGTGCAGTAGAGTTCTCGGTTGGCGGCCATGCAAGAGTTCAGCAGGGTTGCGATCACCCAGAGGCGTGAAGTGATAAGAACTCAGAAATTGCAGCAGAGTGTCATCTGTGGAAAAATCACTAAGGAATTTTTTCATCTGGCTTTTGAAAGTGCGGACAAGGCGCTCAACCTCCCCATTCGATTGCGGATGGAACGGCGGTGCTGTAACATGATGAATCCCTTGTCCAGTACAAAAATCACGGAAGGCCTGCGAAGAGAACTGAGGGCCATTGTCCGTACAATCGTGGAGGGAAGACCTTCTAGCGCAAATATTTTGGACAAAGCCAGCGTCGTTGCGGCAGTGGTGGGCAATGGACATCGAACAACAAACGGAAACTTCGAGAAGGTGTCAATCAACAGTAGCCAATAAGTACCGAGGAAGGGGCCGGCAAAGTCAGCGTGCACTCGTTCCAATGGCTGCACCGCATCAGGCCATGGAGAGGGCATTGTACGAGGTGCAGCCAGTTGTTGAGCACACTGACCACACGCAGCAACCATGTGGGCGATGTCCAAATCAATACCAGGCCAATAAACGTGCCTGCGGGCCAGGGACTTAGTCCGAGAAATACCCCAATGGCCTTCATGCAACAGTTTGAGAACATCTTTGCAAAGAGAGGCTGGCAGCACGACCCGTGGAGATGCGCCATCCGTGGCCAGAAGAACAACACCATCACGAACAGACAGACGAAGGCGCAAGGCATGGTAGTTGCGAAGGGGATCCGATGCCCGGCCCTTGGTCCTGTCCGGCCAACCCTGTTGAACAAAACCGATCACCTGATGCAGGACCTGGTCCTGCGCAGTAGCCGACGCGACCTGCGAACCTGTAAGTGGAAAACCCTCGACCTCACGATGTTTTTCCTCATCAATGTGGAAACAGACTAGTTCATCACGATCGAAAACCGGGTCGGGACCCATCGGCAATCGCGACAATGCGTCAGCATTGGCGTGCTGGGCCGTGGGGTGATAGTGAATCTCATAGTGAAAACGAGACAAGTATAAGGCCCAACGTTACAGGCGGTGAGCTGCCTTATCCGGAAGCGACGCCGATGTGCTGAACAGAGAGACCAGAGGCTTGTGGTCGGTGATGAGGTGAAACTTAGAACCATACAAAACAATGCTGAACTTTTTTAGAGCATAAATGATAGCGAGCGCCTCCTTTTCGATTTGACAGTAACGCCGTTGCGCATAGTTGAGGGTCTTGGAAGCATAGGCGATGGGTCGTTCCGACCCATCCTCATACCAATGGGCGAGAACAGCCCCTAGGCCATACTGTAATGCGTCAGTCACCAGAACCAAGTGCTGACCCGGAAGGAATGTGGCAAGACAAGGTGCTGACTGCAAATGAGCCTTCAGGCGGACAAAAGCCTGCTCACACTCGTCGGACCAACAGAAAGGGACGTTTTTGCGTAACAGCTGATGCAGAGGATGAGCTACCGCCGCCGCGGATGGAATGAATTTGTGATAATAAGCAATCTTGCCAAGAAATGCCTGAAGTTCTTTGACCGTAGACTGCCGGAGTAGAGCATTAATGGCCGCAACGTGCTGACTTAGAGGACGTATACCCTCGCGGGACAAGTGGAAACCAAGATACACAATGGAGGGTTGGAAGAACTGTGACTTGTCCAGATTGCACCTCAACCCAGCTGAATGCAAAACCTGAAACAGTGAATGCAAGTTGTGAAGGTGCTCCTCAGTGGAGGCTCCCGTGACAACAATGTCATCGAGATAGTTTATGCAGCCGGGAACGGAAGCCGTGAGCTGTTCCAAAAACCGCTGAAAAATGATCGGCACGCTAGAGACGCCAAATGGTAATCGCTGGTACTGATACAACCCACAAGGAGTGTTGATGACGAGAAATTCCTGGGAAGAAGCATCCAATGGCAACTGATGGTACGCCTCCGATAAGTCAAGTTTGGAAAAGAACTGGCCCCCAGCGAGCTTGGTAAATAACTCCTCAGGACGGGGAAGAGGATAAGTGTCAATGAGGCTCTGAGTGTTGACAGTGGCTTTAAAATCACCACACAATCACAGACTCCCGTTTGGTTTAGAAACCACCACGATTGGCGATGCCCATTCGCTGAAGTTAACAGGAAGGAGAATCCCTGAAGCTGTTAACCTGTCTATCTCAGCCTTGACAGGTGCACGCAACCCCACCGGAATAGGGCGTGCCCGGAAAAACTTAGGGCAAGCTGTAGGTTTAAGAGTAATGTGGGGTTCAAAATCCTTGGCACGACCCAGACCAGCAGAGAACACGGACGAAAATTCAGAGCACAATCCATCCAGCTGTTGATACGGAATATCCTCAGATATGAGGTGCACATCATCATCAATGGAGAACCCAAACAACTGGAAACCATCATAACCGAACAGGTTTTCAGTGCCCGCATGATCCACCACATAAAACGTGAGGGGCCTAACAACAGACTTGTAGGCAGTGGAAGCATCAAACTGGCCAATGATAGGAATTTTCTGTTTATTATAAGTTCTCAGATTTTGCGTAACTGGAGACAAGGGAGGGGAGCCCAACTCCAAATACGTGCAAGAATTAATGAGCGTTACTGCAGAACCAGTGTCCACTTTCATGCAAATGTCTTTATCCAGAACACGAACAGTAACAAACAACTTATTTGTTTGAAAAAGCACACAGTTAACATCCATGTCCAATGCCTCGTCCCCGTCGACAGGAACATTAGGGGACTGACACACGGAAGCAATGTGGCCTTTTTTCCTACATGAATTACACGTGGCCCAACGTTTTGGACACGCAGCCCTGTCATGCTGTACGAAACAACGTGGACAAGAAGGAAGTGTGGAACGAACCTGCTTCTGTGGTTGCTGTTTCCGCTGCGAGCGTTGCGGCCCAACGCTACGTTGTTTACGCGAGTGAACCGCCACCACATCTTCCTTTTCCTGTGAAACAGGCAAATTGTCCGTGTCGAAAGTTGACTGTACAGCGCCTACATCACACCACGCGTTTATTTGCGCGCCAGCAGCGTGAGACACTTCAAAGGATTGAGCAATGCTTAGAACTTCCGACAACGATGGGTTTGGCAGTTGTAGGGCATGTTGCCGAACTTCTTTATCAGGAGCAAGCCGTAGAATAGCATCCATAACCATTGAATCAGCATAAGACTCATGATGAGTGTCCGTGACAAACTGACATTTCCTACTCAGACCGTGTAGTTCCGCCGCCCAAGCCCGGTAAGATTGATGGGGCTGTTTACGACACCGGTAGAATGCCACACGGGCGGCAACAACGTGGGTGTTTTTTCTGTAATAGTTAGACAATAGGTCACACATTTCTTGGAAGGACAGAGAGGCAGGTTCCCGCAGAGGGGCTAACTGAGATAGCAGCTGATAGATCTGTGGGGAAATCCAAGATAGAAATAATGACTTACACATAGGAGCGTCGACAAAGCCGAAAGCCAAGAAGTGTTGCCGCAAACACTTCTCATAATCCTCCCAGTCTTCAGCGGCCTCGTCGTAAGGAGGGAATGGAGGCAGAGAAGAGGAAGACAGATGATGAGTAAGTGACGTCGACAATGCCTGAATAGCAGCCGTCAGCTGTGTTTGTTGTTCAATGAGCGCTTGCATAAGCTGTTCCATGTCTGCGCCATCACGAACACACAAATCCACAATGCAGTGAAAATATCCCATCCTCGTCGCCAAAAAGTGTTATAACCTTTAATCACCGATAATTGCGTGGATATTCAAACACACTCACTTAGAAACAATAGCTGATTACATGATAACAACTCAGTATCTCTTATTTGACTGCCGTGTCGTGACATGCGACCGGCGCCGTTCGTAGATAGGTGGCACTCCCGTGCTCAGCCGAGTTGCGGAGCGCCTCTATTGACTTTTGCGCGTACTGTCGTGGCGGCATTGTTAAATGTCGTGGCACTGTCACAACACTTTAATTGCTACTTTTTTTTATTTATTTGATTGATGCATCAGAGAAATGCTGAAAAACCTCAACTGTCTGACTCTTGGAGATAGATGTTGACTATTCTGTCTGAGGATACTTACAAAGTTTGAAGAATGTATTACTTGAAGATTCAGGGAATATACTGCAGGCCCCCATGTATTCCTCCTGTAGAGATCTAGAAGATAAGATTAAATTGACTGCAACACACACACAGGCATTTAATCAGTAATTCTTTCCATGCTCCATGCGCAAATGAAATGGAAAGAAACACTAGTGTATGAGAGAATGGGAAGCACCCTATGCCATACACTTCACAGTGGTTTTCAGAGATGGATGTGTCTGTAGAAATTCATCCATATTAGGACAGAAATTTTTTTGGAGATTTATTTTAATCACTGATCCACAAAAATTATTTGTCAAGTATTTTATGTCATTAAAATGATCCAGTGTTTGTACACAGTATGTGGGTTTTAATTATTGAAATAGCAATTATTACTTTTATTTTTTATGTGTCTGACTATATTATTAAATTTTTTGTATTAGGTGCCGACATAACATCATTTCAGAACATTTTGGTGATCCCAAAGTACTGTGCAACAAACAGTGTGATGTTTGTGCAAGCAAACCCCCAGCAGGAGATGCAGTGGTAAATCTTTTGAGTTCCAAATATAGCAGAACGGAGAACTGTCAGTTACAAGTAGATAAAAGCACTGCAGATACAGAAGAAGAGAGGTACTGTATTATTAGTTATATATGAATCACCTACAACTTGCACTGCAAATATTGCAGAAATGGAAAGTGGTATTGATGTGTGGTTTTCACATAATGAATTTGGGGCTCATATTTTTAACTAATCAAGAGATTGTAACAAAACTTAGAAAGTGTACTTTATGTGCAAACACACTTTTTATAAATGGAGCAATGCCTATTAACATTAGCAAACTAAAAGTACGGTAAATTAGAATGTCAGTGGTGTTTGTTGCAGAATTCTAGTTTGAGTCATTTATGAGGTATTGTATTTTGAAAATTCCCACTCTGACACTTGTACAGCACCTGTGGTAGCACACATTAAAGAATAACACAAGGGCATACACTGGTCATGTGGATTCTGACCAGTAATGAGATAACTGACCATCAGTGGTCGTGTTCAAAATGACCACTGGCAGTGGCAATATGCACTTCCAGTGTGGTATGCAACAACTGCTGCACACATACTACCATTTCAGTGGAGATATCCAAGCAGGCTGCAGTAATATGTCATTGCATATCATTGAATGTAGTTCGCATGTCCTTGTAGACGGTGTGTTTCAGCTTTCCACAGAAAAAAGCCTACAGGCATCAAATCCAGGGAACAGGCTGGCCATGGTACAAGTCCTTTGCGTCCAGTCCAAATATCTGGAAACAGTTCATGAAGACATGCTATGGTTGACTATCCCACACCATACATTTACACTCCATGGAAACTGAAATTCTACCTGACGAAGCCAACATGATTGTCGTAATTGTTTCCATGCAGCTCTTGACGGAGAGTGATATGTTGGAGATGGAACCTATGTCGATAGAGATTGTGTAGGACAGTTGCCTGACTCATGTCACTTTCTCATGCGATTGCGCAGGAGCTAACTTGCAGATCAGCTGCAGCAGCAGCAAGAACATTAATTTCCCCCTCTTCTGTTGTCACTTGTTTCCTTTGTTATATCATTTAGGTGTTACACTACCACTTTCATGTAACTGGTGGAATGAGTTGATAAATAATGCCGAGATGGTTGATGTCTAGTAGGATATTTTGCTGCATACACTATACAAGAACAAACTGCATTCTTCTACACTCTCCATACACCATGAGCATGTTGACTTTTTTGCATTGGTTAATCCCATTGTCCGCACACGTCCTGCTGCTTGGACTGCCACACACTAGCTGACTAGCAAGTCACAGTGTACTTAAAGAAAACACAAGCATACTGTAAGCAAACACAACAAGATTGTACCTAGCAACTATGCCAGTTGAGTAGCACAAACAAGTGTTGGTGTGAAAACTTTTCAAACTACAATACCTTGTAAACAAATTGCACTAAAATCCTGCAACAAACACCTTCAACATTCTAATTGACCTCACTTGTAGTTCTATTTAAAGAAGCGTGTGTTTGCTCAAAAAATACACTTTCTAAGTATTATTACAATCTGTTTATTGGCTAATACAAGCTCCTGACTACCAATCCATCTGTGAGAACCGCACGTCAATAGCACTTTGCATTTCCACAATATTTGTGGTGCAAGTTTTAAGTGATTCACCCTGTATATCTTCACTGCCTTCATTTCATATTTTCTCACAATGATCAGTCTTCAAGATTTTTGACCTGAATAAACACTGATATTGGGTCATAAACATAAACTGTTCATAGAACTGTGTGTAAAAATTACAGCAGCATGAAGAATGAATGGGAATGTTATGAAACTTGCACAACATTCAGAGCAGAGTATTGCATGCATATTATAATAATGACATAAAAATAATGTGGTCGGGGTGATAGACTGAAATTTAAGACAAACTGAAATGATAGAACTAACACTGAAAGTGTAAGTAAGGATAGTGTAATTAGACAATATGATTCACAAAAAAATATCTCAATATCCTCTCATCTATAAGTAGACAGAGAGAACTGATATATTTTATGATGTGATTGAAGCAAACTGGGTGTTAGATCTCATGCTTTACTTAAACTATAGCTCTGCTTTCTGGTACATATGGGCCAATTGGGACCAACTGACTGCCATGTCATCCTCTGCAGAAGGCATCATTTGAATGCCGTATGAAGGCAGCAGGATATCTCAGTAGAGTGTCTAGTTTGTGAGTTGTAATGAGCCTCTGACAAAGAGTGACTAATTTTCATTTTGTGTTGAAACGAGCCTCAGACAAAGAGTGACTAATTTTCATTTACAATGTTCATTTTAGTTTAAATTCTTAAATTTCTTGCAGTTGCTGCATTGAGATGCAAACTGTGTTAGTGACCCTTCGCTCTCAGCTGAAGGCAGTGCTGGCTTCAGCCATGCAGCTTGGGGTGATTGCCAGTGGGCCTCATTGTGAGGGGCCATGCATGGTGATCTAGTGGATATTCAGCACATCCCTTGCATCTGCCAACTTGTTGACAATAGTGACTCACCTAGTTGCTGCCCCCACTGAGGGAGACCCTTCATGTTTCGTTGAGTGGGAAGTCACTTCAAGGTCTGGCAGGTAGCGAAAGACAATCCAGAGGGCCAACTGAAAGGCCTCCTTGGTTCATCTGACAAACAGATTTGAAGTGCTATCTGTGGCTGTTAAAGATCCTGAGCCACATGCAGTCACTTTCTGTGTTTCAGAGGAAGCCTCTCAACCAGCAAGATCTATGTATTGACAGAGGGTGGGATTACTGGTAGTCACAAGGACCAGTGTTAGATGCATAATGGGGTCCCTTAACATTATGGCTGCCAAGGAGGGGAAGAAATCCAATGTGCGCTCTGTGTGCATACCAGTAGGAGTTATTCCAGATGTAAAATCGGTGCTTCTGGATACCACGAGGAGCACAGGATGCAACCATCTGCCAGTGGTGGCTCATGGCAGAAATAATGATGTGTGTTGCTTTAGATTGGAAGAGATTCTCTCTGGTTTCAGGCAGCTATCAGAATTGGTAAGCACTGCCAGTCTTGCTTTTGAGATGAAAGCAGAGCATTGTCAATAGGACCAGTTGCAGAATTTTGTTACAGACCCAAGTGGATGGTATAAATCAGAGGCTCAGATGGTTCTGTGGCTGTGTAGGCTGCAGGTTTCTCGACTTGCAGCATAGGGTGGTGGGGGATTGGGATCCTCTGAGAAGGTCAGGGACCCACTACATACAGCAGGCAGCTACACATATAGCAGGGGCTGTGTGGAGTGGACTGGGTTTTTTTAGGTTGGATGGTCTCAGGAAAGTATCGAATGAGCTATAGTCGCAAAGGGTTCAGTACAAACATAGGATGAGGATAGTTTTAGCAACTATCAGTATTGTCATAGTTGTGTTGAGAGGGAGCCAGAGCTCCAAGTGCTAATAGAAAGCACTGAAGGTCAAATTGTTATACATATTGAAAGGTGGCTAAAGCCAGAGATATCAGCTGAAATGTTTACAAAGGACATAATGGTGTTCAGGAAAGATGGGTTAAATAATATTGGTGGTGGACTGTTTGTTGCTGTCAGAAATAGTTTATCTTGTAGTGAAACTGAATTGTATACTTCCTGTGAGTTAATACGGGTAGTAGTTGTACTTGACAACCAGAATAAATTAATAATTGCTTCCTTTTACTGACAACCCAACTCTGCTGATTCAGTTGCTGAACAGTTCAAAGAAAACATGAGTCATATCAAATAGATAACCCACTCATTCATTATAGTTAGTGGTGACTTCAATCTACCCTCAATATGTTGATGAAAACATGTGTTAAAGTTGGTGGTTGGTCCAAAACATGCTCCAAAATCTAACAACATGCTTTCTCGGAAATTTCTTGTGAACAGTTAGTTCAGGAGTCCACTTAAATTGTGAATGGTTGTGAAATGAAAGTTGACTTCTTAGCAACAAATAATTCTGAGCAAATAGAGAGAATAATGACAGATACAGGTATTAGTGACCACAAGGTTATGAGACTCAAAGCTCTAAGCACCCAGATGCACCAAAAATAAACAGAAAATACATCTATTTAAGAAAGTAGATTAAAATTCACCTGATACCTTGCTAAGAGATGGTCTCCACTCCTTCCAAACTAACTATGTAAACATAGGCCAGATGTGGCTTAAATTCAAAGAAATGGTATTGGCAGCAATTGCGTGATTTTTACCAAATAAAAAGACTTCAACTCAAGTTGCATGCCTATGAAGTATCATCTCATTTGTGTGACTTGATTTGTGAATTCCTGTCAGAAAGGTCACAGTTCAAAGTAATTGTTGGTAAGTCATCAAGTAAAATAGAAATGACGCTTGACATTCCCCAAGGAAGTGTTATGGGATCTCTGATGTTCATAATCTATATAAATCATTCAGGATACAATTTATGTAACCCTTTAAGACTATTTGTAGATGATGCTGTCATCTAGTAATCTCATCAGAAGATCAAACCCAATTTCAAAATAATTTAGACTGGATATCTGTATGATGCAGAAAGTGGCCATTGATTCTAAGCAAGGAAAAATGTGAGGTCATTCACATGAGTAATAAAAGGAATACATTAAATTTCATTTACAGGATAAGACATACAAATCTAAAGGCTATTAATTCAACTAAAAGTCTAAGAACTACAGCCACAAACACCTTAAATTGGGATGATCACATAGACAGTGTAGTGGAAAAGGCAAATGAAATACTGCATTTTATTGGCAGAATACTTAAAAGATGGCACAGGGCTACTAAAGAGACTGCCTACACTATACTTCTCCATTCTCCACTAGAGTATTGCTGTGCATTATGGGGTCCTTAGCAGGTGGGTGCAGATCTCTTCTGAACAGCACATTGCAATGCATCCCAGATATGCTCGATAATGTTCATATCTGGGGAGTTTGGTGGCCAGTGGAAGTGTTTAAACTCAGAAGAGTGTTCGTGGAGCCACTCTGTAGCAATTCTGGATGTGTGGGGTGTCGCATTGTCCTACTATAATTGCCCAAGTCTCATCAGAATGCACAATGGACATGAATGGATGCAGGTGATCAGACAGGATGCTTACATGTGTGTTACCTAGCAAAGTCATATCTAGATGTATCAGGGGTCCCATACCACTCCAACTGCACACACTCCACACCATTACAGATCCTCCATCTGCTTGAAATGTCCCCTACTGGCATGCAGGGTTCGTGGATTCATGAGGTTGTCTCTGTACCTGTACACGTCCATCCACTCGAAACAATTTGAAATGAGACTCGTCTGACCGGGCAACATGTTTCCAGTCATCAACAGTTCAATGTCAGTGTTGACGGGTCCAGGCAAGGTGTAAAGCTTTGTGTCACCCAGTCATCAATGGTACACAAATGGGCCTTTGGCTC
Organism: Schistocerca americana; assembly: GCF_021461395.2. NCBI lineage: Eukaryota > Metazoa > Arthropoda > Insecta > Orthoptera > Acrididae > Schistocerca > Schistocerca americana. The sequence continues at coordinate 850,079,133 of NC_060130.1, read as the reverse complement.
TGAAAGCCCATACCAATGATGTTTTGTTGAATGGTTCGCACGCTGATACTTGTTGGTGGCTCAGCATTGAAACCTGCAGTAATTTGTGGAAGGGCTGCATTTCTGTCACACTGAACAATTCTCTCCAGATATTGTTGGTCCCATTCTTGCAGGATCTTTCTCTGGCCTCAGTGATATTGGAGATTTGATGTTTTACTGGATTCCTGATATTCACAGTACACTCTCGAAATGGTCATATGGGAAAACCCCATTTCGTCACTATGTTGGAGATGCTGTGTCCCATCACTGATGCGCTGACTATAACACCAAGTTCAGACCCACTTAAACATTGATAACCTGCTATTGTAGCAGCAGTAGCTGATGTAACAACTGCACCAGACACCTGTTGTCTTCTATAGGCATAGCCAACTGCAGCACCGTATTCTGCCTGTTTACATATCTCTGTATTTGAATGTGCATGCATATACGAGCTTTTTGGTACATCTGTGTATGTCCATATATGTCAAGTTTGACATCCACAGTATCACAGTTACATTTGTTTGTTCTTGATAATTACCAATGTGTTGTCTGCCCCTGGTAGCTGAGTGGTCAGTGTGACAGAATGTCAATCCTAAGAGCCTGGGATCAATTCCCAGCTGGGTCGCAGATTTTCACTGCTAAGGGAATGGGTGCTGTGTTGTCATAATCATCATCATTTCATCCCCATCAACGTGCAAGTCGCCAAAGTGGTGTCAAATCAAAAGACTTGCACCCGGCGAATGGTATATCCAATGGGAGGCCCTAGTCACTCGACATTTACATTTTACCAATGTGTTGATAGTCCTTGTTCCACAGATCTCATACTTCGGTGTTACTTGTAGCTACCTGTCTAGCATACAGTAGTGTCTCAAACAAAGCCTACTTCTTCATAAACAGTTATATGGTGGTGAATGGGTAGTGCCTCATTCTTTTGTATATTGTGGTAATCTCTAAGCAGAGTCTCAGCTCTGAAAATCTTTGGTGGGTAGATATTGCTTAGCAGGGGAAGCCAGGAGACAGGAGTTGGTCTGATTGCACCAGTAATCATGTGCATCATGTTGAGTTGCACATTGATGAGGCTGGTATGACAACTACTTGTATTACACCATGCTGAAGCACACCACTCTGCAGCCAAAAGAAACAGTGCAAAGTCTCCATTGGATACCCCCAGGTTGTGCCACACAGTCTCTGAATGATGTTGTGAGTTTTAATCTTGGCTGATGTGTTTTCCAGATGTTTTTTAATAAGATAGAGTGCAGTCAAGTGTTATGCCAAGATACTTGGGGTAACAACCTACAGATTAGCATGTTTGTTTTTAAGCTGAAATGCACAAGTCTTGCTCTGACTGTTACTGGGCTTCAGTCTACATGTTTTGAAATATTAGTTAAGGACTGCTAAGTCTGACTGACATAGCCCTTTTAATTGACAAGCCAGAACAATGTCACCTGAATAACAGAATTTCATTGAAGTCGTTTCTGGAAGGTCAGAAATATAAAGGCTGAACAGGAGAGGTACAAGAACTGAGGCCTGTGGCAGGCCATTGTTTAGTTTTTGTATCAAACTTCTATTTTTCCCCGAAGCAAACCTGAAAGTATCAATTACTTATCATGTTATTAAAAAGAGATAAAGGTTGTATGAAAGTTGTCACCACAGCTTTGATGAGGCCTAAAACCCGCTTGTTCCATTTGAATGTGTTCTAAAATACACCCATCAATTCTGTTGTAAATATCTCTCCAGGAGCTTATACATGCAACTAAGCAGGGAAATTGGGTGAGAGTTCTGTGGGAGATTCAGTTATTTGTTAGGTTTTAAGATTTTCACAATTTTTGTATTTTTCAGTTCCTTGGAAAGCATTTCTTTTTTTAAAATAATAGAGAAGAACTGAATCAGATAATGTTTGGCATTTTTCCTTGGATGAGTTAAAAATTCTGAATTTATGTTATCAGACCCCTTGGCCTTACCACTTCTAACTTCCGCTAAAGCTACCTCTACTTCATCTAAGGTGTGTGGGGAACAGATTTTTTATCTCTTTTTGATCCTGATTTTTTATACCTGAGCAATCTGGACATATTTACAATATGGTTAGCAGTATGACGCTGAAACACCAGGCTTCTGATCATGTTTATTAAAGGAGCCACCCGATTTATGGAGCAAAGACCAAACCTTCCTACTTGAACATTTGAAATTCAGGTTTTCTACCATTCAGACGAGTGCACTTTGCTTGCATTATTGAAATTATGGAGAAGCTAATTTGCGATGTCACTGTCTCCATTTCTGTGAAACTGTTCATATAGGTGTTCACATCTCTCATCCCACCCTGGGATATATTCTCTCCTATATCCATGAGGAATATGTTTCTTAACAGATGCAAGAACAGCTTCAACAAAACAGCTGTAGCTCTGGAGTTCTGGTGGAATCAAACAAATATATTTTTCCAGGTGGTCTGAGAAACCCTGCCAAATTGTCTCTAAAATTCCACCTAGGTCATGGCACTGATGTTACCAGTGGGATGGATAAGCCAATATTGAGAATAACAGGCCTGTGTTGGCTATATGGGAAGTCTGACAGGACTTTTCTTGATGTAGGAATTGGTTGGTCTTTATGATCATCGGAGACAAAACAGACATGTAGGTTATAGTCTCTGTGCTATGCAGCTGATCTAAATGTATCCAAATCCTTGGTGTCAAAAACTAGTCAAAGATTGTTATTTTCAACCCAATCAATAAGTGCATTGCGACAGTTGTTCTGTGGATACTTCCACTGTTCATGGTGGCTGTTAAAATCACCAGCATTTATTGATGATAGATGGACAATAATTGATTGAAAATTTGGTGGCCACTCTCCATTAGGTGATTTGTAGATATTATAGGTGGAGAGCTCTTCAAACTTTCTTGAAACATTATGAATTTCATCAGCTGTATTTGCTGATATTAGGAGTGTGTGATCAATGTTAGCTCTAAGATAATTAACAACACCATAACCACTTTGGAAGTTGTGCCAGTAAGCTCACAGCCATATAATCTTTCCTCTTTTACAAAAATCTTCTTCATTTGATGCATGTGTTTCCTGGATTGAAACTGCTTCAGTATTACTACTTAAGGAGACTGGTCCATGAATAATAGGGATAAACTTGAAAAAACTGTCAGTTGTCTAAACAGTGTAACCCAAAGAATAAGATTTATAAGCCCTTATAATGCTTACTGTCTTTTAAGACATCCTCTGGGAACATTTTTGTGTATGAACTACACCTTTAGTTCTCACACTTTTGATTTTTTTTTTTTTTTTTTTTTTTTTTTTTTTTTTTTTTTTTTTTTTTTGTTGCAAGTGAAATAAACCATGCTAATTATTTATGTACATCATAGGTACAAGTTACTCAAAATACAAACAAAGTAGAATGTTTATTTTATTCCTGTAAGCTCTTTACAGTATTCTCTTTAAAGCAGACTATTGAATACATGGTGCTGTCATAAATAGTGGTACAAAAAAATTTTAAGTATGATATCAAACATTTTGGAAACGAATTCAGGGTTTTTCTTCAAAAAAACATTTCATTTTCAAAGTTAAGTCACAAGAGTAGTGTACTTTTTAGTTAAGCATGTTTTCAGACAGTATACAAAATTTCAGCTCTCTATCTTTAATAGTTTTTAGCCAGAGTGCACCAGATCATGAAATGATTTAACTTTCGGGAAATCCAAGTTAAAGTTAAAACATGCTTTTTCTATTAAACTTGCGTGGGTCTAATGCATCCCAGGTCCTTATTAATCTTGTTTCCTGTGTTGTTCTTCCTCCCTTCTCTTTTTCACACTTCTTCTTCTTACTCTGGCTTCTTTGGTGGCTTCCAACACTGATTTTTCTGCTTTGAAGAGTCTCCTTCGGTCAATGGCTAATAGAGCTCTATGCATATTTGGTCCACTAGGCACTCCCATCAATTCCATAACATTAAGCCTTGACATTGAACCATCACTGAAAAATAAAACAGCATCTAGCACACCTATTTTCGAAGTATTTAGTCCTACTAGAACAGTTTTTGGTATCCGTTCCCATATACAATTGTTGGAACTTTCATTTGGATTTTGAATCCTACCATATAAATATTTATCTAATAATCTTGTGACACAAAGATCCCTATATATAGGTTTTATAACTTCCATTATAGCAAATGGCAAAGAATGTTTATGGTTGTAGGTCTCACCTTGAGTAACAGCCCGCTGGTAGCCACATCATGAATCACTGCCAGGTGGGCGGAGTGTATGACATGAGTTGTCACCCGTAGAGGATTTATAAAAGAAGGTAGCCCATTCTACCTTTTTCATTCCCTCAAGGTCATTTTTATTTTGTCTTATGGTTTTTCCATAATAATACTGCAACCTGTCTATTTCCTTGTCTGCAAGCCAACAACGTCCACTAATGCACTTAATCTTTAAATTACTCTTCAAGTTCCTCAGTCTTGCGCCTGTCATTTTCTGGACATGTGCAACACATTTAATTCTTTCAATTTTTGTGTCAGCATAAAGTTTAGATTCACAAACTTTTTGGTACCCTTTTGAGTCTCCATCTCCTAGGTAATATATATTAATTATGCCATATTTCTCCACTGATCTGTGAAATATTTACGTATTTATTTATCCATCCTTAGACAATATACGGTGTATGGATGTTGTCAGTGAATGTGCAAATTACGGTATGAATTCTAAATATTTTCTTAATGAATGCCATTTTACATTGTTTAATAAGCATGGGTATTTTGATGTAGAACTAACATACATAAATACAAAGCCCTGCAGACATATTACATAAATGAAAGAAGATAATTTATATTGTTAAAATAAATATGCTAGGTGTGCTGATATGGAACTAGCAGACATAAATACATAGGCATAAATACATAATAGATGAATGCAAAAAAAAAAATTTGATGTCAGGTATAACTTATGCTAGGTGTTCCCAACAATTCTTTGGTTTTCATTTAAGATATGCGTCCAAAGTGTAGAAACAATGCTCTTGCAAAACACGTTTTACAGTATTTTTAAAGGAATAAAAATATCTTCACTACACCTTCAGATTCCATCCCTCCACTATAACCACTAAAATTAATCAAACATTTATGGTTTTCAGTTCCACTAGTACAGCCATGACAGTACTTGATAATACATTCCACATCAATGACTTTACCATAGTCCATGAGGTAGCCGTCACTACTCCATTTAGGGAATAATGGCCTCTCCGTTGCCAGGATGGATCAATGGCTGTAGACATACATGTATTGCTGTCATTCATGTCTACACTTTCCTGAACAACATTTTTCATACTATCATTTGCTACTTCTTCTAAAGTCTGCAGAATAATTTTATTGTACCTGTTAAACCTTGTAGGGGGAGGTAAGCCCATAAGGGCACAGAAAATTTGTGCACTTCTGTAACCTTTGCCTATACACCTCATAGCATAAGCAAGTTTAATATTTGTGTTGTAATCTCTCTGTTTAGTTATGCCACAAGTATAACCACATTCTCTTAAATTACAAAAATTGCAAACAATTCTTAATTTTGATGCACAACTTCTAGCATGTATCAACTCAGCTACCTTCACACCAGTTGCGCCACATTCCTTGCACTGCAAATTTATTTATTCATTCAGATAGAGCAGAGAGTTCAGCAATAACAGAACCTTAATCAGTAGTTGGTGTCTCTATATTATCAGCATTAATACTGTCAAGCCCACTGTCCAAATATTTCAGTTTTAGCTTCGAACCACTTGGAGTAATTGAAGTTGATTCAAGTGATGTATCAGGTTGTATTTCAGTATTAGCAGAGTTAATCTGTTTTGATGAACTGATTTCCATAAAATTTATGTTGTTTAACAATGAACTTCTTAATTCTTTGCTTTGCTTTCAGGTGGACTAAGAAACTCACACACATAATAAGAAAAGCATGCACTCAATTACTTTGCAGTAAACAAAATATTTGCACCAAAACAACAGCAGACAATGAATAATGTCTCTGTATAAAAAAAGATAAGCGACTGTAAAGCTTTCACAAGTTAGCCAACTTAAGGGCCTAAAAAGTCATAAAAACAAAACAAATAATAGCAAAACTTTATTTTTAACAGAGCTGACTGTGTGCCATTGAGACGTTGTGGTACGTGCAGCCACTTTAAAATTCCTCTAATTTTGGTACTTTCTGTGGCCAATTTTCCTGGAAGCAAACTTTTTTACGGTCAGGAAACTGCAGAGAATTTTTTAAGACAAAAATAAAAAAATTGGTTGTTTGACAGTTATTCACAATCAAGTCCCCTTAAAACAAATTTTGAGAAGTGGTCACTTCTAGCTCAGCTAATTCCTTCTATATTTAGTCGGCAGACAAATGTAATAGCTCACCAAAAGAGACAATTTTTCCTGATAGATTGAAATATTCTGTTGTTAAACCATTTGGGAAAAGGTCTGATGCCAACAACTACTGCCCAGTCTCATTTCTGACAGCTTTGTCCAAAATTCTTGAAAAACTAATGTATTCTGGAGTAGCTTCACATGTTTGTAAAAATAAAATACTAACAAAATACCAGTTTCATTTTCAGAAAGGGTTTTCGACAGAAAATGATATCTATGCTTTCACTGATTAAATATTAAATGTTCTGAATAACCAAACATCACCAACTGGGATTTTCTGTGATCTCTCAAAGACTTTTGATGGTGTTAATATTGCAATTCTTCTAGATAAGCTTAAGTATTGTGGTATGAATGGGACTGTGTCCAAATGGTTTAATTCATATTTAACTGAAAGAGTACAGTAGGTTAAAATAAACAGTTCACATAATGTCCAAAAATCACAGATTCCTCAAGCTGGGGAGGTATCAAGAATGGTGCCCCACAAGGTTCAATCTTGGGTCCCTTATTGTTCTTAATGTAATATACACTCCTGGAAATGGAAAAAAGAACACATTGACACCGGTGTGTCAGACCCACCATACTTGCTCCAGACACTGTGAGAGGGCTGTACAAGCAATGATCACACGCACGGCACAGCGGACACACCAGGAACCGCGGTGTTGGCCGTCGAATGGCGCTAGCTGCGCAGCATTTGTGCACCGCCGCCGTCAGTGTCAGCCAGTTTGCCGTGGCATACGGAGCTCCATTGCAGTCTTTAACACTGGTAGCATGCCGCGACAGCGTGGACGTGAACCGTATGTGCAGTTGACGGACTTTGAGCGAGGGCGTATAGTGGGCATGCGGGAGGCCGGGTGGACGTACCGCCAAATTGCTCAACACGTGGGGCGTGAGATCTCCACAGTACATCGATGTTGTCGCCAGTGGTCGGCGGAAGGTGCACATGCCCGTCGACCTGGGACCAGACCGCAGCGACGCACGGATGCACGCCAAGACCGTAGGATCCTACGCAGTGCCGTAGGGGACCGCACCGCCACTTCCCAGCAAATTAGGGACACTGTTGCTCCTGGGGTATCGGCGAGGACCATTCGCAACCGTCTCCATGAAGCTGGGCTACGGTCCCGCACACCGTTAGGCCGTCTTCCGCTCACGCCCCAACATCGTGCAGCCCGCCTCCAGTGGTGTCGCGACAGGCGTGAATGGAGGGACGAATGGAGACGTGTCGTCTTCAGCGATGAGAGTCGCTTCTGCCTTGGTGCCAATGATGGTCGTATGCGTGTTTGGCGCCGTGCAGGTGAGCGCCACAATCAGGACTGCATACGACCGAGGCACACAGGGCCAACACCCGGCATCATGGTGTGGGGAGCGATCTCCTACACTGGCCGTACACCACTGGTGATCGTCGAGGGGACACTGAATAGTGCACGGTACATCCAAACCGTCATCGAACCCATCGTTCTACCATTCCTAGACCGGCAAGGGAACTTGCTGTTCCAACAGGACAATGCACGTCCGCATGTATCCCGTGCCACCCAACGTGCTCTAGAAGGTGTAAGTCAACTACCCTGGCCAGCAAGATCTCCGGATCTGTCCCCCATTGAGCATGTTTGGGACTGGATGAAGCGTCGTCTCACGCGGTCTGCACGTCCAGCACGAATGCTGGTCCAACTGAGGCGCCAGGTGGAAATGGCATGGCAAGCTGTTCCACAGGACTACAACCAGCATCTCTACGATCGTCTCCATGGGAGAATAGCAGCCTGCATTGCTGCGAAAGGTGGATATACACTGTACTAGTGCCGACATTGTGCATGCTCTGTTGCCTGTGTCTATGTGCCTGTCGTTTTGTCAGTGTGATCATGTGATGTATCTGACCCCAGGAATGTGTCAATAAAGTTTCCCCTTCCTGGGACAATGAATTCACGGTGTTCTTATTTCAATTTCCAGGAGTGTATTAATGGCTTGCCACTCTGAATTCACAAAGATGCGAAATTAGTTCTTTCTGCTGATGATACAACTATAGTAATCACAACCAACAAACAAGAATTAGCTAAAGTGATTGTAAATAATGTCTTTCAGAAAATTATTAAATGTTTCTCTGCAACTGGAATCTCATTACATTTTAAGAAAACACTGTATATAAGTTCTGTATAGTAAATGACACAACACCATTAATAAATATAGAGTTTTAACAGAAGTCTGTAGCTAAGGCTGAGTATTCCAAATGTTTGGGAGTGTGCATTGATGAGAGTTTGAACTGGAAGGAACACATTGATGATCTGCTGAAATGTTTGCGTTCAGATACATATGCTATTAGGGTTATTGGAAATTTTGGCAATAAACATATAAGAAAGAATGCTTACTATGCCTGTTTTTATTCACTGCTTTCATGCGGCATCACATTTTTGAGTAATTCATCATTAAGTAAAACAGTTTTCACTGCGCAGAAGCATGTAATCAGAATAATAGGTGGAGCCTAGCAAAGATCATCTTGCAGATATTTATGTAAGAAACAAGGGATATTCACACTAGCTTTGCAGTAGATATACATTCATTTGTGAAATTTTTTATGTGGCACAGAAAGTGGTGAATTATGCTGCCACAAAATCTTTTGTCGCTTACCAAAAAACACCAAAGATCTGATAGATAGCCAACAAACATTTAAAAACAAATTGAAAGAATTTGTAAATGACTAACTCCTTCTACTCAATAGGTGCATTTTTGGGTATAAATTAGTAATCTTACAACTAAAAAAATGTAATCTAATCCAAACAAGAGCTGAAGGTCCCAGGATTTTAGTCATTTGATTGTGAGAAGGACTCTCTGCTCGTCTTTGTTTGCCTAAGTTATTCTGCACGCTTGTAGCCAGGAAGTCCAATAAAGATCTGGCTGCTGAGACACACTGGCTCATTTAGTGTTACCCAAGGTGTGCATGCAGTATTTTACCGCAGACTTGAGCTAGCAAGTTCACAGATCTCTGCAGACATTTTCTGTTTATAACTTAAGTTCATAGATCATAGACTTTGAAGAGATTGGCACTGAAGGAAGATCTATTTCAGTTAGAAGACCATGAAATAACATTTTCCAAAACTGTGTCACTATCTCAAGCTAAACATTTCTTACTGGAATTTACAGGGAGCATTTACAATTAGGGAACGTGACAATCATTTTAATAAAAAAAGAGAACAAATCAAATTAGACAATACTGGTTTGAATCCTAAGCAAATAATTTTACTTTGACAAGACGTTTCATTACAGTTTACACCCAAAGCAGTCATCGATCCAAAGATTGTTTTGAACTCCAAAGTGCTTTACTGGGCATGGTCCTGTTGAAGGTGGTATGTCGTTGCCTTTATCCGACCTTTGAACTGACTTACCGACTCAGTTACAGGGAGACCTACAGTTAAACGTAGATTGCGAACCACTGTGCAGCTCAGCATTTTTCACGTCAACAAACTCTGCCAGAGATGAAAGAAGTGACAAGTGACAGTTAAAAGTTCTCGGATTGAACCTGAGATCTTTGGGTTTATAGTGAGCCACTTTACCACTGAGCCACACTTCTTGGAATTATGATGGGTATAAACAATGTAGTGCCTTGAACGAGCGTGAAAGTGTCCATTAAATATTATAGAACTTTCACAATCAGATTTTAAGAGCCTATCATGAATTCTGTGCTGAAGGAGATGAATTATGATGCTTATGTTGTAGTCTACAAGTGAAGAACTACAACCTTGCACTAAAAGATCAAGATACTTTCTCAATATGTCACATATTTATTAAAGAATAAGTGGTACCTCTTTTCTGAATTGGGTCCCAGCCACTCAAAAAAAGTCACTAGAGGAAGCAAATATCTTACTAATATCCGTCAATGTCTGACAGTACAATTTTATTAGGGAGGTAGAATAATTTCTATAAAATGCTATACAATTCTGAAAGACAGGGTACAGATTCTGGTTCTTTTGACTATATTGTGACTGTGCTGTGTTTGGAATGGCTAATTCCAGTTGTTTGAATATATGAATGTATATGGATCGATGACTGCTTTGGGTGTAAACTGTAATGAAACGTCTTGTCAAAGTAAAATTATTTGCTTAGGATTCAAACCAGTATTGTCTAATTTGATTTGTTCTCTTTTTTTATTAAAATGATTGTCACGTTCCCTAATTGTAAATGCTCCCTGTAAATTCCAGTAAGAAATGTTTAGCTTGAGATAGTGACACAGTTTTGGAAAATGTTATTTCATGGTCTTCTAACTGAAATAGATCTTCCTTCAGTGCCAATCTCTTCAAAGTCTATGATCTATGAACTTAAGTTATAAACAGAAAATGTCTGCAGAGATCTGTGAACTTGCTAGCTCAAGTCTGCGGTAAAATACTGCATGCACACCTTGGGTAACACTAAATGAGCCAGTGTGTCTCAGCAGCCAGATCTTTATTGGACTTCCTGGCTACAAGCGTGCAGAATAACTTAGGCAAACAAAGACGAGCAGAGAGTCCTTCTCACAATCAAATGACTAAAATCCTGGGACCTTCAGCTCTTGTTTGGATTAGATTACATTTTTTTAGTTGTAAGATTACTAATTTATACCCAAAAATGCACCTATTGAGTAGAAGGAGTTAGTCATTTACAAATTCTTTCAATTTGTTTTTAAATGTTTGTTGGCTATCTATCAGATCTTTGGTGTTTTTTGGTAAGCGACAAAAGATTTTGTGGCAGCATAATTCACCACTTTCTGTGCCACATAAAAAATTTCACTTCGACTACATCCTAACAGAAAAAGTTTAGGTACTGTCTGACGAATCATAAAACTTACCCAGGAGCAGACATAAATTGAGACCAAACCTCATAGTGGGGTAAATACAAGCAAGGGTGAAGAAAGTGTGGAGAGGTAAAGCAAAAGAATGATTTAACTTGGACGCACTTGAGGAGGTGGACAAGGGTTCAGAGATGGAAGAAAAGTTTGTGGAAAAATGGGAAAGAGGTAGAGTTGAAAAATTTGTAAATGACAGATGGATAAAAATGAGGTAATGACTCACGGACTCTGCCGAAGAAGTACTAAGAATTATAGAGTCCAAAAGTATCAGGAAAGAATAGATAACAGAAAACACATTGAAAATGATGGAAGAACAGAGAAAGTGGAAAAATATGGAAAATGAAGAAGGCAAAAAGAGGTACTGGAAACTGATTAATGAATTCAGAAGAGAAACCGAAGAATCAAGAGATAGGTGACTGAAAGAGAAATGTGAGGGAATAGAGAAAATGGAGATGGAGGAAAAGCATGAAATGCGGTGCTGTTTGGCTCATGAGATAGTTTCTGCAAGTAAAAGAAGGAAGACTAACATGAAAATAGAAGGAGCAGATGACACTATAGCTGAACAGCAACATGAGGTTTTTGTCAGATGGCAAGAATATGTAGAATGTCTGTATAAGATGGATCAAATACCAAGTGAAATCGAGATTGAAGAGGAGGAATATGTGCTGGAAAATGGAAAGAGATACAGCATCTTCAATGCTAAAAGAAGAGGCACCGAAGGAGTTGAAGAACTAAAAGGTATGTGGTGTTGGTAAGTTGCCAGCAGAAGTGTTGAGGAGTTTTGGGATGCATGGAAAGGAAGGAAATAATTTACTGCTGTAATGAGATATACGACAAAGGGGAATGGTGTGATGACTTTCTTGCAACAGTAATGATACCACTTGAGAAAAGAAAAATGCCAAAAAATTAGAAGAAGATGGGGCCAGCAATCTACAATTTGTCATGCAGCTAAGGTACTGCTGGCTAAGGTGTTGCTGGGAGCGCTGAATAAAAGTCTATATGAGAAGTTGGATAGGTGGATGGAGGAGGAACTATTTGGATGTAGATGAGGAAAAGGAACAAGAAATGCTATGGACATTGTGAAGGATCGTAGGGGGAAGATATATTGAGAAGGCTAGAGAAATTTATATGGTTTTTATTGATTTGGGAAAAAGCTTTCGACAGAGTTCAGTGGAACAAGCTGATGGATATTTTGAAGTAGAAAGGAATAAATTGGAAGGGGAGATGATGAGTACATAATATGTATTTACAACAGAAAGTAAGAACAGTGATTTTCTCCTTTGTTGTTCAGCTTATATGTGGAAGAGGTTATTGCAAAAGGCTTAGATTCAAAAAGAAGGGTATGTATTAGTGGTAAGAGAATGGAATGTATGAGAGATGCTGATAACATATCAGTGGCAGAAAGTGAAGAAATTGTAAGTAAAATGCTATAAGATCTGAATGAAGCTTATATGGAACATGGGATGAGAATCAGTACAGCAAAAACCGAGAGTATGATGATTGCCACAGGAAAGAAACTGGCAAATATTTTAAGATGGGACAGATTAGTATTAGCCAAGTAATAACATTTAAATATCTTGGAAGTATGGTCACTGAAGACTTAAGATGTCATCAGGAGGTGAAAACTCGTATTGTTGTAGTGAAGAAGGCTTTCAGTAGAAAGAAGAAAGTATTGTGTGGCAAACTAGATAAAGATCTGAGAAAAGGCTTGGCCAGTGTTTTGTCTGGAATGTGGCACTCTATGGGGGCAGAAACATGGACACTAAAATGAGAGGAAAAAAATGCTAGAAGAGTTTGAGATATGGACATGGAGGAGAATGGAGAGGATAAGCTGGATGGGAAGAATGACTAACAAAAGTGTGTTGGGCAGGGGTTGGTGAAACAAGAAGACTGCTGCAGTTTATAAGAGAAAGGAAGAGAGTGCTTTTGAAGGACTAGTTTGTGGAAGGAGATTTAGAGGAAGGAGGATATATAAGATGATATACATCATAAAGGGAAGTGGAAATTACACAGACCTGAAGTGGACGGCAGAAGGAAGGAGACCATGGGGAGTTCCATCTCAAACCTGTTTTTGGGCTTGTGGCGCCGATGAGGTCAACACCAGCATCGATATGCGTTCGTCTTTGGACTCTGAGCATCATCTTTGGACTCTGAGCATTGTCTTTGGGCTGTTCCACCATGTTCAGTTCTCTGTGAGCCTTGCATGTGTTTAGGTGAATAAATGAACTACTGCTAAATGGGTGTTGTTTGGTGTAACCAACCCGAAGAATCTCCTCTCTGGTGACCCTGACGTGATATGAACATGCAACAAACAATACTAAATCTACCCAGACCTTCATCATTCAAAGATATCAGGCACTTTCTGGGGACAGTTAATTATTATTGCCAACATCTAACTTGGGCTGCAGAAATTCAGACTCCACTGACGGACGCCTTGGCAGGCACCAACACTTCTGGATCTCGGCCCGTTCCATGGACCCCTGTTATGACTGACTCTTTCACTGCCCTCAAAAATCTTCTTGCTGAGGCCTGCACCATCGTGCATCCTCATCCCAATGCGCAGCTTTTCATCACCACAGATGCGAGTGATACTGTCATTGGCGCTGTCCATAGCCAGACAATTGATGGCCAAACTTTGCCTCTGCAGTTCTTCTCGCACCAGCTCACCAATGCACAACGGAAATATTTCACATTTGACAGATAGTTGCTCGGGGTCTACGAAGTGGTCAAGCATTTTAAGACTGACATTGAGGGATGCCCTTTCTTTGTTTTAATGGACCACAAACCCCTGGCTGCAGCCATTACAAACCCGCCAGCTGACCTGCCCTCCTCGCCACTTCAGATACATGGACTTTATATGTCGGTTCACCACCAATGTCAGAAACATAAAGGGTGCTGACAATATAGTTGCTGATTTCCTTTCACGAGTTGACGTCGTCCATTCACTTTTAGACCTCTCTGAACTGCCTAACCTTCAACCTGCCGACAAGGAAACACAAAACCTGATTTCAGACTCGCCTTCTTCACTACACTTTGTCCGCACCACTTTCCCTGGCATTTCTGGTGAGATCTGGTGCGACGACAGTATGGGCACGTTACGCCCCCTCATCCCAACCACGTTCCATTGAGCTGTCTTCAACGCATTGCATAATTTAGCTCACCCTGATGTTCGAGCGTCTGCCTGCCTCGTTGCAGAGCACTTTGTGTGAAGAAATGTCAACAAGGGCTGCCAGCAATGGGCACGCTCCTGCGTGGCGTGCCAATGCTGCAAAGTACACAAGCACACTTCACCCCCCCTCCCCCCCCCCCGCTCGGCACCTTTTCGATCCCTCCTGGGCGTTTCCAGCATATTCATATTGACATTATCGGTCCTCTCTCCCCCTCTAACGGCTTTCGTTATGTTCTCTCATCTATCGACCGAACAACTCGCTGGGTCGAGGCTGTCCCCCTCCCCAATATTATTGCAGAAACTGTTGCTCGAGCTTTCGTCGAGTCATGGGTATTGCATTTCGGATGTCCAGCTATCATCACGACTGACCTGGGCAGACAATTTGAGTTGGCCCTGTTCAATGGGATTTGTAACATTTGCGGCATCCGGCACATCCATACCACAGCATATCACCCTCAAAGTAATGGGCTAGCCGAGTGCTGGCACCACACTTTCAAGGCGGCTCTTCGATGCCACGACTTTCTATGGACGGAGGCCCTTCCACTTGTGCTACTTGGCATTCGTGCGATTTATAAGGAAGACCTCAAAGGCACAATAGCTGAGTTCGTATACGGCCAGAACATTGTTCTCCCTGGCGAACTTGTGAGCCCTTCCCCTTCTCTCCCTCAGTCTGACTTACCTTCCTTCATGGACCGCGTCAGATGCCAATTCATCAACCTCTATATCCCTCCACCCACCAGTCATTCCCCCCCTAAGGTTCACGCCCTGAGACAATTGCGAGTACGTCATGCTGCGAGATGACACTGTCCATGCTCCCCTCCGGCCTCCATATACCGGCCCGTACTGAGTTCTGCGGTGCTCAGCCAACACCTATGACATCCAGATGAAAGATTCAGCTGTTACGGTCTCTCTCAACAGACTTAAGCCTGCTCATGTTGAGCCTTCTTCTACCCCCCTTCAGGCCACGACCATGCCACTCATTGTCATGGCTCACGACGCTCCGACCACTCCCTCCACGTTGGACTTACACACTCTGTCGAGTGACTCCCCGCTCCAGTCGTCAAGCTTTCCTCCGACCTCGCCCTCTACTCCGGTCGAGTGACCACGTCGAGCTTACCTACGATCACGCCCTCGCCGCCGGGCCCTTCGTGGGTCCCTTCGACCTCTACACCGTCACCTGCCTCGCCCTGTCGAGGTTTCTCACGCCCCCCCCCCCCCCATCTTGAACGTGTCCTCGCTCGAGGTGTTTGTGCCTGTCCCCCCGGACATAATCCATGACATCTCAATAATACTGTGCGATTATACACTGTTCGTCGTGTGTTTCTCTTCATCCAGTGCTCATGACACAACCTCCACCATTCCCTGCCACCTGGTGAAATGTGTTCCCCTCCCACCCGACGTTGACCTGGACATGCTTCGTGTGTTTGCCATGCCCACTGGAGACATCGTCGTTGTCGCTCTGTTCCACCCGCAAACCGCCGGCCTACCTGTCGCCACACGACCAACATGCCCAGTATGCGGCTCGCTTCAGCGACTTCCAGGTTCGGTGGCCGAACCTTCCTTCAAGACATCTACCCACACAGCTGCCCGACGACGCTGTCGAGCTGACCGTGGTCCGGCTCCCGCGGACCACCCCTGACGACGCCTTAGTCAGAACCCCCCCCCCCCCCCCTGTCTCTCAAGAGTACTCCGTACTGCAGGGGGGGGGGGGGGGGCTATGTGGTGCCGATGAGGTCAACACCAACATCAATATGCGATCGTCTTTGGACTCTGAGCATCGTCTTTGGACCCGAACAATCTCTTCAGGCTGAACACTAATGATGATGATACCACATTGACTAATTATTAAGCAACAGTAACATAAAAATGGTGCAACAAATGAAGCTGAGGTCCCAGATGATAGCTGTGGCACAAGTGATGATGCCAGATTCTGTAATTACTTCCTCACATTGGCAGTAAACAGTACGCCACCTAATCGACGAGCAGTTACAGATGCATTTGATTTACTATGGCAGACAATTTGGGCACCACTGATACACATTAATTTTAGGGTTACAACCTGTGAAGAGATTAAAAGATCATTACATCTTTAAGAAGTATTAATTATTCTGACTGTAATGATGTTTCATTACGTTAAAATCTTGTGCTGATTTTATAGGACAACTCTTGAGCTAACTGTGTATCTGCCAATGACTCAATGGATATTTCTGGACGAATTAATTATGAAGCAGAGTGAACTATCTATAAAAATGTATACAAGCAAACCATCTCTCATTACAGGTACATTTCCTGTCTCCTAGTCCTTTTTTTTTAATTTGAGAAATCATAAAATAGAAAACTGGCTCATTTCTTAGATCATAACTTGTTAACTATCTCACAATTTGACTCTCCTAAAGGAGTCTCTATAGAGAATGTTACATTTGATGACACACATTTGGTTCCAGCAGATCTAAATAGCAAAAATCATCCTGTTGATGTATTCTGTGACCTTGCCGTGGCTGTCAGTTGCATGGACCATAAATCATAATTGGGAAACTAAAATATAGAGGCATTACTAGTACTTATAAAAATAAAACTGAAGTCAGATTTCAGGAAGTTGTGGAGTCCCACAAGTTAATTTAATGGATTCACTCATGTTCCTCACTACCTATATAAACTTCCAATAAATTTAAAGAACTGTGCGAAAGAAATACTTATACAAAAAAGTAAATGTTCATGGTTGTACATTAAATTATAAAATATGTATAAAATTCCTCGCATTCCAGCTGGTTAGCAAGTTGAACAAAAACAACACACAGAAAAACTAACCATGGAGCTCAGGTTGACATATTTGTTGCTAATAAAAATCAGTATCATTTGAATTGTGGTCTAAGCAGCTATAACACAAGAGAGAAAAGTAATAACTATATAAATATTTTCTCGTTGGCTAGGTTTTAGAAAGGGTTCCTGAATTCTCATGTGAAAGTCTTCAACAAGTTCTCATCTGCCAAAACTATGAAATTGAGACCATACGAACATGGAATAAAACTAAAATTAACAGTTATTGGCCATTTATTCTGCATGTTATTTGTTTATCTCAATTCAGTGAATGCAAATTTCTGTTAGCTGCATGGCAAGTATCAGTGTTCATTGTAAATATCTCTTTACTTTAATCACTCATAGATGCTGTTGTTCTGTAACAATTTCAATGTTATATGTAAATGTTAAGTGGAACTATTTAACATAACTAAGTACAACAGCTTTTCCCTATAGATAATTAATAATACCAGAGCATCTGCTCTCTCTCTCTCTCTCTCTCTCTCTCTCTCTCTCCATGTCTGTGGGTGTTCTCTTTCTTGACAAGGTATCTAAGATAAACAGGAGCCTAAGTTGAAAGTCCCTTTTCAGGTTATAATGGCTTTTTTTATTCATTATTATAGGTCACTGAGTACTATCTGCTCAGATCGGTTTGATGATTCACTGGCAGAATGGACCACATTACATGATAATTCAAAAAATGAAAGCAAAAAACATGCAGAAAAGAGCAGTGCGGTATTTCACAACAATGCAGAGGTCACCCTAAACAATGATGAAAGGTATTGCTTGTATTTTGACATGGTCTCTCTTTATAAAGATAGTTTTATCCTGTAAAGCATATCTGTTCCCATTAAGATTTTAAAAAAATTGTATTTGTATGAAAAGTATTATTTTGTGATAGTTTAAGATTTGAAGACAATCTCCTGTAATTTAAAGATACTTCAGTGGTTTATGTTCTTAATTATATGGCTTCAAATGGAATATAAGAGTTTTTGACATGTTACCAGTTGATCCTCAAAGCAGGTATCAAATATTTTTGTAATTTCTGACAGTAACTTGCAATTAAATTACTTTGTATAATTTTGTCAAATTTCATGATACTTCATATGTGCTACGAATAGGGGTGTAAATATCCAATTTAAATTTTCAATACCACTTCATTTTAGACTTGCAGTATTGTGAGTATCGAGATGTGACTGACATCATACTACAGCTTAGAACACACTGTAACACTTATTTTGATTAGAAGTTGGTTTATATTATGTAACTGTGTATCTGCAATTATGGAGTGTGTATTCTTTGTTAGTTAAAGTCATTGACTTGTGACAGGAAATTTAGAGTTTTGTAATGTATATATGAAAAAAGCAAAATGATTTGTTAAAATAATCAATTTTGATAATATGTGTATGTTAAA
This sequence comes from Schistocerca americana, assembly GCF_021461395.2. Taxonomy (NCBI): domain Eukaryota; kingdom Metazoa; phylum Arthropoda; class Insecta; order Orthoptera; family Acrididae; genus Schistocerca; species Schistocerca americana. Next base: position 850,060,547 of record NC_060130.1, on the reverse strand, counting down.
GACAATGGTTATTGAAAGCTGGTTCATGCTTAGGGCACTTGTATTTGTAATATGGAAAAGATGTAGGGAAGTCCCTCCACAACAGAAGTGACATGGAGCAATGTAAAAGGTAGTTTTAGTGGGCAAACTGGGCAGCACCTTGGGTGAACGGTACACAGTATGTGACTAGCCATAGCATGGTACATTTCGATGGTGCCAAGAGAGGCAATTGGGAGCTGTTTTGCTAAGTATTTTTGCCTCAGATGTGGATCTGGCTATCATTTGGTATTCTCGGCAAAAAATAATGGCTCTAATATGTTGAAAATCCAGTGCCAAGAAGACATTTTATAAAGCATTCGAACATCAAGAGCCGTGAGTACAGTTAGCTGCCCTGTCACTCGCCACCAAAACTTCGCCCTGCTTTACTAACTTCACACATCCAGCTATGTATAAGTGCATGGACCAGTTAATTTGTGTGTGTGGCTTGAATAATAATCCAAATGCTATAAATCTGTGTTCAGAACTATATCTTCTATCCTGATTATGGACCTATGCAGGGTCCTCTTCTAAGTGTGGCTGGATTGAAGAGTTTTTAGCAAACAGAACACAGCATGTTGTTATCAATGGAGAGACGTCTACAGACGTTAAAGTAACCTCTGGCGTGCCACAGGGGAGTGTTATGGGACCATTGCTTTTCACAATATATATATATGACTTAGTAGATAGTGTCGGAAGTTCCATGCGGCTTTTCGCGGATGATGCTGTAGTATACAGAGAAGTTGCTGCATTAGAAAATTGTAGCGTAATACAGGAAGATCTGCAGCGGATAGGCACTTGGTGCAGGGAGTGGCAACTGACCCTTAACATAGACAAATGTAATGTATTGCGAATACATAGAAAGAAGGATCCTTTATTGTATGATTATATGATAGCGGAACAAACACTGGTAGCAGTTACTTCTGTAAAATATCTGGGAGTATGCGTACGGAACGATTTGAAGTGGAATGATCATATAAAACTAATTGTTGGTAAGGCGGGTACCAGGTTGAGATTCATTGGGAGAGTGCTTAGAAAATGTAGTCCATCAACAAAGGAGGTGGCTTACAAAACACTCGTTCGACCTATACTTGAGTATTGCTCATCAGTGTGGGATCCGTACCAGGTCGGGTTGACGGAGGAGATAGAGAAGATCCAAAGAAGAGCGGCGCGTTTCGTCACTGGGTTATTTGGTAACCGTGATAGCGTTACGGAGATGTTTAATAAACTCAAGTGGCAGACTCTGCAAGAGAGGCGCTCTGCATCGCGGTGTAGCTTGCTCGCCAGGTTTCGAGAGGGTGCGTTTCTGGATGAGGTATCGAATATATTGCTTCCCCCTACTTATACTTCCCGAGGAGATCACGAATGTAAAATTAGAGAGATTAGAGCGCGCACGGAGGCTTTCAGACAGTCGTTCTTCCCGCGAACCATACGCGACTGGAACAGGAAAGGGAGGTAATGACAGTGGCACGTAAAGTGCCCTCCGCCACACACCGTTGGGTGGCTTGCGGAGTATCAATGTAGATGTAGATGTAGATGTAGAAAACTGAGTATCCTGTTTTAAATGAACAATTTTTCCATTCATGTGTTTCAAAGTTTTTTTTTTTTGTCAAATGTAAAAGGAGTAGCAAAAGTTAAAGTTAACACCACAAAAGGGAAGTTAGATAGGATTTTGCTAAAGTACTCTTAGTTTATTGCAAAGTAGAGTTTTGCAGTGCTGGATTGTGTAAATGTTATTGTCTAAAATACCTGCTTCACAGGTAGTAAAAAAGACAGATAAGTTAAGCTTATTTTAAAAATAGTGGTGTTTTGATTTTTATCATGAATAGTTCCATTTTTGAAGTTAATGAAGCTCAGTGTTGAATTTTTTTGTCTTGCAAAGTGAATTATGAACTACGCCTTTGAAGTGAAGGATTAGCTTTGTTTGAATTTATCTTTTCTACTGAGATAATCATAAAGCTTGATTAGTGACACTATACTAGTTTATGGGTCCCCATCATATCCCCCACATACTAGAAAGATAATTGGACTATTACTACTGTTAAGGAAAACTGATATATGTTGAGGGGTATAAAGAACGTATTTACGATATTATTTACCTTTATTTGTGTTTTTTACATTTCAGTTAAGATAGAAGCCCCTTATGTCCAAATTTAGCTCGCAATACTATTTCAGTATTGGTTTAAGTAATGATCTTCAGTGTAGGTGTAATTAGTGTGGGCTTGGTGCAAATTTGCTTTCCATAATTACTGGTGTGTGCACTATTGATAACTGCTGCTAATCACAGCTCAGTGTCTCCTGTGTCAGTTTGTATCCTGTGCACTATCAAAAGGGAAATATCAATGAAAGTAACTTTAATAACCAATGTTCAATTTTCTTAAACCTGTATTTCCAAATTAATGTGCCTAATCGGGCTGGTGACTGTTCATTTTTTCATTCACATACGATTTTTACCACTTTCATGAACTCCCAAGGTTAAAGCCCGTTTAGTTTTTCTGTTAATTTCACCGTTTTCAAAATTATTGTCTGATACCTTTGTCCATTAGATACACACACGTTGAAAATTCGAAATCCTCTCAGAGTGTAACGTTAGCTTGTTTCACGGTATGCTTGTGCATCATATGTGGCAAGTTAGTGTTATACATAGCACTACATGACAGGACATTTGTCAGTTTTACTCACTAAAATACAGTTCATATTGTAAATATTGGGTATAAAACAATTGTAAGATGAGTATTGAATATCCAGCGGTGCGAACTTGCTATAGATCACGCAAAATAAATAAAAGAAAACTTTACAGGTCTTTAAAAGATGAAATATAGAGTCTTAACAAAATTAAAAAGACAACAGTAGGTCAGAATGAGTGAGACAAAACAGTATCTAGTGTACAAGGTGGCAGTAGTTGACTAGACGAGAGCACAGATGACACCATGGGATGGCAGCAGGCTTATGTTGAGTATCATACACGTGTCAACGATCAAATTCATGTGATGAGCTAATCGCAAATAAAACAAGGTAGGAAAGATGACATGAATGGAGACAGTGGTTATGTTGATGAATCGATGGATATGTTCAATTCATCGAAAGCCGAAAGTGAACCAAGTAAAACACGAGAAGTAGAATCTGAGTATGAGGACATGTTAGAACAGGATAGCAAAAAACCACTGAGCATGAACAATTTGTTAAGAATGTTGTCTGCACAAATTACAGCACAAGGTCATCAAATTAAAACAAAAGGTGTTCAAATTAGAAAACAAATCGAAAAAGTAGATTCAAAAGTATGTGTTGTGTGTAATGCAATGAAGGACTTGAAAACTGAAATAGATATTTTTTAATTTATTTATTTATCCATCTGTAGACAATAAATATTGTATGGATGTTGTTCTAAAGTACATGTAAATTTATGGGGAACAATCTGTGCAAAAGGAACATACAAAATTTTACATTAAGTAGTGCAAAGAATAATACATACAAAATTGTACAAAAAATTTACAAAGAATAATACTTGGTCATACAAGACACAGTAATACATCTTTTTATACCTGTATACTAACAGCATTGTAACTGCATAGTCTGTTTGCCCTAAGGCTTTACTTTTTGTCTTCCCTAAACAGGAAGCCCTTATATTCACTACAATAATTTAGTAAAGAATTTACCACACTCAACAGCTGTCCATCAGATTTAAAAAATTAACAGAAACTTTAGGGGATGAAAGACAGTGTTTTCAATTTTGCCTAAACATAAGAATTATCAGAATTATTTATTGGCCTAAATAGACATTTGCCGAGTAAAAACATTGTTCAAGTAGAAATTCTTTAAATTGTACTTTAAATCTGTTTTCATCTTCTAACTTTCTGATGTTGGCTGGCAGTATGTTGTAGAGTTCTGTACCCTTATGGCTCACATGCCTTTGTGTGTGTATTCTTTTTGTTTGCTGAGTGTGGAGTGCTGTGCTATTTCAAGTATTGTAGTTATGCAAGTCGGCATTTGTCTGAAAATCTGCAAGGTGGGCCCTAACATATAAAACACATTTGTATTGTTAGAACTTTAAGTTTGTTGAATAAGGGTTTGCATTGTGTCTGTGGATGACTGTGCATTATTATTCGGATAGCCCTCTTCTGTAACAGAAAGATTGGTTTTAGACGGCAACTTGTGGAACTCCAAAATATTATTCCGTATATTGCAAGAGGCTGAAAATAGCCAAAATATGCCATCCTATCATCCTCTACAGTACAAGCATTTGCAATAATTCCAAGAGCAAAGCAAGCTGAGTTAAGTTTCTGCACAAGTTTCATTACATGATCATTAAAATTAAGATTTTCATCTACATGAATCCCCAGCAATTTTGTTGATGCCACTCTGTCTATGGCCTTGTCACCCAACAACAGATCAACATTTACATCTTGACATATTTTCCCAAATTGCATATAATTTGTTTTATTTGCATTGCACTGAACCAAGTGTGGACATTCTTATTATTTGATCAGTAGTTGTGTACAGCATTTGCTTTGGTGCACCTATTATCACGCTAGTGTCATCTGCAAATAGTATGGCCTTTGCTGCTCCATCTGAGGTGTGAAAGTCATTTATGTTTGTGCTTTCAGACAGCCATGGTCGTGGACTTGCGAGTAAGCTAAAAGAAACAACTACAACATATTCATGTGGTATAGTGAAACTGGGAGCCCCACTTGGCGAAATTAAAAAAATGACTACATCCGCAGAAGTAAAAAATCTGAATGATAAAGACTGTTGTACTTCTGGGAGCTGCAAACGATGTCTACAAAAATGAAACAGCGAATGCACCAATGCGCGATCTTAAACAGTGTCTGAGAAACCTCATTCACACAAACATAGTAATGGTCAATATTCCACATTGCTATGATCTTGTAAGATAGTCATGTGTTAATATGGAAATAAAAAGTGCCAACAATCAGCTTGCAAAAAGCTGCAGACATTTTAAAAACGTGAGTTGTGTTGATATAAGCAATATTGGATGTAGATTCCACACACAACATGTATTTCACCCGAATAGCTTGGGGAAAGAATATCTGGCAAACCTGATAACCAAGGAAATAAAAATCCACCAAAATAAATTCAAAGCCAAAATGATAATTGTATTGCCATCACCAGACTCCATAACAAAAACACTTCAAAATAAGGTAAAAGCATTAGAACCAACATCAGCACCACCAAAGCATGTAAAAAAAGATGAAGTGTTAACAGAAAGAACATTGGACAGCGATTTCAATGACAAGAGACCTACAGTTCCTCATCATCCAAATATTATCTTAGACAAAAACAAGAAAAACAAGAAGACCCCACATTCACAAGAAAACACAGCAGTAGTGCCAGAACCAACATTTGAAGTGTCAGAAACAGCATCACCATAACAACAACAACAAAAACAACTGAAATGGCAATATTAAGTACATTAGCAGCAGCATGAATTGCAACAACAAGCAACTCACCACAGCCCAATGTACAGGTACATCCCGAGAGGTGCAGGAAACATGTCTTTCTCAAGGATTTTTGGTACCTCACCAGGACACGGGAACGAATATGACAGCACAAAATGTAAATAAAACTGTAACCAGTTTTCACCCTAGTCACCTGCAGATTTTAAGTGTAAATATTCAGTGCCTTAGAAATAAATCACTAGATGTTGAGGTAGCAGTGAATGGTGCAAACACTGACTGCATATGCGTCATGGAGCATTGGTGCAGAACTTTTGAACTAAGTATCGTTAATATTCATCCATATAAGTTGGCAAGTCAGTATTGATGAAAAAATGCCAAAAATGGAGGTGTATGTATCCTAAATCAAGTATCAGGTACAAAAGAAGGTGTAAAGCTGAGTTATTGAGTGTGGAAAATCATTTTGAAGCAGCAGCTATACAGTTGTATGAAATACAGAAAAAGTCATAGTAATAGCAATATAGAGACCACCTACTTGCGACACAGACATGTTCATTAATAAATTAGAAACACTGCTTAAGATTATTTTTACTGAAAGAGTCACTGTAGTTGTCTGTGGGTATTTCAACATAAATCTTATGAATGATAGTAGGCTAAAAACTCAATTCCTAAATCTATTATGTAGTTTCAATCTGTTTCCATACATACACGAACCCACAAGAATAATATATAATACAAACAGTCTTATAGATAATATATTTTCACATGTACAATCCACAGAAGTAGAAGTAACAAATATTGATTTGGGATTATCAGACCATAATGCTCTTGCCCTCAAAATCCCTTCAGTGCCACTGCAAGAAAAAAAAGTGTACTTCATGTATAAAAGAAAATTTTCCACTGAAAACTGTGTAAAATTTACAAATATCCTAACTAGTGAGTCCTGGGCAGAAGTGCTGTCCCTAACAAATATTAACGATACATATAACACTTTTTCTTCAATTTTCATGGGATATTTTGAAATGTGCTTTCCAAAGAAGCTGTTAAGAATCACATCACATCACAATACAAAGCCAAGTTCTTGGATCACAGTTTGCTTCAAAACTTCTTGTGGAACTCAAGAGAGACTAAATTCAAAATTGAAGACATCAACAGATCCACAGTTCATAGAATATGTTAAGTGTTACAAGAGGGTATATCGAAAAGTAATTGTCAAGGCAAAATTTGTGATTTAATAACACAGTCTGCTAACAAATCAAAAGCTGTCGCCACTATGCAGGGACAGATTAATGACATGAATGATAGGTTCTATACCAAAATAATGAAAATTCAAGACACTGTAGAACCTTTGGTTGTAACAAAAGTTGATGAAAAAGTTTTCGGCCTCAAAACTGAATTAGTAAACAGATGTAAAACTGAAATTTCTCAATTGAGACAAATGGTGAATGATTCCAAAAAGGAACTGTGTAAACAAGTGGCAACATACAAAAAGAAGTGTGAACAGAACACTTCCCAGATTCAAGGTAACGTGAGCGACCTTGAATGGAAAATAAGAGAAAAACCAAATTATGTCACTGACAGAATAATTTCTAGAAAATTTTTGGAGGCCGAAGAACAATTTGATCCAGCAAAACAGCATAATGGATGGCACCCATTATATTTTTTGAAAGACTGTGAAAGAAGTTTCCCTGATTACGTATTGGACCAGATCAATGTTGTTATTAGCACCTTAGCTGGTGATGCAAAAAGATGGGACCTAAATTTGGATAAAGCACAAATGTCATTTGGTGAATTTAAACAGAAATTTATAGAGAAATACTGATCAGAGCAGAAGCAGGACTGCCTATGGCGGGAATTTATTATGGCTAGGTTATATGACAACAGTGGCAGAAACTCAATGAAAGAAATGTGGTATTGAAAACTGACACACTAGGGAAACAGATGAACAGAATCCAAAATAGTGTGGGATCTATGGAAAAAGCTCCTGGAGGATTCAAAACGTTATGTGGGAAGTAACCACAAAAGCTTCTCGTCATTTATGGAAAGAGTCAAAGATGAGGACCACTGGAGAGGGAACCATGGTTATCATCAAAATAATAACAAACAGAGGTAGGGATAGTCATGAGAATAATGAACTAAATGAGAACGATCGTTACCGCATAAATATGATGCAAGGATGTAGAGGCAGTGGTCGCAGTAACATGTCATTTCACGGTGGATAATTTGCACCACAAAACTATAAATACTGAAATGAAGTGGAAAATTAAGGCCTGTGTCTTTTATGGGCCAGATTCGTGCGGACAAATATTACCGGCCCAAACGAAAGAAACCATACCAGCTAAATCAAAGTGAATTTAAGACACAAGTAAACGGCAGAGTGACATCACAAGGTGGTGCGCGCAGAACAGCAGGTGTGGGCATGAATGAGTCATGTATGAGAGACTATGCTGCAGGCGATAGTGTGCAAACTAAGCCACAGCATGCATTGAACTTGGCGGCGTGATCAGCTGTCCATCTTTCGGTAGCAGTAGCGGCAGTAGGAAGAGTTGATGTTGCAAGGGAATTCAGTGGACCTGTTTCAGTGGGAAATATCACTGAAATGAAAAAGGAATTGGACACGTTATTAAGTAAAAGCAAAATGACACACAATTTGTGCAAAAAGGAGTCTTCAGAGATTGCAGAATGGTGTGAAGTTTATTTCACAGTTTTAAAGCACTATAAGTGGGAAAACTTTGAAAAGGGTTATACAGCCAGAGAATTAATAAAAGGGGGAAATGTTGAAAAGAGGGCGTTATCTGAAAATGAAAAGGAGATGAAAGTAGTTAGCGCTGCACAAAGTTTGTGAGCAGCAATTTCAGAGGAGGTTGATAAGAGAAAGAAAGGTGTCGCACGAAGCATGCGAGCTGCCGATGTTAAAGAAATTGGTGGTAAAAACAGAAAATGGTCTGTATAAATAGGAAGTTGGAGGAGGATGAAATCCTTGATAGTGTGGATGAAGTGATCCTGAATGGTGAAGAACTTGTACAATTAGATGTTGTTGATTGTCATGAGAATATAGGTTCAGAGGATTATATGCAAACCACTGAAATCCGAGATGATTATACTAAATATGAAGTTAAAGTTGAGATCATCAAAAGTGATATTGAAGAAATGACTGTGATTGAAAATGAAATAGAAATTTTAGGAAAGAATCAAAATTTTGAAAATAAGAAAACTAACGAAAGGTCAAAAGAAGAGCTGACTCATTGTCCAAGAGTAGCATTCATGATAGGATCAGACAGTGAAGAAGAAATAAGTGATAGTTCAGATGAAGAAAATGTAGAAACAGAGGAAAAGAAATAAAGTATAATGGAAAGTGTATCTGAAAAGCAAAATGAAGTCTTTTCCAAATAAAATCTGGCAGTAAATACTGAACTGAAAAAGAAAGAGCCACCAGATGACACAATACGGGCGCAAGATATGATTAGAGTCATGAAAGAAGTAGAAATCAGAAAACTGAAGAAGCCCCCAGACATATGTGATTTCCCAGTAAATAACATATCTTGGAGCGATCTGATGGCTGAACAAGATTTGTTATGGGAGTAACAGGAAAAATCAGAAAATAGAATGGCCAAACAAGCTATCATACCAGTCGAAATTTACAGTATTAAATTGCGAGTACTTTTAGACACTGGTTCCCAAATCAGTGCTATTTCACAATCTGTTTTTGAACACATTCCCAGTAAACCTGGATTAGTTATGATGTCAGTAAATGGTGCGAAAGTTGTACTTTGGAAGTTAGATTTGAGGAAAACAAAATTTCACAGGACACCAAAGTTGATTCATTGATATTCGAATTAGACTCTAGAAAGGATGGTTTGTCCAATGTGCCAGCTGTGTGGCTGGATTGAAGAGTTTTTAGCAAACAGAACACAGCATGTTGTTATCAATGGAGAGACGTCTACAGACGTTAAAGTAACCTCTGGCGTGCCACAGGGGAGTGTTATGGGACCATTGCTTTTCACAATATATATAAATGACTTAGTAGATAGTGTCGGAAGTTCCATGCGGCTTTTCGCGGATGATGCTGTAGTATACAGAGAAGTTGCTGCATTAGAAAATTGTAGCGAAATACAGGAAGATCTGCAGCGGATAGGCACTTGGTGCAGGGAGTGGCAACTGACCCTTAACATAGACAAATGTAATGTATTGCGAATACATAGAAAGAAGGATCCTTTATTGTATGATTATATGATAGCGGAACAAACACTGGTAGCAGTTACTTCTGTAAAATATCTGGGAGTATGCGTACGGAACGATTTGAAGTGGAATGATCATATAAAATTAATTGTTGGTAAGGCGGGTACCAGGTTGAGATTCATTGGGAGAATGCTTAGAAAATGTAGTCCATCAACAAAGGAGGTGGCTTACAAAACACTCGTTCGACCTATACTTGAGTATTGCTCATCAGTGTGGGATCCGTACCAGGTCGGGTTGACGGAGGAGATAGAAAAGATCCAAAGAAGAGCGGCGCGTTTCGTCACCGGGTTATTTGGTAACCGTGATAGCGTTACGGAGATGTTTAATAAACTCAAGTGGCAGACTCTGCAAGAGAGGCGCTCTGCATCGCGGTGTAGCTTGCTGTCCAGGTTTCGAGAGGGTGCGTTTCTGGATGAGGTATCGAATATATTGCTTCCCCCTACTTATACCTCCCGAGGAGATCACGAATGTAAAATTAGAGAGATTAGAGCGCGCACGGAGGCTTTCAGACAGTCGTTCTTCCCGCGAACCATACGCGACTGGAACAGGAAAGGGAGGTAATGACAGTGGCACGTAAAGTGCCCTCCGCCACACACCGTTGGGTGGCTTGCGGAGTATCAATGTAGATGTAGATGTAGATGTAGAATGTATATGAAACATACCATGTAAAGAACGTAATAATTGATGACCCACAAGTAGAAACTCTTAAAGGAATTGTTAAAGAGATACAAGAACTTATGTTGGAACAGAAAGCCGATCTGTTTAACATTCTGACAGATAATCAGGAAGTGTTTTCAGATAAACTGGGAATAGTAAAGAATTTTGAATGCTGTATTGAAGCAATAGAACATGAATTATTTTTCATGAGACCTTATCCAGTACCTCTAGCAAAGAGAGAAGCCGTGCAGGCAGAAGTCGACAAAATGATTGATTGGGGAATTATTGAAAGGAGCAATAGTGAGTATAAAAGCCCTCTCATTATTGTAAATAAAAAAGATGGAGGCGTGCAAGTAGTAATTGAGGCATGAACACTAAACAAGATTGTCAAAAGAGAAGTAGATCATCCAGAAAATTTGGACAATCTGTTGCAAAGATTCCACAAGGTGAGGCATTTGACTAGCTTGGATGTTATGACAGAGTATTGGCAAATCCCATTTCATAAAGAGTCTCAAAAGTATACTGCATTTCTATTTGCGGGAAAATGTTACCAATATAAAGTTGTGCCTTTTGGTCTTAATAGTTCTGTCTCAGTCTTCATTAGGCTTTAGATTCCATGTTAGGAAGGGAACTAAGTGCCAGATTGACCATATATGTGGACAACTTGTTAATTGCCACCGAAAACTCGAAAGAACACTGTGAATTATTAGACAAAACTCTTTCTGCTCTTCAAGCAGGAGGAATGACACTAAAACTGAAGAAGTGTGAGTTATTAAAACAGGAAATGAAATTTTTGGGACATATTATTACCACTTCTGGTATTGGAAAGGACCCAGAGAAGTTAATGCCATTGAAAAGTGCCCACCGCCTAAGAACTGAAAGCAATTAAAAGCGTATCTCGGTCTCTGCGGGTTTTACCACAAATTTGCGAAAGAGCGAGTCTTTAATAGTCCTCATTTAAATGGGTTGCTTGGACAAAGGAATGCCAAGAAGATTTCGAAAATTTGAAAAATGAATCAATAAAGAACAATATTTTGCATCACCCTGTTTTGAGTGAACCTATTCATATGAGTACTGATAGCACTGCATATGGAATCAGCATGGAAATTTTCCAAGAGAACATAGACTCAGTAGAACCAAAACGTAGAACACCTGCTTTCACTAGTTGAACCCCGATAAAGTACGAAAGAGATTACACCATTTCAGAAAAAGAAGCTCTAGCTATCATATGGGCTTTGAAAAAGTTTCAAAATTATTTATGGGGGCTGATGCCTCACAATATGGCCTTGGTGCAGTCCTCACACACTGGTATGCCAGTGGCTCTGAACAACCCATTGCTTTCACCTCTAAATCCCTGGCCCAACAGCTTTACTCTGAGGTGGGAAAACAGGCTCTTTCCGTCATCTATGCTCTCAAAAAATCTCACTTTTTTTGTATGGCTCGAAATTTCACCTCATTACTGACCATTAACCCTCAGTTTCCTCACACACCCTTGCCTTAGGAGGCAGCACATTGCCTACAGCGTTGGGCACTCTACATCTACATCTACATCCATACTCCGCAAGCCACCTGACGGTGTGTGGCGGAGGGTACTTTGAGTACATCTATCAGTTCTCCCTTCTATTCCAGTCTCGTATTGTTCGCGAAAAGAAAGATTTTCAGTATGCTTCTGTGTGGGCTTTAATCTCTCTGATTTTATCCTCATGGTCTCTTCGCGAGATATATGTAGGAGGGAGCAATATACTGCTTGACTCCTCGGTGAAGGTATGTTCTCGAAACTTCAACAAAAGCTCTTACCGAGCTACTGAGCATCTCCCCTGCAGAGTCTTCCACTGGAGTTTAGACTCTTCTTGTCTCACTGCAGTTATGAAACCTAAAATGGTATTAATGAAATTATGAGATCTCAAAATACTAATGCGGACACCATGGCCCGTCTTCCTGCAGGTCCTGATGATGACTGTGGGTTTGAAGAATTGCTTTGCTTCCATCTTGATACTGAAATGCAGGCCGCGGCTGGGGGTGTCCCGATTATGAGCTTGTGCACAGCAACAGCTGCTGCCACTGGCTGGTTCTCCACCACATGGTTCAGTTTCTACATCTACATCTACATCCATACTCCGCAAGCCACCTGACGGTGTGTGGCGGAGGGTACCTTGAGTACCTCTATCGGTTCTCCCTTCTATTCCAGTCTCGTATTGTTCGCGGAAAGAAGGATTGTCGGTATGCCTCTGTGTGGGCTCTAATCTCTCTGATTTTATCCTCATGGTCTCTTCGCGAGATATACATAGGAGGGAGCAATATACTGCTTGAATCTTCGGTGAAGGTATGTTCTCGAAACTTCAACAAAAGCCTGTACCGAGCTACTGAGTGTCTCTCTTGCAGAGTCTTCCACTGGAGTTTATCTATCATCTCCGCATCTCCGTAACACTTTTGCGATTACTAAATGATCCTGTAATGAAGCGCGCTGCCCTCCGTTGGATCTTCTCTATCTCTTCTATCAACCCTATCTGGTATGGATCCCACACTGCTGAGCAGTATTCAATCAGCGGGCGAACAAGCGTGCTGTAACCTACTTCCTTTGTTTTCGGATTGCATTTCCTTAGGATTCTTCCAATGAATCTCAGTCTGGCATCTGCTTTACCGACGATGAACTTTATATGATCATTCCATTTTAAATCACTCCTAATGCGTACTCCCAGATAATTTATGGAATTAAGTGCTTCCAGTTGCTGACCTGTTATTTTGTAGCTAAATGATAAGGGATCTATCTTTCTATGTATTCGCAGCACATTACACTTGTCTACATTGAGATTCAATTGCCATTCCCTGCACCATGCGTCAATTCGCTGCAGATCCTCCTGCATTTCAGTACAATTTTCCATTGTTACAACCTCTCAATACACCACAGCATCATCTGCAAAAAGCCTCAGTGAACTTCCGATGTCATCCACAAGGTCATTTATGTATATTGTGAATAGCAACGGTCCTACGACACTCCCCTGCAGCACACCTGAAATCACTCCTACTTCGCAAGACTTCTCTCCATTGAGAATGACATGCTGAATTCTGTTATCTAGGAACTCTTCAATCCAATCACACAATTGGTCTGATAGTCCATATGCTCTTACTTTGTTCATTAAACGACTGTGAGGAACTGTATCGAACGCCTTGCGGAAGTCAAGAAACACGGCATCTACCTGCGAACCCGTGTCTATGGCCCTCTGAGTCTCATGGACGAATAGCGCGAGCTGGGTTTCACATGACCGTCTTTTTCAAAACCCATGCTGATTCTAGTCTCCAGAAAAGTCATTATACCCAAACATAATACGTGTTCCAAAATTCTACAACTGATCGACGTTAGAGATATAGGTCTATAGTTCTGCACATCTGTTCGGCGTCCCTTCTTGAAAACGGGGATGACCTGTGCCCTTTTCCAATCCTTTGGAATGCTACACTCTTCTAGAGACTTACGGTACACCGCTGCAAGAAGGGGGGCAAGTTCCTTTGTGTACTCTGTGTAAAATCGAACTGGTATCCCATCAGGTCCAGCGTTTGTTCAACACTGCTGGCCAGAGAAACTGCCAGGTCAGGCTTCAGGCCCCCTGTGCAAATATTGTTTCCTTATGGTATCACTACTCTGGTTCTGACGGTGTTTTGCTGTTACATCCACAGAAGACCACTCTCACAGGGTTTCATTCGTGCCGCATTCCGGCGCAAGGTTCTGTGCCTTCTCCACCAGGATCATTGGGGAGTTTTGCACACTAAACTGTTATCACGGCTTACAAACATTGTGACCAACAACAAGCAGCTCCCAGAGTGTCTGTATCCCCCAGGCCCGCTCCACACCAGCCATGGGATAGCATTCGTGCAGACTTTGTGGGTCTCTTCTTGAATTCCTATTGGTTCTTGGTTGTGGACGCATTTTCCCAGTTTCCTTACATTTTTCTGCATGCAAGGACATCAGCTGAGGTCTTTATTCATATGATTTTATGTTTTTTTTTCTATTTAGGGCTTGCCTTGTACCTTAGTTTCTGATAACAGTCCCCAGTTCATTTCTCACTCCTTTCAATTGTTTTGTTATTGTCACAGCATTCATCATGTTATGGCTCTGCCATACCACCCTCAATCAAATGATGAGGCAGAATGAGCAGTGTATATGTTCAAGTCTCAAATGAAAAAGTTTGTTGTGGATTCTTTGCTGGATGACACCCTTCTCCATTTTCTGAGCACCTATTGCTTCACACATATGGGGTCCAGGACCTGGCTGAGTTGCTTCTCAGCCATCAGCCGTGCACACCCCTCCACCTTATATGGCGTGCACTGCACCTGCCTCAGCGATGTTAGTCTGGGTAATTCACATGGGGATTGCTGGTACGGTACTGGTACGGACGTGAGGGCTTGGTTGCTGGCCCAAGTGGATACTGCCTCTGTTGTCCACCACCAGGTACCCTGTCTGTGTGACATCTGTATGGCTGATAGGCTGGTGGCGTACCACCTTGATCAGTAGCGGTCCCGTTGCTGCCAGACACTAGCAGTTCACAGGTGTGTCCCCCCACCTTTGCAGCCTGCCCCACTGCCCTCCTCTTCCTGTCCCAATGGCTGCCTTCTCCATGTGTTGCTCCCTGGGGTTCCAGCTTCCTGGAGCCATGTGCCAGTCAGTCTCTGACCTTGCATTTGTTGCTGCAGCCTGCTGTACTGGTCGGACCACCTCTACTGGTCCCCTCTCTGTCATCACATCAGCCATTGTCTCTGGTGGGTCCAGCCCTGCCGCCCCACACTGGGATGTGCCTCCTGATGATGACTTCGAGATGGCAATTACACCCTCCTGTCTGGTGCTGTTTCTGGGTGCTGCATGGGGCCAGTGGCCTTGGGCAACCCCTCATTCCTGTGCGTTCTGGCTCTATGATCCAGTGCTTGCCAAGCACATTGTCCCACCTCCTCTGTAGGCACTGGCTGCTGCCATTCCAGACCCAATTGTTGTGTCTCTCGCCAGTCCACCAGTGCCTCCTCCATTGCCTGTGTGTCTACTTCTCACGAGGAGGAGGTGTGTTATATCCTGTGACTGAAGTGTGTGTGGTGAATGTGGTGTTGCAGCACATGCTTGGTTGAATCGGCCACCAAATGTATTAGCATGTGCTGGCTGCTGGAGGCCACCTGTGGGAAGTGTGTGCATGGCAAGGTGTCCACTGCACCATCTACTGGCAACTCACATATATATATGGGGTGGTCCATCGATAGTGACCGGGCCGAATATCTCATGAAATTAGCATCAAATGAAAAAATAAGAAGAACAAATTTGTTCGAGCATGACATGGGAAACACATGGCACTATGTATGACCCACTAGATGGTGTTGCCTTAGGTCAAATTGATAGAAACTGCATTTTTAAAAAAAGGTACCCTCATTTTTATTACATATTCATATAGTAAGTAAATAAATTGGAACATTTGTTTTGCTTTGTGATGGATGGCGCTGCAATATTCCAATGCTTATAATATACTCACCCATTTAGATGAACAGTTGGTAACAATGTGGTTTTTTAAATTAAAACACAAAAAGTAGTTACATTTGGATGGTTCAAGTGGTTCAAATGGCTCTGAACACTATGGGACTTAACTTCTGAGGTCATGAGTCAGTTACGTTTGGACTTTATTTCTGTTGCTCCAATGTGATACATTTACTTTTGTGATCTTATCATGAATTATGGGAACACATGCTGTTACTGTATGAGCAGTCGTAATAACCTCATTAATGTAATAAATGCTCAAAATGATGTCCTTCAACTTCAATGCATTTGACAATACACGTAACAAAATTCCTCTCAACAGCTAGCAGATCACCTTCAGTAATTGTCGCACATGCATTGACAATGCGCTGATGCATGTTTTCAAGCATTGTTGGTGGATCACTATAATAAATATCTTTCAATTTTCCCCAAAGAAAGGTAAGTTTCGGTGAATGTGCAGGCCATGGTATGGTGCTTCTACAACCAATCCACCTGTTGTTATATATTCTATTTTATACTGCTTCAATTGCACATGTGCTATGTGCCGGACATCCATCATGTTGAAAGTGCATTGCTGTTCTGTCATGAAGTGTAACATCTTGTAGTATAATTGGTAAAACATTAATTATGAAATCGGCACACATTGCACCATTTTGATTGCCATCGATAAAATAAGGGCCACTTAGATGTCCTTCCATAATTCCACACAATATATTAAACCACCAGGTTTGCTGATGTTCCACTTGTCGCAGCCATCGTATATTTTCTGTTGCCCAATAGTGCATATTATGCCAGTTTACGTTACCTCTTTTTGTGAAAAATAATTTATCACTAAAAAGAACTCTTGAAAAAAATCTGTTATCGTCTCATAATTTATTTTGTGCCCAGTGGCAAAAATTTACACAACATTCAAAATCATCACCATGCAATTCCTGGTGCATAGAAATATGGTAAGGGTGAAGTATATGATGATGTTGAATTGTCAAAACTGATTTTTGGGAAATTCCTGACTGCAGCTCAGTTTGTCTGCAACTGCAGCTAAAACACTTATTTGGGCATCTTCATGTGTTGCAGTTTTTGGTTGCACCTTCCTCTTTGGCTGAACACTCCCGGTTGCGTTAAATACATTAACTATCCCATGAAAGGTCCAGACACTTGGATGCTGTCTGTCAGGATATCGATCAACATACATAGCACAAGCTTGTTGGGCATTTTGATCATAATATCCATAAATGAAACACCATATATACTTTTCTGTTACTGTCACATGCCCCATTTTAACAAGACTATGTCTTCCACATAATTATTATGGCTGGACAAGCCTATTATCATACCCAATTTAAGTAATTAATTCCACACAGTACTATCAGGTGCATTGCTACATTTGTGAGAATATTACAGCACCATCCATCACAAAGCGCAACCAATGTTCCAAATAAAAAATTCCTATTTATTTGCTTACAATACGAATATGTAATAAAAAATGGGGGTGCCTATTTTTTAAAAAAACAGTTTATATCAATTTGACCTATAGCAGTGCCATCTAGTGGGCCATTGATAGTGCCGTCTGTTTTTGCCCCTTCACGCTCGGACAGATTTGTTCTTCTTATTTTTTCATTTGATGCTAATTTTGTGAGATATTAGTCCCAGTCACTATCAATGGACCACCCAGTATATGCACAGAGCAGTGTTAATTGGCTCTTCTTGTGTATCTTTACAGTGAGACTTTCACATCAGTATACTGTATCTTGTTATGTGGGATTCATGGGAGTCTATTTTCCATTGTAGTTGAGTGCTTCATGAATAAAGCCATATTTGGGTTGCTTCAGACCAGTCTCATGTACTACATAGTTACAAAACAGGTGACTTTTTCCATACTTCAAGTGTCCAATAGCAAATTTCTTGTGTTAATCTCTATGTCCTATAAAGTATGGAGAGCAGAGATACATGTGAGACAGTGACATTTGTACCAAATAGCTAGAACATTTTTCTTGACTGTTTGAGCAAATTCGTCTGTATATTGCTGCTAAGATATCAAATATTGGTGAAGTTTCTCCAGATAAATTACATAGTTCTGTTTAGGGCCTGCTTTTACACTACTGGCCATTAAAATTGCTACACCATGAAGATGACGTACTACAGACGTGAAATTTAACCAACAGAAAGAAGATGTTGTGAGATGCAAATGATTAGCTTTTCAGAACATTCACACAAGGTTGGCACTGGTGGCGACACCTACAACGTGCTGACATGAGGAAAGTTTCCAACTGATTCCTCATAAACGAACAGCAGTTGACCAGCGTTGCCTGGTGAAACGTTGTTGTGATGCCTCATGTAAGGAGAAGAAATGTGTACCATCACGTTTCCGACTTTGATAAAGGTCGGATTGTAGCCTATCGTGATTGTGGTTCATTGTATCGCGACATTGCTGCTCACGTTGATCGAGATCCAATGACTGTTAGCAGGTGGGTTCAGGAGGGTAATATGGAATGCCGTGCTGAATCCCAACAGCCTCATATCACTAGCAGTCAAGATGATAGGCATCTTATCCGCATGGCTGTAACGGATCATGCAGCCACGTCTAGATCCCTGAGTCAACAGATGGGGACTTTTGCAAGACACCAACCATCTGCACGAACAGTTCGATGACGTTTGCAGCAGCATAGACTTATCAGCTCAGAGACCATGGCTGCGGTTACCCTTGACAGTGCATCACAGACAGGAGCGGCTACGATGGTGTACTCAACGACAAACCTGGGTGCACAAATGGCAAAACGTCATTTTTTCGGATGAATCCAGGTTCTGTTTACAGCATCATGATGGTCGCATCCGTGTTTGGTGAGATCGCGGTGAACGCACATTGGAAGCGTGTATTCGTCATTGCCATACTGGCGTATCACCTGGTGTGATGGTATGGGGTGCCATTGGTTACATGTCTCGGTCACCTCTTGTTCGCATTGACGACACTTTGAACAGTGGACGTTACATTTCAGATGTGTTTTACGACCCGTGGCTCTACCCTTCATTCGATCCCTGCGAAACCCTACATTTCAGCAGGATAATGCACGACCGCATGTTGCAGATCCTGTACGGGCCTTTCTGGATACAGAAAATGTTTGACTGCTGCGATGGGCAGCACATTCTCCAGATCTCTCACCAATTGAAAATGTCTAGTCAATGGTGGCCAAGCAACTGGCTCGTCATAATACGCCAGTCACTACTCTTGATGAACTGTGGTATCGTGTTGAAGCTGCATGGGCAGCTGTACATGTACACGCCATCCAAGCTCTGTTTGACTCAATGCCCTGGCGTATCAAGGCCGTTATTATGGCCAGAGGTGGTTGTTCTGGGTACTGATTTCTCAGGATCTATGCACCCAAATTCTGTGAAAATGTAATCACATGTCAGTTCTAGTATAATATATTTGTCCAATGAATATCCGTTTATCATCTGCATTTCTTCTAGGTGTAGCAGTTTTAATGGCCAGTAGTGTATTTTGCCATTGTATTCCATAATAAGCTACTGAATTTGTTACTGAAACTGAAAAAGTTGACATATTCATTAAAAATAATTTTTCTTGTAATTCTATGTTTTTGTCTTTACAGTTCAACACACTGTAAGTCTGAACTTGCCATAAAGAGAGATACAAAAAAAATCGATGAAAGCTGTTTATCATCCTTCCACAGAAAAATTGAAATGAAAAGAATCCATACTGATGATAAGGTATTTATACTATAACACAAAAAAGGTGATGGTGTGGAAATTATTCCGTATTATTTGATGTTTAGTGGTGTGTTGGTGAAAGATTTTGTACCTTACAACAATATAACCTGTGAAAATACAACCATACTCCAATTACAACAATGTTATGTTGCAAAAATCATTTGTAGGTGAGTGTACAATTATACACAAGATTTATAGTAATACAATTAAAATGTCAATATTGTGATGTAATTAATTCTCAGATAATTTGGTATTATTACCTTTTAACTTAACAGAAATTCATGGTTTGCATTCTCACCATAGAGGTTAATCATGTCACAGCATTTTGGGTCCATCCATGATTTTGTACATATGAGGATAGTTCTAAAAGTTTCCACTGTTAAGGGGAGATCCAAAAGTTCCCAGTGCTATTAACATTGAGTGCTGACTCTTGTTACCTTTCAATATATAGCGTCATTGTTGTCCGAATATTTTCTTTGTCAAAGCTCTTCTTTCAGTTTTGATAATCTTCCTCCTGTTCTTAGTATATAATGATAATGGTTTGTCTGTTGTTACAATACATGTACCATAACTCTTATTAGGCTGTACACCAATAGAAAATGTACAAAAGGCTATAATATCTCTCTCATTATAGCTCTCAAGTCCTCCTAATGCTGTCTCTCCTCCTCGTAGTATGGCAATAGTCAACCATGAATTACCACTAACTACCTCTGTGGTAGTGCAAGAAAAATTAATCTTACACCCTACAAAAGTAATAGGTCCTCCTAGAAGTTGCTGTTGTGCTGTAGGTTTTGGTGTAATATCAAAAGTGTCTACATTCTTGTACACTGGTAGTCGATTCTTCCTTGAATATCTTCTGCGACGGTATGGCATGGCTGTGTGTATGGTGCGGCTGCCTGGAGTCGAATGAACATGCTGTTGCCTCACGAGCGAGACTGTGCCCCCTCTAGCGGATGTGGCTACTGATAAGGGCGCCCCAGCCAATCAGCGTGCAGCAGAAGGGCGCCGCCGCACCGGAAGCACAACTTAACTGCGGATCGCGCTCTGTTAAAACTAGAGTGCAATCCGGAGCGGCACAGCGCCAGCGACTAAGTCCCTCTCGAGGTCACCCGCCTCTCCAGGCGTTATGCAACAGCTGAACACATCTGCTTTCCCATCTGTTAACACCTGTGGCTGCTTTCTATTTATCACATTTTAGAATGTTTTGTATTGTCTGAATTAATTGAATGAGGTATCAGTTTAATTGAGAATGTGTACTTTTCTGTAATAATATTTAGCTTTTCTGTGCAAATATAAAAGAACAAACTGACTGTTTTATTGCAAATCAAGCAAACTTCCATTCTTGCCAGGCTTAGGATGAATTTGATTATATGAAATGCAAAAAATTCCCTTTTTCTCTGTCATGCTATCAGTTTTTTTCACAACTTACGTAAGGTGATGATATGCACATGGTAATTATAGCATGCTAAATCTGAATTGCTTGGACTGATACTTCCTCCTTCTAAAACTAAAAATATCTTTGTTAAAATTTTAATCATAAAAATTAAGAGGTAAATAGTACATCAGTACTGTTACTATTACTGTGCATGGGACTTCCTTATTGGATTACCTTTCCCATCAGTGTGCCATACTGAGCAAGAAGAAACTGACAAATTTTTTTGTGAGTGACAGAATGTTTTATCTGCATAGACATTGTCCCAGGTTTCGCGACTTAACAGTGCAGTAAATTCTGCATGGCTGATTTGGATTAGATTCTTTTATATGCATTTAGCTTGATTGCTTTCCCATAGGAACATTTATTTGTGCAATTTGACAAGGATGATCTGAAAGTCCCAGATTCTTGAGTACTAAGTCACAGTTTTGTGTGCCAATATCAGTGGCTATATGTCAATAGTAGAGGCTGAGAGTGCCGTTATCCTTGCTACACAGCTGACTAGTGATGTCATTCCAAAGCTACACAAAATGCTCAGAAAAGCATTAGTAACATTATCTATTTTTGCTGTGTTTATGTTAAGATCTCCACATGGCAGGATGTTACTTTTAGTGTTTGATGCCTGTTCTAGGCTCTGTATTAGTTTTGCACAGAATGTGTCAAAATCACCACTAGGAGAATGATATCACATAATATGACAAGTTTTTTGCAGACATTTTGAGATAATAGCTCTATTGCTGACACATCAAAGTGTTTTTCTTCACCAAGAGAGACAATGCCACTTCTTACCTTATACTGGAGTTCCTTCTTAACATACGAGGAGCGTTTGAAAAGTCCATGAAAAAATAAAAACTACTTACGTGTTTGGGGTAAACCTTTTCTATTTTTTGATATAGTCTCCTTTTAGACTTATACACTTTGTCCAACGCTGTTCTAATTTGTTGATCCCTTCCGAATAGTAGGAATTGTCCAAGTTTGCAAAATAGCTATTAGTTGTTGCAATCACCCCCTCGTTTGCATAAAATCTTTGTCCCGCCAGCCATTTCTTCAAATTGGGGAACAAATAGTAGTCCGAGGGAGACAAGTCTGGAGAATAGGGGGGATGTGAAACAAGTTGGAATCCCATTTCCATTAATTTTGTGACGACAACTGCTGAGGTGTGTGCTGGGGCATTGCCGTGATGGAAAAGGACTTTTTTACGGTCCAATCGCCGGCGTTTTTCTTGCAGCTCGGTTTTCAAACGCTCCAATAATGATCAATAATGTGCACCTGTAATAGTTTTACCCTTTTCCAGATATTTGATGAGGATTACTCCTTGCGAATCCCAAAAGACAGTCGTCACAACCTTTCCGCCCGAAGGAATGGTGTTCACCTATTTTGCAGATTCTCCCTTGGTAACCCATTGTTTAGATTGTTGTTTAATCTCAGGAGTATAGTAATGTATCCATGTTTCATCCACAGTGATGCTTAAAGTCCTGTGGATTCTTCCTGAAAAGCTGCAAACCATCCTTCAAACACTTCACACGATTCCGTTTTTGGTCAAGTGTGAGCAATCACAGAACCCATCTTGTGGATAGCTTTCTCATGTCCAGATGTTTATGCAAAATATTATGTACCCTTTCATTCGAAATGCCCACAGCACTACCAATCTCATGCACCTTAACTCTGCTGTCATCCATCACCATATCATGGATTTTATCAATGATTCCTGGAGTCGTAACCTCCACAGGGTGTCCAGAACATTCATCATCACTTGTGCCCATATGGGCACTCCAGAAATTTTGAAACCACTTACAAACTGTCCTAATCGAAAGTGAAGAGTCACCATGTTTATCAAGCTTTTCTTTAGTCTCCTGAGGCGTTTTGCCTTTCATAAAGTAATGTTTAATCACCACACGAAATTCTTTATCATCCATTTTTGACAATCACTCAACTTCCTTGATTCACATGAATGCCAAACACAAAGAAATAGACCAATATGGCTGAAACTTGGTGTGCGTTCTTTCCAAAGAGGCTACTAACTAAACATGACCTCGATACATGCCGGTGGTGCCATCTCTCGGACTTTGCACAGACTTTTCAAACGATCCTCGTAAGTGGATGACTCTCCCTCTTTAATTGGAACTCTACAATAAGAAGATGTTAGTACATATGAGGGTAAAGCTACATAGGAATTTTCACTTTCCTTGCCCAGTGATCAGTGATGCATATAGTAGAGCTATTTAGGGTTTACAACTCGACTTCAAGTTGTTGCACTTTGTTTTTGATACACTGAATGTTTATGTGGAACACTGTTAGACATTTAATTGTGTTTGTATTGTTGATTGTTTCACAAAATTACAGATACCTATGTGAAGTGCTTCACTGCAGTTACCACTAGACACTAATGCATTGTTTAAGCTTAAGTTACTAGAAGAATCAACCCTATTACGTAAATTAATTTGCATAAGACCATTAGCTGTTAAGCCAGTTTTTTCTTGTTCAGGGCTGCTTGGATGTTAGTCTACTATTTACTCTGAAAAAGCATTCCTAATAACTCTGACCCCCCCCCCCCCCCCCCCATGAGCCATGGACCTTGTCGTTGGTGGGGAGGCTTGCGTGCCTCAGCAATACAGATAGCCGTACCGTAGGTGCAACCACAATGGAGGGGTATCTGTTGAGAGGCCAGACAAACGCTTGGTTCCTGAAGAGGGGCAGCAGCCTTTTCAGTAGTTGCAGGGGCAACAGTTTGGATGATTGACTGATCTGGCCTTGTAACACTAACCAAAACAGCCTCGCTGTGCTGGTACTGTGAACGGTTGAAAGCAAGGGGAAACTACAGCCGTAATTTTTCCCGAGGGCATGCAGCTTTACTGTATGGTTAATGATGATGGAGTCCTCTTGGGTAAAACATTCCGGAGGTAAAATAGTCCCCCTTTCGGATCTCTGGGTGGGGACTACTCAGGAGGACGTCGTTATCAGGAGAAAGAAAACTGGCATTCTACGGATCGGAGCGTGGAATGTCAGATCCCTTAATCGGGCAGGTAGGTTAGAAAATTTAAAAAGGGAAATGGATAGGTTAAAGTTAGATATAGTAGGAATTAGTGAAGTTCGGTGGCAGGAGGAACAAGACTTTTGGTCAGGCGAATACAGGGTTATAAATACAAAATCAAATAGGAGTAATGCAGGAGTAGGTTTGATAATGAATAAAAAAAAGTAGCAATGCGGGTAAGCTACTACAACAGCATAGTGAATGCATTATTGTGGCCAAGATAGACACGAAGCCCAGGCCTACTACAGTAGTACAAGTTTATATGCCAACTAGCTCTGCAGATGATGAAAAATTGAAGAAACGTGTGACGAAATAAAAGAAGTTCTTCAGATAGTGAAGGGAGACGAAAATTTAATTGTCATGGGTGACTGGAATTTGGTAGCAGGAAAAGGGAGAGAAGGAAACATAGTAGGTGAATATGGATTGGGGCTAAGAAATGAAAGAGGAGGCCCCCTGGTAGAATTTTTCACAGAGCACAACTTAATCATAGCTAACACTTGGTTCAAGAATCATAAAAGAAGGTTGTATACATGGAAGAAGCCTGGAGATACTGACAAATTTCAGATAGATTATATAATGGTAAGACAGAGATTTAGGAACCAGGTTTTAAATTGTAAGACATTTCCAGGGGCAGATGTGGACTCTGACCACAATCTATTGGTTATGAACTGTAGATTAAAACTGAAGAAACTGCAAAAAGGTGGGAATTTGAGGAGATGGGACCTGGATAAACTGACTAAACCAGAGGTTGTACAGAGTTTCAGGGAGAGCATAAGGGAACAATTGACAGGAATGGGGGAAATAAATACAGTAGAAGAAGAATGGGTAGCTTTGAGAAATGAAATAGTGAAGGCAGCAGAGGATCAAGTAGGTAAAAAGACGAGGGCTAGTAGAAATCCTTGGGTAACAGAAGAGATACTGAATTTAATTGAGGAAAGGAGAAAATATAAAAATGCAGTAAATGAAGCAGGCAAAAAGGAATACAAACGTCTCAAAAATGAGATCGACAGGAAGTGCAAAATGGCTAAGCAGGGTTGTCTAGAGGATAAATGTAAGGATGTAGAGGCCAATCTCACTAGGAGTAAGATAGATACTGCCTACAGGAAAATTAAAGAGACCTTTGGAGAAAAGAGAACCACTTGTATGAATATTAAGAGCTCAGATGGAAACCCAGTTCTAAGCAAAGAACGGAAAGCAGAAAGGTGGAAGGAGTATATAGAGGGTCTATACAAGGGCGATGTACTTGAGGGCAATATTATGGAAATGGAAGAGGATGTAGATGAAGATGAAATGGGAGATATGATACTGCGTGAAGAGTTTGACAGAGCACTGAAAGACCTGAGTCGAAACAGGGCACTGGGAGTAGACAACATTCCATTAGAACTACTGACAGCCTTGGGAGAGCCAGTCCTGACAAAACTGTACCATCTGGTGAGCAAGATGTATGAGATAGGCGAAATACTCTCAGACTTCAAGAAGAATATAATAATTCCAATCCCAAAGAAAGCAGGTGTTGACAGATGTGAAAATTACCGGACTATCAGTTTAATAAGTCACGGCTGCAATATACTAACGTGAATTCTTTACAGACGAATGGAAATACTAGTAGAACCCGACCTA
Source organism: Schistocerca americana (assembly GCF_021461395.2). Classification (NCBI taxonomy): domain Eukaryota; kingdom Metazoa; phylum Arthropoda; class Insecta; order Orthoptera; family Acrididae; genus Schistocerca; species Schistocerca americana. Next base: position 850,034,910 of record NC_060130.1, on the reverse strand, counting down.
GGGGAAGATCAGTTTGGATTCCGTAGAAATGTTGGAACACGTGAGGCAATACTGACCCTACGACTTATCTTAGAATCTAGATTAAGGAAAGGCAAACCTACATTTCTAGCATTTGTAGACTTGGAGAAAGCTTTTGACAATGTTGACTGGAATACTCTCTTTCAAATTCTGAAGGTGGCAGGGGTAAAATACAGGGAGAGAAAGGCTATTTACAATTTGTATAGAAACCAAATGGCAGTTATAAGAGTTGAGGGGCATGAAAGGGAAGCAGTGATTGGGAAGGGAGTGAGACAGGGTTGTAGCCTCTCTCCGATGTTGTTCAATCTGTATATTGAGCAAGCAGTGAAGGAAACAAAAGAAAAATTTGGAGTAGGTATTAAAATCCATGGAGAAGAAATAAAAACTTTGAGGTTGCCGATGACATTGTAATTCTGTCAGAGACAGCAAAGGGCTTGGAAGAGCAGTTGAACGGAATGGATGGTGTCTTGAAAGGAGGATATAAGATGAACATCAACAAAAGCAAAACGAGGATAATGGAATATAGTTGAATTAAGTCTGGTGATGCTGAGGGTATTAGATTAGGAAATGAGACACTTAAAGTAGTAAAGGAGTTTTGCTGTTTGGGGAGCAAAATAACTGATGATGGTCGGAGTAGAGAGGATATAAAATGAAGACTGGCAATGGGAAGGAAAGTGTTTCTGAAAAAGAGAAATTTGTTAACATCGAGTATAGATTTAAGTGTCAGGAAGTCGTTTCTGAAAGTATTTGTATGGAGTGTAGCCATGTATGGAAGTGAAACATGGATGATAAATAGTTCAGACAAGGAGAGAATAGAAGCTTTTGAAATGTGGTGCTACAGGAGAATGCTGAGGATTAGATGGGTAGATCACATAACTAATGAGGAGATGTTGAACAGGATTGGGGAGAAGAGAAGTTTGTGGCACAACTTGACTAGAAGAAGGGATCGGTTGGTAGGACATGTTCTGAGGCATCAAGGGAATACCAATATAGTATTGGAGGTCAGCGTAGAGGGTAAAAATCGTAGAGCGAGACCAAGAGATGAATACACCAAGCAGATTCAGAAGGATGTAGATTGCAGTAGGTACTGGGAGATGAAGAATCTTGCACAGGATAGAGTAGCATGCAGAGCTGCATAAAACCAGTCTCAGGACTGAAGACCACAACAACAACAACAACAACATTAACTCTGATATTTAGAATTTTGTTTAAGTCACCTTTTTCTGTGATGGTTTTGCTTATTTTGTCACACAAAAGTTTTTGCCTTTGAAATTTAGATGCAACCCATGTTTGGTATGAAGGCATTTGCCCAATTTACCTATATCAACTACTCTACATTTTCTAATTGAAGCTCACAACTGTTTCATTTTGATATTGGTTTTTTGAATCTCCTTGTTGACACACAAATTATATATTAGGTCATACCTGTGAGATAGCATTTTAACTATTGTGTTATGAGATTTATTAACTTCCAAGAAGTTTTTCAGGCTTGCTAAGCAATTTTGCACCTCATTTCTTGCAAAGTCATTGGTAACAGCTATGCACACAACATATTCATTTTCATCTTCCAGTTTTCCCTGCAGGTTAACATCGGCAACGTTTTTATGCTTGCATCAGGTTTTACAAATCCCACTGCTTGGAAGCCTTTGTTATTGTCTTGTAAAGTTTGTCAAGTTCTTGCCAGTTTCGTGCCATGGCTGACTGTTAAAAAAAGAACGCTGTATCTTTTATCCAGTGTATTCTTGGTTCTATTGTCACTGGACCTAGCTGAAGTTTCGTTTGTTTTGCCGCTGCATTGTTTACAAAGCTCATTGCCACCACGCTTTACACTTTTAAGTTAAATGCTCTACAGATTTTAGCATGAAGATGAATCTTTTCTTGTGCATGTTTCATTCCATGAGTTTATATACCAACATGGAACTACTTTATGTAGTTTTGTTGTATGATTGTCAGACTGAGGAAAAAGATATAACAAGAGCTGGTAAGTGTACTGCCATGTCATGAAAGTAATCATTTGTTTTATTTATTTCAGGTTGAGCACAGAAACAATTTAGAATGTAACATCAAGAGAATCAGACCAGTACAATCAAAAAAAGGTAGATTGCTAATATCAAATAAGAATGTTAATAGTGTAGAAAATTTTATTATGGTACTAAATATAATTCTTGCATTTTTAGAAGTGGAAGGTGATCACATCCAAGAGGAATATATGAAATTAAAATGCTACAAAGTACAACTTGAAATCTTGAAGCTTGAAAGAGAATTAAATGTTGCTCCTTCTCCATGGACAGAGAATTTTAAGTGAGTGGACTTACACAGATATTTGTCAAATAACAAAGATATTTACTAGAATGGACAAATCAACATTTGTTCATGATGAGTATAGATCATATAGTTACTGATGTAAAACTGTTTACAGATCTAATTTTTTCCCACATATAGCAAGCCAGATTTTAGCAATGAGTACAAACTAAAATCTGAAAACTGCAATTAGTTTTTTTTTATTTATGATATCTTGGAACTAATAATTTGTGACAACTGCAACTTGGGGTAGGAATTTTATGGCTGTTTGTCACATGCATTTAGCCCCATTTTGAGATAATCTTTTCATATTTTGTGTTACATGAGAGTATTATGCAACCTAGCAATGTGATGTGTGAAATAATTTGTGTAAAAACTGAGTTATTTAAATACAAAATACAAAAGTTTCTCATGAAAATAACTATAGCATTTAGAGCACTAAATGGACATTTTCATTTTGGTGGAAAATAAATCATTTCTCACGTAAAATGACTTTTTTTTATGAAATATACCAGTTCCTCATATGTTATACACAGCTAAAGTGGATGTAATCAGAGTGATCTGGGCATCACACTGACAGCTTGATACTCAGTAAAAGTCAGGGCCACATGTAAAAGCAGCCGTGTTATATATCACCTATGCTGCAATTACTGTACAACACTGTATGTGAGTATGACAAGTAACCAACTGTCTACTCGCATGAATGGCCACCACCAGACACTGTCAAGTTTCATTACACATGAGATGGAAGTCCTCTGATGACCGACGGGTTTACTGTTAACGATCACAAGTAGACAGTGCTTTAAACCGCATACCATGCAGTAGCCGAACATGCTACACACCACAGCACAGATGTCTTCAACAGCTGCTTTACTACACAGGCCATTTGAATACTCCCTTCCAGAACAAGTTTCTCTGAACTACACTCCTGGAAATTGAAATAAGAACACCGTGAATTCATTGTCCCAGGAAGGGGAAACTTTATTGACACATTCCTGGGGTCAGATACATCACATGATCACACTGACAGAACCACAGGCACATAGACACAGGCAACAGAGCATGCACAATGTCGGCACTAGTACAGTGTATATCCACCTTTCGCAGCAATGCAGGCTGCTATTCTCCCATGGAGACGATCGTAGAGATGCTGGATGTAGTCCTGTGGAACGGCTTGCCATGCCATTTCCACCTGGCGCCTCAGTTGGACCAGCGTTCGTGCTGGACGTGCAGACCGCGTGAGACGACGCTTCATCCAGTCCCAAACATGCTCAATGGGGGACATATCCGGAGATCTTGCTGGCCAGGGTAGTTGACTTACACCTTCTAGAGCACGTTGGGTGGCACGGGATACATGCGGACGTGCATTGTCCTGTTGGAACAGCAAGTTCCCTTGCCGGTCTAGGAATGGTAGAACGATGGGTTCGATGATGGTTTGGATGTACCGTGCACTATTCAGTGTCCCCTCGACGATCACCAGTGGTGTACGGCCAGTGTAGGAGATCGCTCCCCACACCATGATGCCGGGTGTTGGCCCTGTGTGCCTCGGTCGTATGCAGTCCTGATTGTGGCGCTCACCTGCACGGCGCCAAACACGCATACGACCATCATTGGCACCAAGGCAGAAGCGACTCTCATCGCTGAAGACGACACGTCTCCATTCGTCCCTCCATTCACGCCTGTCGCGACACCACTGGAGGCGGGCTGCACGATGTTGGGGCGTGAGCGGAAGACGGCCTAACGGTGTGCGGGACCGTAGCCCAGCTTCATGGAGACGGTTGCGAATGGTCCTCGCCGATACCCCAGGAGCAACAGTGTCCCTAATTTGCTGGGAAGTGGCGGTGCGGTCCCCTACGGCACTGCGTAGGATCCTACGGTCTTGGCGTGCATCCGTGCGTCGCTGCGGTCCGGTCCCAGGTGACGGGCACGTGCACCTTCCGCCGACCACTGGCGACAACATCGATGTACTGTGGAGACCTCACGCTCCACGTGTTGAGCAATTCGGCGGTACGTCCACCCGGCCTCCCGCATGCCCACTATACGCCCTCGCTCAAAGTCCGTCAACTGCACATACGGTTCACATCCACGCTGTCGCGGCATGCTACCAGTGTTAAAGACTGCGATGGAGCTCCGTATGCCATGGCAAACTGGCTGACACTGACGGCGGCGGTGCACAAATGCTGCGCAGCTAGCGCCATTCGACGTCCAACACCGCGGTTCCTGGTGTGTCCGCTGTGCCGTGCGTGTGATCATTGCTTGTACAGCCCTCTCGCAGTGTCCGGAGCAAGTATGGTGGGTCTGACACACCGTTGTCAATGTGTTCTTTTTTCCATTTCCAGGAGTGTATATAGATGGGACTTGTCTCACCAACACATCCTGCACTCTTGCAATCACCCTGGCCGAAACCTCCACTAACCTGTTTCCAATGCCTCACATTGCCTTTTCCCTTCTCTCTTCTGGCTGGACCACTCATACTACATCCAGATCATGCACTGCCTTCTGCCACTACTCTCCATCTCCCCTTGCAGTCATTCACTCTATCCCTCTCTCTCCCTCCATCTCTCTTCTCTCTCTCTCTTTCTCTCTCTCTGTCTCTCTTCCTCTCCTTCCTCCCGCCTTTTCAACCCCTTTCCCTTCTCTCTCCCCTTCCTTCTCCCTCTTCATCTTCACCTTCACCTTTCTCTCCTTCCCCATCCCCTTCTCTCCCCTCAGTTCACCCCTGTTTCTTCCTGCATCACTTTTTGTTGTACTGTCTGTACTTTTTCTGTCTCGCAGCAAAGTCATGTACCCAAGACCTGCTTCTTTTCAGCTACCCCCTCCTAACATAATTTCCTATCCCCTCCCCACTTCCATCAGCTCAAGCAACTGCTTGCAATAATGAGGTATCAATAATTAGTCTTGCCTTAGCCATGGGAGTGTGCATTTGGATGTCTGTGATTGTGTGTGTGCATGTCCATACCATTGATGGAAAAGAAAAGTGCTCAAAAGCTGGTGGGGATGCTATTTTCTATTATGTTACTGTGCTCCATGCATCGATCGACTATAGATGACTGGTTGCCTTTCCCTAATTTTATATATTGCTTCAACCAGGGATTTCCATCTTTGTTTTGCAGGTATTAACAACTTCATTAGCATGGTAACAGACAGTACTGGTGGAATGAAAATAGCTGCCTGACAAAAAGTGAAACACACAGATGTCAGTGTAACTTCATAACATACACACCATTGGCAGCTATGTAATGATCAGACTTTCCCTTCTCTGTGACTTATAGGACAGTCACTTGAGTGTAGTAGTGTTCTTTGTGTTTAAAATTTTTTCCAGGACTGCTTGGATATACAAGGGGCATGAACGACATCAGTTGTTGAGTGATCACTATGAAGGATACAGAGATGCTCTGTACTCATGTGAGACAGTATTATAAGCACCTGACAGCTTGAAAGTGGCCTCATTGTGAGTCTTCATCGGACCAGATGGTTGAATAGTGCAATATCCAGATTCGTGAGGCATTTGAATGTGACAGGGGCCTGATCTTAAACTGCATGGGAATGTAAGAGAAGGTGTACTTGTCATCAAGGTTCCAGTTGACCATAAGGGAGGATCACTGTATTGTGCACCAAGCACATCATATCCCATCATATGTGCACCTGACATCCAAGAATGAGTAATGGACTTCCTGCAACATTCTGTATCATGTTACACCATTGGTTGGAGATTAACAACAACCAGACTAATGAATTACAGTCCTGTGCGTTGGATGCCATTAACACCACAACACTAACGGCCGTGTTTGGAGTGGGACTGTGACCGAAAAGCATGGACCATTAGCAAATGGTGTGATATTATGTCCAGTGATGAGTTATGGTTCTGTACTAGTCTGGATGGCCATTATTAATGAGCTTGGTGGTGACCTGTGGAAAGGTCCCATTGTTCCAATGTTTTGGGGAGGCACAGTAGTGTTACATCTAGAGTTACAGTGTGGGGCATGGCATGCGTCTGTGTGTACTGGATGCATGATGTTGAGGTACTCCCACAGCCAGGATAGAAGACATGTGGGATCAACTCAGATGTCAACTCCATCCCAGTGTCAATATCCAGGATATCAAGAGTGAGTTACAGCAGTTGTGCATGCATTCATGCGAGAGTGGGTGCTATATCATACTGCCAAGTTCTTTGTAAATTTGCTCAATTTTGTAATCACTGGAATAATGTTACATACCCTCTCAACCCTTGAAGTTTCATCTTGTTTCCTCCTTCCCTTCTGGGTGCTTCACTTTTTTGTCAGTCAGAATAATTTAAGAAATAAAGGGAATAACTCGACAAATAGTAGAGATGCTCAGTCATTGGAAAGCAGATAAACAAGAATGAGAACTTTGGTTGCCTGTGGACAAATCCTTTTTAAGGGCTATATAGAAAACACACACACACACACACACACACACACACACACACACACACACAATGTAGTGCTGCATTGTTTCAGGTGACTACATTGGGCTGTCATTGCAGCTCGTCTGGGGTGAGACCTTGTCAGGTGGAATGGATGGAGGAAGAAACAAGATGGGGAGCTGTAGGGAGGGTTGAAGATGGGTGGCTGACAGGAGGGAGAGGCAGCAGGTGCACAGGATAGGAATATGGTATAAGTGGTCTCATTCTGGCTGCAGGCAGGGGTATTTGTGCAGAGTGCATGACGATGTGGAGGGAGAGATAGAACAGAGGAAAGAGAGACTGCAGAAGAGTGTGTGGGTGCAGTACAAATGAAGTTACACTCTTGAGTCAGGGGTGGAGATGGGTGTGGGGCATGGGCTTCAATCAATGCTAGTACCTGCCTCATTACTTTTTCCTGCTACATGCCAAAGTTCGCCTTCACAAAGGCTGAAGCCTATCCACCTCGGGTGACCTTGCTGGTAGCTATGCTACCACTGGGCTAGGCTTCAGCTTCTTCATAACACACTGAAAGTGCCTTTGATGAGGTGGTGATCCTTGGACAATGATGGTATCCAATTACCCTATTAAAAACAGTTAAAGATCTTTGTGTTACCAAGGAAGAACAGCTAAATGTGGAAGAACAAATGGTTATAGCATGGAGAAAATTTCTTCCTTGTGTACATGCAACTAAAAAATTTAGAAAAGTATTTCCAGCTCAAATTAAACAAACATTTGTCCAATCTGTAGTCCTGCTAAATATTTACTACTGTGATTTCATTCAGTGCTATACAAATAGTAAAAATTCCAGATGGATTGAGCTAGCTATTAATGTTTACATAATGTTTGCTGTTTTGATCACTTGAGTCCTTCATGTGCTGTTTTTAAATTAGATGTGACCAGACAGACACTGTGATTTTCACACTCATCATTTTTGTCATCAGTTTCTTAGTACTGGCGTCCTCAATACCTGTCATCACATTTGAGAAGCATATGATCTTTCAGTAAATACAGTACCGGATTGGATACTTCCAGCACCTTTGCTTAACACTAACTCTTTCTTCATCTCCTCCATTTTAACCGTAGAACTCTCAAACATTAGTGTTAACCTGTAACCTTTTTCTAAAACCAGTGTACTTTCGAGAAGAGATTACAGCTTTATCTACTATCATCTGCATTGCTTCTCTCTCAACATATCCCAGCTGTTTTCCTTTTTTCTAACAGTGAAGCAGTATCTCAGTCACATTGTAAACTATCCATACTTTTATCATCTGTATCTAATTCTTCTTTCTTCCTTCCATATCATATTATACTCTTATCTTATTATTTCTCACTCTTCCTCTCAAAATTCATAATCTTTTCCATGTTTGATTTCTTCTGTACTGCTGCCATACATTTCTGTTGGATGTCATTACTCATATTCGAGAAGAATCCAATGAGAAAATTGCTTAAGACAGTGTTGGTAAGGCTGACATTTGTTAAATTCCATATTTTCACTGCTACCTCTATAATCGTATGTAGTTGTGTTATTATTTTAATTGCCACTATTATTATCATTACATAATATGCAATTTTTAATGTTATCTTGCTAAGGATTCTGAAGGCCCTAATCTTTCCAGGTGAAACAAATCTATACTGCTACAAATATATAAAGACAAGTCATTATTTCTAGTTGTTACCAAAAATCTCAAAAAGTACTGGACTGATTTACTTCAAATTTTACATGATACTTTAAAGAACATTCAGACAGACAAATGGAAATGAGCGTATGGCATTGTTGGCCAGGAGGCCCCATGCGGGGGAGTTCAGCCGCTTCGGCGACTTGCAGGTCGATGATGAAAATGATGATGAAGGACACACAACACCCAGTCCCCCGCTGGAAATCAAATCCGGGTCCCCTGCATGATAAGCGGAAACGTTACTGCTACACTACAGAAGTGGAAATTACATCAATATGTATGTAATATATAAATAAGAGGCAATGTTACCAAAAATCTCGAAAAATTCTTCACCAATTTACTTCCAGTATTAACACAAACATTAGATTGGACATAGCCTATATATTTATTAATATGCTTAATACATAAATGTATATGTAAAGGGGAATATATATAGGAAATGTTGTTACCTAAAATCTCAAGAAGTTATTGACCAATTTACTTCAGTTTTTTCCACAATACTAATGAACATACTCTCATGAACCTTTGGATAGACATAGGCTAATTTTTGTTAAATACTTATAGTATGTAAATATATATGATATATAATACAGAACATTGTTAGAAAAAATCTCAAAAGGTGACTTACCAATTTACTTCAAATTTTTACATGATAATCTAATAAACATTCAGACAGACATGGGCTATATATTTTTTTTAACAACAATGTACCAATTTTCTGTTAAACTGACTACAAGAAAGAAACTACTGTGCTTTGCTCTGCTGTGAAAATATACTGTTCTGTTTTCTTTCTTGCACTGTTTTAACTGTGATAACAGGGATTTTGAATCGTTAAATAAATTATTTTTCCCATGTACAGAGTGAATAATAATAAAATTGACAAACGGCAGGAACAGATATCAGACTGGAAATAAGACGAAAAAAGGTCCTGTGAACAAGTGTTTGGAAATGCATCATTGTCATTGTAGATGGCACTGACAAATGAAAGTTTTTCTGGCCACGTACCTTGTGTTCCTTGTGTGTTTCAGGCTGTGTGATTAACATAATGTACTGTAAGTGGCAGAATGGTCCAGTATTCATGTTGGGAACAAGCTGAGACAGTGATTCTGTATGGCCAAGCAGATGGAAATGGTCGAGAGGCAGCATGGTCCTGTGGTGTGCACACAGTCTGCCGCCTCCCTGCATGTTCATCTGTCTGAAAGGACTGATGATCACACAAATGCCCAAAAAGGGCTTGAAATATTGTGTGGTGTGGTTGGTGTCAGTGAGCGTACCTGTTTTGGTATAGCTGTGCTGTCTCTCGACCACTTCCAACTTGTTGGCCGTACACAAACACCATCGGAAGTGCAGAAAACTGAAAGGTTATCCATGTATAGGGAAATCTAAGGGCTACTTACCAACAGTTTTATACTACTAAAGGCAGTTAACTGAAGATCCACATTAAAAACACTATCTTCAACGACATTGTTCCCATGTATAAAATGTTTGGAGTATGTCACCAGCTTTCCAGCTTTGTATGTGAAATAACAGGAAGAAATCAAGGACTGTGGTAATAGGAAGAATTCCATGGTACCTCAGTGTGTGAAATCATTTCAGGACACTGGTGTTCGTAGAACACTGCTGGCTGTTAAAATTGCAGTACTGTAAAGGATAGAAAATAACTGTTTTAGTTTCTGTTTGTGTACAGTGTAACAGGAAGAGGACATAATTAAATTTTGTAGGTGATTTGTGGGTGTACAGGGTGCAAAATTTAGTGCCCAGAGTTGCCACCTTCAGCAACAACAATGGCTCTAACTTGGATGGCCATCGAGTTGAACTGATATAGATGGGTACTTTATTCCATGGAGCTTCAACTCTGTGCTAGAGTTCATCAGTTGTAGTGGGTGGTGAGCTAGCCTCTTGGCAACCCATGGCCAGAAATATTCTGCAGTTAAGGGAACTGGAAAATGTACTGGTCAAGGCACAGTCAATACCCTCTGTTTTGAGGTAGGTCCTGCATTATCTTGTTGACATATAAATGTCATGGAGGCCTCAAAATTTGGGTACAGTCACTAGTCTTAACATGTCAGAAATGTAACATCTGCTGTACAAATTAGAGGCTCTGCCCACCAGAAGAGATGGTGTCATGCATCCAGTGGCAGCCCACACCTTTGGACCAGCTGCTCAGCCTGTGTGATGTGTATGATGGTGATGAGTGCTATCTGTCAACATATGTTCTCCTCAGAGCCACCACACATGGATACATCTATTGTGATCCTGCAACTGAAAATGGAACTCATCTGCAAAGATGACATGTCATCCCTGGGATCCAGTGTTGTTCTTGAGAACTCCACGAGTGACATGTACTTGTCTTACAGCAAGGAAACCACTTTCCTCACCCAAAGTACATGAACTGGTAGTATGATCCTTCACAACTGAGTGAGGAATATGTCTGTCTTCTTGGATGGTAGCTGTGTGGGGCCAGTGAGATTGTGCATGTCATTGAGTATGGCTCTCTTCGACCCATCAGTTTCATACTTGCATGACAGTCATGGTCCCAACAAATGTGAGGAGCAATATTCTGGAACAATAAACTACAGTCTCAAAAGGCCATGATCCTGATGATGATGAATTCTGATGTATTGGTAGATCTTTCTTCTTCTTACACAAGGTATAACATGATCTCACGAACAATCTACATTCCAATGTGATTTGTGAATGATAAACCCACTGTATAATGTTTACTTACAGACAGAATGTAGATGGGATTACTCCCACTTACATAATGTGATTGTGCTGAAATGCTAATCATTTGCATACCCATGCATGTATTACATGTCATGTCAGTTTGACATTTTTTGCATGCTGTCCTAATAGTACTGCAAATTCAGTGGTCAGCGAAGTAGTATTGCAGGCCTTCACAAGATCGAGGAAAATACATATGAGGTGAATCCTGTTCAGGAAGTCTACAAGAGATGTTGTTATTGTAATAGAGTATCTCGTGAACTTGTGAACCCACACTAAGTGTGGCTATCGAGCTGTCTGTATTCTGAGAGTCTGACAGGATGACAGTTGATCATCTGTTGCAAAGTCTTTCTCATTCAGTTATTGGGGGAAACACTACAATATCTATTTCGACACACTTGAAAGATTTCGTGAGGTGAGTTGAAGTAATATCCTTTCATTATGTGATGGCAGAAATCTGTAGCCTGTCTGGCACTTACAGTGAGTCTAACTAAGTGTACCAGCATATTTTCTTCAGTGGTCCTTAGCCTCCCATTCTGCCCCATGGCACTGACAGTACACGTGCTGTACCTGTCCTCATTTGGTGAGACGTAAACTGAGTTGAGAAATGTTGCCATAATTTTGTTTTGGTCTCCATAATAGGACTAACACTCTTTGTCCTCATTAGTTGAAAGCCTTCAAGCGAGTAGACTGTCTGCCCTTGAATTTCCACAATGTTGCACCTCTATCCTGATTGCTGAGTTGCACTTCTAATTTCACCAGGAAACTGGCTATCTGTTTAGATGTCCTGAAGACTCTTGTGATTGCATAAGCGATGTGGTAGATTATGCTAGTGGTGTGACCCACCCAGACCTGGACATTATCTGCGTTCAATCATTGCCAACTTGTTTCACAGTTCATTTTTTCTTGCTCAACACCGATGTTATGATTTTTTTTGGCACTGTTCTTTCTGAAACGTGTATCCACATTGGAAAGAGATCGCTGGAATGCAAATCATCGACCATTCTCCGTTGAGCGGTATATTTTAGGGCAAGAGAGTATAATGAAAGACTGGTGATGGAGAATGACTCTGCAGCGGTGATGAAGTGCGTTCTCGAGTATGTTTAGACAGTATAAGCTTCTCAATAGTTAGATCATTGAGAATGTGATGTGAATTATGCACGCGTTCTATTTAGGGACGAAGCGTCATTCGCCAACAGCGGTAACGTAAACCGGTATATTATGCACTCTTGGGCAACTGAAAATCCACGATGGCTGCGACAAGTGGAACAAAAGAGGAGTGGGCTGGTGAACTGCGTAATGAGAGTTGTGAGAGACCATTGGTAAATTGGTTTATGAGTGGCACAGTGGTGTGTTTTTATTGTTGCTGTGACTGTTGGATGGTTGGCGGTGACGGGACAGTAGATGAATGATTTACGTAGCTTCGGAAAATTGATACTTGGCCTTTAGCCATTTCATCAGTGAAGTTGTCCTTCCTGTGGATGCTGCAACCTCTGAGCACAAGGGTATTAGAACATTTGAATTATGTTTATTTTAGAGTTGTAAAACCACTGTATGCTACCGTAGACCACCTTAAGCAAGTATACAGGGTGGTCCATTTATAGTGACCGGGCCAAATATCTCACTAAATAAGCATCAATAAGCGTCAAACGAAAAAACTACAAAGAACGAAACTCGTCTAGCTTGAAGGGGGAAACCAGATGGCGCTATGGTTGGCCCGCTAGATGGCGCTGCCATAGGTCAAACGGATATCAACTGCGTTCTTTTTAAATAGGAACCCCCATTTTTTATTACATATTCGTGTAGTACGTAAAGAAATATGAATGTTTTAGTTGGACCATTTTTTTCGCTTTGTGCTAGATGGCTCTGTAATAGTCACAAAGTACGTGGTATCACGTAACATTCCGCCAGTGCGGACGGTATTTGCTTCGTGATACATTACCCGTGTTAAAATGGACCGTTTACCAATTGAGGAAAAGGTCGATATTGTGTTGATGTATGACTATTGTGATCAAAATGCCCAACGGGCGTGTGCTATGTATGCTGCTTGGTATCCTGGACGACATCATCCAAGTGTTTCGGACCGTTCGCCGGATTGTTACGTTATTTAAGGAAACAGGAAGTGTTCAGCCACATGTGAAACGTCAACCACGACATGCAACAAATGATGATGCCCAAGCAGGTGTTTTAGTTGCTGTCGCGGCTAATCCGCACATCAGTAGCAGACAAATTGTGCGAGAATCGGGAATCTCAAAAACGTCGGTGTTGAGAATGCTACATCAACATCGATTGCACCCGTACCATATTTATATGCACCAGGAATTGCATGGCGACGACTTTGAACGTCGTGTACAGTTCTGCTACTGGGCACAAGAGAAATTACGAGACGATGACAGATTTTTTCCACGCGTTCTATTTAGGGACGAAGCGTCATTCACCAACAGCGGTAACGTAAACCGGCATATTATGCGCTATTGGGTAACTGAAAATCCACGATGGCTGCGACAAGTGGAGCATCAACGACCTTGGCGGGTTAATGTACGGTGCGGCATTATGGGAGGAAGGATAATTGGCCCCCATTTTATCGATGGCAATCGAAGTGGTGCAATGTATGCTGATTTCCTACGTAATGTTCTACCGATGTTACTACAAGACTACAAGACTGCATGACATAATGGCGAGGTACTTCCAACATGATGGATGTCCGGCACATAGCTCGCGTGCGGTTGAAGCGGTATTGAATAGCATATTTAATGACATGTGGATTGGTCGTCGAAGCACTATACCATGGCCCGCACGTTCACCGGATCTGACGTCCCCGGGTTTCTTTCTGTGGGAAAAGTTGAAGGATATTTGCTATTGTGATCCACCGACTACGCCTGACAACATGCGTCAGCGCATTGTCAATGCACGTGCGAACATTACGGAAGGCGAACTACTCGCTTTTGAGAGGAATGTGGTGACAATTATTGCCAAATGCACTGAGGTTGACGGACATCATTTTCAGCATTTATTGCTTTAATGTGGTATTTACAGGTAATCGTGCTGTAACAGCATGCGTTCTCAGAAATGATAAGTTCACAAAGGTACATGTATCACATTGGAACAACCGAAATAAAATGTTCAAACGTATCTACGTTCTTTATTTTAATTTAAAAAACCTACTTGTTACCAATTGTTCGTGTAAAATTGTGAGCCATATGTTTGTGACTATTACAGCGCCATCTATCACAAAGCAAAAAAAGTGGTCCGACTAAAACGTTCATATTTCCCTACGTACTACACGAATATGTAATAAAAATGGGGGTTCCTATTTAAAAAAAAAAGCAGTTGATATCCGTTTGATCTATGGTAGCGCCATCTAGCGGGCCAACCATAGCGTCATCTGGTTTCCCCCTTCAAGCTAGACAAGTTTCGTTCTTTGTAGATTTTTCGTTTGACGCTTATTTCGTGAGATATTTTGCCTGGTCACGATCAATGAACCATCGTGTAGACTGCAGTAGTTTTCCTAGTGGGTTTGGGCAGTTAACGTCATGCCTGCGTTACTTGTACGTTAGGTGTGTTGCATACTATTGGGCGTTACTTCAAAATGATTGCTTTCTTTACTCATGCAACCAGCGTCTTACAAGATTACGCAAAAAACTGGAAGTGGTGAACCATGTAAAAACTAAGTGAGGATATAGAAAGGGCCAGGTAAATTACAATTTTTTTTTCTACCTGTCTTTTTTCTACCTGTCTTTCTCTTCCTGTCTGTTACTTAAGAATAAATAGTACTTATAGCATATATCAAATTGTCAAAGCTTAATTTAGGTTTTATTTGAAAATTGTTGATTTGTTACGTGAAACAGAGGGATGTTGTAGTAAAAATATACTACTTTATCATTTACCGCTAGGAACTGTAATTTCCTCAACAAAAGGTAAAACAAAAAAGAATTGCAAAACAAAAATATATCAAATGTTGCTTCAGTATTTCGTCGAACAAGTATAAAACATTAATAAAGTCTTCTCGGTCTTCCAGCCGCGTCAGATGGTTAAAATCTCACGAGCTTTCCACCGAGTTTTCCTTGGCCATTGTCAAATGGTATACGACTGACGTGCCGCTGTTCGCTGAAAATGACAAGCCTATCTTGGGCTTGACTGTGGCGCTGGTTAAGCGTTTGGTACGCTATTCCTGTGGTACTTCTTGTTTTTAGTGATGTTTTGCCTCCCCCGGCCGGGGTGGCCGAGCTGTTCTAGGCGCTACAGCCTGGAACCGCATGACCGCTACGGTCGCAGGTTCGAATCCTGCCACGGGCATGGATGTGTGTGATGTCCTTAGGTTAGTTAGGTTTAATTAGTTCTAAGTTCTAGGGGACTGATGACCTCAGAAGTTAAGTTCCATAGTGCTCAGAACCATTTGAACCATTTTTTGCTTCCCTTTGCGGATTTTCCTGTTGTGTTGTTGGCTTCTGTGTCGTCCTAAGGCTGCTCTAGGAGATGTTTACTACCGCAGCAGGTCAGGTCAACACGCGGGCAGTCGGCAGTGTATTTGGTGGCCCAAAAAAATGGTTCAAATGGCTCTGAGCACTATGGGACTCAACTGCTGTGGTCATTAGTCCCCTAGAACTTAGAACTACTTAAACCTAACTAACCTAAGGACAGCATACAACACCCAGCCATCACGAGGCAGAGAAAATCCCTGACCCCGCCGGGAATCGAACCCGGGAACCCGGGCGTGGGAAACGAGAACGCTACCGCACGACCACGAGATGCGGGCTTGGTGGCCCAAGTCCTGGCTGAGCCTGTTCCGGGAATGTTCCGCCTTCGTGTACAACTGGCGTGCTGTCAGCTTAGGTCTGTCGCGCAGCAGCAGGATAGCGGTGTCTTGGTGCCATATGTTGCTGCTGTTGCAGCAATGTGGCGCGTCTTCTCTCTTCAGAGTGCACTCCTTACTCTGTTGCGGGCCCACACATTTGACGCAGTGGGGCAGCGTGAAACAGCACTGCGTGACGTGGTCAAGGCCCTGGCACGAGAAACACTGATCCCGTCTTCCCTTTGCTCAGAGTGACTTGACGGTCACTCGTTCCTGGCGATGTACTATAACTGGAAGATCTTGGGATTTTCAACGTTGTCGACCAGGACGACACAGAACAGAGGTGTATCCCTGTGAGTCGTGGGCGACTTCATCAGGCACAATGTCTTCAGTTCGTCTTCATGTTGACTAGGTTTCATTTTCATCGGGAGGGGGCGAATGACCACCCTGAGGAGTTTTGAGAGACTCGCGTTATGTGTGTAGCAGTGGAGCCCCTCCTTCTTGATTACGGCTATGAGTTTGACCTTGAGAATGTAATTTCCGGCAAATGCGACTGTAGCTGACTATCTCTGCAATCAGCTGCGAGAAACCCTTGAATTTAAACCCCCTTCAGCCAATTTCACGACGACTGGCGGAGGGGTAGGAGGTTTCCTCCCGTATGACGGCTCAATGCCACTCACTCCACCGTGGCCAACTCAGGGACACCACTGAATCGCTTTTCCGTCTGCAGTGGTAGCATCAACTGGAGCACTTTGGTCTTTTCATCCTTCTCCAGGCTATGAGTGGCTTCCTTCTGCACCTTCTTCTTTGGCCGCGATTTGGTACTGGCGGCCTGCCATGTGGAGTCGTCCTTTTCAAAAACAGCTCAGAGTTTCCGTGATGGCTGCCTGGTTTCCATACATCCTTCTTGTGGCACACTCTTCAGGTACAGTCGTGGAGAAAACGAGCGAGACCCCTCGCCTCTTCGTTATGCTGATCCGCACAGCTTTAAAGTCTGCTACACAGCATAACAGGCAAGGCGACGAATTGCTACCAACGTACTATGCACAGGCGTGAAATTGAAAAACTATCCGAACTTTGTCAGACTGTTTTCAATGCTGTGTAAGACTGTATTAAATCTGATTAGTGTGTTAAACATAACTCGTAAATATAAGATGTAAATGAAAGAAGAAACGCTAATTAGTATGAACTGCACCAATAAAAATGAATTTCAGCTAATTGAGATAAAATAACTGTTTTAGTAAGACAAAGTACCCCAGTTCGTTACGAATTAGGAAAATATTATGCGCATTCGGCCGGGAAACCGTCTGTGCCAACGTTCAGACTAGTCACACTGGATTACCGTTGCTGACCTACCATGAAAGTGTGCAAATTTAGCAATGCGTGAAGATTCATAACGAAATTCAGTTAAAAATCATTCAGTGTCACACTTACGTCAATTCAATTATTGATAGAAGCGGAAAAAGTAGGCAGTAACAAGTATGAAATTCTACAAGAGTTTCATATTGACATCCACAGGGCGCCGCAACATTATAAAGGTAGCAATGAAACGTAATGGGGACTCGAGAATTTCTTAAAACTGCTTGACTGATAGTCTCTCTGCCTCCATCGAGATTAGGACCGTAAACAAACCAGACCTCCCTTGCAGTAGCAAACATCTTTCACTACGCTAGCAGACAACCCAGTCAAACAGCCCTCTATTATTACCCCCGACATGAATAAGCCGGCAATTTCGCAATGAAAATAGCAAAATGATCTGCAGTTTCTGTTGCATAGAGCTTTCTGGACTCAAAAACATGAATTTTCTACCTTTACGTCACCGCTTACGTGACAATTATTCGGGATGTTTATCGAAATAACAAAATACTGTTATTAGCGAGTAAATTTAGTAGGATAATTCTGCACCAGCCCAGAAAATAAACGGCGACATAGCTGCCAAACGTATTCTACAATGTTTCGAATTCTCCATTACACTCACCACAGCCAGAAAACGTTCATTAGCGAAGTGTTTCTTAAGCTAGCTAGCAATGGGAATGCTCCCACTTCTAAAACGCGGTGGCATTAATAGTGGGATCTGAATTACCACGTGAATAGGGAAATGGATTTTATTTGCATTCCTGTAAACGTGATTTGGATCGAAAGCGTAGCTACGATTAATATGCTAATGTATCGACTGCATCTAGAACATTTCGAATAAAGAGTAGGGGAAATAATTTATATGGCCCTCATCTTCAGTAACTGTCGTAGCTAGTTTCGTTGTTAGGATTTCGTTACCTAAATCGGTAAAAATGGAACCCTACTATTCTCACTTTCTTGACCGTCTATCTGTCTACCCAACCCTTAAAACCCGTTTACTTGGAGCACGGGTAGACATAACAAGCGGAAATGTATCGCACTTCCTGCGGTATACGGTCCCTTGGTGGTGTAAAAAAGTGACCTTCTATGTCAACGCAATCTAAAGATACGGCCGTTTATGTAAAGAAAATTTACGCGAAAGGACAAAAAATGGCTCTAAGAACTATGCGGCCAAATTGTATAGGTCGTCAGTCTCCTAGACCTACAACTACTTAAACCTACCTAACCTGAGGATATCACACACATCCATGCCCGAGGTAGGATTCCAACCTGCGACTGAAGCAGCCACGCGGTACGTGACTCAAGAGCCTAGATCCGCTCGGCCACCTCACCCGGCGAAACCCTTTTCACCTCATGTCTAATGATAATATATACCGTCTAGTGAGGATAAACTGTATTCGCCAGCAACTCACTCATATCGTTTGATCACGGAACTTTTACGAAGCTACATTCAAATTTTATTCGAAGTTTTTTTCAATATCCACTTATAAACACCCTAGGAAAGTCGTATGTGATATTCACCTCTGAAGGCGCTGGTAGAGACTGCAGTACCATAACAAGTAGTTAAGAATTTATTGTTATTGGTACATGCAGTATCAATTTAACGCACCTCGGTGTTGTCTGTGGCTGAAAATAATGAACAAAAAATAAATAAACAGCAAACAACTTCGATGTTCAAATCAAATGTAACTCGCATGTCGCAATTACAACATAATTTCGTTACTGCATCTACATGACTACATGTACAGGATTTCTTTGCAATCCAGACTTACGTGCCTGGCAGAGGATTCATCGAACCACCTTCGTTCGGACTATTTCTCTACCGTCCCACTGTTTAACAGCGTGCGGGAGAAAGGACCACTTAAATCTTTTCTTACGAGCCCTGAATTACATTATTACTATGGTCATTTCTTCCTGTGTAAGTTCCCGAGGAAATAATATTTTGGCATTCAGAAAAGATGTTGGTGATTGAAATCTCGCGGCAACGAAAAACGCTTTTGTTTTCATGAATGTCACCCCAACTCGCTTATCAAATCTGGGACTCTCTCTCCCCTATTTCGTGACATTAAAAATCGTGCTACCGTTCCTTGGTCAGTTTTGGCGTTCACCGTGAATCACGTCTGTCAAGGATCCCACACCACGCAGGAACACTATATCAGTGGACAGACAAACGTAGTGTAGGCAGTGTTTTCAGTAGACCTGTTGCGTATTCTTAGTGTGCGGCCAATAAAACGCAGTCTTTCGTTTGCCTTCCCCACAAAAGTATGTTTCCAGTCGTTCTAGTTTAAGTTTTACTGGGTACTGAGATGGTTCAAATGGCTCTGAGCACTATGGGACTTAACTGCTGAGGTCATCAGTCCCCTAGAACTTAGAACTACTTAAACCTAACGAACCTAAGGACATCACACACATCCATGCCCGAGGCAGGATTCGAATCTGCGACCGTAGCGGCCTCGCGGTTCCAAACTGTAGCGCCTAGAACCGCTGTACTGAGATGAATTGACAGTATTTGGACTTGTGTTTTGTCATGTAACCGAAAGTTAATTATTGTTACTGGACGAAGCTTTCGTGTTTAATGTATTCCTCATTCAACAGAGTACACTCCTCGTACACCACAAGTAACTGTTTCAATGTATTAAATTGTTACTGTTGTTACCAAATTGCAGTGGTCATCGAAACTTGCCGTTTTGAAACAAAGGAAAATATTATAGCGAAATATGGCAACTAAGAAGCGTACTATCCAAATAAACAAACATATCCGGTTCAAGTCGTTGCAGTAGATCTACTACACAGTAACGTAAATTAGGAGCAAAGTTCATTAGTAGATCGCCACGCAGACTGCCACTACAAGAACGAAAGTTTCCAAACATGTCAATGAGTAGTCGAGGAAAGTGGACGCATTCTGTCTACTTAATCCCAACGCACGCCACTTACGAGGGGACACGCCAAGTGTCATAACCCCGATCTTGCTGAAACTTCGCTCAGTGAAAGAGGGGACAAAATAAGCGAACACGTGTCTCGGCTTATCTGGATACATTCGACCGCTTCTGAAAAAACGACGGTCAAAGTTTTCAATGCGCTGTTGATATAGTGTAGATACCTTATAGGGTGTAAGGATTCGGTTGCAGCCGTGGCTCAGCGGCTACCGTCGCGACTTCAGAACTTTGCGCTGCGAGTTCGCAACCGGGTTGTTTCCTTTTCCCCCTCACTCTCTGATTTATCTACGAATGTTTATTCCAATTTATGTTGAAACAATGTTGTCGTTATTCGTCAATTAATTTACTGTGTAATGAAAGAAGTTTAAAAAATTTGTGAATGTCCTTGCAACCTTACAGATTGTAAGGAGGTTCAAAAATACAGGGTGATTCAAAAAGAATACCACAACTTTAGGAATTTAAAACTCTGCAACGACAAAAGGCAGAGCTAAGCACTATCTGTCGGCGAATTAAGGGAGCTATAAAGTTTCATTTAGTTGTACATTTGTTCGCTTGAGGCGCTGTTGACTAGGCGTCAGCGTCAGTTGATGCCAAGATGGCGACCGCTCAACAGAAAGCTTTTTGTGTTATTGAGTACGGCAGAAGTGAATCGACGACAGTTGTTCAGCGTGCATTTCGAACGAAGTATGGTGTTAAACCTCCTGATAGGTGGTGTATTAAACGTTGGTATAAACAGTTTACAGAGAATGGGTGTTTGTGCAAAGGGAAAAGTTCTGGACGGCCGAGAACGAGTGATGAAAATGTAGCACGCATCCAGCAAGCATTTGTTCGCAGCCCAGGAAAATCGACTCGCAGAGAGCTGCAAATTCCACAATCAACTGTATGGAGAGTCCTACGAAAAAGGTTAGTTACGAAACCTGAACGTCAACTACCCGAGGCGATGGATCGGCCGCCAGGCAGCCCGTGACAGAGCACTTCATCACTGGCCTCCAAGAAGCTCTGATCTTACCCCCTGCGATTTTTTCTTATGGGGGTATGTTAAGGATATGGTGTTCGGCCACCTCTCCCAGCCACCACTGATGATTTGAAACGAGGAATAACAGCAGCTATCCAAACTGTTACGCCTGATATGCTACAGAGAGTGTGGAACAAGTTGGAGTATCGGGTTGATATTGCTCGAGTGTCTGGAGGGGGCCATATTAAATTGACGAATAACGACAACATTATTTCAACATAAATTTGGAAAAAAAAACAACTTTCGTAAATCCATTTGAATCATTTTTTTTTGAACTTTCGTAAATAATTCTGATAGAGAGGGAGGAAAAAATAATAATAAAAAAATAATATGGTCTCGAACTCTGGAATCAAAGTTAAGGAGGAACGACGGTAGCCACTGAGCCACCGCTTCAATTCCATTGTCGGGCGCAAAAGGTATCTACACTATAGCAACAGCGGGTTGATAACTTTGACCGTCGTTTTCTCGGAAACGGTCAAGTGCCTGCAGATAAGCCGAAACACAAGTTCGCTTACTTTGTCCTCTTCATCACTGAGCAAAGTTTCCGGACAATCAGCGTGTGGCACCTGGCGAGTTCCCCTCCTTAGTCGAGTAGCTTCTTACGCCCGGCGAGAACTACAGGGTGTTTCAAAAATGACCGGTATATTTGAAACGGCAATAAAAACTAAACGAGCAGCGATAGAAATACACCGTTTGTTGCAATATGCTTGGGACAACAGTACATTTTCAGGCAGACAAACTTTCGAAATTACAGTAGTTACAATTTTCAACAACAGATGGCGCTGCGGTCTGGGAAACTCTATAGTACGATATTTTCCACATATCCACCATGCCTAGCAATAATATGGCGTAGTCTCTGAATGAAATTACCCGAAACCTTTGACAACGTGTCTGGCGGAATGGCTTCACATGCAGATGAGATGTACTGCTTCAGCTGTTCAATTGTTTCTGGATTCTGGCGGTACACCTGGTCTTTCAAGTGTCCCCACAGAAAGAAGTCACAGGGGTTCATGTCTGGCGAATAGGGAGGCCAATCCACGCCGCCTCCTGTATGTTTCGGATAGCCCAAAGCAATCACACGATCATCGAAATATTCATTCAGGAAATTAAAGACGTCGGCCGTGTGATGTGGCCGGGCACCATCTTGCATAAACCACGAGGTGTTCGCAGTGTCGTCTAAGGCAGTTTGTACCGCCACAAATTCACGAAGAATGTCCAGATAGCGTGATGCAGTAATCGTTTCGGATCAGAAAAATGGGCCAATGATTCCTTTGGAAGAAATGGCGGCCCAGACCAGTACTTTTTGAGGATGCAGGGACGATGGGACTGCAACATGGGGCTTTTCGGTTCCCCATATGCGCCAGTTCTGTTTATTGACGAAGCCGTCCAGGTAAAAATAAGCTCCGTCAGTAAACCAAATGCTGCCCACATGCATATCGCCGTCATCAATCCTGTGCACTATATCGTTAGCGAATGTCTCTCGTGCAGCAATGGTAGCGGCGCTGAGGGGTTGCCGCGTTTGAATTTTGTATGGATAGAGGTGTAAACTCTGGCGCATGAGACGATACGTGGACGTTGGCGTCATTTGGACCGCAGCTGCAACACGGCGAACGGAAACCCGAGGCCGCTGTTGGATCACCTGCTGCACTAGCTGCGCGTTGCCCTCTGTGGTTGCCGTACGCGGTCGCCCTACCTTTCCAGCACATTCATCCGTCACGTTCCCAGTCCATTGAAATTTTTCTAAACAGATCCTTTATTGTATCGCTTTTCGGTCCTTTGGTTACATTAAACCTCCGTTGAAAACTTCGTCTTGTTGCAACAACACTGTGTTCTAGGCGGTGGTATTCCAACACCAGAAAAATCCTCTGTTCTAAGGAATAAACCATGTTGTCTACAGCACACTTGCACGTTGTGAACAGCACACGCTTACAGCAGAAAGACGACGTACAGAATGGCGCACCCACAGACTGCGTTGTCTTCTATATCTTTCACATCACTTGCAGCGCCATCTGTTGTTGAAAATTGTAACTACTGTAATTTCGAAAGTTTGTCCGCCTGAAAATGTACTGCTGTCCCAAGCATATTGCAACAAACGGTGTATTTCTATCGCTGCTCGTTTAGTTTTTATTGCCGTTTCAAATATACCGGTCATTTTTGAAACACCCTGTATGTTTGCCTCAGAGTAAACTGCGCCACTTGGAAACACGGCGAACGAGGATAAACACGTTTTCCTTCTTATATGGCAACCTTCTACAGCTAAAATTCACGGAGTGTTCCTCAGGTTGCCTCAGATATTTCAGAAATGTTTCTTGCGTTAGGCCTGCCGTAAATGAAAAGGTAAACATTTCAAATGGATCAAATGGCTCTAAGCACTATGCCACTTAACATCTGAGGTCATCAGTCCCCTAGCCGGCCGGAGTGGCCGTGCGGTTCTAGCCACTGCAGTCTGGAGCCGAGCGACCGCTACGGTCGAAGGTTCGAATCCTGCCTCGGGCATGGATGTGTGTGATGTCCTTAGGTTAGTTAGGTTTAATTAGTTCTAAGTTCTAGGCGACTGATGACCTCAGAAGTTAAGTCGCATAGTGCTCAGAGCCACTTGAACCATTTGAACCATCAGTCCCCTAGACTGAGAAATACTTAAACCTAAGGACATCGCACGCATCCATGCCCGAGGCAGGATTCGGACCTGCGACCGTAGGAACAGCGCGGTTCCGGACTGAAGCGCCTAGAACCGCTCGGTCACAGTGGCCGGCCGTAAACATTTCATTTCATGTAATGGTTATGAGGATAAGACATGACAAGAGCGGACCAGTCCCTTCTGAGAAAAATTACAGATTCTAAGTGCTCCACTATGTTATGACACGGGTATGGGCTTGCGATCTCTCGTTTATGCCATCGATTTCCGTGTTACACATACTTGGCCATTGCGTTATGGCTGCAGTCGTGGAGGAGGCAGTCTGTTTCCTACTAGCGCTGTTTTCGCAGCAGATATTAACCGCGACGAATCATTCAGTCAACGCTAAATGACCCATCTGGCTGAGGCAGACAAGCGGTTATAATAGCACTCCATGCAGAGGGATTTTCAAATGGCTATATAGCAAGAACTATGGGTCTTCACAAGTCGACGGTAGCCAGGTGGATTAGACGAAAGCAAGAGGGTGGTAACCCGAATGGAAGGCCTCATGGCCGTCGCCGCAAACCAACAGCAGCTCAGGATCGGCAGATACGCCGTTCCTGTGAGAACCATCCATTTGTCAACTCACGACAAATTCAGCAGACTTTGGGTCTCAATGTTAGCAGTAAGACCGTCACTCGTCGTCTAAGGGAAGGTGGACTGAGAGCAAGAAGCGCTGCTGTGAAAGAGACATTGACTGTTTCCCACAGAAAACCCCGCCTTGCTTTTTCTGCTGAAAATGTCGACAAATCTCTCCAGTTTTTGAGGCGAGTGATTTTCACGGACGAAAAAGTTTTCTCTACGGCGTCAACCGGAAAAGTACTTGTTTACCGGCCAAAAGGTGCTAGGTATAATCCAAAATATATTTACAGTAGCCAAAGGAGTGGCAGGGAGTCGGTAACGGTATGGGCATGGTTATCGGCCGAAGGGTGTGGGCTCCTGTGAGAAGTGGAAGGAAAAGTCTATGCGTGCAATTACATATAAATTCTGGAGAACGTGATGTTGCCTTCTTTGGCGATGATCAGATCATGTTACAACAAGATCGCTCGCCTATTCATATGGCACGTATGGTTAAGAAATGGTTCGACGACCATAGTAATATTACTGTAATGGAATGACCACCTTCAAGAGTTGACATGAATCCCATTGAGAATATTTAAGCATAAATGGTCAGAGTAATACGGGAAAAGGGACAGTCACCGTCGACTCGCCGACAGCTTTCTGATATGATTCATGACGCTTGGAATGAGTTACTTGAATCTCCTAGTTATATGGCTAGAGTTGTGGGCTCGATGCCCAACAGACTTCGAGCCGTTGTGAAAGCCGAAGGAGGCTATACGCGATACTAAGCAGCATCAGCAGAGGTGTTTCTTTTCAGCCCTTAGCCAATCAGCTGCAACAGATGTTTCAAGTTTTTTTTTTTTTTTTTTTTTTTACCTATTTAATTTAATTTTAAGGAAACGCAGTAAGTGGAATCTGGACAAACAAATTCATTCACAACGAGATATGTAATATTTAATTTGCTAAGAGAAGGAATACTCACGTTATATATTCATGCAGTATCTAAAAAATACATGACACACATGTATATGCAAGAAGAGTAAAAAGCAATTCAGCACAAATGAAAAATATTGAGGAGAAGCTCGCCAATGAAGGCGTAATTGGAGAACAAGGGTTGGGCTAGAAGGGGAGATAAGGAGGCCCGAAACAGAAGAGAAAAATCAAATACCCAATAGACTTCGAGCCTTTGTCGCAGCACAGGGCGGTTGGTATATGCGATTCGGAACAACAGTAGAATAATAGTTTTATTTGCTGATTTTTGAGGCTTTATTTTGTGACGGGGCTAAACAGTGCTGCTTCATGAGACCCACTATTTGTTCACATTTGGCTAAACATCAGAGCCGGCCGGAGTGGCCGAGCGGTTCTAGGCGCTACAGTCTGGAACAGCGCGACCGCTACAGTCCGTGGTTCGAATCCTGCCTCGGTCATGGATGTGTGTCATGTCCTTAGGTTAGTTAGGTTTAGGTAGTTCTAAGTTCTAGGGGACTGATGACCTCAGAAGTTAAGTCCCAGAGTGCACAGAGCCATTTGAACCATTTTTTTTAAACATCAGAGGTGTAAACAAATTTGAGAGGTGCCGAAGTTCTCTGGAACAGTAACGTGTTTTAGCCTAGAAGATGATTTTTAGTTCATTTCATTTTAACCATTCACAGTATGATTTGAGACTCTAATCTATGATTCATTTTATTATTATGTATCTCTTCTTCAGTGAAAGTCAACGGTAGTAAGTTTCAAGATATAAAGAATAACTGGGAGTTTTTAATTTGTGGCATAGCGTATTTAACAGTTAATATTTTCAACCAATCTGTAGCTATAGGACATATTAAGATGCAAGTCAAAAATGACATTGTGGAAAAATCAGGTTGGTCTTTAAAGGGTGACGACGGTCAAATAGCAAATACAAAACTATGGGTAACAACTGTTGTTGATGGTGAGGTGACATAATCGATATGTCACTATTCTGTAATTGTTTTTCTGAAGTTTATGGTCGATCCTGGAACTGAAACCGATACTCAGTTTTACGTAAAGAATATAACCTTTAAAATTTACGTAGCAGCGCAGAATATTAATACACAGTATATAGATCAGTAACCTAATCCCACTGCATTTAATTTTATTCTCACAGATGACATTGAGACAGCAAATAACAAGAGGAATAACAAAACTCTCAGAATCAATACAGAGAATTCAAGTGTCCAGTGGATTCAAAAGTTTGCTATAATAGCGAATAATTGCTTTCACCGACTCCTTCATGCCTACGTTTTCTCAGTCAGACAATGTTTGAAACTGGGACTAGCAAGGTAAAATATTTTTCCACAAATTGTCGAAGAGCAAGTTACATAAATGACGATGACAACAAACGTTTTTCAACCAGACTGATCACTGTAGGCATCCAACGCTTTTCTTGTGTTTTACATGCTTAGTACCAACACACAATACCACTAAGCTATGAAACAACTGTAGCAAAACAGAGCATCCTCGTTGTCCATGTGATGGATAAGACGACTAATTCGTAACATAAATGTCAGTGTAAGCTTCAATTTCTGTTGGAACGTGCTTCCTGGACCAAATAACATACATTTCCTACGTCTCCAGTGCGAATCATGTAGCAAACGTAATTTAAAGGACATAAAAACATCGAGTGGATTTACTAACATAATTATGAATCACTCAAGAACGTAAATCGATGGTCAGGTAGTTGTCAAACGTATTCTACGGTGTTGCCATTGTCCTTTAGACTAGCAGCAGGAAGAAAACGTTCGCTCAGCTGATGTGCTGAGATGGCTAACACTAGCGACGCACGCGCTTCGAAGACGCCACAGCATCGTCTGCCACGAATTCGTGGGAAACGAAATACCTCAAGCATTAGCCAATGTGTTGTATTCGTATATCTGTGACTATGACTTGGCACTAAAGTGTGGTTATGGATAGTACGTATGCTCAGATTGTGAATCTAACTTCATAAATAAAGACAAGGGGAAATGAATTAGGGGTCTTCCCTCTTCCGTAACTAACAGCTACCCGGCGCGGGTTAGCCGTGCGTTCGACGGCGTCATATCGCGTACCGCGCGGCTGCTTGCGCATTCAGTTCGAATCCTTCCCCGGGAATGGATGTGTGTTAGGTTAGGTAGGTCTAAGTAGTTGTAGGTCTAGGGGACTGATGGCCTAAGAAGTTTGGTCGCATAATTCTTAGAGCCATTTTTTGACCTTTCGCGTAAATTTTCTTTTCATAAACGGCCGTATCTTTAGATTGCGTTGACATACTCGTATAATCTCACTTTTTTACACCACCAAGGGACCGTATACCGCAGGGAGTGCGATCCATTCCCGCTTGTTGTGTCTACCAGTACTCGAGGTAAACGGGTTTTAAGAGTTGGGTAGACAGATAGAAGGCCAAGAAAGGGAGACTAGTAGGGTTCCATTTTTACCGATTTAGGTAACGAAATCCTAACAACGAAAATAGCTACGACAGTTACTGAAGATGAGGGCCGCATAAATAATTCCTCTTACTCTTTATTCGAAATTTTGTAGTTGCAGTCGATACATCAGCATATTAACTGTAGCCACGCTTTCGATCCAAATCACGTTTACAGGAATGCAGATAAAATCCATTTCCCTATACACGTGATAATTCAGATCCCAGTATTAATGCCTCCGCGTTTTAGAAGCGCGAGAGTTCCCATTGCTAGAAATATTTCGGCTAATCAACGTTTTCTGGCTGTGGCGGATCTAATGGAGAATTCGAAACATTGTAGAATACGTTTGGCAGTTATGTCGCTGTTTGTTTCCTTGGGTGGTGCAGAATTATCCTACTAAATTTTCTCGCTAATAACAGTATTTTGTTATTTCGATAAACATCCCGAATGATTGTCACATAAGCGGTGACATAAAGGTAGAAAATTCGTGTTTTTGAGTCCAGAAGCTCTATGAAACAGAAACTGCAGATCATTTTGCCATTTTCATTGCGAAATTACCGGCTTATTCATGTCTGGGGTAATAATAGAGGGCTGTTTGCCTGGGTTGTCTGCTAGCGTAGTGAAAGGTGTTTGCTATTGCAAGGGAGGTCTGGTTTGTTTTCGGTCCTAATCTCGATGGAGGCAGATAGACTATCAGTAAAGAAATTTTAAAAAATTCTCACGTCCCCAATACGTTTTATTGCTACCTTTATTCTGTACCGGCGCCCTGTGGATGTCAATATGAAAATCTTGTAGAATTTCATACTTGTTACTGCCTAATTTTTCCGCTTCTGTCAATAATTGAATTGACTTAACTGTGGCACTGAATGATTTTTAACTGAATTTCGTTATGAATCTTCACCCATTGCTAAATTTGCAAACTTTCATGGTAGGTCAGCAACACTGATCCAGTGTGGCTGGTCTGAACGTTGACACAGACGGCGTCGCGTCCGAATGCGCATAATGTTTTGCTAATTCGTAACGATCTGGGGTACTTTGTCTTGCTAAAACAGTTAAAAAATGGTTCAAATGGCTCTGAGCACTATGGGACTTAACATCTGTGGTCATCAGTCCCCTAGAACTTAGAACTACTTAAACCTAACTAACCTAAAGACATCACACACATCCATGCCCGAGGCAGGATTCGAACCTGCGACCGTAGCAGTCGCGCGGTTCCGGACTGAGCGCCTAGAACCGCTAGACCACCGCGGCCGGCTAAAACAGTTATGTTGTCTCGATAAGCTGAAATTAATTTTTATTAGCGTAGTTCATACTAATTAGCATTTCTTCTTTCATTTATATCTTATATCTACGTGTTGTGTTTAACACACTAATCAGTATTAATACAGTCTTACACATGATTAAAAATAATCTGAGAAGGTTCGGATAGTTTTTCAATTTCTCGCCTGTGCATAGTATGTTGGTAGCACTTCGTCGCCTTGCCTATTATGCTGTGTAGCAGACGTTAAAGCTGTGCGGATCAGCATAACGAAGAGGCGAGGGGTCTCGCTCGTTTTGTCCACAACTGTACAGCAGCGCAGCTTCAGGGTTCTGGGGTGCTGCTTCTGGCTTCGCGGCAACCTGCGAGGCAGGCGTGTCGTGCACGGCTGCAGTTCCCACCCGCTGCAGCTACTGCCGCTTCTCGGTTCGCTACTCCTGGCTCCGCGGCTACCCACGAGGCAGTCACGTTCCGTGAGGCTGGGCGCAGGGTAGGCGTTTCTGTCTGCGCGGCGGCCTTTGGCTGCGTCTTCCAGGCGGCTGCAATGATTCTCGCATCACCCTTTTGGCGATAGAGGTGGCCGCTGGTCGGCATGCGGTGCATGGCAGTGTGGTACACGTCTACTGAGTGTACAAGATTTGACGGGTCTCGTGCATGCACACACACTTTTCGCGCCTGCGATCTCCTTGCAGCGTTGTGTGAGTGCCGGTCAGTCGTAGGTGGCAGGCAGGACGAGGCCGCCGGGAGAGCATGCTCTGCCACAGACGATGCCGCGGCTGCATAACAACTCCGCGGTCCTTTACTAGCATACTTCTCTCAGTCCACAGTCGAAGGCTGGTCCTTCGTGGCTGATGCATTGGATGGAGCCGCCGACAGAGCAAGCTCTGCATAGCGGCGACCTGCCACATCACTCGCTTCCGTGGCCGAAGCTGTGTCCGCAGAACGGCTTTCAGCGTCAGTCTCAGTGGCCGGGTGCGTGTGCTAGCCCATTGTAGGTGGGAGGGAGGATGGGGCCGCCGATACAGCGAACTCTGCCAGGCGACGATCTGCTTCATCACAGCGTGTCTCTCTGTTCGCCATCTCGCTAATGACTATGCTGCGCTGCAGTTATATAGCTGCGCTGTGACGTCACTGGTGCGCTCTTCCTCGCAAACTGCGGTAATGTTCTCGTCATGTGTCCGTCGCGCCAACTTGAACCTTGCGATGGTCATGTCCCAGGCTGTGCTGAGCTGCAAATCACTGTCCTTGATGATTGTGCTTTAAGATATTTTTATTTCTACCGGTTCTTTTATGACGATATCCCAAAACCCTTTCGTCCTCATAGTGATTGATGTTTCGTCGAATAGAATTCGGTGTCAATTTTCTAAAGCATGCTCTGCCATGTCTGATTTTTCAGGATAGCGTAGGCGTAAGCACTTGGTCGATGTTTTAGCAGCCACACTGACATGGTATTTTGTACACTCTACATCAACACCTACATCTACATAGGTACGCATACTCCGCAAGCCATCGTATGGCGCGTGGGGGATATATGCCTCCGAATGAGTTCTAATTTCTCGTATCATATCGTGGTCGTCCTTATGCGGCATGTATTTTGGCGGCAATAAAATCGTTCGGCAGTAAGCTAAATTTTCTCAATAGCGTTTCTCGAAAAGAAAGTCACCTTAACTCCAGGGATTCCCATTTTAGTTCCTAAAGCATCTCGTGTTATTTGAAACTATCAGTAACAAATCTACCAGCCTGCCTCTGAATTGCTTCTGTGTCTTCCTTTCCAAACACTCGAGCAGTAGTCATGAATAGACCACACCAGCGTCCTACATGCAGTCTTTCCTAAAATTCTCCCAATAAACCGAAGTCGACCATTCGCCTTCCCTGTCACAACTCTCACATGCTTGTTTCACGTCATATCACTTTGCAACTTTACGCCCAGATATTTAAACGACATGACGGTGCCAGGCATGACACTACTAATACTGTACCCGAAGATTATAGGTTTGATCTTCCTACTTATCCGCATTAACTTAAATTTTTCCCCATTCAGGGCTAGCTGCCATTCATCACACCAACTGGAAATTTCGTCTAAGTCCTCTTGTATCTTCCCACAGTCACTCAACCTCGACACCTTACCGTACACCACAGCATCATCAGCAAACAACTGCAGATCGCTGGCAAACCTGTCTGCCACATCATTTATGTATATAGAGAACATCAGCGGCCGTGTGACACTTCTCTGGGTCACTCCTGACAATACCCTTGTCTCTGAACACTCACCGTCGAGGAGAACATACTGGGTTGTATTATGTAAAAAGTCATCGAACCACTCGCATATCTGTGAACTTCTTTCATATGCTCATACCTTCGTTAACAGCCTACAGTGCGGCACCGTGTCAAATGTTTTCCAGAAATCTAGACATGTGGAATCTGCCTGTTGCCCTGCATCCATAGTCCACAGTATATCATGTGAGAAAAGGGCAATCTGAGTTTCGCGAGACCGATGCTTTCTAAAACCATGCTGATTCGTGGGCATAAGCTTCTCAGTCTCAGGAAAGTTTACTATACTGCTGGCCATTAAAATTGCTACACCAAGAAGAAATGCAGATGGTAAATGGGTATTCATTGGACAAATATATTATACTAGAACTGACATGTGATTACATTTTCACGCAATTTGGGTGCATAGATCCTGAGAAATCAGTACCCAGAACAACCACCTCTGGCCGTAATAATTGCCTTGATACACCTGGTCATTGAGTCAAACAGAGCTTGGATGGAGTGTACAGGTACAGCTGCCCATGCAGCTTCAACACGATGCCATAGTTCATCAAGAGTAGTGAGTGGCGTATTGTGACGAGCCAGTGCTCGGCCACCGTTGACAGACGTTTTCAATTGGTGAGAGATCTGGAGAATGTGCTGGCCAGGGCAGCAGTCGAACATTTTCTGTATCCAAAAAGTCCCGTACAGGACCTGCAACATGCGGTCCTCCTGAAATGTAGGGTTTCGCAGGGATCGAATGAAGGGTAGAGCCACGGGTCGTAACACATCTGAAATGTAACGTCCACTGTTCAAAGTGCCGTCAATGCGGACAAGAGGTCACCGAGACGTGTAACCAATGGCACCCCATACCACCACGCCGGGTGATACGCCAGTATGGCGATGACGAATACACGCTTCCGATGTGCGTTCACCGCGATGTCGCCAAACACGGATGCGACCATCATGATGCTGTAAAC
This sequence comes from Schistocerca americana, assembly GCF_021461395.2. Taxonomy (NCBI): domain Eukaryota; kingdom Metazoa; phylum Arthropoda; class Insecta; order Orthoptera; family Acrididae; genus Schistocerca; species Schistocerca americana. Next base: position 850,002,527 of record NC_060130.1, on the reverse strand, counting down.
AGAACCTGGATTCACCCGAAAAAATGACGTTTTGCCATTCGTGCACCTAGGTTCGTCGTTGAGTACACCATCGCAGGCGCTCCTGTTTGTGATGCAGCGTCGAGGGTAACCACAGCCATGGTCTCCGAGCTGATAGTCCATGCTGCTGCAAACGTCGTCGAACTGTTCGTGCAGATGGTTGTTGTCTTGCAAACGTCCCCATCTGTTGGCTCTGGGATCGAGACGTGGCTGCACGATCCGTTACAGCCATGCGGATAAGATTCCTGTCATCGGGACTGCTAGTGATACGAGGCCCTTGGGATCCAGCACGGCGTTCCGTATTACCCTCCTGAACCCACCGATTCCATATTCTGCTAACAGTCATTGGATCTCGACCAACGCGAGCAGCAATGTCGCGATACGATAAACCGCAATCGCGATAGGCTACAATCCGACCTTTATCAAAGTCGGAAACGTGATGGTACGTATTTCTACTCCTTACACGAGGCATCACAACAACGTTTCACCAGGCAACGCCGGTCATCTGCTGTTTGTGTATGAGAAATCGGTTGGACACTTTCCTCATGTCAGCACGTTGTAGGTGTCGCCACCGGCGTCAACCTTGTGTGAATGCTCTGAAAAGCTAATCATTTGCATATCACAGCATCTTCTTCCTGTGGGTTAAATTTCGCGTCTGTAGCACGTCATCTTCGTGGTGTAGCAATTTTAATGGCCAGTAGTGTATATTCACATTGAGAATACGTTCAAGAATTCTCAGCAAACCGAAGTTAGGGATTTAGTCTGTCATTTTGCGGGTCCGTTTTTTTTTTTTACCCTTCTTATACACTGGAGTACTTGCGCTTTTTTCCAGTCGCTTGGGACTTTATGCTGGGTGAAAGATTCACGATAAATGCAAGCTAGGTAAGGGGCAAATGCCGTACAGTACTCTTTGCAAAATCGAACTATGATTCCATACGGACCTGGTGATTTATTTGCTTTCAAATCTTCCAGTTGTTTCTCTATGCCAGGTATGCTTATTTCTATGTCGTCTGTCCGATGGTCAAATGACGGTTTGTATGTACGATTCTCCTGTGTGAAAGATTTCTTGAACTTGAAATTTATAACTTCGGCTTTTGTTTCTCCATCTTCAACTGCCACAACAGACTGGTCAACAAGGAATTGAATGGTAGCCTTAGACCCACTTACTGATTTTATGTAAGACCAGAATTTTCTCTGGTTCTCTGTCAGATATCTTGCTAAGATGTGACGGTTGTAGTTGTTGTATGCTTCATGCATAGAACTTTTCACAAACGCATGAATCTCTACTAAAGTTCGCTTGCCGTAATTTGGGCATTCCCTTTTGAACTGAGAGTGCAACAGCCTCTGCTTCCTCAGCATCCGCCGAATGTCCTTATTAAACCTTATTAATTCCTCTACATCCATGTTACGGGAACTAAGGATGCCAATTCACTGTCTAAATGAGATGCTAATAACTGCTTATCTGCTCTCCTAGCCTTCTTGACTGATTTATTAACTTTCATAATTATAGTTTCTATGACATTATTATCGCTAATCCCAGTTTCTATACTGACATTATCGATAAAGTCCCATTTTCAGAAAACTTCTCCAAAAGTATTTCGCATGACTGTCTGTAACCCCCCCTCCCCCCCCCCCCCCTTCCCCCCGAAATGAGTATATAGACATCCCAGTCTATACTCAGAAGGTTAAAGTTGCCTCCAACTAATATTGCATGATCTGGGAAAAATTTGGAAATTTGTGGTAAGGTCATATGGAACAAAACTGCCGAGGTCATCGGTACCTAAGCTAGCACACTATTTAATCTACTTACGGTCTCTGATCTGTCGTTACGATAAGCGTTCGACGACTCGCTAAATATCCCAGAGCTTCTGATCCCTAGAACGTCCTTTACAGACTTCAGTAGATGTCGTATTCTTGTTGGGGGCCTGAACACTGATGAGATGTTGCGTCTGTTCAGGAGCCGGCTAATCTTACCCATTGCTGTGCCACTCTTCTTCTGTGGTGTTTTTCCTGCTTTTCTCACCAGAAATAGCCTGTGATCCATCGCATTTTCCTGGAAGACTTTCCGAAAATAGCATAAATCTAATGGCAGATTTTCAGCGTCTGAGACGATTTTAGCACGTGATATTTTAACCACCTGACGCAGCTGGACGCCTGAGATGGTTATATTAATTCATTTCGCATGAGAGCATGTATTCATACACTATGTGATCAAAAGTATCCGGAAACCCCCAAAAACATAGTTTTTCATATTAGGTGCATTTTGCTGCCACATACTGCCAGGTACTCCATATCAGCGACCTCAGTAGTCATTAGACATCGTGAGAGAGTGAATGGGGCGCTCCGCGGAACTCACGGACCTTCAACGTGATCAGCTGATCGGGTGTCACTTGTGTCATACGTCTGTACGTCATTAGGTCCATTGTTTCCGATGTGATAGTGAAGTGGAAACGTGAAGCGACACGTACAGCACAAAAGGGTACAGACCGAAATCGTCCGTTGATTGACAGAGACCGCCGACAGCTGAAGAGGGTAGTAATGTGTAATAGGCAGACATCTATCCTGACCATCACACAGGAATTCCAAACAGCATCAGGATCCACTGGAAGTACTATGACAGTTAGGCGGGAGGTGAGAAAACTTGGATTTCATGGTCGAGAGGCTGCTCATAAGCCACACATCACGCTGGTAAAACGACGACTCGCTTGGTGTGAGGAGCGTAAACATTGTACTATTGAACAGTGGAGAAACGTTGTGTGGAGTGATGAATCACGGTACACATTGTGGCGATCCACTGGCAGGGTGTGGGTATGGCGACTCGCTTGGTGTAAGGAGCGTAATCATTGGACGATTGATCAGTGGAAAAACCTTACGTTGCGTGATGAATCACGGTACACAATGTGGCGATCCGATGGCAGGGTGTGGGTATGGCGAATGCCCGGTGAACGTCATCTGCCACTGTGTGAAGTGCCAACATTAAAATTCGGAGGCGGTGGTGCTATGGTGTGGTCGTGTTGTTCATGGAGTGGACTTGCACCCCTTGTTGTTTTGCGTGGTCTATCTAGCACAAGCCTACATTGATGTTTTAAGCACCTTCTTGCTTCCCACTGTTGAAGAGCAAATCTTGGATGGCGATTGCATCTTTCAACACGATCGAGCACCTGTTCATAATGCACAACCTGTGGCGGAGTGATTACACGACAATAATATCCCTTTAATGGACTGACCTGCACAGAGTCTTGGCCTGATCGAGCACCTGTTCATAATGCACAACCTGTGGCGGAGTGATTACACGACAATAATATCCCTTTAATGGACTGACCTGCACAGAGTCCTGGCCTGAATCTTACAGAACACCTTTGGGATGTTTTGGAACGCCGACTTCGTGCCAGGCCTCACCGACCGACATCGATACCTCTCCTCAGCGCAGCACTCTGTGAAGAATGGGCTGCCATTCCCCAAGAAACCTCCCAGCACCTGATTGAACGTATGCCTGCGAGAGTGGGAACTGTCATCAAGCCTAAGGGTGGGTCAACACCATATTTAATTCCAGTATTACCAATGGAGGGCGCCAGGAACTTGTAAGATTTTCAGCCAGGTGTCCGGATACTTTTGATCACATAGTGTACATTACGTATCACTGAAGAGGGGTGGGAGGAGGGGAGGTGGCGTAGCATTAAACGCCTAGGGAGCTGCTTGTTAAAGAGGCTAATCTCTTAGGTTATCTAGCCTTACTGCTACGCTGCCAGAGGAGAACACAACTCCGCGATCTGCCATGATGAGCCATCACATCAACATTTCGGCAGCCAGAAGAATCTATCGTCATGCCAACTCTACCCTGCTACGGGAAAGGTTACATTTCATTAGGGGCCAGCTGGATTCAAACGGTTGACTGTCCATCTGCCATTGACACAGATACTCTCAGAACTAGATTGGGAGTGGATCGATGTGGCCACTATAGCACAATGGATATCATCGCAGAAGAAGACCACAGGGAAACTTTTTCTTGTGTTGCTTATCCACTAATGCACGTTGGCGACCACATATTGCATCTTTCTTCTGTGAATCACAGTATGTAATAGCTAGTCTACACTTCGTAGTCCTATCCACTGCTTTATATTGTCCGACCAGGATGTTCTTCTTCGCCCTTGTCTTTTTCCTACCATCTTCCCTTCTATTATTAACTGCAGAAGTATATATTTGGTGTTCCGTACTATATGTCCTAGGTCTACATCTACATCTACATTTATACTCCGCAAGCCACCCAACGGTGTGGCGGAGGGCACTTTACGTGCCACTGTCATTACCTCCCTTTCCTGTTCCAGTCGCGTATGGTTTGCGGGAAGAACGACTGTCTGAAAGCCTCCGTGCGCGCTCTAATCTCTCTAATTTTACATTCGTGATCTCCTCGAGAGGTATAAGTAGGGGGAAGCAATATATTCGATACCTCATCCAGAAACGCACCCTCTCGAAACCTGGCGAGCAAGCTACACCGCGATTCAGAGCGCCTCTCTTGCAGAGTCTGCCAATTGAGTTTGCTAAACATTTCCGTAACGCTATCACGGTTACCAAATAACCCTGTGACGAAACGCGCCGCTCTTCTTTGGATCTTCTCTATCTCCTCCGTCAACCCGATCTGGTACAGATCCCACACTGATGAGCAATACTCAAGTATAGGTCGAACGAGTGTTTTGTAAGCCACCTCCTTTGTTGATGGACTACATTTTCTAAGGACTCTCCCAATGAATCTCAACCTGGTACCCGCCTTACCAACAATTAATTTTATATGATCATTCCACTTCAAATCGTTCCGCACGCATACGCCCAGATATTTTACAGAAGTAACTGCTACCAGTGTTTGTTCCGCTATCATATAATCATACAATAAAGGATCCTTCTTTCTATGTATTCGCAATACATTACATTTGTCTATGTTAAGGGTCAGTTGCCACTCCCTGCACCAAGTGCCTATCCGCTGCAGATCTTCCTGCATTTCGCTACAATTTTCTATTGCTGCAACTTCTCTGTATACTACAGCATCATCCGCGAAAAGCCGCATGGAACTTCCGACACTGTCTACTAGGTATGCAGTTTTTCTTCTTTTAAGCACTGGCAAGATTTCTCACTGCTTGTTCATTCGTTCCAGTACTTCGGTGTTGGTTATTCTTGCAGTCCACGGTATTTTAAGCATTCTGCGATAAATCCACATTTGAAAGGCCTATAGCTCCTTCGTTGTCATATTTAGTGTTCATCCTTCAGAGCCATATAGAAGCACGGACCAGATGTAGCATTTTACAAATCTGACTCAAAGGTTTAAGTCTAGGTCTGTGCTTGTAAGAATATTCTTAAATTTTATGAAGGCGTTTCGGGCGTTCTCTGTGCGGCATTTTATTTCCAAGTCTGTTCGCCAGTCTTCACAAAGCCAGGTTCCGAAATATTTAAACTTGTTGACTCTTTGTATAACAGACCCTTGAAATCGTAGATTTGTGTTTTTAAATGAGTCGGACTCTCGCGTGACAATCATAAAATTAGTCTTTTTGATGTTAATATTCAGACCTAGAGTACTGCTGTAATCTCCTACTATGCCGACGAATTGTTGAAGGTCATCTAAATTACCAGCTATCAGTACCGTGTCATCAGCATAGCGAATGTTGTCGATATACACTCCGTAAGCCTCTATGCCTTTTTCTACATCATCAAGTGCCTCCTGAAAAATACTCTCAGAGTATAAGTTAAATAACAGGGGTGACAGTATGCATCCTTGTCGGACTCCTCTACATATATTGACTAAATCTGTGACATCATTATCAAATTTAACATGCGCTGTCTGATTCCAATATAAATTCTCTATACAGCGGATATATTTCTCATCTATATCAATTCATTTGAGAATTTCCACGAGTTTATGATGTTGTACTCTATCAAATGATTTTTCGTAGTTAATAAAACAGAGACCTACATATTTACCATGATCATAGCAGTTTTGTACTAGAACTTGTACAGGAATACAGAGAGAGAAATTCATCCGGTCCTCCTAACAAAAACACGGCGATGAACGAAAATCAACAGAATTAAATGTCATCAATATGGCGGAGAGAGATATCGACGCGGGTGTCATTTCGGCATTTAAGAAAGCTCTTATCTTCGCACCGGCACATCGGAGTATTCCTCTCTGTGATATTATAAGTGGGGTTGAACATGCAGTCCGCAAGACGCCTATTTATAGTGCAGACGAAATTCGTCGCGAAATGTGCCGGCTTATTTCAAAATCTAGACCACCGCTATCTAACTTGACTAGGGCTGAAGGCAAAAGACACTCTCCGCAACAACACCCTCATCGTACTTCTGCCGGCTGACAAGGCCAATGTATCTGTCATTCTAAATAAAGTTGACTAAGACGGTAAAATGCAGTTGATTCTTGAGGAGGATACCTACGAGAAGCTGCCTCGTGACGTGACAGTCATCATTGTAAGAAGCCGTTATTAAGAATCTCCTTCCTCAGGCGCCGAGACCACCTACGCTTTATGGGCTGCCAAAGATCCACAAGGCGGGTTCGTCTCATTGTGAATACTATCCGGTCACAGTTATAGACTGGCAAAATATCTGGCTAGCCTCCTTAACTGCGTGTGGGTCGCTGTGTGCATCACATCAAGAACACTGACGATTTTGTCAATCGAATTAAACATCTGCGTTGGGCAAGGTGATATAATTAGTCAGTTTTTTTGTGGTCTCCCCATTTACGCGTGATTCTGTCAAAGATTGCAGCGCTCTTCTCTCCCAGTTATTCGACAGAACAATTTTGGGATATTTTAAGCACATGTCGACATTATCGTTTTTCCTATATGCTGGCCAGTATTTCGACCATTTGGACGACATGGTGACAGGAAGTCCGTTAGTTCCAACCATATCCAACCTTTCTATGGAGAAATTTGAGGACATTTCTTTGGACCAGTGAGTGCTGATCGGAGGAGGCAAGGGAGGCTGTGCCTCTTCTCTTATCTGTGGCAGAGATTAGATTAGATTAGATTTACTTTCATTCCAATTGATCCGTAGTGAGGAAGTCCTCCAGGATGTGGAACATGTCAGAAAAACAACAATACATGACAAATATTTACAACAAAAAAAGCTAATGTACCATTCCACGGGTCCCAAGAGGAATGATCGTCATTTTTTAATGAAGACTGTATGAAAGAGTCATTTTACAAATACTGATACACTGAATTTAAAACAAAAAAGTTTATTTATTTATTTATAAGGTAATAAACGTGTAATACAACTACTATAATACTTATTTACAATAAACACATTACTGCACTGAAATGGTGCAGAAGTTATACTTACACACACACACACACACACACACACACACACACACACACACATATTTACAATGAACACATTAATGATCTGAAATTGTGCAGAAGTTTTGTATATGAGTAGAAGGAGTTGGCCACCAATAAATCCTTTAGGCTTCTCTTAAACTGAATTTCATTGGTTGTTAAGCTTTTTATGACAAGACTGTGGTGTTACCACCAGACACCACACTTGCTAGGTGCTAGCCTTTAAATCGGCCGCGGTCCGTTAGTATACGTCGGACCCGCGTGTCGCCACTATCAGTGATTGCAGACCGAGCGCCGCCACACGGCAGGTCTAGAGAGACTTCCTAGCACTCGCCCCAGTTGTACAGCCGACTTTGCTAGCTATGGTTCACTGACAAATTACGCTCTCATTTGCCGAGACGATAGTTAGCATAGCCTTCAGCTACGTCATTTGCTACGACCTAGCAAGGCGCCATTACTAGTTACTATTGATGCTGTAAAACACGTACCGTCAAGAGCGATGTTCACCAATTATGGATTAAAGTTAAATATTCCAGCAGCTACGTACTTTTTTTGCTAGTCTCATTTCCTTGACCTGTTCCAGACCTCACGCCAGCCTGCGTGAGCTAAAACGCGTGCCTTTCGGCTTCCTCTCATAGTGGGTTGGCTCTCTTGTCAATCCACAACATTTGGCGGAGAGGCCACACCGCGTTCGTAACCATACTGCCCTGATTTACTTGTGTAATGGCTTCGTCACCATCTCCAGATGTACTGTCCGAATTTTATCGCTTACAGAACCAGCAGACGCAGGCCTTACTGGATGCCCTTGGACAGCTCGTCCAGGGTCAACGTGCAATGCAAAACGATGCGGCAGCCGCCGCTCCACCGCTCACGCAGCCACAACACGCAGTTGCACCAACTTTTCGTCGTTTTGATGTTGTACTGGAATGCTGGACGGAGTGGTCACGCCAATTTGGATTCCATCTCGCCGCCTCCAGAATTCAGGTTAACGAGCGGCAGCCTTTCTTATTATCTTCTGTCGGAGTGACCACGTACCGTGTGATAGTCAAATTATTTCCCCGACGCGACGTAGCAACTCTGTCCTACGACGAAATTTTGTCTGCATTAGATGCATATTTCAAAGACTCAGTCAATGTAGTTGCCAAATGGTATACCTTCTTTCGTACAAAACGTACGGCAGGTCAGACTAATTGGGAGTGGGTTGCAACCTTGCAAGGCCTTACTAGGGATTGTGCTTTTGAGTGTCAATGTGGACTCCCTTATTCAGATACTATGGTACGTGATGCAATTGCACAGAACGTTTCTGATGTTCGTATACGGGAACAGATTTTGAAAATAGTCAATCCCTCCCTTCAGCAAGTGATGGACATATTGGATCGGCAGGACACACTTGACTTTGCTCAGGAATCATTTGAAACGTCGCCACCCGTGTGTCAGGTTAACCGGCCCACCGGGCGAGCTGCACGGAACAGTAAACAGTCCTCGCGCCCAGCCGCGCCAAAGCTGCCTGGCTCTCGGCCACGTGTACCGCGCCGGCAAGTAAATGCAGTGAAATCATGCCTGCGGTGTGCTACTAGAAATGGCTCTGAGCACTATGGGACTCAACTGCTGAGGTCATTAGTCCCCTAGAACTTAGAACTAGTTAAACCTAACTAACCTAAGGACATCACAAACATCCATGCCCGAGGCAGGATTCGAACCTGCGACCGTAGCGGTCTTGCGGTTCCAGACTGCAGCGCCTTTAACCGCACGGCCACTTCGGCCGGCTCTGTGCTACTAGACATTCGAGTGAGAATTGCCTGTCAAGCCAGGCTATTTGCTTTTTCTGTAATAAAAAGGACATGTTCAAAGTGTTCGCCAGAAAAAGCTCAGATCGGACACTCACAACCATTCCAGGCCCTTTGCTTTGCGCCGAAATCGAACCAAGGATACTCAGGCTCGTGAAACTTCACCTATGGAAATTCATGTAGTTCATTCCACTCCGCCAAGTGCTACTCTCTCTCACGGTGACTGTGTTCATCCCACAAATAGTGTGCGCCGACATCGCCGGCAATCCCGTCAAGTCGCAAGTGATTCTGTACCAGTGTCAGTTCACGTTGCATGAGACAGTCACTCTTGTCGTCGGCAGGACAATAAACTTTTTGTGGACTTGGACATTAATGGCAAAGTGATACCATTCCAGCTTGATACCAGGGCTGCAGTTTCACTGATAAATCACGACACGTACAAACAGCTGGGCACACCTCCGTTGCGTGCCGCAAATGTTCAGTTAAGTAGTTATTCAGGACAAGCGATCTCTGTGTTAGGACAGTGCAGCCTTCTTGCAATGACAAACAAAACTTGTGTCATTTTACGTCCTTCGTTCTTCTTCTGCAGTGAACTTGTTTGGTTTCGATTTATTTCAGTTGTTTAACTTGTCTATAGTAAATCAGGTCCTATCAGTGAACCAGACTGTGCCTTCAGACAGTGTTTCTCGTCTATGTGAAGAATTTGCAGACATTTTTGCACAGGGCCTTGGTTGCGCTAAGAACTATAAAGAACATTTAGAACTGAAAGTAAACGCGCAACCGAAATTTTTCAGAGCTCGCAATGTTCCCCACGCATTGCGTGATGAGGTCGCAAAAACATTACACGATTTGGAATCACAAGGTGTAATTGAACGTGTGCAGGTTTCTCTCTGGGCATCACCCTTAGTAATTTTGCAAAAACCTTCCGGAAAATTGAGACTTTGTGTGGACTTCAAGGCAACAGTGAATCCACAACTAGTGACTGCAACTTTTTCTTTACCCCGGCCGGAATATACACTCCTGGAAATGGAAAAAAGAACACATTGACTCCGGTGTGTCAGACCCACCATACTTGCTCCGGACACTGCGAGAGGGCTGTACAAGCAATGATCACACGCACGGCACAGCGGACACACCAGGAACCGCGGTGTTGGCCGTCGAATGGCGCTAGCTGCGCAGCATTTGTGCACCGCCGCCGTCAGTGTCAGCCAGTTTGCCGTGGCATACGGAGCTCCATCGCAGTCTTTAACACTGGTAGCATGCCGCGACAGCGTGGACGTGAACCGCATGTGCAGTTGACAGACTTTGAGCGAGGGCGTATAGTGGGCATGCGGGAGGCCGGGTGGACGTACCGCCGAATTGCTCAACACGTGGGGCGTGAGGTCTCCACAGTACATCGATGTTGTCGCCAGTGGTCGGCGGAAGGTGCACGTGCCCGTCGACCTGGGACCGGACCGGAGCGACGCACGGATGCACGCCAAGACCGTGGGATCCTACGCAGTGCCGTAGGGGACCGCACCGCCACTTCCCAGCAAATTAGGGACACTGTTGCTCCTGGGGTATCGGCGAGGACCATTCGCAACCGTCTCCATGAAGCTGGGCTACGGTCCCGCACACTGTTAGGCCGTCTTCCGCTCACGCCCCAACATCGTGCAGCCCGCCTCCAGTGGTGTCGCGACAGGCGTGAATGGAGGGACGAATGGAGACGTGTCGTCTTCAGCAATGAGAGTCGCTTCTGCCTTGGTGCCAATGATGGTCGTATGCGTGTTTGGCGCCGTGCAGGTGAGCGCCACAATCAGGACTGCATACGACCGAGGCACACAGGGCCAACACCCGGCATCATGGTGTGGGGAGCGATCTCCTACACTGGCCGTACACCACTGGTGATCGTCGAGGGGACACTGAATAGTGCACGGTACATCCAAACCGTCATCGAACCCATCGTTCTACCATTCCTAGACCGGCAAGGGAACTTGCTGTTCCAACAGGACAATGCACGTCCGCATGTATCCCGTGCCACCCAACGTGCTCTAGAAGGTGTAAGTCAACTACCCTGGCCAGCAAGATCTCCGGATCTGTCCCCCATTGAACATGTTTGGGACTGGATGAAGCGTCGTCTCACGCGGTCTGCACGTCCAGCACGAACGCTGGTCCAACTGAGGCGCCAGGTGGAAATGGCATGGCAAGCCGTTCCACAGGACTACATCCAGCATCTCTACGATCGTCTCCATGGGAGAATAGCAGCCTGCATTGCTGCGAAAGGTGGATATACACTGTACTAGTGCCGACATTGTGCATGCTCTGTTGCCTGTGTCTATGTGCCTGTGGTTCTGTCAGTGTGATCATGTGATGTATCTGACCCCAGGAATGTGTCAATAAAGTTTCCCCTTCCTGGGACAATGAATTCACGGTGTTCTTATTTCAATTTCCAGGAGTGTATTTTTGACAAACTGTGCCTGGGTAAATATTTTTCGGAGTTGGACCTAGCAGATGCGTTCTTGCAACTACCGGTGGACGAAGAATCCCAGCGCGCTCTGGTGGTTAACACGCATCTTGGTTTGTATCGATTCAAACGACTGCCATTCGGGTGTGCATCCGCCCTTGCATTGTTTCAGCAATATCTACATACTGTTTGTGCGTCGGTCCCTACTGCAGCAAACTATCTGGACGATATTGTGATCTCCGGAAAGACGGAAGAGGAACATTTAGCCAATCTCAGAAAATTATATCAGGTCTTGCGACAAAATGGTCTTCGCTTGCGGAAGGACAAATGTGTGTTTTTTGCTCGTGACTTACCCTATCTGGGACATGTACTCAATGCCCAAGGCATACATCCCAGTCCAGAGCACCTCCGTGCTATACAAGACTTGCCTTCGCCGCAGAATTTGAAGCAGCTACAGTGAGTGCTGGGAAAAATAAATTACTATCATAAATATGTCCCTCACGCCTTTTTCATTTCAGCTCCGCTTCATCGCTTACGCCGTAAAGGTGTTCCGTTCGTCTGGACGACGGAATGCGAACGCGCCTTTCGCCAGTTGAAATCGGCGTTGCTTTCCAATACTTGCCTTACGCCATTCGATCCCCAGAAACCCCTTTTCTTGATGGTGGATGCATCGGATTTCGGGATCGGAGCTGTGCTTGCGCACAAAGATGGATCGCACGATCGCCCTATTGCCTTTGCATCCAAATTGCTCTCGTCTGCGCAAAGAAATTATTCACAGATCGAGAAAGAAGCATTGGCTCTCGTCTTTGGTGTTACTAAGTTTCATGATTTCTTGTATGGTCGTCACTTTACCATCATCACAGACCACAAACCTTTGACATCTCTTTTTCATCCGAACAGGCCTGTAGCTCCACGTACAGCGCAGAAATTCATTCGCTGGTCTATTTTCCTCTCGCAGTACCGCTACGATATCTTGTATCGGTCCACTGCTAAGCACGGAAACGCCGATGCGTTGTCCCGTTTGCCTGTTGCTGAGGATAGAGCATTCGATTCCTCCGAACTTGCTTGCATGTTCATTGATTCGGAAACCGATGACGTGGTCGACTCGTTTCCGATTGATTTTCGTCGTGTAGCTACAGCCACAGCTGCCGACCCTGTCCTGGCTACCGTTCTGCGTTTCGTTGCTACTCAATGGCCCTTGTCAAAGTCACGGATCGAGGATCCGTTGGTTCGCCGATTTTTTGCTCACAAGGAGAGACTTTTTGTACGACGTGGTGTTTTGCTGTTGCGTTCTGATAATGATCAGTCCAGGGTTGTGGTCCCACGTTCGTTACAGTCCTCTGTCTTACGGCTTCTCCACCAAGGACATTGTGGTATAGTGCGAACGAAACAACTTGCTCGTCAGCACTGTACTTGGTTCGGAATCGATGCCGCGATTACGAATATGTGCTCTTCTTGCATGGTGTGTGCCGATCAACAATCAGCACCGCCGCGGAAATTTTCTGCATGGTCAAAAGCCACTTCCCCTTGGCAACGCTTACACATCGATTTTGCTGGTCCATTCTGGAATGCTCGATGGTTGGTTGTGGTAGATTCATTCAGTAATTTTCCTTTTGTTGTCCGGATGTCTTCCACGACGTCATCTGCCACCATCCAAGCGTTATCTGCTATCTTTTGCATTGAAGGTCTTCCGCAGACTATTGTTTCCGACAATGGCCCACAATTCATGTCCGCAGAATTTCAGTCATTCTGCAAGGCCAATGGTATTCAACATCTGACATCCGCGCCGTTTTCGCCACAGTCCAACGGTGCCGCTGAACGATTGGTCAGGACTTTCAAATCACAGATGTTGAAGCTGAAAGAGTCGCATTCTCGGGAGGACGCGTTATTGCTCTTTTTGTCCTCGTATCGCTCCCAGCCCCGAGATGGTCGCTCGCCGACTGAGTTGCTCCACGATCGCCCTCATCGAACCTTGATGTCTTTGTTACATCCGCCGCATCAGGTTCCTGTGCAGCGGCAGACACCTGCTTTTGCTCCAGGCGACGTTGTCTACTACCGCAACTATCGAGGTTCACGGCGTTGGCTCGAAGGGCGCATTCTTCGCTGCCTCGGCCGCGCGATGTATCTGGTTTTGGGGGCCTCTGGTGAGGTGTGTCGGCATCTCAATCAGCTGCGCCTCTGTCGTCGCACGGGATCTGCCGCTCCCCGTCTGCTTTCAGCGACGGTGCCGTCCGGTCAGCGCCCTGGGGACACATCTACTGGCTCGCCTCAGCCCCAGGTGTTACCGACGCTGCCTTCCATTTTGCCCCATGGCGACGCGCCGCCACCGCCGCCGCCGCCTGTTCTCCCGCCGGCGACGCCCGCAGTGGACGCGTCGCTGCAACCGCCGGGCGCCTCCCTGGGTCACGCGCCGCCGATCGCTTCCCGTGACCAGTTGTCCTCCGACATGGAACTCTTGCCCGCTCCGGACCATATGTCGTCTTCGCCCGTCGGGTGCCCCGGCCCGATGGAGGTCGACCCTTCGGTCCCTCCTGTCTCTCTACGGGCGCATACACCGCATGTTGGCGTGCACCCTGGAGCAGGTTTTCAGGCGTTTCCTTGCTCCCCTCGGTCCGAATGGCAGGGTGCGGGTGGCACAGTCTCGCCTGTAGTTAGGCTCCCCACCTCGTCGTATACGTCAACATGGGGTCCTCCCCACGGCGGGCGGAAGCTATATGCCACAACCGTGCGCCGATTTGCGGGGGAGGAATGTGGTGTCACCACCAGACACCACACTTGCTAGGTACAGATATTTTATTAGCTGATCTTTCTAAGACTATACTTGATTTGCTATTTACTGCAATGTTTGTATCATCGGCAAACAAAACGAACTTGGCATCTGGTAATGTTACTCATGAAAGGTCATTGATATACACAGAAGAAGCAGTAGTAGTAATAATTGTTTTTATATAAACCTCTATGCACTTTTATCAACGAGAGCGAAGACATTAGCTTGTGTTATTTGGTCTAAGCTGCCTGCACTAGAGAGCAAGTCAGAGCGTGAAAGCTTAACCATAACACTAGGCATCAGGAGGCGCGATGCGTATGGTGAGTAGCCCAGACATATGCCAGGCCGCACGCAAATGCTCGTTTACCATGGTAACCTGACGTCATACGAGGAAGAGAAGAGGTGGTACAGGCAACACCACCTAGACTACAGACCTGCGCGCACACTTGTGACGTCACATACTGATGGCCGTGTCTGTGTCGCAACGCTCCTGTTAAGCATTCTGCAGCTATACGAACTTTGCGAGTTTTAGAGCTGAGACCGCATAGGCATTCTCGTGCTTTCCTCTTCTACATGGCCTTGTAATGAAAGTATGGAAATTTATATCATTGCGTAAAGCAACTGAACCATACTGCCCTATGTTATTTCAAGATGTAGAATTTGCCCGCATCTCGTGGTCGTGCGGTAGCGTTCTCGCTTCCCACGCCCGGGTTCCCGGGTTCGATTCCCGGCGGGGTCAGGGATTTTCTCTGCCTCGTGATGGCTGGGTGTTGTGTGCTGTCCTTAGGTTAGTTAGGTTTAAGTAGTTCTAAGTTCTAGGGGACTGATGACCGTAGCAGTTAAGTCCCACAGTGCTCAGAGCCATTTGAACCATTTTTTTTTTTTTTTTTTGTAAAATTATTTTGACGATTTGCCATAAATACGCGTTTCTAGGCTTGAATACAAACTGTTGTTTTAAATTCTGTCTTTTACCTCTGGAGCTACGTTTTCTTGCAGTAAAAAATCGGCAATATGCAACAACAAGCAGACGTTTCCGGTTTTAAATAAAGCAGCTGGAGCTCCTACAGAATTTAAAAAATTGTTTCCCGGTTATTTTCGTAAATTTTCTTCTCCACTTCAAAATTTGCTGACCTCACACGAAATTCAAATCATTCGACGAAATTGAGCACCTCCTGACATAATGTTTAATAAATCAAAAAACCCGAAAAACTGTTTTATTTCTCTGTTTCTCCAGAACTTTAGAACCTTAGAGATGAAAAGGTTGCTTCTCCTATATCCTTGACTGACATTCGGGTCACAGAGTGCTGTTAATTTAATCACAATGCACTTACCTCTAAATTCCGCTTTCTATACTGCTTAATCTGTCGAACACTGAATTCATTAAAGCAATTTTCTAAGGTAGTTTACTCAAATTGAAATTATTTCCGAATAGCTGTATATGTAAAACCGAACAAAATCATTCTGTAGCTCTTCCAAATAAAAGTACTGGAAACTCAATAATCTGATAGGAATGGTAAGGAGTACTAAACATTTTCGAGACACACTAATTAATATAACTATTCTGTGTGACAATTGTTGCAAGTATGAGACACATTTCACAGCCAGCTTCGTATTAACCTCGCAGCAATGGTTCAGAATTAAGGAACAAATGATACTGGTACATGATACGTAACTGCTTTTAAAAACAATTGGCAAATGTGGTGCAAGGGAAACAAATAACACGCTATAAATTTTTTGTCATTTGCTTACCCTTGAATGATGCGTAGACAGAAATTCCTGTCTAGGAATAGCTGCAATCCAGCGATTTCTCAACTTCACACATTTGGGAAATCGAAACATGTGCACTTTCATGCCTTTTTGGGATTTATAATTTCCCTGGCAAAAGGGAACGCAACACTTGTATCCCATACTTCGAAGAACTGTAGGCGAATACTGTATGAAATATGTATCACTTCCACGTGGCACACACTTTCAACACAACATACACGCCAACAGGACTGCCGACTAAAGATAAGATGGCCAACAGTTTGTGACGTGAAAAAAAGCAGATGATGCCCAGTTTTGTGACAGTGTTCATTCAGAATGCGTAGCTTACATAAAAACTTAAGGAAAGAAGATAAATTTTGATCTTTTAAATTCCACGAAACACTCGACTAATTTGCAACCTAAAGCTTCCATGGACAGAGATGAAATGATGGATGAATGCGTTGGCAATCCATTGATGTCAAAATAGAAACAGGTGCCCTTCTAGATAAAGGATAATATTTTAACATAGCTGGAAACGAGGTTTTCACAGTGTGACAATTGCTCTTTCATAAATTAGGGGATGCTGCTCAGTTCGCCAATTAAGGCGAGCGTTTCGCTGTAGACAGGCTAGGTTCATTATGGTGCGTCCTTCAGTCGCTCTCGACTACGTATAGAACTGGAGACTGTATCTTCTTCCAGCATAAAGAAACTTTTGTCTCTGTTGGTTGGGAGACATTAGCAACAGAATGAAGAGAATGATACGGACCAAGTTCTTATAGAAGGTTTAAAACTATTTTGTCTAGTTGCTACCATTAATGCAACAAGTGTCCAAGATGCTACTCCAGGCGAGTGTAAAATGCATGTGCGCAACGGAAAAATATTGAACGCTGAATAGATGATTTGGTCCTGTCTGACTACCCCCTGAAGCAGATCTTAGGATCTCTTAATGCTCTTTAGCATATAAATTACAACTTCAACTAAAAGGAATGATTAAGGCAACTAATACTACTAAATGATAAACGTTGTTTCTTATTATACATTTATTGTAGATTAAAAAACAACGCTTTATTACAAATGTCTATAATTCCTAACTAAAATTTCTGATCAATTGCACAACCCTGCCCCTTTCTATGGCCACGCGATCTAACATAAATAACGCGAAATGACTAACATCATCAGCATACCAAAAACTATAAGACACTACTTTCAAAGATGATCTACGGTGGTGTGGAACCTCAGTGGAAATTAACTAGCGTGATCGCAGCTGTTTAGCTTTATAGCCCTAATAAGCCGAAACAATTAGCAATACCACCGTATGTACTGCGTCCGGCTCGTCGGAGTGATGGTTCTCGTACACGTCTGCGACGATGGAGGAACTCCAGCCACAAAATAAAACTCTTTCAAACACTAGGACGGCAGAAGGCGGTCTTCTGACTAATATACTCTAATACTGTCTTCTTCTATCTGTGTTCTACAGACGAGAAACGCGAACTCCCAGGTGCAAGGACGGAGTTCAAATAACGTCTCAACGTAAGTATAGGCAGAAGAAGTGCTCGCAAACACTGAACGCTGCGTACTCAATGACGACTTCCAACCCGGAGGCGAAGTCAAGAATCGTATAAGTTCTCAACAGTACAGTGCTTAACTGTTCTAACTATAAACTCTCCTGAGAGCAAAGACAGTAAGTCCGCCTGTACCAACAAAGCTGATAATGAGCGACCATCACACACGGGCGCTCAAAAACGGAAGACCTCGTCTCTCCACCGCTGGCTTCCCAGCAAGGCTCGGCTCCCCACCCTCGTAACTCCGAAAACGAATCATATTCCCGAAACCACGGATAATTCTCCCTCTCTACGGATTCTTCCGAACGCTGACCAACCATATTTTAGTCTCTTGTCGTCCAGAGCGGAACCTTTGCGAGGAAATACCTATACTCGTACAATGGTATGCTTCTGAGTAAAAATCCTTGGAAATAACTCAGCCTGCGTGGTTTCAGAGGTGGTGCTTCTTCGTTCCTCGCACCTGCGTCTAAGATTTGCAGAGCTCCCGGTTACTTCCGGTCCTGCTACAATAGCGGCCAGCTGTCACCCTACTGTGCTCCAGAGCTCAGGTGCCACGACGTCCGTTTAGCTACTTCCTGTTTTTAAGCAGGACCAACACCTGTGCGGGCCTTCCACCCAGAGCTTGAGTTCTGCCTGCCGTTTCATCTCCACTGGCGTTACAACCTCTACTAGTACAGGCAATCATTTATTGCGCCGTTCTGATAATAAAGACACTACGTCACCTTTCATGCAATAAGCGTTAACAATTATTTACAAGGCGTATGTGACAATGCGTGTTGTGTTTGTAGATCACGGCGAAGTATGTGGATGAGTGCTTGTAAGGTTCGAAATTATAGCCACCTTACAAGTGTACCAGTTGAAAGGAATTTTTCGTGTCTTAAAAACGGGTAGAAACGTATTTGTGGAACTGTACGGCCCTGGATCACTTATCAGCTCTTGCTTATACATCAGTTGAAAAACCAGTCCTGCGAATACTTGAATGCCGACAGATATGGTATGGCGATGTCATCGAAAGGTTCGTGAAGGAGAAGGATTATCAAGTAGTCTTGTCTTTTAAACAAGAACGCACATATGCCCAGTCTACCAACAAGTTTTTAAATAAAAGCTATTATTAACAGTAGTAGTAGTGGTAGCTGTCGTCATCGTCTTAATAGTGGTAGTAGTGGTGGTCGTTAGGAACGCTTGGTGTGCGTACATTAAAAGTGAAGAAAGGGGATTTTTCACTACGTTTCCTGATCTCCCCAGAATTTAGGCCCATGTTCCGCCACTGCTTTGGACGCGGCTCCAGATAAGCAAAGTTGTTTTTATCGTTACATGGATTACACTTGTATCATCTAACCCCACGGTCGTGAAAAACTGGGAGAATCCGTAGAACACCAGAACGGCATTCATGACTACATTAGGTTTACGATGGAGGTAAAGATAGATTGTGAATTGTCCTTCCTTGACGTCCTCGTTCACAGGAAAACCAACGAACACCACAGCCACAGTGTGTACAGAAAACCTACACACAAGGATCGGTATCTGCACGCTCCTAGCCAACATCATCCCGCACAAAAATGTGCCGTTGTGAACACCCTCGTCCGCCGTCATAAAGTCGTCTCAGTCGCTGAAAATCTGTCACTAGAACTAAGCCACCTCCGGAAAGTCTTCTGGGGAAACGGATACAATCACCACCAGGCATCACAGGCTAATTCTGGTGAGACACCCAGGAAAAATATCACCGAAGAAGAGAACAGGAAACTTGAGCTTTAGCCATTTTGTGGCACAGTGTCGGGAAAGATTAGTGTGATTGGTGTAAGCTAGTGTGCTAGTGTGATTGACGTAAGCTACAGTAGTGCTCAGGCGATCATTACTGACAACGTGGGATTTCGGAAAGTGTCCGCAAGGTGCGTGCCTCGTCTTCTCACCGCAGAGCACAAATTTAATTGTCTCGTCGTGCGCAAATGCCTACTGATGCGTTACCAAACTGAAGGGAAACGTTTTTTGTACCAACTTGTGATCTGTGAAGAAACGTGGGTGCAACATTACACTCTGGAATTGAAAAAAAGTAACATGGAATTGCACAATAAGGACGAATCTACATCTGTCAAAGCCAAAAACTGTCTCTCCGCGGGAAGGATCTTGCAACAAGCTTTTTTGATTAAAGGCGTTCCTCTCACAGATTTCCTCCACAAATACGAACGCTGCATACTGTTGTCAATTTTTGGCCCAAACAAAACGTACGTACCCTTAGAAAAGGCACGCATTTCCGATCCGGGATTTGATAGTGCTTCATGTCAATGCTAGACCCCACACAGCTAACCAAACTTACAAAAAGTTCAGGAATTGTTCGAGACCACACTAGAGACTAGAACATCCAGCCTTGGACCACAAAAGGAAGCAGTTGGATGTTTATGATGGCTATGAAGCTTAATTAAACTTATAAAAAACTCCAGTTTATATTTGATTCACCATCGTATTATTCTTATAGCCCTTGTATGTAATTTAAAAACTGTGTCGATGTTTCCTGCCTTTGATTCCTAGAAAAGAAACCCATAGGTAATAATAGAGTGTATATAAAATCTACATCTACATGATTACTCTGCAATTCACATTTAAGTGCTTGGCAGAGGGTTCATCGAACCACAATCATACTATCTCTCTACCATTCCACTCCCGAACAGCGCGCGGGAAAAACGAACACCTAAACCTTTCTGTTCGAGCTCTGATTTCTCTTATTTTATTTTGATGATCATTCCTACCTATGTAGGTTGGGCTCAACAAAATATTTTCGCATTCGGAAGAGAAAGTTGATGACTGAAATTTCGTAAATAGATCTCGCCGCGACGAAAAACGTCTTTGCTTTAATGACTTCCATCCCAACTCGCGTATCATATCTGCCACACTCTCTCCCCTATTACGTAATAATACAAAACGAGCTGCCCTTTTTTGCACCCCCTCGATGTCCTCCGTCAATCCCACCTGGTAAGAATCCCACACCGCACACCAATATTCTAACAGAGGACGAATGAGTGCAGTGTAAGCTGTCTCTTTAGTGGACTTGTTGCATCTTCTAAGTGTCCTGCCAATGAAACGCAACCTTTGGCTCGCCTTCCCCACAATATTATCTATGTAGTCTTTCCAACTGAAGTTGTTCGTAATTTTAACACCCAGGTACTTAGTTGAATTGACAGCCTTGAGAATTGTACTATTTATCGAGTAATCGAATTCCAACGGATTTCTTTTGGAACTCATGTGGATCACCTCACACTTTTCGTTATTTAGCGTCAACTGCCACCTGCCACACCATACAGCAATCTTTTCTAAATCGCTTTACAACTGATACTGGTCTTCGGATGACCTTACTAGACGGTAAATTACAGCATCATCTACGAACAACCTAAGAGAACTGCTCAGATTATCACCCAGGTCATTTATATAGATTAGGAACAGCAGAGGTCCCAGGACGCTTCCCTGGGGAACACCTGATATCACTTCAGTTTTACTCGATGATTTGCCATCTATTACTACGAACTGCTACCTTCCTGACAGGAAATCACGAATCCAGTCGCACAACTGAGACGATACCCCATAGGCCCGCAGCTTGATTAGTAGTCGCTTGTGAGGAACGGTGTCAAAAGCTTTCCGGAAATCTAGAAATACGGAATCAACTTGAGATCCCCTGTCGATAGCGGTCATTACTTCGTGCGAATAAAGAACCAGCTGCGTTGCACAAGAACGATGTTTTCTGAAACCATGTTGATTACGTATCAATAGATCGTTCCCTTCGAGGTGATTCATAATGTTTGAATACAGTATATGCTCCAAAACCCTACTGCAAACCGACGTCAATCTTAAGAGTATGACATTCTTTTTGTCAATAAATTTGTGTGCTCAATCCATGTTAACTGATAAAAAATACTCATGCCTAAAAACTTTGTGCTTGTTATGCAGTCTATAGATTTATCACCTATATACGTAATATGACAAGACTTGTTTTCCGTCTTTATGCTGAACATCATACAATTTGTTTTCTTTACGTTCAATCTCACGTTATTACATACTGCCCAACTATATACATCCTTGAGGTTATGAGTTGCTTTCTCTTTTTTTATTTGCTCTGGTCTTTTATCAGTGACTATTATGTTACTGTCATCAGTGAAAAGAACTTATTCTCCATGTCTTATACTATCTGCAAAATACTTATTAAGAACAGAACTGGATCCAATACACCACCGTGAGGAACATTTATATTCATGTTTCTAGTCTGGCAATTGTTTTATATGTGGACTATATCTACCTTTTGTACCCCATTTTTCAAGTAGGACTGGAACCACGTATTCACTATTTGTGTTAAACCTAACACTTCTAGCTTGTTTAGCAGTATTTTGTAGTCAACAATGTCAAAAGTTTGGAAATGTCGAACAATATGCCTGTAACACGGTAATCCCTGTCAAGAACTTCAAGTACTACTTTTGTGAACTCAATAATGGCCGACATTGTACTTCCCCTACTTCGGAAACCAAAGTACGCTTCATTAAATGGGTTGTATTTAGTCATGTAACTTATTAATCAATCCTTCATAATAGATTCAGATATTTTTGAGAAAGAAGATAATAGTGAAACTAGCGTGTAGTTTTCAATACTTTCCACATTATCTCTCTTTAGTAACGGCACAACTAATGCATGTTTTAGGAACTCTGGAAAAGTGTCTGAACTGAGGTACTCATTTATTATGTTTGCTAATGAAGATTGTATGCTATCTATGCATCCCTTCAGAACTGAGACTAGAACTTGATCTAAACCTGCTGACTTCTAAAATTTTGATTTCTGTGTGATGATGATGATGATTTCCGGGTTAGGACACTGAACAGCTAGGTTATCAGTGCTCTTTAATTTCTGTATTGTTTTCTTGACTTCAAACTCTGTTGTAGGAAACAACATCATTGTGCTTGTCGTGTGGGTCTTTTTGGATGCTGTGCATCTTTTAAGAAAATTCTTGCTGCTACTTTTCTGCAACACCAGAGAAAGACTCGCACACAAAATTTGCCAGTTCTTGAGGATATTCTTGTTATTCTACCTCCATCTGTGATTTGCATGTTGTTAGACTTTTGCCTGTGTTTTCCAGTTTCTTGTCTTTGACATCCACAATACTTTGGTTTTTTTCTGCCTTAAGTATTATTTTGTCATTTAATGATATGTTTGTGCCAAGCAAATTTTTTTTATAATTGTGATAATTTAGGAATTGCGGATTAGTGCAGTGCTTTTTGAATGAAGTGAGAAATGTGTCTTGGATGACTTTCTAGTACCTGCAGTTATCCATTTATTTCCCTTAGCTGCTGCTGTAGAAGTGGCTACCAATGGAAATGTCTCCATAAAAATTAACTTAAATAATGTGCAGAACCTAGATAACTTAACATCTACATTGTTTTCTGTGTACACTTCATCCCAGGTTTGATTTGTCAGTGTCATAGAAAAAGTATTTTGAGAATATTCTTTATACGTCTGCAGTTTTGCGGTCTTTCATAAGCCTGTCCTTAGTTTTACTATCTGACACTATTGATCAGAGAGGTCAGGATCTCTTATACGTACTTTATAATGTTTCATGTCAATATATGCAATTACATGGTCTAAAATTGAAGCTGAACTTTTTAAATTCCTCGTAGTAGTGGTCACCATTTGTGCCACATTCAAATGTTTAGGAAACTATTACTAATTTCACTCTCAACACCTGTGCTAATATTCAGCTGTCCACATATTATTGTGTTGTTTTGGGGGCTGAGACTCCTTCCAGTACTTCAGTTAATTTGTTAAAGAAAAAGACCACACTGCCACTAAGTGAGAAATACAAATATAGAATAATTAACTTCCTGTAGGTGTCCAGCTTTGTTGGTTCAGTGGCTGCCGGGTTCCCGGGTTCGATTCCCGGCGGGGTCAGGGATTTTCTCTGCCTCGTGATGACTGGGTGTTGTGTGATGTCCTTAGGTTAGTTAGGTTTAAGTAGTTCTAAGTTCTAGGGGACTGATGACCATAGATGTTAAGTCCCATAGTGCTCAGAGCCATTTGAACCATTTCAGTGGCTGCCAGTTCAAAATGTTTGTCCATACTAATTGTGGTAAGATCATCTTTAGCTTTAAACTACGCGCCACCTCTAATATACGAGGGTTATTCCAAAAGTAAGGTCCGATCGGTCGCGAAATGGAAACGACTATGAAAATCCGATAAAGCTTTGCACAGATGTGTTGGGTAGTGTCTCTAGTATAACCCCAGTTAGCATCACGTCGCTCTTCTCATTTCTGAGCTCGCAGTGAGTGCGTAAAGATGTCTAGAAAATAGTGTCTGCCGCCAAGTACGAGGGCCTGGTGAGAAATTTCGCCTGAAGTTATGCAGCCAACATTACATAACTGTCGTGCTGTTTCGTCTTCACGACAATTCTCAGCCGCATTCTGCAGGGGCAATGAAGATGCTCCTGCATCGTTTTCAAATGGAAATGTTAGATTACCCACAATACAGTCCGCAATTGTCTCCCCCTGAGTTTCATCTCTGGTCACATGAACCGCTATCTTTGAAGACAACATTTTGACACAGACAACGAGGTGTAGGCCAGCGTGGAGAATTGGCGGAAAGCACTGGCGGCTGCCTTCTATGATGAGGCTATTGAAAAGTTGGTACAACGCTATGACAAAAGTCTAAGTCAGAACGGCGACTACGTAGAGAAGTAGCTGAAAGGTGTAGCTAATTGTTACAAGCAAAACATTTCTGATGTTCACTGTGGTTTCAATTTGGCAATCAATCGGACCTTACTTTTGGAATAACCCTCGTAAATACATGATCCCCATTCCTTTAATGTATTCTACAGGAGCAACTAGTTTATTCATATGACGATAACACTATACTCTGAAATTCATTATTTCCACACCAGTGCTGTGTGATGCATATCATTATACTGTTGAAAGACTGTAATTCAAATTCCAGCCGGTGTACTTCATTTTTAAAAGACTGCACATTTTGATGAATAATAGATAATTTCGAGCAAATTTCCGTGGTGTTTGTGCACTGTTCAGATGGCTCTAAGTACTATGAGACTTAACATCTGAGGTCATCAGTCCCCTAGACTTAGAACTACTTAAACCTAACTAACCTAAGTACGTCACACACGTCCATGCCCGAGGCAGGATTCGAACCTGCGACAGTAGCGGTCGCACCGTTCCAGACTGTAGCGTCTAGAACTGCTCGGCCACACTGGCCGGCCGAGAACAGAAATTAATAACAATTAAACTGCTTGAGTGATCACGTCATATGAAGTATCAAACGAAAAGAGATGAGTTCAGAAAATATCACAACAGGCCGCATTTCAAATCCTGAATTTGTATAAAAAGTTACAGACAATCCTATGAAAATTAAATATGCGAATGTGCTACAGCCATAAATTCTCCAAAAGCTGCAGATAATATGGAGGTATCAGGAGTTACTTAGTTCCTCAACAAAGCACCTCAGATACTGACTCACTGCAATTAGCTGTTAGATATGCTATAAATGAGTATGTATATAAATAGCAATAAATAAAAGTTGCAATGAATCGCTGTAGAAGCACAAGTAATAAACAGTAAAAACATTTCACGAAAAAACACATACAGTCTTGCTCAAAAGTATTCGAACGGCCTGAATTGCAATTCGCCTGATTCGCATACAACCATCATAACGCAGCTGTCTAGCAGGTCCTCTAATCGCTCCTCGGTACAGTAGTTTGACTGTTGAAAATGGTTCCAACAAATCACCACTAGAAAACACCGCTCTGTATCGCAGTAACTCAAGATGTAAAGTAATACCACGATACTACAAATGTCAGGGAACACCTTATCACAGATAAGACTGTCCTTAAGGCTTGTAAGCTCACATTTATTACAATAAATGACATACCTGAAATGTTACCACTCTTATTATTACGTCAGATAGGTAATGCACGTAGTAAGTTCGTCGTATTCACGATTTCATCTTCAAAGTAATATACCGTACTTATTATTTAACACAAAATGACATTAAAAATTTAACTTTTTCTTTAGCTGCTAGTTGAGAATATGTATGAACTTCAAATGACACGACGAACCGTCTCGTTCTGCATATGGATTCAAACCCGGGTCATGCAGACTAAGCAAAGATTTCGTGACAGACGGAAACTAATAGTCATTCCTGACTAGGCATACGGAGAGCGATATACCTCGATTTTAGATGGTATCAGTTAGGAAATATCAACTTTAAATTACATAACGTAAACATTTTTAACGGACGCGAATTGCTACCCAGCCTCTATTGTCCCTGTTAACGAACTACGAGAGATGTTAAATATTGCTTCTTCGAACTTATCTGAAATGCCGTGAGGTAAAGCTTTGTGTTGGAAAGGGATTCGAAATCAGAACTTAAACGGATTATTAACGAAGCACAATCAACTGTGACATATCGGATTTTCTCGGCAGTAGCACGATGTTTTGACGAGACGAAACATTAGTTTCTTCCTACCCAGGACTCCAACCCGGCACCTATTGCTGTTATATTCTAAAGAAAACAAACGTTAAATATGGGTTTGTTACACCAACAGCGACATGTGAGCATGTTTGAACTAGGAATAATATGACGAAGAGTTCAGTGCTGACTGGCAATCGAACCCCACACATATCGTTGTTGAGTACACACAAAGAGACGTCAGCTATCGAATTTTTCTCCACCAGCAGCTCGGAATAACATCCTTCAACTTACACTGATCTCGCAAATAGTTCAGTGTCTCACTGGGAGTCAAAACCGTCAGATATCGTTAGTGCTGACAACGAATGAAAATACATTAAAAATCAAAATTATTATCTACCAGCATATAGGTGTTCTCATGCTAGAGCTTGATAATACACAATGAAAACTTTAGTGCCGGGCCAGGATTCGAACCCATTCACGCGCAATATGTGGAGATGTTGAGGAATCTGCAGTTTCGAACAAACAACAAATTGTAGTCGAGCTGTATTGTCACGAAGGGATTAAATTCCGCGTTAAGGGCGGTCTGAGTTGCATTCCCAGCTCAGAACCAATTTTATCGACATACAGAAGCTCAAATAAAAGATGGAATAAGTGTCCTGTGACCCTACATAGCGTTTGTTTCGTCACTAGAAATAAATAACTACTATAAGAAAGGTTACTAGTGATAGAGTTTCTACATGTCGCCACTCATGACTTTACTGTGGTTCAAGCTAATGTCTACTTGGTAGAGAAGGAATATCATGTTTAATGTGATTTTAAGCCCGCAATGCAATTATACTTTCTTCACTTGGCGTAGCCAGAAGAGAATAGAATCTGTATCTCCCTATCAAAAATCATCAGCAGAAGTTGGAATCGTACCCAGACCACAAGTAAATGAATCTACCAGCAATCCAGCAGACCACGAAATCCTCGTCTCTGCAGCTCATATTTCTATTGTAACACCGTTTCACCACACTGGATGAAAATCCTGACACACAGGCTCCCTGTAGTGGTTGCAGCATTTTCAGTACAATCATTTACTTGGTTGACCAAATCGCCACGAACTAGCTGCCTCGGCTACCCAGTGCATACATTCGGCTCTATTTTGTAACCACCGAAATAAAATCACGTAACTGCCACCTACACAGAACTGCCAACAGTGTAGGACGCAGGAATTTAAATAGGAAGTGTTCATTTCCACTTGAGCTACGCTGTTGCGCTATCTTTTTGGTGAAAACGATGTGCAGTGCAAAAGAAAAGCTGTAACTGTATGTCTCTCAGAAGTCTATATCTGTCCATATGCATTATCTCACAACACTGTGGAATGCAGAAGTTCTGGAGAAATTGTTGTTGACTTCTTGAGGTGCTACAGCTACAGTTCAGTTAGTAGTGCAACGGTAAGTGTAATAGACTGAAGACAGAAAGTCGTGAGTTCAAATAAATTCACTGCTACATTTTTTATAACACAATTCTGCTGTCT
The DNA here is from genome assembly GCF_021461395.2 of Schistocerca americana. Classification (NCBI taxonomy): domain Eukaryota; kingdom Metazoa; phylum Arthropoda; class Insecta; order Orthoptera; family Acrididae; genus Schistocerca; species Schistocerca americana. The sequence goes on along the minus strand of NC_060130.1, from coordinate 849,974,900 downwards.
GCTAAAGTTATCAATCTAATGGAACTTTGAACATAATTCCCTTCACTTCTCAACCCAAAATAGTCGCATGTGGATAAAGGGCCAACTACTGCGACATTTTGTTCTTTTCAGGTTTAATAGACGGCCAGGCAGCAGCTGCATCTCGAAACTTTTGTATTATGTATGAGGAGAGCGCATCGTGTCAAAATACGTCAGAAAAGCATTTTCTACATTAGCTGTCGAGTGGTATGGCGTTTTATTCTTCTTCAAACCTTGTTTGACAGCTTTAACTCAGAACAAGTTTTCTACATGCATGTAACCAATAAACTGCATGTTCACTGTCAGACTGTTATAGATAACATCAGAGAATTTCGCATATATCGTTGATGATTAATTTCTCTCTCATGTTTACTAATATTCAAACAACACTAAAAGAAACCCTACAAAAACTGTGCACTGTATTATAAGAAATGAAATAAAACTACCCACGATAACGTTACAACGAAAGTCTGTTTTAATAAAGCTGAGTATCTGTACACAAGCATGCCTCTATCGAACAGAATGAGTAAAATACTACTCACTTAGATTTAGATTGTGTCTGTGTTAATTGGTATGCTGTGTCATACTCAAGAGGTATGCAAATGTAGCATTTCATAAATAAAGCTATGTATTCGTAGAAACCCAAAATTTGCTTGTCAGCAACGGAAAGAGGCATTACCTGTTGTGCATCATTGAAAGTTTTTCACCATTGCACTATGATCTGAAAGTATTTTCTTGCGTTTTCCTTATCGATGTTTTGATCTGACTGCTTGTAGCTCTTTCACAGAAGGGATAAAAACGTCACACTCAACGAGACTAGAACCGCAAACCAGAACAGGCGCGTTTTCCATATGTCTGCATCTTACCACAGAGCTAGCGAAGAAGTATGAATCTGGGATTCCTATTACGAGGTCAATAATGACTAGAACTCGTAAATCGCTATTTAAAGGACAAGGTTGGTTGTGATATCCACGTGCAACGACTTTCCTGGGCTGAGAACGGTAAATTTACAATCTTTTGTTACACCTCAAGCGAAAATGACTCAGATTATTCAATGGAACTGCCAGGAAAAATCAAGTGAACTTTGAGGCTTAAATGCGTGCACACCAGGAAGTAACTCGTCGATCATAGAGTTGCCAAACATACCTTGCCTTGTTGCCAAATCTCAGTTACAGTACCAGCAGGAAGAAGACGAACCGATGTGTTGCTACAGACGGCTGAGAAGTGACCATAGCTGGCATCTCAAAGATGGGGCTGGCACGGCCTGGAATACGTAATGCGTCTGATTCGCATTTCTGTAACTAGGTTTAGGGACTCGAGCATAGTTACTAATAATACTCAGAACTGAGGTTAAACTAAGCATCATAAAACAATAACTCTCATAGTTGTGTTTATATTTCTTTCGTAAGTGTACTCAAAACTAAGAAACTCATTCATGGACGTTTTCGTGCCTGCCCGATAGTCGAGCACAACAATTGCTTGTTTTGAGGTCCATACATTAATTAATGGAGAAGTGGACGCTGTTAAAAAGTGATATTTAAAATATTCAGTTGGATTTAATCCGACATAATTGCCCATATTTGAAGCTACCCAGAGAAAAAGTAAGTTGCTAGAGTCGCTGTTACCCAATGTCTGCAGAGTTCCTAACTGCTAATGTGGAAGTTTAGCATAGATGCCCTATAGTAATCAAGAGGTTTATTTCCTCATACGTATCATCCTGGCATGTGAGTCTTGAGTGAAGAACAATATTGAAATTCGTATCGTTGACGGTCGATTCGAATTTCTTCAGAGACACTTGTATTGTGAAGCAGCTTGGCACTCAGAAAGCCGAGATCTATGAGTATGACAATTAACACAACTCGCTGTGTCCAGCTACCATGAGGACTTGATGTGTAAAGGTTTTCATCCAATTTCGTTACAGATTTTTTTTCTGGAAATTCGCAGCTCCAGAAAATAAATCAGAAAAAAAGCTCGCACACCCTGATCCCGGCCGCGGTTAGAAATGACGACGCACTGAGCCGTTGCGACACGAGATATCGGAGAGGGCACAGGGCTAAGGACATACTGCTGCCACCACGCCACTCTCATCGTGGTATTGGTCGCTCAGCCTCGTAATGCATCGTAAACGATAGTAGAAGTTGTCACTTACGTGAAGAATAGCATTTCTTTAGCCAAAAAATTGAATTGTCTCAGTGTCAAGGGGTATGTAGCATGAGTCATTCAGATGGGAAGGGAATATCAAATGAATTTAGCGAGTCAATTCAGTACCATACGCTGAAGTGATTGCACTGTGACAGTGTTGCCAAATTTCTGTGACAATGTTGCCAACTCTCAGTTGTGCTAGGAACAGCTCTGTACCGGTATGCAAGGAGAATCCTGTGCTCGTGTCATTGGAGGTTATGGAGAGGGGGCGCGGGATTTGGTTAATATGCAGCGTTTTCTCCTACCAGTTGTGTCAAACATTCAGGTGTATAAACTTCCATCACGATTACAGTTTCCCACAAAATATATACGAATAAAACACTTACCCTGTTACTCTGTGACAAAAGATTATTTCTGTACAATAAAAAGTCTTTGGAAATCAACTTTTTCCACCTGTCACGAAAAGAAAGATAACAAACACTTTGCACCTCGAAATCGATTGCATCTATGTGCAGTCTTGTGATTATACAAGTAGAATTTCATGAATTGCACGAGAATGTAGAAAAATGTTGGTGGGAATGGAAGCTATAAGAAACACAGTTAACTAATTATTCTGTGCCACGTAATAATCAATAAATTTGAAAATTCAGAAGAGAAGGAACTAAAAATTATGCCCATTAAGACAGAAACTGCGCTTTTTCATCTTCAGATCTATACAAATAATGTATAGCAACCAGCGTATTCATCTGCTTTCGTAATGTTTCCCTCTTGAACTGGGTCCACACCCATGAGTCTGAGTGTTTCTTTGTATCCTTCCATCTACTATCTTTGTGTGTTATTGCTGGGTGTTCAAAAAGAAAAATATTATGCCTGCTCCCACGAGGTATTAGAGCGAGGTCTCAAGAAGGCTAATATATTGAGACGCCAATTTGTCTGCCGTCATGGTGTTAAGTCGACAGAAATAGTTGGGTATTATTGCCTGCACCACTGGCATCCCATTGTTGTCTTCTCTTAGTGAGATTTTCAGATTACCCTGAACAAAAGACACCGAGATAAATATGTATATTCGCCGTGACGAAATATCCCACATTCCTTTCATCCTGATCCATTCGTTACGTGCATCGGCAGCAATGAGTGATTGGAAATTTGTTGTGAGTTGACGAATAACAATAACAAAGGTAGTAGTAACAAATCAGTAATCAAGGATGTTTACTGCGTTACAGACAATTGTTAAAGATTAACAAAATAACCAAGAAAGGCTGAGTGTTTAATTGGCGCACTGCATAGGTGTTGTTACCAGTTTGTTACTGAATTCTGTTCTGTTTGTTTGCAGAGGGAAAGGAGAGAACCCTGTAGCATATATCGCTAGTACAACGAGATATTACCTATCAACTATCCTTGCTTTACATCACGAGCCGAACATGGCATAACCGAGCTGATATTTGAAATACATTTGTTTTCTCTCCCTGTCTCTCTTTTTATTTTAATTTTTTGAGAAAAGCATCAAGAAGCACGAGTAATAATCAGGTAGGCATATAATCTATTTACAGTTATTTTCACACCTTTTAAGTGTATTATTGCGTAATTCCAATTGTTGATAGTCTAATCGTGAGCTTGCGCGCATTCAGTGGGGTGAAACCTATCACAGAAGCAAGCAAAAAACAAATATTTCGTGCACCATGCGCAACGCTCAAACGAAACCTCGCTGCACTGACGTATTGTCTGATACATTGCTCGGAAAACATATCTGATTCATGTTGCTAAATACAGCTATATCAGATATCAATGTGGATGCGTACCTAGAAATGCACAAAGTGGTAGTCGACTGAAACATAGCCATGAACAAGAATGTAACTGGGGTCGCCAGCATCGTCGTCTACCACCTTGACAACTCGAACGGTGACAGTGCTCGGACGGTCACTTACGTTTACTGATATCAAAGCTACAGCATGAAAACACAAAAATGTTAATAACCTGAAGATCATTAACTTTGAAACCCATAGTGAAGTAAAGCAGTCATCAATTAGAAGATTGGTTTGAACACCACAGTGCTTTAATAGACACGGTCTTGTTGGAGGTGGTATGTCGTTCCTTTCCTCCGACCATTTAGTTGACGTGCCTAGACGTTTTTCACATCAGCAAACACTGCCCGAAGGGAAATAAGTGTAAAACCGGAGATAAAATTAGTGGGACTGACCAGGGATCGAAACCGAGACCTTCGTACTCATAGTCTTACTAGTTATCAATTTGCCGCCATGTAGCCACCTCTGAGGATTCTGCTTGGCATTAAAATTAAGGAACTCTTGTTTGTGCCTGCGTTGGCACTTGCGCGTCCCTGCACCAAAGTAAAGAGAACTGAACTGAAGTAGCGCCTTCAAGTTGGCATAATCAGAAAAGGAGAAAAATTAAACAACATAAATGGTCTCTAGAATGAAATTTTCACTCTGCAGCGGAGTGTGCGCTGATATGAAACTTCCTGGCAGATTAAAACTGTGTGCCCGACCGAGACTCGAACTCGGGACCTTTGCCCTTTGCGGGCAAGTGCTCTACCAACTGAGCTACCGAAGCACGACTCACACCCGGTACTCACAGCTTTACTTCTGCCAGTACCTCATCTCCTACCTTCCAAACTTTGCAGAAGCTCTCCTGCGAACCTTGCAGAACTAGCACTCCTGAAAGAAAGGATATTGCGGAGACATGGCTTAGCCACAGCCTGGGGGATGTTTCCAGAATGAAATTTTCACTCTGCAGCGGAGTGTGCGCTGATATGAAACTTCCTGGCAGATTAAAACTGTGTGCCCGACCGAGACTCGAACTCGGGACCTTTGCCTTTCGCGGGCAAGTGCTCTACCAACTGAGCTACCGAAGCACGACTCACGCCCGGTACCCACAGCTTTACGTCTGCCAGTACCTCGTCTCCTACCTTCCAAACTTTACAGAAGCTCTCCCGCGAAAGGCAAAGGTCCCGAGTTCGAGTCTCGGTCGGGCACACAGTTTTAATCTGCCAGGAAGTTTCATATCAGCGCACACTCCGCTGCAGAGTGAAAATTTCATTCTGGAAACATCCCCCAGGCTGTGGCTAAGCCATGTCTCCGCAATATCCTTTCTTTCAGGAGTGCTAGTTCTGCAAGGTTCGCAGGAGAGCTTCTGTAAAGTTTGGAAGGTAGGAGACGAGGTACTGGCAGAAGTAAAGCTGTGAGTACCAGGTGCGAGTAGTGCTTCGGTAGCTCAGTTGGTAGAGCATTTGCCCGCGAAAGGCAAAGGTCTCGAGTTCGAGTCTCGGTCGGGCACACAGTTTTAATCTGCCAGCAAGTTTCATATCAGCGCACACTCCGCTGCAGAGTGAAAATTTCACTCTGGAAACATCCCCCAGGCTGTGGCTAAGCCATGTCTCCGCAATATCCTTTCTTTCAGGAGTGCTAGTTCTGCAAGGTTCGCAGGCGAGCTTCTGTAAAGTTTGGAAGGTAGGAGACGAGGTACTGGCAGAAGTAAAGCTGTGAGTACCGGGCGTGAGTCGTGCTTCGGTAGCTCAGTTGGTAGAGCACTTGCCCGCGAAAGGCAAAGATCCCGAGTTCGAGTCTCGGTCGGGTACACAGTTTTAATCTGCCAGGAAGTTTCATAAATGGTCTCTCTTTGATGCCTCAGTCTTCATTGCCATTATGCGTCTTATGAGAAAAAACGTACACTGGAAGGTCATGTTGTTTATTTAAATGATTACAAAAAAAAATGGTTCAAATGGCTCTGAGCACTATGGGACTCAACTGCTGTGGTCATAAGTCCCCTAGAACTTAGAACTACTTAAAGCTAACTAACCTAAGGACAGCACACAACACCCAGCCATCACGAGGCAGAGAAAATCCCTGACCCCGCCGGGAATCGAACCCGGGAACCCGGGCGTGGGAAGCGAGAACGCTACCGCACGACCACGAGATGCGGGCAAATGATTACAAAATCGGGTAAAACGAACAGTGAGGTTGTCAGTAAAAGCACATTACTGTTGTCAGTATGATGTTGCACTGCCCAGGGCTTATAATGATAAAGGGCCCGTTTAGATCAGGCGTATTGTATACAGAAGTGGAAGAGAGAGCACTACTAAATTCTACAATCCGTATGCGTTGCATACACACATAAATTACTATTACAGTTTACTTATGGAGCCCAATGGGTTAACTGCGTGTTTTCCGGTGAGAAAGAGCACTGGCAACTAGTCTTCGCTACATTAGGTTACTTAAACTGGTGTCACTCTGAGCTAGAATTTATGGTCAGCGACTAAATGTAAGGTCAATGGGTTGGAGGCGGGTTTTGGAACTGTGAAGTACTTTCCCACATTACAGAAGCGAATATTAAATGTGAACTAATATTGCGAAAATTTTAAACTTGGATAGCTTAGAAAAAAATTATTTCTGTTTATTGCAAAGGAAAATAATTGATTTTCTAAAACATTCTCTGTCATACACAACTTGAAAGAGGCCACGTCGACCAAATCACATGGAAGAACTGACAGCGACGCATATCGGAAGGCAGTAAGATCCCTTGGCTTTTGGTTTGGCAGTATTCGACAGCCATTTCTAGGCGCAAGTAAATGAAAAAAGACAGCGCGTTTTTGTTATCAAGTGACGTTTTTATCAATTACTTCAGTTTTAATGTAATCTACGAGTAATTACTGATGTTTGATATTAACATTAAAAGAATTCCTTAGACAGAGAAGGAACCTGTTCTTGGGCAATGATGTTCAAGCACATGTATTCCAGCAGCGGCATGAAGAAAATGATAGTAATAATGATGGTAATAATCGAATTATCCCGTAACTTCACACTTCACAGTGGATTTTCTCGAACTAAGAAATTTGCTGAGTTAGTGAAAATTTCAAAATGTTTCACATCGAGGCTATGATGCCTGGAAGAGGCTTTACATCCTGCTAACATGAAAATAGCATAATCTCCGCGCCAGAAGCTTGCTTCTACTTAACCATTTAATAGACTGGCATTTTTTCCACCGTGACTGATTTTGTAAGCTAAGCATATAATCCATTACAGCAAACTTCTGGGGCTGGGAAATAAGGCCACAATGGTCTGGTGGAACGAACAATCACAGGTGAAATGCGTGGGTTCAGGCACTTACCTTTAAGAGGCACAAACAGATTTACTTTACCTCTGGTAACCTCAAGAGAAAGACGTTATAATTCAGAATCCGCATTAAACATCACGTTCCCTCATTACCAATTGGGCAGAGCCAGTTTACGTTAGGAAATGACACAGGCGGAAGTCATGGTAAATAGAAATATTGTCGCCAGTAAACTTACTTACATTAGAAAATTTTATTTTATTTGATGAACCGATAGCCATTTAAATGAACGAGGCTCTTGTTTTACTTGTACTTGATTGAACTACAGACGCTGAAAAATTTGGTGCTGGACTGTGATTTGAATTCGTATCTCCTCTCTCGAGGATCTGAATCTCTGGGAACAGTATAGTTCAGTCATTTCATTCCCTTTCCCAAGGCTGCAATCTTCTCTAGGTCTCCTCCAAAGGTAAGTATGTGAGTCCGAATACTGATCCAGTACAAAAATATTCATAATTTCATTTCAAGCCCTATCACGTGCACACCGGCCTGCTAGTGAAAATTAACATGCATTTTTAATGTCTGTTCATGTGTTGCCAACATTCACAATAGGTGTAGTTATTTCTGGTCAAACACGCACACATCTTACTGTTGGTGAGTAACCAATTGATACATAAGCTATATTCGTGGATGATAAAGAAGGACGGTAGGTGTGCGGTTCGATTGTCGCTCAGGCACAAAAATTTGTATCCTTATTTTAGATTCAAACACCTGGCAGCTGGTAAGATAAAACGATACAGACCATTTGATTTTACTTAGTTAACAATCCGATTACGAGTTGGGTTCGTATCTCAGTCACAGAACATCACATCATGCACTTCGCTTTAAATGCATGCACACCTTGTTACTTCTGAACGGAGGTATATCAGACATCTTTCATGGTTAGTTAACAGAGACGAAAGGGTCTTGATAGGAGTCCCAGTTTATTACAAAAACTGTGGTCGTTTATTTTCAAGTTTAGATTTGGTTACTGATAGTGGCGAAAATTTCGGTAATTCATGACTCTTTATGGCTAATCAGCAATATAGATTAGATTAGATTTGATTCCATTAATATTTGTTCCATAGATCATGAATAAGACATTTCTTAATGACATGGAACGTGTCATTTTAATGAAAGATTTCTTTACATACCATGATTCAATTTCTTTGCAACAATTATTTACTCTCTCTCTCAATCTTTTTTATATTTATCTCTATCTCCCACTCTGTCTGTTTCACACACTCTCACACACACTCACACATACACTCATACACAATGATTTTAATTTTTATTTGTTTGTTGTGCTCAACTATCGGGCAGGCACGAAAACGTCCATGAATGAGTTTCTTAGTTTTGAGTACACTTACGAAAGAAATATAAAAGAACCTATGAGAGTTACTGATTTATGATGCTTAGTTTAACCTCAGTTCTCAGTATTATTAGTAACTACGCTCCAGTCCCTAAACCTAGTTACAGAAATGGAAATCAGACGCTTTACGTATTCCAGGCCGTGCCAGCCCCGTCTTTGAGATGACAACTACGGTCACTTCCCAGCCCTGTGTAGCAACACATCGGTTCGTCTTCTTCCTGCTGGTACTGTAACTGAGATTTGGCAACAAGACAAGGTATGTTTGGCAACTCTGTGATCGACGAGTTACTTCCTGGTGTGCACGCATTTAAGCCTCAAAGTTCACTTGATTTTTCCTGTCAGTTCCATTGGATAATCTGAGTCATTTTCGCTTGAGGTGTAACAAAAGATTGTAAATTTACCGTTCTCAGCCCAGGAAAGTCGTTGCACGTGGATATCACAACCAACCTTGTCCTTTAAATAGTAATTTACGAGTTCTAGACATTATTGATCTCGTAATAGGAACCCCAGCTACATATTTATTCGCTAGCTCTGTGGTAAGATGCAGACATATGGAAAAAGCGCCTGTTCTGGTTTGCGGTTCCAGTCTCGTTGAGTGTGACGTTTTTATCCCTTCTGTAAAAGAGCTACAAGCAGTCAGATCAAAACATCGATAAAGAAAATGCAAGAAAATACTTTCGGTTCGTAGTGCATGGTGAAAACTTTCAATGATGCACAACAGGTAATGCCTCTTTCCGTTGCTGACAAGCAAATTTTGGGTTTCTACGAATACATAACTTTATTTATGAAATGCTACATTTGCATACCTCTTGAGTGTGACACAGCATACCAATTAAACACAGACACAATCTAAATCTAAGTGAGTAGTATTTTACTCATTCTGTTCGATTGAGGCATACTTGTGTACAGATACTCAGCTTTATTAAAACAGACTTTCGTTGTAACATTATCGTGGGTAGTTTTATTTCATTTCTTATAATACAGTGCACAGTTTTTGTAGGGTTTCTTTTAGTGTTGTTTGAATATTAGTAAACATGAGAGAGAAATTAATCATCAACGATATATGCGAAATTCTCTGATGTTATCTATAACAGTCTGACAGTGAACATGCAGTTTATTGATTACATGCATGTAGAATACTTGTTCTGAGTTAAAGCTGTCAAACAAGGTTTGAAGAAGAATAAAATGCCATACCACTCGACAGCTAATGTAGAAAATGCTTTTCTGACATATTTTGGCACGATGCGCTCTCCTCATACATAATACAAAAGTTTCGAGATGCAGCTGCTGCCTGGCCGTCTATTAAACCTGAAAAGAACAAAATGTCGCAGTAGTTGGCCCTTTATCCACATGCGACTATTTTGGGTTGAGAAGTGAAGGGAATTATGTTCAAAGTTCCATTAGATTGATAACTTTAGCAGACAGCAGAATTGTGTTATAAAAAATGTAGCAGTGAATTTATTTGAACTCACGACATTCTGTCTTCAGTCTATTACACTTACCGTTGCACTACTAACTGAACTGTAGCTGTAGCACCTCAAGAAGTCAACAACAATTTCTCCAGAACTTCCGCATTCCACAGTGTTGTGAGATAATGCATATGGACAGATGTAGACTTCTGAGAGACATACAGTTACAGCTTTTCTTTTGCACTACACAACGTTTTCACCAAAAAGATAGCGCAACAGCGTAGCTCAAGTGGAAAGGAGCACTTCCTATTTAAATTTCTGCGTCCTACACTGTTGGCAGTTCTGTGTAGGTGGCAGTTACGTGATTTTATTTCGGTGGTTACAAAATAGAGCCGAATGTATGCACTGGGTAGCCGAGGCAGCTAGTTCGTGGCGATTTGGTCAACCAAGTAAATGAATGTACTGAACATGCTGCAACCACTACAGGGAGCCTGTGTGTCAGGATTCTCATCCAGTGTGGCGAAACGGTGTTACAACAGAAATATGAGCTGCAGAGAAGAGGATTTCGTGGTCTGCTGGATTGCTGGTAGATTCATTTACTTGTGGTCTGGATACGATTCCAACTTCTGCCGATGATTTTTGATAGGGAGATACAGATTCTATTCTCTTCTGGTTACGCCAAGTGAAGAAGGTATATTTGCATTGTGGGTGGAAATTCACATTAAACATCATATTCCTTCTCTACCAAGTAGATATTAGATTGAACCACAATAAAGTCATGAGTGGCGACATGTAGAAACTCTTTCACTAGTAACCTTTCTTATAGCAGTTATTTATTTCTAGTGACGAAACAAACGCTATGTAGGGTCACAGGGCACTTATTCCATCTTTTATTTGAGCTTCTGTATGTCGATAAAATTGGTTCTGAGCTGGGAATGCAACTCAGACCGCCCTTAACGCGGAATTTGACCCCTTCGTGACAATACAGCTCGACTACAATTTGTTGTTTGTTCGAAACTGCAGATTCCTCAACATCTCCACATATTGTGCATGAATGGGTTCGAATCCTGGCCCGGCACTAAAGTTTTCATTATGTATTATCAAGCTCTAGCATGAGAACACCTATCTGCTGGTGGATAATAATTTTGATTTTTAATGTATTTTCATTCGTTGTCAACACTAACGATATCTGACGGTTTTGACTCCCAGTGAGACACTGAACTATTTGCGAGATCAGTGTAAGTTGAAGGATGTTATTCCGAGCTGCTGGTGGAGAAAAATTCGATAGCTGACGTCTCTTTGTGTGTACTCAACAACGATATGTGTGGGGTTCGATTGCCAGTCAGCACTGAACTCTTCGTCATATTATTTCTAGTTCAAACATGCTCACATGTCGCTGCTGGTGTAACAAACCCATATTTAACGTTCGTTTTCTTTAGAATATAACAGCAATAGGTGCCGGGTTGGAGTCCTGGGTAGGAAAAAATTAATGTTTCGTCTCGTCAAAACATCTTGCTACTGCCGAGAAAATCCGATGTGTCACAGTTGATTGTGCTTCGGTAATAATCCGTTTAGGTTCTGGTTTCGAATCCCTTTCCAACACAAAGCTTTACCTCACGGCATTTCAGATAAGTTCGAGGAAGCAATATTTACCATCTCTCGTAGTTCGTTAACAGGAACAATAGGTGCTGGGTAGCAATTCGCGTCCATTAAAAATGTTTACGTTATGTAATTTAAAGTTGATATTTCCTAACTGATACCGTCTAAAATCGAGGTATATCACTCTCTGTATGCCTAGTCAGGAATGACTGTTAATTTACGTCAGTCACGAAATCTTTGCTTAGTCTGCATGTCCTGGGTTTGAATCCATATGCAGAACTAGACGGTTCGTCGTGTCATTTGAAGTTCATACATATTCTCAACTAGCAGCTCAAGAAAAAGTTAAATTTTTAAGGTCATTTTGTGTTAAATAATAAGTACGGTATATTACTTTGAAGAGGAAATCGTGAATACGACGAACTTACTACGTGCATTACCTATCTGACGTAATAATAAGAGTGGTAACATTTATTGTAATAAATGTGAGCTTACAAGCCTTAAGGACAGTCCTATCTGTGATAAGGTGTTCCCTGACATTTGTAGTATCGTGGTATTACTTTACATTTTGAGTTACTGCGATACTGAGCAGTGTTTTCTAGTGGTGATTTGTTGGAACCATTTTCAATAGTCAAACGACTGTACCGAGGAGCGATTAGAGGACCTGCTAGACAGCTACGTTATGAGGGTAGTATGCGAATCAGGCGAATTGCAATTCAGGTCGTTCGGATACTTTTGAGCACGACTGTACCTATGTGGCAAAAGGACCCACTTTCTCCAAACTGCCCACAGGTATTTGGTAATTTTAACGATGTAAAACCAGTTGTAAGCATGTTTAGGAAATGTGCTAATAGATTCTGTAATACTGCGTTGTTGTTGTTATGAGAGGTCAAGAAATGATCTAACAGCTGTAGGTTTATTCTATAAGGTGCAGTCAAATGAAAACAAGACAGATGAAAGAAAACTGTTTATTATTTCGACATTAATGTCCTACTGTGATACAAGGCAGTCAATGCCTTCGCGGAAAAATGTTTGCAGTTATCTATGGAACGATGGTTGTATCCAGACGTGCATCTCTTTGTGGAAGGAAATTGACGGCCACAAATGTCTTTCTTCAGCATTCCAAAAATATTTAAATTGCTTGGGAAGAAATCGGGTTTGTGTGGAGCATATGTAAGGGCTACCAAGCGAAATTTCTGAAGCATAGTAAAGACAAAAATGTGAATATGCTCAATGCAGTACCAGATGAAGCTTTCAGTCACTTTCTAAGGACGTCGTCTTCAGTAGCTGCAGGCATCTGGCCGAGCTACGCTTTTGCGTCACTGGGTCACCTGTCAGGTGACTATCTTCTACTGTCGTTCACCTGTCTGCTGGCTTGCATGTTTGAACCTGGGCTAGGGACCGCCCGATCTCTCTCTTGCTCTTCAACTGTTCCTGTAAAGCCGTCGTCGGCCGGTGTGGCCGAGCGGTTCTAGGCGCTTCAGTCTGGAACCGCCGCGCGACCACTGCGGTCGCAGGTTCGAATCCTGCCTCGGGCATGGATGTGTGTGATGTCCTTAGGTTAGTTAGGTTTAAGTAATTCTAAGTTCTAGGGGACTGATGACCACAGATGTTAAGTCCCATAGTGCTGCGAGCCATCTGAACCATTTTTTTTTTTTTTGACACTTCGTAAAGATGTGGAGCGTGTCGGGCAGTGTTGCGGAACCTGATTGTGGCATGTGAATGGATTTGGGTTCGACCCCACGTGCTTTTTTTATATTTTAATTGTCAGTGTTAAGGCCAAGTGTTTCAATTAATCTAAATAGTCTGTAAAATTACAGCATACAAAATTTTTAAAAGAGTGTCAAACGTTTTGTGAAATGACTTGTCTAAAAGTATGAAATAAAAAAAAGCATGGACACGGCTGCTGTTGCCCTAGCGTCAGCTGCAGGACACTCCAGGTCAAGCAGCACTGGGGCCGTGGAGCAAAGCTAAGTCATTGGGCCGTATACCCTAGAAACACCCTCACTGCATGTGTCTTTCCTAGATGGAGGGTTGCATTTACACTTTGTTAAAACTGCTGAAATATGAACACCTACATTTAAATGTCAGTCAAGCAGATGTGAGAAATAGCACCTGCCTTGTCTGTGGAGCGAGTCACAGGTCAGTTGGCCAACTGGGTTGGCACTTGAAGCTACTGTAATGTCCCCACAGAAAATACCCTCTACCACGCACCAATCAATCATTGTCAATCAAACCATCCACATTCATTCACTTTGGAAAAGTATCTGATCTGATTTTCTCGTAACATATGAGGCGACAGCTCGACGACGCCAAAGTATTTTCTAGTGCGTTTATTCTTTGAAATAACAGAGATGCATATATGCATTCTCCATGGTTGTTAGAGTGGTAACTAGGACAGCTTCTGGAGTATCGGTTGAGGGATTGAAGAGTTTCTGAGAGATACATATTCTGCTTTTCTTCTCGCTAAAGCGAGCCAATTAACATTTGTGCCGTTTGCGGTTTGTTTGAAGAGAAAGAGACTGTAAACGGAAAATAATTAAGACGTGGAATCACCGGAGATCTGGACATGTAATGGAGATGGATTTAATACACAATTTCCTTCATAAATAAGGTTTGTGACTTTTTTTGTTCTGGAGTGAATGAGCGAATGAGTTTTTTTCTGAATCATTTGATGATCACGTTGGCCCTGTAATTGGTGGGGAAGTTTCAGCTGTGTCGAAGAGAACCTGCAATCACTGAGTCTGTGTTAAATCGTCCAAAAAGGCTTCGTACACATCTGGAATTCGCAATCTTTCGTAAAAGGAACAAATTGTCCACACGATTGATTCTCACGACTGAATGCAGTGTTTAGCAGTAATAATAAATGTAAAGATCTCTTACAGCAAGCCAGCCGCTGATTACCAAGACGAAGGACTCCACCATAGATTCTATTTGGCTGATTTCACGTAATGAAATAATATTTTAAAAACTGTACATAGATAAAGGAGAGAAAGAGAGAGAGCGAATGAAAATAGAGATAATACTAATAATCCTCCATTAGTCTAACTTTTCGCCTGTCTTATCACGGATCAGCCAACAAATGGGAGGCCCTTACTTTACTGTATAGATTTATGTATGAAGGTGAAGGGATCTTAAAGGCAACAGATACGCGTCTATACAGACAAGACGTTACACAAAGTTAGCGGGTAGCTGCATTCATCATCTATTCTTAGATGAAGAGACGGCAACTTATTATCCTTAACATTTCAAAAATGTTAAACTACAGAGGCAGTGGTCAGCTAGCTAGGTGGGCAGCTCCAGCTACAGTTTTCTACAGTTTAGGGGCACCGTTTTATAGAAACAGCTGGTTGGCTCTAAGCATCCATCTTGTAGCGCGACATGGCCGCTCGCACGCAGGACACCGAGCTTTTCGCCCGATGCTGCTGTTTGTCACTGGTGTGTTGCGTATCCAGAAGTCGCTCGCCGTCGGTCACTTCCGTCGCTCACGTAGGACACGGCCTTTAGGGAAATCACACAATACCTAATTCAGGATGACCAGACGTGGGTTTGAACTGTCGTCCTCCTGAATGTGAGTTCAGTGTGCTGACCACTGCGCGGTTCACAGATCCAATAGCAAGAGACATCTCTCATACCCCACATACCAATGACTGCAACCGATTTACAGATTCATTTTAAGCAAGCTCAATTGACAATCAAGGTTTCATTGCTAATAACAATAAAAATTGCTCAAGATCAGAGAAAGGGGGAAAGAGGAGATGAGAAAATGGACATAGAGATGGGAAATGAGGAGTTTGTGAGTTAACGAGCATTCGCTCTCATTTAAGTATATTGCCACACAGAAGAAGGTTTATTTAGCACTTCCATATACAAGAGCGCGTAGCGAACTGGCTCCGGCCAGAACACATACGGTATACAGGGTGTAAACGAGTAAGGCGCCAAAATTATACAGATAGTACATCTCGGAGTGATTGACAAAAAAGTCTAATGACATTTTCTTGTATCATGTGCTTTATTTTTGTATTATTAAATCCTAATGTTCGTAGGATAGATAGTATACGCATTTTTGTTTACGTAGTCAACCGACAGTACACGGCGTACCGAGCTTATTGCCTACAATGACGGGGTGGCCAGAGAAAGGCAACGAGCCGACTAGAGGATTGAAATCATTAGACGTGTGCAACGACGTTGTGTGATAATCAGGTGGTACCGAAAAAAGGAATGTAAACGGTTTTTAGATTGTCAAGAATGTGTAATTCGCTTTACGTGAATTGAATACAACCAGTCTGTTTCTCAACAAGTCGATAACGATGGTCGTAGTAGTAATGACAAGCTAATATCAAACACAATGTATTTCCATTAGAGCAAATTCAATCAATCACCAAGTAGATAGTTGTGCATTAATTACAATCAATTGTTTCACCTTTTTACGGCAATGCCATAACGAATACTAAATTCACATTATTTTCCTTCTGTAAAACAACATCGTAACGAAAAGAAAACCCATTACTTCGTTTCCTCTTACACCAATACTACAATAAATGTTCGAAATGACCACCATTCGCTTCTACACATACATCGTTACGGCAAACCCAGTTTCGTCGCACTCGTTCACAAACACGCACATTGGCCTTTATGGTATTGGCGGCATCTAAAATCTTCTGCGTCAATTCGTCCACATTATTTACTGGCTCAGCATCAACAAGTTCCTTCATATGGCCCCAAAAGTAAAAATCCAGTGTATTTAAATCAGGGCTGCGTGCTGGCCATCGACGTGGACCCGAACGCCCGATCCATCGTCTTGGAAATCGACTATCCAAAAATCTGCGTACTCTGTGACCAATGTGGGGTGGAGCACCATCGTGGAGGAACCACATGTTACGACGTATGCCTAACGTAATGTCTTCTAACAACGTTGGTAACAATGTTTCCTCTAGAAACGTTCGGTAATAGCTACCAGTCAGACGTGCAGGTAAAACATAGGGCCCAATAATGTAATTATCGAGCATACCCGCCCACACATTAACGGAAAATCGTCACTGAAAATGTGTTGCCACTACGTGGCGAGAATTGTGTACACTCCACGTGTGCATGTTATGGAAATTAGTTATTCCGTCGCGAGTGAAACACGCTTCATCTGTGACGAGTATTTTGTTGACAAAATCATGCTGCGCACTGTGTAACAAAAACCACTCTGAGAATTCACGTCGTGGAGGGAAATCGTGTTCTTCCAATGCTTGTACGCGTTGAATGTGGTAAGGCCGCCGACGCTCCTCTTGCAAAGTGCGATGAACGACAGTGTGCGATATACCCACGTGGCGGGCGATGCTTCTAGTACTCTGAGAAGGATCCTCCTGGATGCGGTCCAGAATTCTTTCCTCAGCTTCCGATGTACGATCGGCGCGTTGTGGACCTCTGCCTTCTGCGCGGCGCAGTAAAGAGAGAGTATCTCTCAATCTAAGGAAATTAAATACGTACTCGTCAGTTGTATTCTGTCATGATGTAACAAAAACGGAAAGCATATAAGAAGATACGTTTCGCATACGGACGAAAATTTACAAACGTGCAGATAACTACTGTACTTTATTAAGATGTAAATGCATAATAATCGCATACAAGTAGAGAATTACAATGACACAAACCTTTGATGCACAGCAGCAAATGTCTTTCGTGCAGGAAGTCGTCATTGTGGGAAGCGTTCTCGATAAATTCGTACAGCTGCCCTCGCAACACCTTTTGCCTCGCCATAAATTAAATGCATATCACATAGTTCAGCTATAGTAAATCTCCTTTCCATTCTAACAGTTAACAGAGTTGTAATAACATCTGCACAGGTTACTCGCCTACTGTCGTCGCTCGGTGTATTACAATGACGCAGCCACTCAGGCCGCAGTTGCCTATGTGTTTACGATTTACGCTCGCGATATCAATACGCGCAGCAGGCAATAACAGGAACCGATTGCTTACGTACGTGCAAGGCCAAGTATCTACTTTTCCAAAACCGTTATCCTGAGACGAACTGTTTTTTTCTGGTCCAACCGTAGGAAATACGCAAACATGTTACCAGACTTTTTTGTCAAGAATTGCGAGATGTGCCATCTGTATAATTTTGGCGCCTTATACCATTTACACCCTGTATATACAGTTACAGAACATTCCAGTACAATGATTATTGATATTTGTATATACTTCTAGAATGTCCTAAGCCCGAATATAGAAATTAAAATTTTACAGCTCATGTGAGTTTGGAACTCACGACCCAGCATGCAACAATCTAATATTATAACCGCTACATCCCAGTGACAGTGCTACTCAGCTTTTTATGCGACAATATGGCCGAAAGAGACAGCCTTCCAGGAATTGTGAAACGAATCCTGTCGTCCAGGTCCGTGTGCCACAAAGAGCGCAGATTCGCCACGAGATGGGGAAATTCGTCTATTGTGCTGAATGAGGCCAGGCTGATCAGGCCTAAGCGCTGTGGTGTACGAGTGAGACAGACGAGAACCTACGTCATAGGGAAACCCCGTAGAAGCAATTAAGTGCAATTAACAAGTTTTGTAACAAAGTCCTGAATTCTACATTCTGAACGCTTTCGTCGATCGTAAGGATCGACATTTCATAAAAAAAAGCGCACCATTAAAATGACAATTGTTGTAAATATCAACTCTGTAACTTTATTTGTTTAAAAGATACAGTAAATCAAAAATAAGAGGTGCATCGCTATAGGGGGCAGGAGCAGATGGACAGAGAGAGAGAGGGGAGGTGGTGATGGACAGAGAGAAGAGGGAAAAGCAGATTAGGACACTTACCCACTTCCTATACATACCTAGCAATTGCAGAGCATTGCTAGGTTCGTTAGTATTTAATAAAAATTTCTTGTAGATGGTTGGCAAGTTAAATCAAAAGATTTGCACACTCATGGGTCATCAGCTGCGGAGTCCCATCGTTAGGAGTGTCCGGTGCACTACATATTCAGACACACTTTTGCTCTGCTCAACATTAAAGTCTGATGTTAGTTCGGCCACAGTTCACCGCCTGTCTTGTTTTGCCAGTGTGCCTAGCCTACAACGTCTGACATCTCTTATGAGGTGACTGCCCAACTCCACAATGCCTGGACGTGGTTTCAACTTGATTTCGCTATGTATTGAAGACACTCACCATAGAACTCCTTGAGCACCTGATATATCTTGCAGTTTCAAAATTCACATGCCGAGCCTCCAGGCCATCACAATCTGCCCTCGGTCAAAGCCAGACAGATCGCGTGCCTTCTCCATTTTACAGATGGACGGCACACTCACTGATATTACATGCACTGTTCATGTATCTAACTATCAGGATTTCCTTGCCAGGTGACGTAGCTATCACATGGATGGGTTTACGTCAGTAGCAGGTCGGTGGTCATAATATCACGGCTGATCAATGTAAACAACATTGACAGAGGTTGGAAATTCGTTACATACACATCTGATTCCGTTGCTCCACTGAATAACTGGGTATTGTCTTCATAAGCAAATCACATTTCGAAATCTGGAGGAAATCTATATGTGCATATATGGTATAGAAGAATGCATTTTTAATGCAAAATTTGTTAACTCAACATTATGATCACGAACTTTATGTTCCAGTACGCCCTTTACAATATCGTAAAAAAGCATTTGTAATGGCGACTTGCCGTGACTTAGTTAGTACACTGTAGCACATATCGTATCCTGCAAAACACGTGTGTTCCCAACACTTTGATGCTTTAGAAATATGCTCTGCAGTAACTCTCGAGCTGTTAATTTTAATGTGGCAACACGAAATACACACATTATTGATGCACTGACACTGCTGCTGTCAATGACATGAATGCCAAACAGATTGTGCTGTACGTCTCCATCAACTGCCCCTCGATATATGTCAGTTTACTGCACAGATTTTCCCACTCTGAATGAGGCACCTCTTCATACCACACCATACACCCTCAACATCCAGTATAACCTTGAGACCATTGTCAGCTACTATCCCAACACTAACTAACACAGACCCGTTGGTGGTTAATTAATACGTACTGGTGAATAGTAACATCAGTTCTAATGAAACGCGTCTTGTGGATGCTGCTAGAATTGTACATGTTTGGTGGACTCCATTTGAATATGCTACATAAAAAAATCTCTGGGAAAATCCGAAATATTTCTCCCGAAAACATAAGGATGGATTAGGGTATGTATGGAGGTATACAGTCAATCACTTTATACTCGATCAATACGTGCGAGTGGGATGGAAGAGTAATCGATAATGTTGGTGCGATGTACTCTCCACCATGCACTGTGCAGCGGCTTGTCGTGTATTTTTTTTTTTTTTAAGACGAAAGCTGTTTGCAGGTGATGGAGTTGTCTACAGTCTGACTGGAAGACTTGTGGTTGGGCTGATAGTTGACCTAAACGTAAATAGATCCATTACACACTTATAGGACTTGAAATTCCATACACTGTCACTAGAAGCATCCGCTGCAGTAAAATATAAAATACTTTCCAGGAAGCACCTGGGGAAAGTTGAAGTAGAACGCGTATGTCGGGCTCAGATTCATGTGCAGGAATGTTAAGGGAAGTAACTCAAATACTAAGAACTGACAGGTGGACTTACGTGTGGCAGGCGAGCAGGTGCAAATCCCGTCGGCATGTCACCTAACTAACATTACAACTTTAACCGACATGTAAGTATTGGTGGTTTTAAAAAAATTCAGTTCTACAACACATATGTGCACTGCCCACTGCTCTAGCCAGAATACGGTATTGCAGTCAGCCCAATCTGAAATAGCATGTGGGAGGAAAAATGAATGCTGCTGTGATTAAACCCTAAATCTTCCGCTAATCTTACTGCAGTTCTGAACTGTTGTGTGTGGTCGCCCGCATCTCGTGGTCGTGCGGTAGCGTTCTCGCTTCCTACGCCCTGGTTCCCGGGTTCGATTCCCGGCGGGGTCAGGGATTTTCTCTGCCTCGTGATGGCTGGATGTTGTGTGCTGTCCTTAGGTTAGTTAGGTTTAAGTAGTTCTAAGTTCTAGGGGACTGATGACCATAGATGTTAAGTCCCATAGTGCTCAGAGCCATTTGAACCATTTGTGTGTGGTCGTTTGAGTCAGTCATACCAATGTAAATGATTCAGTAGATAGCGTGAGTTGGAAGCTCTGTGACACTGCTGAAGTCGTGTTATGTCGGTACACACCATTTCAAAAGTCTGTATTTCTCGTAAAATGTCATGCGTTCAACGAAGACTCTGATCCCATTATGTCATTGTATATCTAGTGGAACAATCGTAGGAATGCAATGAAGGAGACTGGGATACGTACAGGGACATATTTATAGACTATCATTTTATATCGATGAACTGCAGATGTTACGGCTCTGAATTTCTCTATAAAGCCCCAACATGCCAAAGGAGGTGCGTCAGTAAGGCTTCATTGACCATTTGCAGCCGGCCGTTGTGGCCGTGCGGTTCTAGGCGCTTCAGTCTGGAACCGCGTGACCCCTACGGTCGCAGGTTCGAATCCTGCCTCGGGCATGGCTGTGTGCAATGTCCTTAGGGTAGTTAGGTTTAATTAGTTCTAAGTTCTAGGCGACTGATGACCTCAGACGTTAAGTCGCATAGCGCTCAGAGCCATTTGAACATTTGACCATTTGCACTGGACAAATATTTGCCTATATTCTATCCATTAAAAAACTGATATGTGGCCTAGCGGTCATTAACGATATTACAGTACGTATTAATGCACACAGATAACCATTTTTAGTCAGTCATTACGTGTGTTAGCGGAATAGGAACAAAAACCTCGATAATACTGCTGCGACATAGCACACAGCGTGCAGTGGTTTACGAAATATGTATTTAGGTCTAGGCTCTTACACAGGGTGATTTTTTCCAACATGTAAAACTCTAGGGATTGATTGATGAGAAGATACAAAACAAAAAAGGTCTAATGAATTTGTCTCCGGAACTGCATGGTTTCCATGCTAGGGACAGTTTATTCAGTCATACTTTGTTAGGGAGAATGCGATCTAATACGCGCTGTAACATGCAGCCACAGTTGCATGGTTTCCTCCTAGAGGCTGATACTACTCCTCATACGTATACTAGGGTGCCCTCTCCTGCCATCGTAATTGTAATGTTGTATCCGATTCACTTCTCTTGCTGACTCACCTTGTAGTGGATGTGATACAAGTTGTACACAGTGGTTCCGTATTCGAATCGAGAGCTTGCCGACATGGTGTTTACTTACAGAAAGGCAAATGGCAACGAGCGACAGGCAGCAAGGTTGTATATCAGGACAACAACGACAACCACAGCATTCAATGTTTGCAACAGTGTTTTGCCGTTTGTATGAGACAGGGTAGTTTCAGAAACCAGGAAATCATGAATGACGTACCCGAAATGTTCAGCCACCAGTCTTGTAGGAAAATGTGATTAACACCGTGGATGGTGACTGCCAGTCAGTACCAGGCAGTTGGTCCACCAGCACAGGGTAAGCCAGACGAGCATGTGGAACATTCTCCATGACCATTGTGACTGCCCTTATCACTTACAGCGTGTGCGGGGCTTACTAGCGACAGACTTTCCACATCGAGAGCAGTTTCTTCACTAGGAGCCATGATTCTAGGATTTGTGTCATCCATCCTATTCACAACTGAGGCCACCTTTATGCGGAGTGGTATCTTCATCTTTCATGACAGTCGTGTGTGGGATAGTATGCAGTACCCCCATGGTATGGTGACAGCGAATCATCAGCATCGGTTCACTCGGAATGCGTGGGCCGGAATGTTTGGCGACCGTATTTTGCGATCAGTCTTCCTTCCACCTCGCCTAACAGGCCGGAACTATCGCCGTTTCTTGAAGCTGACTTTACCTCCCCTGCTGGAAGAAGTGCCATTGATGATTCGAAGGGTTATGTGGTTGCTACATGATGGTGCTCCAGCACACTTAGCCATTAACATCCAGATGCATCTCAGTCGTATCTTGCTTGGTTGATGGATGCTTGTGTGATATTAGAAAGCAAACTATTAAGCATAAACAAAAAATTGATTAAAAAAAAACACAAACCACCTTACCTGTGAAAATTGTTCCGAAAACTACAGTTAGAATAGCAAGCAGAGCGTAAGGCGCCCTTTCTTTATTTATTGCTGAACATTGTTCTATTTTAGCTGTAGATCATTTAGGAATACTGTGCAAGAAGGTGTTTTCCCGTGATGAGGGCGCTAAAAACATGCAATTACATCGTACAAAGTGCACTAATATTGTAACTGAAGTTTTGGCTCCATATTTTACACAATAATTGGTTGAAGATACAGGTAACCAAAAATACAGTGTACTAATAGATGAATCCACAGATGTATCAATATCTAAAATGTTAGACGGTACTATAGTGTAAACAATCAAACCATTAGATCAGCATTTCTCAAACTCGCTCTAGTAGAAACTGCAGATGCAAGAAATCTGGCTGCTGTTCTTGTGAATTCTTTGAAAGATCTCAAACTTCCAATCGCCAATATGATAGGAATTGGCACAGATAATGCTTCTGCAATGGTTGGAATAAACAATGGGCTTTTCGAACAACTCAATAGAGAATATGGTTTGAAGCATTTGGTATTGATCCGTTGCATTTGTCACTCTCTTCAGCTTGCAGTTTCGTACGCCTCAGTGAATACCATACCTAGAAACATAGAGTTTCTCGTACGGGAAACTTACAATTGGTTCTCCATTTCACCCACAAGACAAAAGGAACATAAAAAGGTTTATGAGACAATAAATTGTGGAAAACAGCCACTAAAAATTTTGAAGGTCTGTGCAACACGTTGGCTTTCAATTGAACCAGCAATACGAAGAATTCTGGAGCAGTGGGAAGAACTAAAGCTACGTTTTTCACTTGCCATGGTTCAAGACAATTGTTACACTGCCGATCTTTTGTACAAGATGTATTGTGACGACTCAAATCATCTTTACATGTTTTACCTTAAACATGCTTTAAAAGACGTACAAATAGCAATAAAAGCTTTTGATGGAGAAGACAATGACCCCACTAAATTACTAGATACACTTGTATTTCTCATGCAGTCACTCGGACAAAACATAGTTTTTCCAACTGTTGATTTGTTGACAACACCAGTTCCAAGCGAATGTATGTACGCAATTCCGAACCTTGGCTTTACGAGGTGCATTCAAGTTCTAAGGCCTCCAATTTTTTTTCTAATTAACTACTCACCCGAAATCGATTAAACTGGCGTGGCTTCTCGACGTAATCGCCCTGCAGACGTACACATTTTTCACAACGCTGACACCATGATTCCATGGCAGCGGCGAAGGCTTCTTTAGGAGTCTGTTTTGACCACTGGAAAATCACTGAGGCAATAGCAGCACGGCTGGTGAATGTGCGGCCACGGAGAGTGTCTTTCATTGTTGGAAAAAGCCAAAAGTCACTAGGAGCCTGGTCAGGTGAGTAGGGAGCATGAGGGATCACTTCAAAGTTGTTATCACGAAGAAACTGTTGCGTAACGTTAGCTCGATGTGCGGGTGCATTGTCTTGGTGAAACAGCACACGCGCAGCCCTTCCTGGACGTTTTTGTTGCAGTGCAGGAAGGAATTTGTTCTTCAAAACATTTTCGTAGGATGCACCTGTTACCGTAGTGCCCTTTGGAATGCAATGGGTAAGGATTACGCCGTCGCTGTCCCAGAACATGGACACCATCATTTTTTCAGCATTACCCGAAATTTTTTTGGTGGCAGTGAATCTGTGTGCTTCCATTGAGCTGACTGGCGCTTTGTATCTGGATTGAAAAATGGCATCCACATCTCATCCATTGTCACAACTGACGAAAAGAAAGTCCCATTCGTGCTGTCGTTGCACGTCAACATTGCTTGGCAACATGCCACACGGGCAGCCATGTGATCGTCCGTCAGCATTCGTGGCACCCACCTGGATGACACTTTTCGCATTTTCAGGTCATCATGCAGGATTGTGTGCACAGAACCCACAGAAATGCCAACTCTGGAGGCGATCTGTTCAACAGTCATTCGGCGATCCCCCAAATCAATTCTCTCCACTTTCTCGATCATGTCATCAGACCGACTTGTGCGAGCCTAAGGTTTTTTCGGTTTGTTGTCACACGATGTTCTGTCTTCATTAAACTGTCGCACCCACGAACGCACTTTCGACACATCCATAACTCCATCACCACATGTCTCCTTCAACTGTCGATGAATTTCAATTGGTTTCACACCACGCAAATTCAGAAAACGATTGATTGCATGCTGTTCATGTAAGGAAAACGTCGCCATTTTAAGTATTTAAAACAGTTCTCATTCTCGCCGCTGGCGGTAAAATTCCATCTGCCGTACGGTGCTGCCATCTCTGGGACGTATTGACAATGAACGCGGCCTCATTTTAAAACAATGCGCATGTTTCTATCTCTTTCCAGTCCGGAGAAAAAAAATCGGAGGCCTTAGAACTTGAATGCACCTCGTATGTTCGAACAGAAATTGTCTGAGCCAAGTTTGTCTGAAGAAAATAAAGTTTATTTGAAGAAGAGATGCATTCAATTTAGTCCAAAACTCATAAAAGAAATTCAATAAAGATTGCCAAGTAACGTTACGATCCTGAAAAAAATGTCAATGCTGGATATTGAAGAAACACGAAAGTGAAAAAAAAAATACTGTAGTGGATGTAGCCAAAGAATTGGGTTTTAGTGGCGATTTCATAGATGGTATGCTGCAAGAATGGCATAATATCAACTTCATTAGGTGGAATAACACTACTAACACTGTTCGATTTTGGAGTGAGGTTTTGCAGTATAAAAATGCCGCAGGGGAGAATCCTTTTTCTTTGATTTCACAGCTGCAATGACTGTTCTATGCCTACCGCATTCAAATGCAGAAGTGGAAAGAATATTCAGTTCTATGAACATTATAAAAACAAAACAACGTAACAGATTATCGTTAAAGACAATTAATGCTTTGATCATGTTGAGAGACCAGCTGAAGAAGCAAAATAAAGATTGTGCATCTTTTGACATACGGTCAGAAGTACTGGAGCTTATTGGAACGAACGAAAGTTACTCTTTTGCAACAAAACCAGTCGAACTGCAACATCATCTTTTGAGCGACGTTCAACCCTCTACATCAACTACAGTTCTGTCAGAACATGAAACAGAAGAGTAATTCGATCTCCTGAGTGACGACGATGAATAGCTCACATGCCGGTATGTATATATTTTGTAACCTAATTTGAGTTCTTGCTTTCTTTTGTTACAAATATAGTTGAATATCTCTAGTATATTTGAATACTGTGATTGAAACAACAATTTATGTGTTGCGTCAATTACGAAAACATGTTTACTTAAACGGTAGCGTATTTTATATGTATATTGTTGCAAGCGATGCGTCATTTAATTAAAACAATATAGCAATTACGTATGAGACAATTTTAAGTAATGTTTTATTCCCCCCCCCCACTGGCTTAGCACGAAATTTTCAGTACACCCCTAGTAAAATCAGTTTTAGCGACTTCCTAGCGACTTTTGATATTGAATCTACCTACTCGGGTTTTTTAGAGTTGGCAACACTGCGTGCCACATCAGTGCTCTTGGAAGAGAGCTGTGGCGGTGACGTGGCTCTGTAGTTGTTCCCACATAGTGATTTGCGAAGATGGAAAAAATCAAGATTCGAGCTGTGATTAAGTACCTCGTAAAGAAAGGTACGAAAGCAAAGGACATTCATGCCGATTTCCAGAATACACTGGGGAACTCTGCTCCTACATATTCAACTGTTGTCAAGTGGACAAATGAATTTAAATTTGGTTGGGAGACCTTAGATGATGATTCGCGCAGTGGTCGGCGAAGCTGTGTCACTACTCCATAAATCATTGCAAAAGTGCACAAAATGGTCATAGAGGATCGCCGATGGAAAGTGCGTGAAATTCATCACGCTTGCCAAATGTCATCTGAAAGGGTATATCACATTTTAACTGAAGAAATAGAAATGTAAATATTATCTGCAAAATGGGTGCCGCGACTCTTGACGCGCGCCCGCACATGTGTGCCGTCGCCATGGCAAAATTACACGAACTACGGTATGAATTGTTGCCACACCAGCCTTATTCACCTGATATGGCTCCGTCAGACTTCCGTCTCTTCCCAAAATTGAAAATTTTTCTTGGTGGACGAAGATTCACTTCAAACGAAGGATTGATAGCCGGAGATGACTACTATTTTGCAGGCCTGGAGGAAACTCATTTTCGAAGTGCGATCAAGGCACTGGAACATCGTTGAACGAAGTCCCTTAGTCTACACGGAGACTACACAGAAAAACAAAAAAAAGTTTTAGTGATGTAAGTACCTTTTTTCTATTCCGTTCTGAGAACTTCTCCAACCACCCTCATACACTCCTGGAAATTGAAATAAGAACACCGTGAATTCATTGTCCCAGGAAGGGGAAACTTTATTGACACATTCCTGGGGTCAGATACATCACATGATCACACTGACAGAACCACAGGCACATAGACACAGGCAACAGAGCATGCACAATGTCGGCACTAGTACAGTGTATATCCACCTTTCGCAGCAATGCAGGCTGCTATTCTCCCATGGAGACGATCGTAGAGATGCTGGATGTAGTCCTGTGGAACGGCTTGCCATGCCATTTCCACCTGGCGCCTCAGTTGGACCAGCGTTCGTGCTGGACGTGCAGACCGCGTGAGACGACGCTTCATCCAGTCCCAAACATGCTCAATGGGGGACAGATCCGGAGATCTTGCTGGCCAGGGTAGTTGACTTACACCTTCTAGAGCACGTTGGGTGGCACGGGATACATGCGGACGTGCATTGTCCTGTTGGAACAGCAAGTTCCCTTGCCGGTCTAGGAATGGTAGAACGATGGGTTCGATGACGGTTTGGATGTACCGTGCACTATTCAGTGTCCCCTCGACGATCACCAGTGGTGTACGGCCAGTGTAGGAGATCGCTCCCCACACCATGATGCCGGGTGTTGGCCCTGTGTGCCTTGGTCGTATGCAGTCCTGATTGTGGCGCTCACCTGCACGGCGCCAAACACGCATACGACCATCATTGGCAACAAGGCAGAAGCGACTCTCATCGCTGAAGACGACACGTCTCCATTCGTCCCTCCATTCACGCCTGTCGCGACACCACTGGAGGCGGGCTGCACGATGTTGGGGCGTGAGCGGAAGACGGCCTAACGGTGTGCGGGACCGTAGCCCAGCTTCATGGAGACGGTTGCGAATGGTACTCGCCGATACCCCAGGAGCAACAGTGTCCCTAATTTGCTGGGAAGTGGCGGTGCGGTCCCCTACGGCACTGCGTAGGATCCTACGGTCTTGGCGTGCATCCGTGCGTCGCTGCGGTCCGGTCCCAGGTCGACGGGCACGTGCACCTTCCACCGACCATTGGCGACAACATCGATGTACTGTGGAGACCTCACGCCCCACGTGTTGAGCAATTCGGCGGTACGTCCACCCGGCCTCCCGCATGCCCACTATACGCCCTCGCTCAAAGTCCGTCAACTGCACATACGGTTCACGTCCACGCTGTCGCGGCATGCTACCAGTGTTAAAGACTGCGATGGAGCTCCGTATGCCACGGCAAACTGGCTGACATTGACGGCGGCGGTGCACAAATGCTGCGCAGCTAGCGCCATTCGACGGCCAACACCGCGGTTCCTGTTGTGTCCGCTGTGCCGTGCGTGTGATCATTGCTTGTACAGCCCTCTCGCAGTGTCCGGAGCAAATATGGTGGGTCTGACACACCGGTGTCAATGTGTTCTTTTTTCCATTTCCAGGAGTGTACTTTGTCCCATAATAGATCTTGCTATTAATCAACGTCAGATCCAATCCTTACTCAGTGCTGTTCAGAGACGTAAAGTACAATACGATGGAGCAGTACCAGTACAGTTTCGCAGAACTCACTGATATGCACCTTGAGTATGGGGAAGTACGTTGCAGTGTTCTCGGTGCTGAAAGGCTGTAAAGGGAACGATTTCCTAACAGGCATCATGCGTCACGACGAGTGTTTATTTCTCTCGGTCGACGAATGCTGGAGACTGGTTCATTGGAAAGAACAAACGAGGGATTTGGCAACATGAGGACCACTCACACACTCGATTTTGAAGAGGAGGTGCTGGAACGTGTTGTACCAGGCCCCACTACAAGTACTCGTTGTATTGCATGTGAAATGGGCGCTGCACATACTAGCGTGTGGAAGTATTCCACGACCAACAATTACACCTATATCACTCTCAATGAGTCCATGCAATGCTTATGACTGACTTTGCACCAAGCGCCGTATTGTGTCAGTGGTTGCACCAACAATGGATTGATCGAGCAGATTTCTTCCAAATCGTGCTATTTACTGACGAGGCCTTGTTTGATCGTGATGGTATATTTCGAACAGCACGAAGAGTTGTGTGTGGGATGAGGAAGACGCTTACGCTGTAGTGCAGTCACACCATCAAGTACGTTTTTCTATGAATATCTCGACCTGAATTGTAGGCGACAGTATCTCTGGGCCATATCTTCTACCTGGCCATCTGAATGATCATCTGTACTTGAGATTCGTGCAAAGAGTTCTACCTGAGTTGTTGGAGAACGTACCCTTGGCTGTTCGTAAGAGGATGTGGATACAACATGACGGCACACTTCAGTGAGGATGTCCGAAACCATCTCAGTGCTGTATTTTCTGGTCGCTGGATTTGAAGAGTAGGTCCTATTTCATGGCCTGCGAGGTCACCTGACCTGAATCCCTTTGATTATTTCCGATGTCGATATCTAAAGTCACTTGTGTATGAGAACCCAGTGGATACGGAGATGGAATTAGTTGCCAGAATTTTAATTGCCTTTGATGTGATTCAAAATACACTAGGGGTATTATCCAGAGTGCGTCAGAATCTAGTTCGCTGTTGTCATGCTTGCATTGAGGCTGATGGCTGTCACTTTCAGCACATTTTGTAAGATACAGTACAATTGGTACGTTCATCGTGTCAGTGGTGCTATTTGCAGATAACTGATACTAATGTAAATAAAAAAGTACACAGTAATGTGATTTTATTCCTATTATCTCCTTAAGGTGGCTTCTCCGACCCCAGGTTCCCTGCCTCAAACTGTTCAATGGAGCATCCTCTATGTCCTGTTAAATTTATGCACTCTCTTACGAAAACATCCTGTATAGATGACTATTGATTTATGTCTTCGGATAAAACGCGAGATTTTCTTGTAATTTCCAAGAACGTTTGCCTATCGAAGCCGCGGGCTCCAAATGATAGATATCGAACGTCCGATTCTAAATCGATCACGCTACTTGTAATTTAGCATTTTATTTCAACTGCTTCATTAATGAATATAATTACGTTACTTTGACAACTATTATCGATCCTTTACTAAGTTTGCAGAAGAGTAAATAAAGGACTACCGCCGGCCGCGGTGGTCTCGTGGTTCTAGGCGCTCAGTCCGGAGCTGCGGGACTGCTACGGTCGCAGGTTCGAATCCTGCCTCGGGCATGGATGTGTGTGATATCCTTAGGTTAGTTAGGTTTAAGTAGTTCTAAGTTCTAGGGGACTGATGACCACTGATGTTAAGTCCCATAGTGCTCAGAGCCATTTGAACCATTTTTGAAAGGACTACCGGGTAGGTAGTGGACCTTGTTCCGGGAGCCTGGTCTGTCTGCAAATGGATGGTCTGACATGTTAATAGGCAGCCTAAATTTATGTTGTTGACTCGAACAAAAAATATAGCGAATAAAGTTATCGAATCAATCTGTAGCACAAAAATTCTGACTGACAGACAGACATTCTTTTCGTACGCCATTCAAGAATTGTATTAGCTGCAGACGAAAAACAAATATACTTGATGACTCCTAGGAAGGACAAGGTGTATATGTGATCAGTACGAAAGTGAAACTTAAAACTATGGGAGAGCCATCTGCCGGATTTGCTGCATCAGTTCATGTGTGATACATTCGTCAATGATCATTACGTCGGAATGACGGGAAAATGATAGAATTGTCAAATTGTAACTGAACGTAAATTTTCCTAAGGCAACTTAAGTCACTTACTTCTGGAAACATATACAAGCTTTCAGGGGTGATGCAAATTCGTGCATGCAGCCGGCTGCTATACTGTGTGCTGTGAGCTAAAGGAAATGGTCAGAGTCAATTTTTAATCGTGACAGCGGAGGGATCTTTCAGTCGGACAGAAGCTTGTCACCTCACACATGGAGGACAGAGCTACTGCACACGGCCAGTCGCAAAAAGTCACGCCAAGCACCTCTGACTTCTTACGCCTGCTGCGGGCGGGAATGGTTGGGGGGGGGGGGGGGAGGTGGGAGTGTACTGCTTGTGTCACAGGCGGGGCAGCTCTTGGCGGCTCATACACGAGATCGCCGTGGTATAACGAAGATACAGTCTCCCTCGGTGTGGTGGGAATCACTGTGCAGAGTACCGGAAGTTATTGTTTTGCATGTCTTTAGGGGCCACCGCATTGCGTGATATTTATTTGAATACAGGCGTTGCAATTATTCGCATACTTTCGGGGCAGTTATCTCGTGGCCGTACTAAAATGCAAAAGGCCGCGGCATTAGTTTCTAGCTGGGAGTAATGGCTAGAAACGGTAGGAGGCCTAGTGCGGGCATCACGAGTGGAGCATAAACTTTCCTCCGTAGAAGCGTTCCAGCCGTCATTTTCTACAAGTCCAGTACAACGATAGAAGGGGGAGGGGGGTGTTAAGTGAAGCGTAGGCCTGATGCGGGTTTCGATGGGGTGTGTCTTTCTGAAAAAGTGACTATTTGTGGAATACTCGGAAAAAATCGACAATATTTTAACAGATTGCCTAAAAACTGTAAATAGCGTCATATGTTGGTGTGCTCGCAACACTGTTGTGTTCATTGTTATACATTTAAAGCTTTCTGGAAAAAGTAGGTATTTGTGGGGAAAAATGACAAAATTATATTGAATTGCCTAATAACACTAAATAGTGTCATACATTGATGGTGTTATTAAACATTTAAGCCAACGTACTTTTTGTGTGTTTCCTGAAAATGGATAAAATAGCAGCGGAAACCCATATTTATGTGTATTGTCTCAAAAATCGGTAAAATTAGCCACAAAATCCATATTTACATGTATTTTCTTAAAAGTGGGGGATAATAGCAGCGAAACCCATATTTACATTATTTTCTTAAAAAGTGTGGGTAAACCAGAAAATAGCAATATAATTATCTCTTCTTAAAAAATCTGTAAAAATGAGCCACAAAACCGTAAATAGCATTTGCACATTGCAGAAAATAGCGTTGGATGCCGAACAATCACGAAAACTAGACCGATACTGACGGATGTCATGTTATGCAGGAAATTTGTAACGTCACCTGAATTTACTGATGCTGCTGCTGCTGTTGTTGCTTGAGTGAAGTCTAGGTTAAGAATACCAGTCTCCTGACACTTAGAACGCTATGAAGCGGTGGAGACGGTGGCAGGGGGTTGCAGAAACAACGAAAGAAAGTAGCAGCACAGTGGGGGTGGTTGTACAGGGAGAAGGGTCAACAGGACCACAGTGGAGGAGATGCAGTTTTTTGGGTCATAAGTTATCACCATTAAAATGACAGTTATTACTTTACGTTAAATTAATTTGACAATTAACTAACACGTGGGTAAATTTGAACCCAAGACAACCACTCAGTCGCCATCTTGTTTATAAATTACGGTAATTATCTCGACAGTTATTGACCATAATTTGCCAGTATTGTGACAGTAATTGCCCAGCAGTGACAACATAAATAAAGAAAACATGCCTTGGGCAACTGCCTGGTTTGTTTAAGAGGACAATGGGGTCTTTGTCGTAAAATATACATACGCTCGCTGTTAATAACCGTTTGTCAAACCAGTTGATAGCAAATAAATTAATAAACGACGGAGCTGATCCTCCTTGGTACACAAAACGGGTTAGAACACTGTTGCAGAAACAACGAAAGAAACATGCCAAATTTAAATAGACGCAAAATCTCCAAGGTTGGCTATCGTTTACAGAAGCTCGAAATTTAGCGCGGACTTCAATGCGAGATGCTTATAACAGTCTCCACAACGAAACTTTGTCTCGAAACCTTGCAGAAAAGCCAAAGAGATTCTGGTTGTATGTGAAGTACGTTAGCGGCAAGAAACAATCAATGCCTTCTCTGCGAGAAAGCAATGGAGGTACTATCGAAGACAGTGCTGCCAAATCAGAGTTACTAAACACAGCCTTCCGAAATGCCTTCACAAAACAAGACGAAGTAAATATTTCAGAACCCGAATCGAGAACAGCTGCCAACATGAGTAACGTAGAAGTAAATATCCTCGGAGTAGAGAAGCAACTTAAATAACTTAATAAAAGCAAGTCTTCTGGTCCAGACTGTACACCAATTAGGTTCCTTTAGGAGTATGCTGATGCATTAGCTCCATACTTAACAATCATATACAACCGTTCGCTCAACGGAAGATCCGTACCCAAAGACTGGAAAGTAGCACAGATCACACGAATATTCAAGAAAGATAACAGGAGTAATCCACTAAATTACAGTTCCATATCGTTAACGTCGATATGCAGCAGGATTTTGAAACATATATTGTGTTCAAACATTATGAATTACATCGAAGAAAGCTGTCTATTGACACACAGTCAACATGGGTTTAGAAAACATTTCCTGTGAAACACAAGTCGCTCTCTATTCACATGAAGTGTTGAGTGCTATTGACAAGGGATTTCAGATCGATTCCGTATTTCTGGATTTCCGAAAGGCTTTTGACACTGTACCACACAAGCGGCTTGTTGTGAAATTGCGTGCTTTTGGAATATCGTCTCAGTTATGTGACTGGATTTGTGATTTGTTGTCAGAGAGATAACAGTTCGTAGTAATTGACGGAAAGTCATCGATTAAAACAGAAGTGATTTCTGGCTTTCCCCAAGGTAGTGTTATAGGCCCTTTGCTGTTCCTTATGTATATAAACGATTTGGGAGATAATCTGAGAAGCCGTCTTAGGTTGTTAGCAGATGACGCTGTCGTTTATCAACTAATAAAGTCATCAGATCAAAACACACTGCAAAACGATTTAGAAAAGATATCTCAATGGTGCGAAAATTGACAGTTGACCCTAAACAGCCTGCTGCTGTGACCGATCGGTTCTAGGCGCTTCAGTCTGGAAGCACGCGGCCGCTACGGTCGCAGGTTCGAATCCTGCCTCGGGCATGGATGTTCGTGATGTCCTTAGGTTAGTTAGGTTTAAGTAGTTCTAAGTTGTAGGGGACTGATGAGCTCAGATGTTAAGTCCCATAGTGCTCAGAGCCATTTGAACCATTTTGACCCTAAATAACTAAAAGTGGGAGGTCATCCACATGAGTGCTAAAAGGAATTTGTTAAACTTCGGTTACACGATAAATCAGTCTAATCTAAAAGCCGCAAATTCAACTAAATACCTAGGTATTACTATTACGAACAACTTAAATTTGAAGGAACATATAGAAAATGTTGCGGGGGAGGCTAACCAAAGACTGCGTTTTATTGGCAGGACACTTAGAAAATGTAACAGACCTACTAAGGATACTGCCTACACTACGCCTGTCCGATCTCTTGAAGAATACTGCTGCGCGGTGTGGAATCCTTTCCCGATAGGAATGACGGAGTACATCGAAAAAGTTCAAAGAAGCGCAGCACGTTTTGTATTATCGCGAAATATGGGAGAGAGTGTCACAGAAATGATACATGATTTGGGCTGGACATCATTAAAAGGAAGGCGTTCTTCGTTGCGACGGAATCTTCTCACGAAATTCCAATCACCAACTTTTTCCTCGGAACGCGAAAATATTTTGTTGACGACAACCTACATAGGGAGAAACGATCACCACGATAAAATAAGGAAAATCAGAGCTCGTAGGGAAAGATATAGGTGTTCATTCTTTACGCGCGCTAAACGAGATTGGAATAACAGAGAATTGTGAAAGTGGTTCGATGAACCCTCTGCCAGGCACTTAAATGCGATTTGCAGAGTATCGATATAGATGTAGATGTAGAAAAGGGTGAAAGAGATAAAGTAGACAAACATAGGAGAGTTTCTTTGCTAAAAATGTTTTCAACATTTTTTGACAAAGCAATGTACAGGACAGTATTGGCACATGTCAGCAGACACACTTTGTTTTCAGATTCTCAGTTTGGCTTCAGGAATGGGATATTCATGGAAAATGCTATTTATTCCTTTGTGTTTGAAGAACAAGAAGCGCTAAATCATTGGTTAAGGATAGCTGGTATTTTATTTGGTTTGACAAATCCTTGGATTACGTGGGCCATACAATACTTGATGTGACCAAAGTCGTGGGATACCTCCTAATATAGAGTATGGCTTCCTTTCGCCTGGCGCAGGCAGCAACGTGACGTGGTATGGACTCAAGTCGCTGAAATATTGAGCCACGCTGACTCTACAGACGCCCATAATTGCGAAAGTGTTGCCTACGCAGGATTTTGTTCTTGAACTGACCTCTCAGTTATGCTCCATAAATGTTCCATGCGATTCATGTTAGCCGATCTGGGTGGCCAAATCGTTAACTCAGATTGTCCAGAATGTTCTTCAAACCAATCGCGAACAATTGTGGCCCCATGATATGTTTGGGAATACGAAGTCCATAAATGGTTCAAATGGCTCTGAGCACTATGGGACTTAACGTCTGAGGTCATCAGTCCCCTAGAACTTAGAACTACTTAAACCTAACGAACATAAGGACATCACACACATCCATGCCCGAGGCACGATTCGAACCTGCGACCGTAGTAGTCGCGCGGTTCCGGACTGAAGCGCCTAGAACCACTCGGCCACCTTCGCCGGCTAAGTCCATAAATGGCCACAAAGGCCTCCAAGTAGCGGAAAATGACCATTTTCAGTCAATAACCTGTTCA
The DNA here is from genome assembly GCF_021461395.2 of Schistocerca americana. Lineage (NCBI taxonomy): Eukaryota > Metazoa > Arthropoda > Insecta > Orthoptera > Acrididae > Schistocerca > Schistocerca americana. Next base: position 849,939,316 of record NC_060130.1, on the reverse strand, counting down.
GATGGATCAGAGGACCTAGTCCATTCCATGTAAACACAGCTCACACTACTATGGAGCCACTACCAGCTTGCAGAGTGCCTTGTTGACAACTTGCGTCCATTGCTTCGTGGGATCTGTGCCACACTCGAACCTTAACAACTGAAATCGGGACTCATCTGACGAGCCCACGGTTTTCCAGTCGTCTAGGGTCCAACTGACATGGTTACGAGCCCAGGAGAGGTACTGCAGGTGATGTGCTCTCGCGACGGTCGTCTGCTGCCATTGCCCATTAATCCCTAATTTCGCCGCACTGCCCTAACTGATACGTTCTTCGTACGTCCCACATTGATGCCTGCGGTTATTCCAGGCAGTGTCGCTTCCCTGTTAGCACTGACAACACTTCACGAACACTGCTGCTCTCGGTCGTTAAGCGCAGGCCGACGGCCATGCATGTGGTAAGAGTTAATGCTTGAAAATTGGTTTTCTTAGCGAACTCTTGACACTGTGGCTCTCGGAATATTGAATTTCCTGAATGGAATGACCTATGTGTCTAGTTACAAATACCATTCCACGTTCGAAGTCTGTTAATTCCCGTCGTGCGGCCAAAATCATGTCGAAAATCTTTTCACAAGAATCATCTGAGTACAAGTGATGGCTCCGTCAGCACTGCCCTTTTATACTTCGTGTACGTGATATTATCGCCGTCTGTACATGAGCATATCGCTATCCCATGAACTTTGTCATCTCAGTGTAAGTTGGGACATTATGAGATTAGGGTATAGCGTTATTTGGGGTCATAGGACACGAAATTGTAGAAATGATTGAATGAGTCATAGAGATATTAACACAATGCACATTTATTAATGTTCTCAAAGTTTTAACAAATTTACAACTTCTTCTCTGTACAAAATTTGTCTTAAAATTCACACACAATCCAAACAATTAACAAATTAATAAAGCTGAACCATGAGAATTATTCAGTACAGAATCCAGAAATAAGCAAACTTCCAGTATTGTTCAAGTAACCAAACCTGATAATTACTTATTCTCGAACTTTTAACAGATTTACAAAAATTAAAACTTACTTAAATTACCTTAAGAGACAAAAATTATTCACCCGGTTATACACTTACTCTTTACAAGCCCGTAACCTTGCTGAAGGCTCAAAATGCAGAAATTAAAAAAAAGTTCTTGTACTACCAAAGCACATACATATTGTAGACAGTTATGCGAGATTGTACTCCTAGCTGAAACACTCCAAGGATAACAGTTGCGAGTTCACTGGCTACTTCCTGGTATGTGAACCACTTGCATGTTGACTGTTGTCCTATCAGTAGCAACCTGTATTGATAGGGCAAGGACACAACCTACAATAATTTTGGCTCGATTTTATCTAAGGGTCGGTTATGTGCTGCTGCCTTATGGCCCAAATAATTATGCCCTGAGGTAGCTGAACATACGTATTAATCAGCCAAATTTTATAGAATTATGCAAATGTTTTCATCTGTGTTCAATCAAAAATTGATGTAAATTAAATGAGGTGTATCCCAAAGGACAGTAAGGTAACAATGCGTTGGTTCAAGTTCAACTTGTAACTTCAGTTGCAAGTAATGAATCAATGGAAACAAGTGCGAAAAGATGGCCATACATTTCTAAGTAAACCTGTAGCAGATAAATGAATCACTGTAAAGTGCAGAGGAATAGCAGCCGAGCATCGAATGAAATTTCGGAAGATTAACGAAGGTCAGAGTTTGTAGCACATGTAAAATTTTCAGCATATTGCAAAATTTTTTAAGTTGCACAGAAACTCATTTAAAGAACCTCCACTGCTCAGCGCCAAAGATCAGAAGCGCATCTTCCCACCTACAAAAACAGCGATAAAAGACTACAAAGCTTCTCTACTTGCCTCCTCCAGAGCTTGGGCACATGACCAACTACTACAGCAAGTTCATTACTTTCCTTGGACCACCTTATCAGAATACACTGTTCTTTATACAGGGTGATTCAAAAAGAATACCACAACTTTAAAAATGTGTATTTAATGAAAGAAACATAATATAACCTTCTGTTATACATCATTACAAAGAGTATTTAAAAAGGTTTTTTTTTTCACTCACAAACAAGTTCAGAGATGTTCAATATGGCCCTCTCCAGATACTCCAACTCGTTCCACACTCTCTGTAGCATATCAGGCGTAACAGTTTGGATAGCTGCTGTTATTTCTCGTTTCAAATCATCAATGGTGGCTGGGAGAGGTGGCCGAAACACCATATCCTTAACATGCACCCATAAGAAAAAATCGCAGGGGGTAAGATCAGGGCTTCTTGGAGGCCAGTGATGAAGTGCTCTGTCACGGGCTGCCTGGCGGCCGATCCATCGCCTCGGGTAGTTGACGCTCAGGTTTCATAACTAACCTTTTTCGTAGGACTCTCCATACAGTTGATTGTGGAATTTGCAGCTCTCTGCTAGCTCTGCGAGTCGATTTTCCTGGGCTGCGAACAAATGCTTGCTGGATGCGTGCTACATTTTCATCACTCGTTCTCGGCCGTCCAGAACTTTTCCCTTTGCACAAACACCCATTCTCTGTAAACTGTTTATACCAACGTTTACCAACGTTACCTATCGGGAGGTTTAACACCATACTTCGTTCGAAATGCACGCTGAACAACTGTCGTCGATTCACTTCTGCCGTACTCAATAACACAAAAAGCTTTCTGTTGAGCGGTCGCCATCTTAGCATCAACTGACGCTGACGCCTAGTCAACAGCGCCTCAAGCGAACAAATGTACAACTAAATGAAACCTTATAGCTCCCTTAATTCGCCAACAGATAGTGCTTAGCTCTGCCATTTGTCGTTGCAGAGTTTTAAATTCCTAAAGTTGTGGTATTCTTTTTGAATCACCCTGTATATTATGAATTTTTAATATGCAGGATGATTTTTTATTCCAGCGTGATCAAACTCTATGGATTGATCGATGAGAGGATACGCTCTGTCTACATTAGGAATTTTTAATATACAGGGCGAGTCACTAACTATTGCCACCAAGAATAACTCCGAAAGTATGATAGAAGCTGAAAAAGTTTGTGGGACAAAAGTTACATGGGACAACGGGGGCTGTACTATGACGTTGGTATTTTGTTGATAGGTGGGGTCGCTTCAGAGATACGAAAGTCTACTTTTCTTTTCTTTTCTTTTTTTTAAATGGGATGCTATAATTTGGTACTTATTTTTTGATAGCGGCTATCGACACCAATCCAATGATGTGTAACAGTAAGGTCTTTGAAGTTCAACGAAGGTCACAAAGGTGGCATGAACGTCCATTTACAGAAGGTGTTAAAAGAGATGTCCATTGGTATCAACGCAGCGCTGCAATCTTCTTATAACGGGTTGAGTGGTGTTCTTTATCACTTCTGCATTTATCGAAGCTCATGCTCTGACAATTCCAGCCCACTTCGCCGTTAACGTCCGGACGCACATCAATCGTGTGTTCCCTGGTCGATGGATCGGACGAGGGGGTCCAGCTGTACGGCCTGCTTGTTCACCGGATCTCAATCTGTGAGATTTCTGGTTATGGGGCCATCTCAAAAGTATCGTGTATAAAGAACCCATTCCAGATGTGGAGACACTGGAGCAGCGTATTCATGCTGCCTTTGACACTGTTCGGAAGCAGCCTAGACCTTGTGAACGTATCAGACAGAACTTGCTGCGGGGCGCGTACACCCTTGCGTTGAGACACATGGAAACCATTTTCAACACGTATTGTAACAGTGAGTGCTTGGTACAGTGCGTATTAGACCGCAGTCTCTGTAACACTGTATGATTGCAAAAATGGTCTCTAACATGGATACCACGCATTTCCGGACATACGTTCATTAGACGTTATTGATCAGTATCCTTTATTGATCAATCCCTCGAGTTTGTACATTGTGGAAAAAATCGCCCTGTACGTATTCTTAATTCTACTTCTGTGTACATCTTATTCCATAACTAATGACTGGCCTTTGTCCTTTTAATTTATTATTTTTCCTTCTATTTGGAAAGGAAATCTCCGAAGCTAGTCAATTACCTGTCCATGTTTTTCTTATCGCTGTGACACTACGAGATTCAAAGCCCATTTCTCAATATTTTTACGAACATAGGAAATAATATGATTAATTTGTTTTCATATATCGTACGTCGTTCGGTCTGATGCGCCTTGCCATGGATTGCGCGTGTCCCCCCCCCCCCCCCCGGTCAGAGGTTCGAGTCCTCCCTCGGGCAGCAAGGGTGTGTGTGTTGTCCTTAGTGTAAGTTAGTTTAAGTTAGATTAAATAGTGTGTTTAAATAGTGTGTAAGACTAGGGACCGATGACCTCAGCAGTTTGGTCCCATAGAACTTACCACAAATTTCAAATTTTTCCATACATAATGAATAAACTAAGATTTAAACTTTAATGATCACTAATCATGACGGCATATAAATATGTTAATAATTTGTGTTTAGGACTTCCGCTAATTCCAGAAATGTCCTTATATTTGCCGTATCTCAACAGTCGGTAGTCTTGGCAGTTTTAATAGATATACAATACTTTTCACTTGACACAGTTGCCGGGCTACGCTCACCTCTTTATAGTGCCAGAAAGATCGACTATGCCGCTCATTTTGTCACATAGCCAGCTGTACAGAGCTCTCCAGACTTCAGATTCACCTAAATACCTAGTAATTACATTTACGAACAACTTAAATTGGAAATAACACATAGAAGATGTTGTGGAAGGCAAACCAAATACTGCGTTTTATTGGCAAAACAGATCTTCTAGACTGCCTAGACCACGCTTGTCCGTTCTCTTTTGGACCACTGCTGCGCGGTCTGGGCTTAACGGAGTACATCGAGAAAGTCCAAAGAAGAGAAGTGATGTGTTGGCAAATGTGCCAACACCTTGTAGATAGAGGCGGCCGAAATGCACGCTATCTAACGCAGACGGGCGTGAATTCTGGAACAAGATAAGTATTGATTGAATGCTAATAAGAAAAGTATGCAGCTCCTCGAATACTTAACTTTATTCGATCCTTGTGGTACATCGCTCTTGATAAATCAAATAAGACTATCTTCAGATACGGTTAATGGCGCCTTGCTAGGTCGTAGCCATGGACTTAGCTGAAGGCTATTCTAACGGTCTCTCGGCAAATGAGAGAAAGGCTTCGTCAGTGTAGTCGCTAGCAAAGTCGTCGTACAACTGGGGCGAGTGCTATTCCGTATCTCGAGACCTGCCTTGTGGTGGCGCTGGGTCTGCGATCACACAGTGGCGACACGCGGGTCCGACATGTACTAAATGGACCGCGGCCGATTTAAGCTACCACCTAGCAAGTGTGGTGTCTGGCGGTGACACCACAAGAAGCATGTTATTATTATCCGAAATAGAGGAGAGAGTGTCACGGACATGATACAGGGTTTGGGGTCGACAACATTTAAACAGAGACGTTTTTCGTAGCGACGGAATCTTCTCACGAAATTTCAATCAGCAACTTTCTCGTCCGGAGGAGAAAACATTTTGGTGACGGCGACCTACTTAAGGCGAAACGATCATCATAATAAAATAAGGGAAATCAGAGCTCGATTAGGTGTTCGTTAATTCCGCGCTGATCGAGATTGGAGTAATAGAGAATTATTGTGAAGGTGGTTCGATGAAATCTCTGCCAGGCACTTATGTGTGATTTGCAGAGTATCCATGTAAATGTAGATGTAGCTGGCTTACTAAGGCATCTACTAGCGAACATACAATATAAGTAAGATTTGGAAAGATCTTTCCCTCTCTGTGTAGCTTGCTCACATTCAATTCGCTGCGCCGTTACATGTAGTACTTATATCACTAACCTTCGAATTTGCTCATATGGCAAAGAACACAGAATGTCTCATAGTGTACGTGAAAGAGCCCAATGTTGGAAAACAAGCACTACAAAGTTTCACCGAGCCCTGCACGAGTATGTTATGAACTAATAAATAAGCAAGCAAACATTGTAAACGGTGTAATGAAATACCTGTAACACCACACAAAGAAGGCGAATACCACTGAGCAAGTCAAATCAGGCAAATGACTCTGTAATAAAGTGTGTACACGACAGTGTTGAATCTCTACAGCTCACGTAGCACATAAAATATATACGAACCGTTTCGTGAGCAGATAATAGGACACCATAAGAATGAAAATCATGAAGTGGTGACACTACCGTCAGTACTGGCTTATTCACATTCCGTAAGTGCACAGAACGTTCGTGTCAAGAATACACAATGACAGTCTTCTGCGCGACAGACCATGGTTCCTTCCGCTTAGGCACAGCCAAGTAACCACAGCGTGTTTCTCTGTCGCGTCTTCCTTCACAGTCAGCGACAACCTCCTGCTTATTCGCGGTATTGATTCCAACCCGCCGTCGCTGACCCGACCTTTACGCGCTGCCCTCGCACAGAGTAACGTCTCCTCACTGTCAGACAGGTCACAGCAGCGTCGATAGGGAGGACGGCCAACCGAGAATACCAGTTCGGATGTTTCCAAGCTAGGCTATAGTGCCCAACACGCCACATACTCCCCCTTCCCCTCCCGCCCCTATTAGACAACCTGCCAAAGTAACTGCAGAATCAGCCGCAAGGACCCAGTTAGATCCGTCTGGACCTCCTTCCCCGTCTGGACCTCCTTCAAACAGATGGTAAGTGATGTTAAAAATTCTTGAATTTCAAAGAGTCCACGAAATCTGTGCAACAATTTTTTGGTTATTTTTCTCGGAGCCTGCTCACTCTTTGGAAATTCCAGACGAATTCCGTGTTCCCAGATTGGTAGCTGTTCAGCCGATGAGCCCTCCTTTGAGCCTTATGGATATTCCTCTTCGCTTTCTTCTGCTGTGCAGCTACCTGCTGAATACTCTTCCTTTCCGGCAACAAGTCTTCAATGAACCGTAAATTGTACAGTGGAGTTGCGATTTGGTAACCTAGAAGCAAGATCGTGGAAGAGGGCTGGTATAATTGCACAGTGGAGTTTCCATTTGGTAACCCAGGAGCAAACTCGTGGGTGTCGGCTGGAGGCTCTCGTGGTGTGCCGTTTTAAATGCAATGGTTAACCAAGTAAGAGAGCGATCCCATCGCCGTTTCGTCTTTCCTATGTTATGCTATAAGGGTAGACCGAATGTTCCTGTTAATTCTTTCTGCGTATGAAGGGTTGGGATAATATGGCGTGGTGGCGATGTGTCGTATATCCATTCCAAGACAGAACTGTTTGATTTGATATGCCGTTTATGCAGTTCATTGTTGGTAATTATGGACTGCTGGGATGCCAAGGTGCCAAATATTCTTTGCAATTTCTGAATGACAACTTGCGTGGCTGCCCTTCTAGTTGATAACAACCAGACAAACCTGGTGAACACATCCACACACAAATATTAACTTGTTGCTGGTCTTAGATCTACACAGAGGCCCAACAAAATCAATGTATATCCATTGGAAGAGTGTGTCCGCCATTTTGGAGGCATAATATCCAACCCTACTATTCTGGTTGGATTTGCTAATCGCACACACTCTACAATTGCGTATTTTCTTTCGAATCTCACTATCCATACGCGGCCATATAAATTGTTGTCTGATCTTTTCTCTCTTCTTATACACCCCAAGATGTCCACCCACCAGTGAGTCACGAAAATATTTGAACAGAAATGGAACCAGTTCCCTAGGCGCAACTAACCCTTACACATCACTTTTGGCAAACCATTCCTTAATTCTACATATAAGGCTTAACATTTTCTTCTCCTAGGACCTTTTTTTTAATTCTCTTAGGACATTCATCGGAGTCCTGAAATTCTCTTTTGTCGCGGGGTCTTGGTGAGGATAGAGGCTACTATAGCATTCGCACCATAACCCTTCTCCTGCTGATCGTCTCCTTGCCCCTTTTCTTCTTCTCCAAACACGAGGCTCATACCATCAGCAATCAAATTCTCAGAGCATCGTATATTATACACTTCAGACTTGAACGTTATGTCTGGCTATGCGACGAGTCTTTCTGGACCTCGCCAAGGAGTGAATTGTCATTGCTCAAGATGGTATATAAATTTTCCATACCGAACAATACAACTAAAGCTTCTAACTCACACATGGGATACCGTTTCTCTGAATCATTCTAACTTCTTGAAGCAGAAGCAGTCACCTTTTTACCACCTTCGTGTTCTTGTAGCAGGACTGCTCCCGCTCCCAGAGCTGATGAATCTGTCTGCAAGATAAATTCCTTACCGAAGTCAGGCAAGGCTAATACTGGGGCCGACTCCAAGGCTTCCATCAGTACTACAAATGAAGCTTCCTGTATCAGACCCCACACAAACTTGCATCCCTTGTTCCTGAGCTCGTTGAGGAGTGCTGCCTTCTCCTCAAATCAGCAAATAAATTTTCTGTAAAAATTGGTTGTCGCAACAAATCAGGTCACATATTTCTCACATTTTGTGGCTGGGGATACTGCCTGATTGCTTCAACTCTTTCTCGATTGATGGAAATCCCTTCGCCAGAGACCGTATTGCCTAAAAACTTTATGGTGGAACAAGATAATGATAGACATATTGAACTTGATATCGAAAAACATTGCATCCATCAACTGTAAGAGCACGGTAGCGCCCGTAACCAACCCAAATGGTCCACAGTTATATTCAAACAGATTCCAATCTTCACGAACGCTGTTACATTCTTACACCCTTCTTCTAACACAATTTGATTGTATACCTGATTCAGATCTAACGTGGTAAATATCTTTGCTCTCTTAAACCATTCAGAACATGAATGCAAGACCGGCAGAGGAACAGATCGGAATATAACCTTCTTATTTAGGTCCCTGTAGTCTACAGCTGGACGATATCCGCCGTTACCCTTCGGTACTAAGAATACTGGTGCATTGTATGGTGCCTTAAATGGTCATATCACACCTTGTTGAAACATTTTCTAAACATGCTATCTTAATTACTTCATTCTAGGTGGAGATAATCAATATAACTCCTTTTTAACAGGAATCTGATCCGTTAACTCCACACAATATTCAGGCGCATCCGTCGTCCCCAAATCTTCCGTTAACACATCCGGATATTCCTCACACACAACTTTCATCTTCTCGTCCAGGAAACTGTCGAGGTGACGTAACTGCTGATCAATTCGAATGTGAGTTCGCCTCACTACCCACTTAAACACCCTGTTATCATATGCCAAGTTGGTCTCACCTTCTGCCCATGTCGGCAAAAATGAAACTGGGCATGAGGCTTAAACTTGAAATAAAACTGCTGGCCCACCCAATCCGGAATCAGTCATACCAATAAAGTCCGATACCAAAATACATTCAGTAGCTAAATCTTCCGCAGCCTTCATGGTGATCCTACAGGAATATTTGGCAATCGAAATCTTATCTTGTAAAATCCCACTTACACTCAGACTGGACCTATCTGCTGTGAGATATTCACTGCTATCAGTTATCAACTTCCGTCAGCTACATATAGTCTTCTACTCGACAAACCACGTATAATCGTTGGCAGTTCCCGATTTACTAGAATCAATTAAGGTGCAGTCTGGTTCGTTATTGATAGCTGCGTAAACAAATGGCAAACATGGAGCCCAATCCTCTCATATTGCGTTCATTAATTTCCCTGGATCTTGTTATCATAAATGTTGTTCTGGGTTTACCATGTTTGTTCAAAATGGCTCAAATGGCTCTAAGCACTATGGGACTTTACATCTGAGGTCATCAGTCCCCTAGAACTTAGAACTACTTAAACCTAACTAACCTAAGGACATCACACACAGCCGGCCGGGGTGGCCGAGCGGTTCTAGGCGCTACAGTCTGGAACCGCGTGACAGCAACAGTCGCAGGTTCGAATCCTCCCTCGGGCATGGATGTGTGTGATGTCCTTAGGTTAGTTAGGTTTAAGTAGTTCTAAGTTCTAGGGGACTGATGACCTCAGAAGTTAAGTCCCATAGTGCTCAGAGCCATTTGAACCATTTGAACATCACACACATCCATGCCTGAGGCAGGATTCGAACCTGCGACAGTAGCAGTCGCGCGGTTCCAGACTGCAGCGCCTAGAACCGCTCGTCCACCGCGGCCGGTTTACCATGTTTGTGTACTCCCTCTTTATATGCTCTCGTTTGCCATAGTGGCGACAAGTTACCTTCGCTGCCCCTTTTCCAATCTGCCCTTGTAAATTTCTGCTTCCTACATGAGTTTTCTGATCCATGATCCTCCCCATCTGCTTTTATCTAATTGCTGATTTTCACAGCCTGCTCCTTCATTACCTCTATTCCTACTAGAATTCATTAATTCAGTGGTTTGTATATGTCTCACTAGTTCTTCTAAAAGAACAAACGTTGTAAGACCTGCAGAATAGAGCTCTGCCTGGTTTCCAAAATGAACCCCCCGTCCCCACCACTAAAATATGGTTCATCACTTATTTCTCTGTGAACTAAAATTCTAAGGCTACCATTCTTCCTTTAATCCGTTCAACATATTCTACTAATATTTCAGCGGTACCTTGCTCGTGCCAATATAGATGACTAACCAATTCTTGCAAGGCCCTGCGTGGAATTAACCCACAAATTCCCTCTCTTAGTTGTTTCCAAGTATTATTCTGTTGCATCGATCACACTACTTCCTCCTGTAATGTACTCTTTGCAGTACTGACTATGAATCGTTATGTGTCCACATTATTTACTTGCATAGCTAGCGTTACATTTTGAAATTCCAGTGTTAAGTTCAAAAACTTCACTAAATTATCAACTGAATCCAGTGACAACTGAGAACACTCATTTAAACTGTCCTGAAACAGGCTCTGTAACTTTGAAGACAGAGCGTCTAAGACCACTTGCCTACACCAGAATTCTAATCTACTTGGTTGTCGTCACTATTCGCTACACTGAAATTGTTGTTAAGGCGCTATAGCCAGTCCTGAATGATATTACTGTACGTTACTACTTGTTGTGCCTGCTCCTTGTCCACACCCAACAACTCATTCGTCCTAAAAACATAATGATGGAAACGAGCCTGCAATCTACACAAGCGATTAGGTCTAGGGCCTCCTCACTTTACACAACCTGTAACTTTTTTTCCAAAGCAGCAACTGTAGCGATAGTGACAAAACTTACTCCTTTTATCTTTCATCTCTGTAATTCATACACCAGCTCATTCTTTCTCAGGAAAACCGGATTCTTTACATCGGTGGGCATTCTGCAAAATTAGACACAGTATCAGTGAACAAGCTAGCGTAATTACGTGACATACACTCAGTCGCAAAAGTATTCGGACAGCACGTGACGGCGCATAATTTTGCAGTTTGCCGCATGAACAAATGCAGAAATTGCACTTTGTAATGTATTTGGGACTCTGGGTACGATGTCGCAAACGTGAAACACGCGTCAAATACGAAGAATTGTTGTTGGACGTGTGTCTGTTACGTAATATTTCCTGAAAACGGCATGGGAAGGTGCAAAAAAAGTATTCGGACAACGGCGGGAAACGTGAGAAAATAGTTCATTCCGAGACGCACAGAGAGTGAAGCAACTGCAGTGTGTCCGACGTTTCCGCGAGAGAATAGCGATGATTAGTAAACACGTATCGCGAGCCTGTGCAGGTCGATGATGGGATGCAGAGGGAAGTGTTCTACGTTCGAGCAACGGCAACTTGTCGTTTATCATCACGCGAAGGGGAAAACCTGCAGGGAAATTGCCGCAATAGTGAACATGAAGAAAAGTACAGTTCACGACATTATTAAACGGTTCGAGACCGATTGGAATTCCGTTGCGTTATAGGACGGCCACGGACATTTTCACAGAGAGATGAACGTGTGATTGTGCGAAAGGTACAACAGAATTCGAAAATATCTGCCACACGAATTGCAAGTGAGGTGAAGGGAGACCGTGGTATAAAAGTTCATCCCGAAACCGTGCGGAGAGTACGACGACGATCGCAGTACCATGGTCGAGTGGCACGGCGAAAGCCATTCATAAATGCTGTGAACCAGAAGAAACGTATGCAGTTTGCGAGGGAATACGCCGAATACGATCAGGCTTGGTGGAATCGGGTGATATTTTGCGACGAATGTAAATTTACATTATGGCAAAGCAACGGAAAGGCAAACGTGTGGCGAAAGACCAATGAAGAGCTGAATCCCAGGAACCTCAAACCAATAGTAAAGATTGGAGGTGGGAGCATCATGGTGTGGGGATGCATGTCCGACAGTGGTGTGGGTGATTTAGTGTTCATTGATGATACGATGAACAAGGAAGCGTATTTGAATATACTGCGAGGACATTTGAAGCAGAGTGCACGACATCTAGGTATTGCGAACAACTTTCATTTTTATCAGGATAATGATCCCAAGCATACCGTGCATATTGTACAAATGTGGTTGTTCTTCAATTGCCCGAAAGTATTGCATCCTCCTCTCCAATCACCAGACCTTAACCCAATCGAACATTTGTTGGATAAATTGAAACGGACCCTCCGCTCGGACAACATCTATATGAAGGAGACCTTGAAAGAGAAACTGCGCCAAGAATGGGCAAATATAGGACCAGATTTCACGAAAAAACTCGTGGAAAGTATGCTTAGTAGATTGGAGGAGGTATTGAAAATGAATGGTGGACCCACAAGGTATTGACATTTTCGTCGTACAACTTATGAACATTTATTGGACAGTGTCCGAATACTTTTGTAGCAGCAAGGTGTACCGGGTGTTTCATTTTTGTTGTTAATTTTTCTGTTACTTATGTTTTGGAAACGAAATAATACAATAATTCTTTTGCAATTAATGTTGTTACGCATATATATATTGCTAATAAATATGTTTGGGTTTCATAGTCAGTGTTTCTCGAGTACTCATTGTGAAACTTCCCACTGTCCGAATACTTTTGCGAATACTTAGCGTTATTAATATTTTCACAGTTTTTACAAGTTTTTACAACCTAAGTCTGCACAACAGTTTCTCTTAAAATTCATGCACAATCCAAACATTTTGCAAATTAATAAAGCAGAACCATGACAATTATTCAGTACAGGAATTCAGGAATAAGCAAACTTCCAATATTGTTCAAATAACCAAACCTAACAGTTACTTATTCAGGAACTTACCAGATCAACAAAAATTAAAACTCACTTAAATTATCTTAGGGGTCATAAGAATTATTCACCAGGTTATGCACATTACACTGTACAGACCAGTAACTTTACTCAGAGCCCAAAACGCAGACATTTAAAAAAATACATAATACAATCAGTTCACATACATGTTACAGACAATTATGCAATATTATACTCTCATCTGAAACACTATAAGGATAACAGTAACTTGGGCAGAGCTCTTTAGACTTCACTTAACTCATAAACATTCGAAATGGCTTGCTAGAGCATCTTCTAGTGAACATACAATAGAAGTAAGATTTCGAATGGTTCGTTTCCTTTTTGAAAAGCTTGTTTAGATTAAATTCGTTGCGCCATTACAGGCAGCACTTATATAATCAACCATCGAGTTGCTTCATATAACAAATAGAATAGCATATCTCATAGTGTACCTGAAACAGCCCAGTGTTAGTTGTTGTTGTTGTGGTCTTCAGTCCTGAGACTGGTTTGATGCAGCTCTCCATGCTACTCTATCCTGTGCAAGCTTCTTCATCTCCCAGTACCTACTGCAACCTACATCCTTCTGAATCTGCTTAGTGTATTCATCTCTTGGTCTCCCTCTACGATTTTTACCCTCCACGCTGCCCTCCAGTGCTAAATTTGTGATCCCTTGATGCCTCAGGACATGTCCTACCAACCGATCCCTTCTTCTAGTCAAGTTGTGCCACAAACTTCTCTTCTCCCCAATCCTATTCAATACCTCCTCATTAATTACGTGATCTACCCACCTAATCTTCAACATTCTTCTGTAGCACCACATTTCGAAAGCTTCTATTCTCTTCTTGTCCAAACTACACTCCTGGAAATTGAAATAAGAACACCGTGAATTCATTGTCCCAGGAAGGGGAAACTTTATTGACACATTCCTGGGGTCAGATACATCACATGATCACACTGACAGAACCACAGGCACATAGACACAGGCAACAGAGCATGCACAATGTCGGCACTAGTACAGTGTATATCCACCTTTCGCAGCAATGCAGGCTGCTATTCTCCCATGGAGACGATCGTAGAGATGCTGGATGTAGTCCTGTGGAACGGCTTGCCATGCCATTTCCACCTGGCGCCTCAGTTGGACCAGCGTTCGTGCTGGACGTGCAGACCGCGTGAGACGACGCTTCATCCAGTCCCAAACATGCTCAATGGGGGACAGATCCGGAGATCTTGCTGGCCAGGGTAGTTGACTTACACCTTCTAGAGCACGTTGGGTGGCACGGGATACATGCGGACGTGCATTGTCCTGTTGGAACAGCAAGTTCCCTTGCCGGTCTAGGAATGGTAGAACGATGGGTTCGATGACGGTTTGGATGTACCGTGCACTATTCAGTGTCCCCTCGACGATCACCAGTGGTGTACGGCCAGTGTAGGATATCGCTCCCGACACCATGATGCCGGGTGTTGGCCCTGTGTGCCTCGGTCGTATGCAGTCCTGATTGTGGCGCTCACCTGCACGGCGCCAAACACGCATACGACCATCATTGGCACCAAGGCAGAAGCGACTCTCATCGCTGAAGACGACACGTCTCCATTCGTCCCTCCATTCACGCCTGTCGCGACACCACTGGAGGCGGGCTGCACGATGTTGGGGCGTGAGCGGAAGACGGCCTAACGGTGTGCGGGACCGTAGCCCAGCTTCATGGAGACGGTTGCGAATGGTCCTCGCCGATACCCCAGGAGCAACAGTGTCCCTAATTTGCTGGGAAGTGGCGGTGCGATCCCCTACGGCACTGCGTAGGATCCTACGGTCTTGGGGTGCATCCGTGCGTCGCTGCGGTCCGGTCCCAGGTCGACGGAGACGTGCACCTTCCGCCGACCACTGGCGACAACATCGATGTACTGTGGAGACCTCACGCCCCACGTGTTGAGCAATTCGGCGGTACGTCCACCCGGCCTCCCGCATGCCCACTATACGCCCTCGCTCAAAGTCCGTCAACTGCACATACGGTTCACGTCCACGCTGTCGCGGCATGCTACCAGTGTTAAAGACTGCGATGGAGTTCCGTATGCCACGGCAAACTGGCTGACACTGACGGCGGCGGTGCACAAATGCTGCGCAGCTAGCGCCATTCGACGGCCAACACCGCGGTTCCTGGTGTGTCCGCTGTGCCGTGCGTGTGATCATTGCTTGTACAGCCCTCTCGCAGTGTCCGGAGCAAGTATGGTGGGTCTGACACACCGGTGTCAATGTGTTCTTTTTTCCATTTCCAGGAGTGTATTTATTGTCCATGTTTCACTTCCATGCATGGCTACACTCCATACAAATACTTTCAGAAACGACTTCCTGACGCTTAAATCTATACTCGATGTTAACAAATTTCTCTTCTTCAGAAACGCTTTACTTGCCATTGCCAGTCTACATTTTATATCCTCTCTACTTCGACCATCATCAGTTATTTTGCTCCCCAAATAGCAAAACTCCTTTACTACTTTAAGTGTCTCATTTCCTAATCTAATTCCCTCAGCATCACCCGACTTAATTCGACTACATTCCATTATCCTCATTTTGCTTTTGTTGATGTTCATCTTATACCCTCCTTTCGGGACACTGTCCATTCCGTTCAACTGCTCTTCCAAGTCCTTTGCTGTCTCTGACAGAATTACAATGTCATCGGCGAACCTCAAAGTTTTTATTTCTTCTCCCTGGATTTTAATACCTACTCCAAATCTTTCTTTTGTTTCCTTTACTGCTTGCTCAATATACAGATTGAATAACATCGGGGAGAGTTAGTAATAAGCACTACAAAGTTTCACTGAGCCTTGCACAAGCGTATTATGAACTAAGAAATAAGAAAGCGTACACTGTAAACGTTTAAATGAAACATCTATAACACCGCACAAGGAAGGTGTGTACCACTGAGCAGTTCAAATCAGGCAAATGCCTGTGTAAAAAAGTGCGTACACAAAAGTGTTGAATCTCTACAGCTCACGTAGCACATAAAATACATACAAACCCTTTCGTGAGCAGATAATAGTACGCCACAAGAATGAAAGTCATGAAAAGGCCCGGCCGGAGTGGCCGAGCGGTTCTAGGCGCTACAGTCCGGAACCGCGCGACCGCTACGGTCGCAGGTTCGAATCCTGCCTCGGGCATGGATGTGTGTGATGTCCTTAGGTTATTTAGGTTTAAGTAGTTCTGAGTTCTAGGGGACTGATAACCTCAGAAGTTAAGTCCCATAGTGCTCAAAGCCATTTGAACCATTTTGAATCATGAAATGGCGGCACAACCATCAGTACATAGTACTTGAAGGAACTGAACGTTCGACACAAGAACGACACACAATTTCAATGCGTCTGGCTTGTTCACGTTCCGTAAGTGCACAGTACATTAGTGCCAAAAATACACAATCACAATCTTTTTTGTGACAGACCAGCTCCCTTCTGCGTGGCACAACGAAGTAATCATAACGTCTATCTCTGTCGGGTGTTCCTACACAGTCAGCGTCAGCTTCCTGTTAATTCACAGTATTGATTCCAACTGACTCCATCTTTTCGCGCTGCACGTGCATAGATAAACCCTTATCTCTGTCAGGGAGGTCAGAATAGCGTCGATAGGGAGTATGACCAACCAGAATATCCGTTCGGGTGTTGCCATCCTAGATCATAGTGCCATACATGGCAAAAAGAATAAAGCTCAACAATGGTTCTAGAAATTAAAAAGGAGAAGGTTGTCCTCCAGTATTAACAGACAGGTAAGAGGTGTGAATCTGACTAATACCATGTCAAGTGGGATGTGCCATATAGTTCTGTTCTGTGTCTATTGGTTTTCTTGACATACAGGGTAAATCACCTAAAACTTGAACAGCAAATATTGCGGAAATGGAATTGGTAGTCAGGGGCTCGTATTGTTAACCAAAAAACAGATTGTAATAACGTGGAAATTTGTGGCATGGTCTTATGAGAAAGAAAGATCCTTTATCATTTAGCTACAATATAGCAGGTCAGCAACTGGAAGCAGTTAATTCCATAAATTATCGGGGAGTAGGCATTAGGAGTGATTTAAAATGGAATGATCATATAAAGTTGATCGTCGGTAAAGCAGATGCCAGACTGAGATTCATTGGAAGAATCCTAAGGAAATGCAATCCGAAAACAAAGGAAGTAGGTTACAGTACGATTGTTCGCCCACTGTTTGAATACTGCTCAACAGTGTGGGATCCGTACCAGATAGGGTTGATAGAAGAGATAGAGAAGATCCAACGGAGAGCAGCGCGCTCCGTTACAGGATCATTTAGTAATCGCGAAAGCGTTACGGAGATAATAGATAAACTCCAGTGGAAGACTCTGCAGGAGAGACGCTCAGTAGCTCGGTACGGGCTTTTGTTGAAGTTTAGAGAACACACCTTCTCTGAGGAGTCAAGCAGTATATTGCTCCCTCCTACGTATATCTCGCGAAGAGACCATGAGGATGAAATCAGAGAGATTAGAGCCCACGCAGAGGCATACCGACAATCTTTCTTTCCACGAACAATACGAGACTGGAATAGAAGGGAGAACCGATAGAGGTACTCAAGGTACCCTCCGCCACACACCGTCAGGTGGCTTGCGGAGTATGGATGTAGATATAGATGTAGATGTATGAGACCAAACTGCTGAGGTCATCGGTCCCTAAGCCTACACACTACTTAATCTAATTTAAACCAACTTACGCTATGGACAACAGACACAGCCACGGCCGATGGGAGACTCGAACCTCCGACGGGGGCAGCCGCAAGGACCGTTACAAGGGCCCTTAGACCGCGCGGCTTTGCAATAATACTTAGAAAGTGTATTTTTTGTGCAAACATACACTTTCTTAAAATGGAGCAACTCCTATTGACATTAGCAGACCAAAAGCAGGGTAAATTAAATTGTTAGTAGTGGTTGTTGAAGGATTGTAGCGCGAGCCTACGTACAGTGCCCGTGGTAGCACACACTAAGGAACAACACAACTGCATAGCACTAATAATGTGGATTCTGACCTGTAACGAGACAACTGATCATCAGAGGCTGTGTTCAAAATGACCCATGGTATAGATCGACTGCTGCACACATGCTAGCAGTTCAGCGGAGATGTCCGAGCAGGCTGCAGTAATACATTCCTTGCATATCATTGGAAGTAGGTCGTAGGCCATTGTAGACGGCGTGTTTCAGCTTACCCCACAGAAAAAAGCCTACAGGTGTCAAATCCGATGACTGGGCCAGCCAAAGTACAGGTCCTCTGGTGAAATCCAAAGATTTGAGAACGATTCGTGAAGACATGTTGTAGTGCTTCGTGCACTATGGGCTGGACAGCCATCATGTTGGTACCACAGGGTTCTCCTAGTCGGCAGAGGAACGTCTCCTAACATTTGTTGAAGATGTTCTGTCAGGAGGCTGTGATATTTGTGCACGTTCAGTGTTCCGTCTCTGAAACACAGGCCTATGGGCTGATGGTTCAGTATCCCACATCACACGTTTACACTCCATGGACGCTGACGTCCTACCTCATGAAGCCAATGGGGACTGTCAACAGACCAGCGGTACGTGTTTTGGCATTGGCCATGATTGGTAAATTGAAATGAGCGTTTGGCGTCATTGGTCGGGAGGCCTCTCACGGGGCAGGTCCGGGCGCCTTTGTGCAAGTCTTATCACATTCGACGCCACATTGAAGACAACACAACACCCAGTCCCTGAGCGGAGAAAATCGCCGACGCAGCCGGGAATCGAAACCGGGCCCCTTAGGACGGCAGTCCGTCACGCTGACCATTCAGCTATCGGGGTGGACGATTGGTAAATGTGGCTTCATCGCTAAACAAGAACTGGAGTATCCTGCTTTAAGGCCCATGTACAGAAGTTAACACGGTTCTCATAATCGTTTCCATGCAGCTCTTGACGGAGACGGATGTGATAGGGATGGAACCTTTGTCGATGAAGACTGTGTAGGACCTTATTCATGCCACTCCCTCGTGCGATTGCGCGGGAACTAACATGCGGATTAACTGCAACAGTAGCAAGAACATTCATTTCCGCCTCTTCTGCCATCACTTGTTTCCTTGTGTTACGTTGTCTAGGTGTTACACTACCACTTTCACGTAACAGATTGAAGAGGTTGATAAATAACTGCCGAGATGGTTGACGTCTATCGGGATATCTTGCCGTATACATCGCACAAGAAAAGACTGCATTCTTCGTGCAATCTCCATGCACCGCGAGCATGTCGGCTTTTTCTACATTGGTAAATCCCATCGTCCAGTCACGACCTACTGCTTAGACTGTCACACACTAACTGACTAGTAAGTTCGGTGCACTCAAGGAACACACACGCTCACTGTAACCAAACATAACAACATCGTACCTAGGAACTATGCAGGTTGAATGGCACAAACAAGTGTCTGTGTGTAAACTTTGCACAATACGGTATGCCATAAACGTCTCGCACTAGACTCCTGCAACAAAAACCACTGACATAATTTGTCACACTCTTAGGTTGTTAATGTCAACAGGTATTGTTCGATTTAAAAAAGTGTATATTTACGCAAAAATACGCTTTTTATGTATTATTACAACCTATTGACTGGCTAACAATACGAACCCCTAACTACCAATCCATTCTGTGAAAACCGCACACCAATAGCGCTTTCCATTTCCGCAATATTTTCGGTGAAAGTTTTAGGTGATGCAACCTGTATATCAATGATCTACCACTAAACGTGACAGATGACAGAAAAATTATTCTCTTTGTAGATGATGCAAATGTTATCGTGAGAGACATGAAACGTAAGATAAATGATGTAGTTAATAGGGTAGGCAGTAACATCTTATATTAAATCTAATGGCAACGAATAGATCTGACCTCGTTGAGGATGACCACATCGAAACTGGTAGCAGGGATCTTGAGACAGTTATAGCAACAATGAGTACCAAAATAGGAATAGCAACTGAAATAAGTATATAGTTCTATACAGGGAAGCAGTAGTGTCATATGTCAATGAGGAACTTGAAACTTTTATCTCAGGACAGGGGCATGTAGAGAGGTTATAGATCGAGTTTAAAATAATAGTTGACCATGCACTGGATAGTTACGCGGCAGGTGGAACAGTTCATGATATTAGAGGACCTCCTTAGTAGACAGTCGCTGTAAAGTAACTTCTAAAGAAACAGAGACTACTGCATAATAGGTGTAAAACAAAGCATAGGGCTATAGATGGAGCCTAATAGTTGGAAAAAGCACAGGTGACACCACTGTACAAGAAGTGTGGTAGAAGTGATCCTCAAACTGCCATCCACTATTCTTGATATTAATTTGTTGTAGAATCTTAGAATATACCCTGAGCTCAAACCTAATGACATATCTTGAACGGAACGACCTCCTGTATGCCAACCAGCGCGGATTTCGAAGACATCGATCATATGGAACCCAACTCACATTTTTCCCACATCACTTACTGAAAGCCATGGATCAAGGCAGGTAGATGCAGTACATCTAGGTTTCCGAAAAGCGTTTGACTTAGTATCACACCTTCGCTTATTATGAAAAGTACGATCGGATGGAGAGCCATCAAAAGATTTAGAAGTAACTTCGGGTGTACCCCAGGATAGTGTGTTGGGTTCCTTGCTGTTCATGTTGTATATTAATGATCTTGCGGACAATATTAACAGCATCCTCAGACTTTTCGCGGATGAGGTGGTTATCTAGATTGAAGTTATAACTCTAGATTTAAAAGAATTACACATAGCTTCCTATGACTATATGAGTGAGTCATTGTTGGAATCGGTAAACCCATATAAATCTCTGGGTGTAGCCCTTTGTAGGGGAATGAAATGGAACGATCACATTGACTCAGTTGTGGGTAAAGCAGGTAGCGGGCTTTGGTGAAGAGGTAGAATACTATTGCAATGTATTCAGTCTACAAAGGAGATTGCACGCAAATCTCTCTTGCGCCCCATCTTAGAATATGTGTGGCACTAACAGGGGATATTGAACGCGTACAGAGGAGGGAGAGCGAAAGGTCGCAGGTTTGTTTGACCCTCGGGAAAGTGTCACAGAAATTTTGAAAGAACTGAACTGGCAGACTGAAGAACAGTGGTCGTCAAACTGCAGCCCGAGTCAAGTATTCGTGCGGCCCTCGCTTCTCAGCACCTAGCAACTAACAGCCGAATTCAAAAACGTTATCTAAAGTTACGAGATTATTAAAAGTGTAGTTTCCTGGTCAGTAATAAAGCGAAAATACAAGGAATGCTTAATTTGAATTGATGTCGGTGCATTTAGCCGTGAGCTAATTTGGCTGATTAGCTCTGCCGCAGGGGAGTAAGTAGCATGGCCACTGCGGGGTTAGAGGGCGTGAGAGGGGAGGATGATTTATTGATTGTCTTCCAGTACTGACAACTCACGAGCATGCGTGACTCCTGCCGATCAGCACTATGTTATGAATTTTGACACGGAAGTGTTCGTGAATGCGCAATACAGAGACGATCATCTCCAAATGCGGTCCTTATTTGCAGCAAGGAACATTAAATTAATTAAGCCTTTTGTAATACATCACAGTGAGTAAAAGAAAACAGGCATTTAAATCATTTATCAAACTCTTGTCATGATGCCTCATATTCAATCGTGCATCTAAATACAAGTACAAATAGTGTTATTAATCAAAGTCAGTCACTTAGGTAGTAAAACCAACAACACTTCACCACGCAACTATAGCGTCAGAACAGTTAGATCACTTAGCAAATTTGTAAATTTGTGGTAAGTTCTTATGGGACCAAACTGATGATGTCATCGGTCCCTAAGCTTACACACTACTTAATCTAACTTAATCTAACTTACGCTAAGGACAACACACACACCCATGCCCGAAGGAGTACTCGAACCTCCGACGGGGGAGCCTCGCGATCCGTGACAGGTCGCCATAGACCGCGCGGCTACCCCGCGTGGCAGATATCTTAGGTCGGTAGAATCCAAAACAGACCCATCAAAACTGTTTCGAATGGTTTCGACTTTTAACGATCAGTACTTTGGGGCCGGTGGACAACTTTATCGTGCCCTTACTATAGTTAGTCTTCTGGGGGATCAGAACACACGAATGACGTAGGTTAACAATTAATAATAACATCGATTCATATGTGTCCCTATATGCCGCTTCAGAGTGACAGTATTGGCTCTGGAATAAAACAGCTTGACGACTACTTCTGTAGAAGACAGAGCTTCTAGAACTTGCTTTAAGTGATGCTTCTAGGAATATACACTACTGGCCATTAAAATTGCTACACCACGAAGATGACGTGTTACAGATTCGAAATTTAACCGACAGGAAGAAGATGCTGTCATATGCAAATGATTAGCTTTTCAGAGCATTCACAGAAGGTTGGCGGCTGTGGCGACACCTAGAACGTGCTGACATGAGAAAAGTTTCCAACCGATTTCTCATACACAAACAGCAGTTGACCGGCGTTGCCTGGTGAGACGTTGTTGTGATGCCTCGTGTAAGCAGGAGAAATGCGTACCATCACGTTTCCGACTTTGGTAAAGATCGGATTGTACCCTATCGCGATTGTGGTTTATCGTATCGCGGCATTGCTGCTCGCATTGGTCAAGACACAATAATTGTTAGCAGAATATGGAATCGGTGGGTTCAGGAGGGTAATACGGAACGCCGTGCTGGATCCCAACGGCCTCGTATCACTAGCAGTCACGATGACAGGCATCTTTTCCGCATGGCTGTAACGGATCGTGCAGCCACGTCTCGTTCCCTGAGTCAACAGTTAGAGACGTTTGCAAGACAACAACCATCTGCACGAACAGTTCGACGACGTTTGCAGCAGCATGGACTATCAGCTCGGAGACTATGGCTACGGTTACCCTTGACGCTGCATCACAGACAGGAACGCCTGCGATGGTGTACTCAACGACGAACCTGGGAGCACGAAAGGCAAAAGGTCATTTTTTCGGATGAATCCAGGTTCTGTTTACAGCATCATGATGGTCGCATCCGTGTTTGGTGACATCGCGGTGAACGCACATTGGAAGCGTGTATTCGTCATCGCCATACTGGCGTATCACCCGGCGTGATGGTATGGGGTGCCATTGGTTACACGTCTCGGTCACCTCTTTTTCGCATTGACGGCACTTTGAACAGTGGACGTTACATTTCAGATGTGTTACGACCCGTGGCTCTACCCTTCATTCGATCCCTGCGGAACCCTACATTTCAGCAGGATAATGCACGACCGCATGTTGCAGATCCTGTACGGGCCTTTCTGGATACAGAAAATGTTCGACTGCTGCCCTGGCCAGCACATTCTCCAGATCTCTCTCCAATTGAAAACGTCTGGTGAATGGTGGCCGAGCAACTGGCTTTATCGTCTGCATTTCTTCTTCGTGTAGCAATTTTAATGGCCAGTAGTGTACTACAACCCCCTACATATCGTTCCCATATGGACCGTGAGGACACGATTAATTACAGTATGCACAGGCGGAGTTAAACAGTTATTCTTCCCGCGCTGCATACACAAATGGAACGGGAAAAAGCTATAATAACTGGTACAGTGGTTGGGACTTACCGTCTTTCATACTCTTCACAGTGGTTCGCAGAGTAATGAAGTAGTGGCTTCCAGAGAACAGATAAGTGTAACAAAACACTACGCATACAGTTTCTGCCATGGGACTCTTGTAAAACCGAAACTTTGCTGTCCGAAGGTGGTTAAACAATCGAAGGAGTCTACGCTCGTGCGAGTGTAGTGATGTAGTGTGTATTCGCTTATATTTTGAGCCGCGAATAACGTAGTTTGTGCTATATTAACGATTGTAACTAGTATCTGTCCTTTATAAAATTTTGACAGTAATATTCTTTTTCAAAGGATCACTAACCGCCAGTTTCAGTGCGTATCAACGTGAATAAACGGACGTTTTTTTAGGATCATCAGAAATTACGGGTGTTGTTTTTGGACACTTGCAGATGTATATTTTCGAAAACATTCGTAAGTTATAAGTGCTGTGCGAGGCTATTTCGTGGTAAATCGGCGTTTGTGATTTACAAAGGCTTCAAATGTCTCTAAGCACTATGGGACTTAACATCTGAGGTCATTAGACCCGTAGACTTAGAACTACTTAAACCTAACTAACCTCAGGACATCACATACGTCTATGCCCGAGGCAAGATTCGAACCTGCGACCGTAGGAGCAGCGCGGTTCCGCACTGAAGCGCCTAGAACCGCTCGCACACAGCGGCCGGCTGTGATTTACAATTACTCTAAATAACTAACATATCATGCCACATTTGTTTTCCCTTTTAGCAGGAGTGTGTATTGTCTGCATTCATCGTAAACTAACGCTATTGCCGAATTCGTTAGTGACCATAACGTTTCAGAGAAACAATATTTTTATACTCAGTTTTTTTCTATTGTCGTAAGAGATATCTCGTTTTGCCTGTAAATCGCTTCAGTTCTAAAAGGCTAATCGTAGTACGAGTAGCATTTAAGACCCCTTTAATTGAAAGAGAAACGATACGCTTAGTTGGTTGAGCACTTGCCCGCGAAAGGCAAACGTCCAAGTTCGAGTCTCGGTCCGGCACACAGTTTTAATCTGCCAGGAACTTTCATATCAGCGCACACTCCGCTGTAGAGTGAAAATTTCATTCTAATAACACCCCCCCAGGCTGTGGCTAAGCCATGTCTCCGCAATATCCTTTCTTCCAGGAGTGCTAGTTCTGCAAGGTTCACAGGAGAGCTTCTGTGAAGTTTGGAAGGTAGGAGACGAGGTACTGGCGGAATTAAAGCTGTGAGGACGGGGTGTGAGTCGTGCTTGGATAGCACTTGCCCGCGAAAGGCGAAGGTCCCGAGTTCGAGTCACGGTCCGGCACACAGTTTTAATCTGCCAGGAAGTTTCAAACAAGACATCACTGGACTCGCATTCGGGAGGACGACGGTTCAATCCCGCGTCCGGCCATGCTGATTTAGGTTTTCCGTGATTTCCCTAAGTCGCTCCAGGCAAATGCCGGGATGGTTCCTTTGAAAGGGCACGGCCGACTTCCTTTCCCGTCCCTCCCTACTCCGATGAGACCGATTACCTCGCTGTCTTGCCTCCTCCACCAAACAATCCAAAATCCAATCAAACAAGACCACTACCTGCACGTAGCGGTTTCCACTGTCAGATGTCTAGTCGCACAGACCACCCGAAGACGTAACGCACATGGAAATCGACACATGGTCGCCTACGCCGCAGCCGTGTAGTCTGCAAACCTCTCAGCCGCCGACGCAGCATCCTTCATGGACATCGAGCCACCATGAGCGTTGGAGTCATCATCATCATCGCCAGTAATGTTGTCTCCTGTGACCTTCAGTCAGCGTTCTATTTCTGTTTCTTTCGGCATATGCTTCCGGAAATTCGGAGGACAAATTTCTGGACCCAGGTTGGACGATGCCGTCTGCCTTAGTGACCCACGCAACTCCATCATTTTCACCACAGAATAGGCCTTCTCCATGACATAGGCCACATCCACACTACACGACGATGCTGCGAAAGTTTGGAGGAGAGGTGGGTGAGGAATGCGAGATCGTTGGTGTTTACGCCGCCCGAACACGACCCTGCAGCGAGCCGCAACGAAGTCAAAAAAATGGCTCTGACGAGGGAACCTCCCCATCGCACCCCCCTCAGATTTAGTTATAAGTTGGCACAGTGAATAGGCCTTTAAAAACTGAACACAGATCAATCGAGAAAGCAGGAAGAAGTTGTGTGGAACTATGAAAAAATAAGCAAAATATAAAAACTGTGTAGTCCATGAGCAAGATAGCCAACATCAAGGATACTGTGAGCTCAGGAGCTCCGTGGTCCCGCGGTTAGCGTGAACAGCTGCGGAACGCGCGGTGAAAATGTACTTCCTTTATTTTCGCAAAGTTATGATCTGTCCGTTCGTTCATTGACGTCTCTGTTCACTGTAATAAGTTTAGTGTCTGTGTTTTGCGACAGCACCGCAAAACTGCGCGATTAGTAGACGAAAGGGCGTGCCTCTCCAATGGGAACCGAAAACATTTGATCGCAAGGTCATAGGTCAACCGATTCCTCCACAGGAAAATACGTCTGATATATTCTATACGACACTGGTGACGGCATGTGCGTCACATGACAGGAATATGTTGTCGACCCACCTAACTTGTACACTTGGCGAATGGGTAAAAAGATTCTCCTACCTTGCCCGATTTAGGTTTTCTTGTGGATGTGATAATCATAAATTAAATAAAATAAATCAGACTTATCACTCGAGGGAAGACTTGAAACAAGGACCTCGCGTTCCGCAGCTGCTCACGCTAACGACGTCACCACGGCGCTCCTGAGCTCAGAGCATCCTTGATGTTGCCTATGTTGCGCATGGACTACTCAGTTTGTATATTTTGCTTATTTTTTTCATAGTTCCACACAACTTCTTCCTGTTTTCACGACTGATCTGTGTTCAGTTTTTCAAGGCTTATCCACTGTGCCAACTTATAACTTAATCTGAGGGGGATGCGATGGGGAGGTTCCCTTGTGAGCACAATGTGACTTAACTTCTGAGGTCATCAGTCCCCTAGAACTTAGAACTGCTTAAACTTAACTAACCTAAGGACATCACACACATCCATGCCCGAGGCAGGATTCGAACCTGCGACCATAGCGGTCGCGCGAATGAAGTCAACCAAGGACCGTAACTCGAGGCTGTCCGACAGCTGGCACTCCACAAGTTCCGGGATCTCTGCCACTCGTCGCAACACCGACTGGTGGTGCCAATACAATGATCAGCCAGAACATTATGATCACCTACTTAATAGCCGGCAAGTCCGCCTTTGGCACTGATAACAGTGGCGACGTGTCGTGACATGGAAGCAATGAGGCCTTGGTAGGTCGCTGGAGGGAGTTAGCACCACTCCTATCCACACAAGTCACCTAATTCCCGGAAATTCCGGGGAGGGTCGCGATGAACTCTGACACCACGTTCAATCACATTCTAGAAGTGTTCAGATCTGGCAAGTTGGAGGGGCAACACATCAACTGGAACTGACCATTGTGTTCCTTGAACTAATTCACCAAACTTGTGGCTTTGCTACATGGCGCATTATGTTGCTGAAAAATGCCAATACCGTCGGGAAATATGAACGCCATGAAGGGGTCTGCAACCAGTGTACGATTCTCCATTGGCCGTCATGGTGCCTTGCACGAGTTCCACCGGACACACGGATGCCCATGTGAATGTTCTTCAGAGCGTAATCGCGCAGCCGCCAGCATGCCTCCGTCCCGTAGTACAGGTGTCAAGGGGTTGTTACCCTGGAACACGACGGATTCGCGCCCTCCCATCGGCGTGATGAAGAAGGTATCAAGATTCATCAGACCATGCAACTCTCTGCCACTGCGCCAACGTCCAGTGCCGATTGTCACTTGCCCATTTCACTCGTAGTAAGCGTTATCGTAGTATTAACAATGACACATGCGTGGGTCGTCGGCTGCGGAGGCCCATCGATAGGAATGTTCGGCGCACTGTGTTCAGACACACTTGTACTCTATCCAGCATTAAAGTCTGATGTTATTTCTGCCATAGTTCGCCGCGTGTCCTGTTTTACTAGTCTGCCTAGCCTACGACATCCAACAACTGTAATGAGGGATGGCCGGTCAACCCTATTACGTCTGGACGTAGTTACACCTTGGTTTCACTACGTGTTGAAGACACTCACCACAGCAAAAGTCATGCAGTTTCCGAAATGCTCGTTCCGAGCTTCCGGGTCATCACAACCTGCCCTCGGTCAGACTCAGATAGACCATGCGTCTTCCCCATTCTACACAAGGACAACATACTCACTGCCACTACATGCACCGTGCGTATGTCTGACTAATAACGGTCTGCAGTTGACGTTTACACTAGGTCGAATTGCTCGGTGCATCTAGTTCCGCTCCGCGTTAACTCCGTCAGAAATCAATACAGCCTCTTTCTACTGAGGCGGCAACCGCACTCTACTTCCATAACGCTCATTCGAGCGTCACACTCTCCTCGAATTGTTCGGCCGTCTGCTATATTTACCCGGGCGCCGCTCAGTCGCTCGCTGTAGGATCATGGCGAATCTACATCTACATCTCCAACCATACTCCGCAAGCCACCTGACGGTGTGTGGCGGAGGGTACCTTGAGTACCTCTATCGGTTCTCCCTTCTATTCCAGTCTCGTACTGTTCGTGGAAAGAAGGATTGTCGGTATGCTTCTGTGTGGGCTCTAATCTCTCTGATTTCATCTCATGGTCTCTTCGCGAGATATACGTAGGAAGGAGCAATATACTGCTTGACTCCTCAGAGAAGGTGTGTTCTCGAAACTTCAACAAAAGCCCGTACCGAGCTACTGAGCGTCTCTCCTGCAGAGTCTTCCACTGGAGTTTATCTATTATCTCCGTAACGCTTTCGCGATTACTAAATGATCCTGTAACGAAGCGCGCTGCTCTCCGTTGGATCTTCTCTATCTCTTCTATCAACCCTATCTGGTACGGATCCCACACTGTTGAGCAGTATTCACGCAGTGGGCGAACAAGCGTACTGTAACCTACTTCCTTTGTTTTTGGATTGCTTTTCCTTAGGATTCTTCCAATGAACCTCAGTCTGGCATCTGCTTTACCGAGGATCAGCTTTATATGATAATTCTATTTTAAATCACTCCTAATGCGTACTCCCAGATAATTAATGGAATTAACTGCTTCCAGTTGCTGACCTGCTATATTGTAACTAAATGATAAGGGATCTTTCTTCCTATGTATTCGCAGCACATTACACTTGTCTACATTGAGATTCAATTGCCATTCCCTGCACCATGCGTCAATTCGCTGCAGATCCTCCTGCATTTCAGTACAATTTTTCATTGTTACAACCTCTCGATAGATCACAGCATCATCCACAAAAAGCCTCAGTGAACTTCCGATGTCATCCACAAGGTCATTTATGTATATTGTGAATGCGAGATGACGGAGAGTGCGAAAGCGAAACTTAATTCAAAATAATATATCCTGAGTGCGAAAGACGGTGGTTGTAACAATGTTTGGGAGAGATTTTCATCAGTGACTGACAACGGTGTCGTCTACATGTACTGTGGCAACTGATCTGCTCTCCTGTCCTACAGATCCGTCAGATCCGCATATCTGAAGGGACATGTCTGCAGGTTACGACATAACGTAATTTGTGAACATCAGCAGTTTCAGAGAAAGCTACGATAATTAAAAAGGTGCGTAGAAATGTGTACCAGAGACCTTCATCCACATAAAGGAAAATTAGTTGTAGGCTTTTGCGTTTTATATCACAAGATTGTAAATGTCGGTTTAGTAATGGGAGATGTAGGTAGACGTTTCCAAGATATTGCCTAATTCTGTGTCAGTATTACGAAACACTGAAAGACAAGCCGATGAAATAATAGCGAGTATGATGCCCAACATTATCCAGACCATAGGCGTCAATGCATGTGAACGTACAGCGAATGTGTGGATAGGCAGATAGCGGAATATGTGTTGCCTATCTAGTACTGTGCACTTTGCTTATCCAGATTAGGAACTGCGAAGTATGGCATTGGCGGCAAATCACTTTTCGGAGAAGCAGAAAACGCATAGAGAATTTTTTAAGAACTACACCGATAAAACATTATTCAAATTGTTACGTGTAAACACCCAGCATTTTAATAAGATTTAATTTGCAACTGACGAAGGCGCTAATACATGCAAGGCACTGAAATCCTTTCAGCATTATGCATGAATTACAATGTTTTGAACACGGTACTGAAACACATGTTAGATGACTATTATTTGATAGATTGGCTTGGAGTGGTTTATTCCACGACTTATGCTGCTAGAGATAGTGACCATTTCATGAAACAAACTGGTGACGTGAATTCGATACAGACAAGCTTGAAGCAAGAAACGTAGAGTAAGTGTGACGGCTTGTTTATAGTACTACAGAATGTACTAAGACAGTACGACAAAATCATGGACCTTTTTCCAGAGGAAGGTGTCACTGAAAAACTTACTGGTTACGACAGCACTGAAAAAGAGCTCGCGCCATTTTTAGAGAAATTTAAAGATGCAACATCAATACTGGAAGGCGAGAAGCTTGCAACAGTTCAGTTTGTTTTGTTATGGGTGCACAAACTGAAAAGTCATTGTAATATAGGACCCAAACATTCAAAGGGGAATATGTTTAAATTGTAGCAGTTACTTGCAAAACGATGTTTTCAGCATCACCGGTATTTTGACAGTACACTACAACAATCGTATTATCATCTATTAATTGAAAGTACTACGACTGTTGAATCATCGCTGTCTCCATCTCGCAAATGAGAAAGCCGAAATTCCGAGTTGCACAGAATAGTAACAACCCTGTGGTCGCCCTTCCGATTATTGGAAATGATATCTGTTTGTGACAGAGATAAGACGTTAAGTATTATGCATCAAATGTGTGATGAAGTATCAGGTTCTGGTAAGCAAAAAAAAAGCAGTCGATTCATTGTAATTACGCCAACAAGGAATAATTTGGAGACAATTTTGTTCTTGTTACATTTTTAATGTGTTAACTGGTCAAGTTCACACATGTAATTTGAATCAATAAAGCAGGTGGTGTTATAAATAGCAGTAAAGTGATTTTTCAGTATGAAACCGACAAAAGTTGGTAGTTACATAACTTCCCTGTGAAATTCCAAATTGTTTTTAGAATTTCGTTATTGCATAAGGTACACTGAAGCGCCGAAGAAACTGGTATAGGCATGCATATTCAAATACAGATATATGTATACAGGCAGAATATGGCACTGCGGTCGGCAACGCCTATATAAGATAACAAAAGCCTGGCGCAGTTGTTAGATCGATTACTGTTGCTACAATGGCAGGTTATCAAGAGTTAAGTGAGTTTGAACGTGGTGTTATAGTCGGCGCACAAGCGATGGGACACAGCATCTCCGAAGTATCGATGAAGAGGGAATTTTCCCGTACGACCATTTTACGAGTGTACCGTGAATATCAGGAATCCGATAAAACATGAAATTTCCGACATCGCTGTGGCCGAAGAAAGACCCTGCAAGAACGGGACCAATGACGGCTGAAGAGAATCGTTCAACGTGACAGAAGTGGAACCCTTCTGGATTTCAGTGCTGGGCCATCAACAAGTGTCAGCGTGCGAACCGTTCAACGAAACATCATCGATATGGGCTTTCGAAGCCGGAGGCCCACAGTGTACCCTTGACGTCTGCACGACACAAAGCCTTACGCCTCGCCTGGGCCCTCAACGCTGACGTTGGACTATTGATGACTGGAAACACGTGCCTGGTCGGACGAGTCTCGTTTCAAATTGTATTGAGCGGATGGACGTGCACAACCTCATGAATCGATGAACCCTGTCAGCAGGGGCGTGTACAGCTGGAGTGATATGGGACCTTGATACGTCTAGATACGACTCTGGTAAGTGGCACGTACGTAAACACGCTGTCTGATCACCTGCATCCATTCATGTCCATTGTGCACTCCGACGGACTTGGGAAGTTCCAGCAGGACAATACGACACGCCATACGTCCAGAATTGCTACAGAGTGGCTCCAGGAGCACTCCTCAGAGTTTAAACACTTCCGCTGGCCACCAAACTCCCCAGACATGAACATTATTGAGCATATATGGAATGCCTTGCAACGTGCTGTTCAGAAGAGATCTCGTACTCGGATTTATGGACGGTCCTGCAGGATTTATAGTGTCAATTCCCTCCAGCACTACTTCAGACATTAGTCGCGTCTATCCCACGTCTTGTTGCGGCACTTGTACGGGCTCGCGGGGGCCCTAGACGATATTAGGCAGGTGTATCAGCTTCTTTGGCCCTTCAACGTAATTAGTGTCAGTTTTAAATTGAACGTTTCCCCACGATTCCGCTTTTGTAAGTAGACTCTTTTAGCTGCGTCAAGCTGCATCGCACCATCCTATCTGTTTTGAACATGGAACAGATTACTTACTTACGCAGATTTTTGCATTGTCATACACAACTGTTAAGTCAGGATAATTGCTCCAGTTTACTAGTACCGTAGCTCTGAAGGAGACAAACTGAATGGTGTTTCACTCTTCAAAATCCGACTAGTAATCCGGGAAAAGTTAGAATTTTTTGGACTTAGGATTTAAATTGTGAATATTGTTGTACTCCGAAACAACTAATCGGATTTCGAGTGATGTCACCACCCCACCCCATCGCTTATGTTCGACGTCAACATGCATTTACCACTGACAAACAACAGGTGGCAGAAGTAACAGTGGTGGGTACGTAAAGCGTGTCGGCGGTGAGGGGGGGGGGGGGGGGGGGGGACGTGAAAACAGTGCAATCGCTGTCGAGATGCAGAACAATTTATTTGACGTCCAAAAGGTCATTATCATTGTTTTCCGGCAAAGCGTGGTAGAACTTTGTGGTACTGTAGAACTTTCTTTATGTTAGATCCTTGATCCGTCGCGAATGCCACTTTCTTTAGTTCCAGAGGAGATATATCTATCTCAGACAATGTTTCATATAACTCTGTAATAATATTTTCACTAGTTTTTGAAACGTCGGGAAATTTCGTTGTGAGGAGCACATTGTTTCTCAGTTTACAGCTATACACCTGTCCTCAAAGTTTAGAATAACACTAGATGTGATGGTCACATAATGTATTTTGCGGTAATTGTAAGTCCAAAGATCGCACATCATAGAACATTCATTCTGGTCAATAACGTTCTGTACTCGAGGCAAGATCTCACCTCTCACATGATCGGCAATAACTCGTATATGTCGAGAGACAGCTCTCGGAGAAGGAAAAGTCTCCTGCGCTCTCACTGTCCCGTACTTAGCACCAATATCGATTAGTCCTTGTAAAAGGCTAATAAACCCTTCACTACTAACAATGTTAAACGGTTGTAGATCCAACGCATACATTTGCACACACTTGTCTCTCATTGTCTATTTATCGCTGTTAGAAACTGTTGTAGATGTCGAATATGTGGTACCTTGGCACTTATTTCCTTTCAGGCTCGTGGTGCTTCACTTGCATACGAGTAACGCTTTGCATCCCTCTCTTCGGCACTGAACGTAATCCAACAGGATCCCAAGTATCCCTTTCAGACACTATCTGGAATTAAAAATTGCGGTACAAAACGTCTGTTCTGTCGAATACAGCTCCTCTTCCAGAATGAGATTTTCATTCTGCAGCGGAGTGTGCGCTGATATGAAACTTCCTGGCAGATTAAAACTGTGTGCCCGCCCGAGACTCGAACTCGGGACCTTTGCCTTTCGCGGGCAAGTGCTCTACCATCTGAGTTACCGAAGCACGACTCACACCCCGTCTCACAGCTTTACTTCTGCCAGTATCTCGTCTCCTACCTTCCAAACTTTACAGAAGCTCTCCTGCGAACCTGGAGAGCTTCTGTAAAGTTTGGAAGGTAGGAGACGAGATACTGGCAGAAGTAAAGCTGTGAGACGGGGCGTGAGTCGTGCTTCGGTAGCTCAGATGGTAGAGCACTTGCACGCGAAAGGCAAAGGTCCCGAGTTCGAGTCTCGGTCGGGCACACAGTTTTAATCTGCCAGGAAGATTCACAGCTCCTCTTTTTTCTCGTATCCGTTTAACGTAATCAAGCGATTTTTCGGAAGCTATAAATCAACAAAAAGTAAAGCGGAAAATGTTACGATTTTTACTCCCACAAAGTCCCAAGTTGAAAGCTGGTGGACAGACTCCCCAGAACATTATAAATATCATTTAAATCTCGATGAAGTCGAAGGGCCAAATTTTTTAATTTCGTAGGCAAAAAATGTTGTCCATTTGATAGTTTTTTTTTTAACCGCTACCTTTGTCGGTAACTGAGCTTTTCAGCATTATGTGGAACTGCGGTAACTTACATTAGACTGTGAGCGAAAGAAATGCATCGGTTTTTATAGCTTGTAATGTGCGCGTCCAACGCCCCGACTATCCGGCGTTAATCCTGATCTCCAAAGCTTTGAATTAAATATAAATGAATGTGGCAGCGGACTCGTAAAAAATCTGCGTAGGTTCTAAATTGCATCATGTTATCGTAATAAAAACACACCAGATAACGAAATGTTGCACTATATACCACAATATTATCAGTCCATTAGAGCAGAAGCCACTTTAGGAAATTTAGACTTTAATAGCCAATAAGCCACAGCTGCAAAATCCTAAAGCGAATTCTTTACAGACGAATGGAAAAACTAGTAGAAGCCGACCTAGGGGAAGATCAGTTTGGATTCCGTAGAAATACTGGAACACGTGAGGCAATACTGACCCTACGACTTATCTTAGAAGCTAGATTAAGGAAAGGCAAACCTACGTTTCTAGCATTTGTAGACTTAGAGAAAGCGTTTGACAATGTTGACTGGAATACTCTCTTTCAAATTCTGAAGGTGGCAGGGGTAAAATACAGGGAGCGAAAGGCTATTTACAATTTGTACAGAAACCAGGTGGCAGTTATAAGAGTCGAGGGACATGAAAGGGAAGCAGTGGTTGGGAAGGGAGTGAGACAGGGTTGTAGCCTATCCCCGATGTCATTCAATCTTTATATTGAGCAAGCAGTGAAGGAAACAAAAGAAAAATTTGGAGTAGGTATTAAAATCCATGGTGATGTAATAAAAACTTCGAGGTTTGCCGATGACATTGTAATTCTGTCAGAGACAGCAAAGGACTTGGAAGAGCAGTTGAACGGAATGCATAGTGTCTTGAAAGGAGGATATAAGATGAACATCAACAGAAGCAAAACGAGGATAATGAAATGTAGTCGAATTAAGTCGGGTGATGCTGAGGGAATTAGATTAGGAAATGAGACACTTAACGAAGTAAAGGAGTTTTGCTATTTGGGGAGCAAAATAACTGATGATGGTCGAAGTAGAGAGGATATAAAATGTAGACTGGCAATGGCAAGGAAAGCGTTTCTGAAAAAGAGAAATTTGTTAACATCGAATATAGAGTTGAGTGTCAGGAAGTCATTTCTGAAAGTATTTGTATGGAGTGGGGCCATGTATGGAAGTGAAACATGGACGATAAATAGATTGGACAAGAAGTGAATAGAAGCTTTCGAAATGTGGTGCTACAGAAGAATGCTGAAGATTAGATGGGTAGATCACATAACTAATGAGGAGGTATTGAATAGGATTGGGGAGAAAAGAAGTTTGTGGCACAACTTGACTAGAAGAAGGGATCGGTTGGTAGGACATGTTCTGAGGCATCAAGGGATCACCAATTTAGTACTGGAGGGCAGTGTGGAGGGTAAAAATTGTGGTGCCACCGCCAGACACCACACTTGCTAGGTGGTAGCCTTTAATTCGGCCGCGGTCCATTAGTATACGTAGGACCCGCGTGTCGCCACTATCAGTGACTGCAGACCGAGCGCCGCCACACGGCAGGTCTAGAGAGACTTCCTAGCACTCGCCCCAGTTGTACAACCGACTTTCCTAGCGATGGTTCACTGACAAAATACGCTCTCATTTGCCGAGACGATAGTTAGCATAGCCTTCAGCTACGTCATTTGCTACGACCTAGCAAGGTGCCAGTACTAGTTACTATTGATACTGTGTCATGTACAGTCAAGAGTGACGCTCATCGTTAATGGATTAAAGTTAAGTATTCCACCAGCTACGTCCGTTTCTCTAGAGTCTAATTTCCTTGTCCTGTTCCAGACCTCACGCCAGCCTGAGTGAGCTAAAACGCGTGCCTTTCGGCTTCCTCTAGTACCCGGTGTTGGCTCTCCCGCCAACCCACAACAAAAATCGTAGAGGGAGACCAAGAGATGAATACACTAAGCAGATTCAAAAGGATGTAGGTTGCAGTAGGTACTGGGTGATGAAAAAGCTTGCACAGGATAGAGTAGCATGGAGTGCTGCATCAAACCAGTCTCAGGACTGAAGACCACAACAACAACAGCTGAAGGCTCTTTGATAAATTTTCATTCAGTGGAGCTATAGCCTCTTCAAAAACTGCACATTCAGCGAAGTGCGTCACTAATTAATTCAACGTATATGATGACGTGATAATTTGACTCGTGAATTCAAAATATCTGGTAGACACTGATTTATTTCCTCTATTAAATACAGATTGTATCTTTCCTAGAAAGTCTTAAACAGGCGAAGCGAACACTGGAAGTAAGTACGAGATCAAATGAAATTTAGTTTTACGAGCTTTTTCGGTCAGGAAGTGGAAGCGATTAGCAGCATGTAATAGAAAAGTTTTTACTCAGCATATCATCTTCGTTTCACGTACTAGCAAAGCATATCTGTTACGAGCACTCAAAGTCCTCATTCGTAATAACATTCGCAAATAAACTGAACGCTCTAATAATATACTACAAGCCTTAATCCGTCACTGTTCAGAAAGTAAAAGAGATATGAAAACACACTACTGGCCATTAAAATTGCTACACCAAGAAGAAATGCAGACGATAAAGCCAGTTGCTCGGCCACCATTGACCAGACGTTTTCAATTGGTGAGAGATCTGGAGAATACGCTGGCCAGGACAGCAGTAGAACATTTTCCGTATCCAGAAAGGCCCGTACAGGACCTGCAACAAGCGGTCGTGGATTATCCTGCTGAAATGTAGGGTTTCGCAGGGATCGAATGAAGGGTAGAGCCACGGGTCGTAACACATCTGAAGTGTAACGTCCACTGTTCAAAGTGCCGTCAATGCGAACAAGAGGTGCCCAAGACGTGTAACCAATGGCACCCCATACCATCACGCCGGGTGATACGCCGGTATAGCGATGACGAATGCACGCTTACAATGTGCGTTCGCCTCGATGGCGCCAAACACGGATGCGACCATCATGATGCTGTAAACAGAACCTGGATTCATCCGAAAAAATGACGTTTTGTCATTCGTGCACCCATGTTCGTCGTTGAGTACACCATCGCAGGCGCTCCTGTCTGTGATGCAGCGTCATGGGTAACCGCCGCCATGGTCCCCGAGCTGGTAGTCGAACTGTTCGTGCAGATGGTTGTTGTCTTGCAAACGTCCCCATCAGTTGACTCAGGGATCTAGGCGTGGCTGCACGATCCGGTACAGCCATGCGGATAAGATGCCTGTCATCTCGACTGCTAGTGATACGAGGCTGTTGGGATCCAGCACGGCGTTCCATATTACCCCCCTGAACCCACCGATTCCACATTCTGCGATTAGTCACTGGATCTCGACCAACGCGAGCAGCTATATCACGATACGATAAACCGCAATCGCGATAGGCTACAATCCGACCTTTATCAAAGTTGGAAACGTGATGGTACGCATTTCTCCTCCTCACACGAGGCATCACAACAACGTTTCACCAGGCAACGCCGGTCAACTGCTGTTTGTGTATGAGAAATCGGTTGGAAACTTTCCTCATGACAGCACGTTGTAGGTGTCGCCACCGGCGCCAACTTTGTGTCAATCCTCTGAAAAGCTAATCATTTGCGCATCACAGCATTTTCTTCCTGTCGGTTAAATTTCGCGTCTGTAGCACGTCATCTTTGTTGTGTAGGAATTTTAATGGCCAGTAGTATGAATCTTGAGCGCATTTGTTTGACATGGCTGTAAGATAAACGTCAGAAAATCCGATAACATTATCGTGGGCACCTCGTTCATCGAACACCAAGTGATAGAAATTTCTAGTAAAATTAAAGAAGAACCTTGAATTTATCCCATCAGAAACTACCCATGCTTGTTCCGCATCTATCCAACAGAACATATGGTTGCTAACATTTGCAGAATGTCCTCTTTCGTCGTCATAGGTCTGTAAGAAACGACACTGGAATGTCTACGAGTCTAATGAATGCAGTGGAAACTCGTAGCAGGTGAGCAGCAACTGGCTCTCCCAGCCTCATTGCCCTTTGTGCTGCGAGTACTACTCACGGCGGTAACGAGCTACAAACGAGCCTGAAGGCTGGGATTACCGACTCTATTAGAGCTGGACACTTCGGCCATCCATTTCGGAAATTGTTAGGGTATTAAACATTCCGAGATCCACAGTGTCAAGAGTGTGCCGCGAATACCATATTTCAGGCATTAACCCACACCAAGGACAATGCAATGGCCGACGGCTTTCACTTAACGACCGAGAGCAGCGGCGTTTATGTAGAGCTGTCAGTGCTGAGAGACAAGCAACACTGCGTAAAATAATCGCAGGCATGAATGTGGGACGTACGACGAACGTATCCGTTGGAGCAGTGCAGAGAACTTAGGCGTTAATGGGCTATGGCAGCAGACGACCCTTGTCTGTGTCTTTGCTAACAGGACGACATCGCCTGCAGCGCCTCTCCTGGGCTCGTCACCGTGTCGGTTTTACGTAGGTTACTAGAAAACCGATGAGTCCCTATTTCAAATGGTAAGAGCTGATGGTAGGGTTCGAGTGTGGCGCAGACACCTCAAAGCCATGGTGCTAAGTTGTCAACAAGGCACTGTATAAGCTGGTGGTGGCCCCATAATGGTGTGATTCAATTGTACCGATCATCGACTAGAAATGGAGACAATTTGTAGCCATTCATGGACTTCATATTCCCAAACAACGTTGAAATTTTTATAGATGATAATGCAGCATGTCTCTGAACTTCAAATGCTCGCGATTGGTTCGGATAACATTCTGGACAATTCGAGCGAATGCTCTGGTTACTTGGAGACTATTTGCAGCCATTAATGGATTTCATGTGCCCAAACAATGATGGATTTTTTATGGATGATAATGCGGGTTCTCAATTGCTCGTAGTTGGTTTGAAGAATATTCTGGACAATTTGGATTAATGATTTGGTCACCCAGATCACCCGACATGGGACATAATCGAGAGGTAAGTTCTACATCTACATCTACTTGATTACTCTGCTATTCACAATAAAGTGCCTGGCAGAGAGTTCAATGAACCACCTTCAAGCTGTCTCTCTACCATCCCACTCTCTAACGGCGCACGGGAGAAACGAGCACTTAAATTTTTCTGTGCGATAGCTGATTTCTCTTATTTTATCGTGATGATCATTTCTCCCTATGTAGGTGGGTGCCAACAGATTGTTTTCGCAATCCGAGAAAACTGATGACTGAAATTTCATGAGAAGATACCGTCGCAACGAAAAACGCCTTTGTTTTAATGATTGCCACTCCAGTTCACGTATCATGTCTGTGGCACGATCTCTTCTATTTCGCGATAATACAAAACGAGTTGCCCTTCTTTGTACTTTTTCGATTTCATCCGTCAGTCCCACCTGATGTGGATACCACACTGCACAGCAGTACTACAGAATATGGCGGACAAGCGTGATGTAAGCAGTCTCTTTAGTAGACCTGTTACACCTTCTAAGTGTTCTGTCAATGAATCGCAGTCTTTGGTTTGCTCTACTTACAACATTGTCTATTTGATCGTTCCAATTTAGGTTATTTGTAATTGTAATCCCTAAATATGTAGTTGAATTTACAACCTTTAGATTTCTGTGACTTACCGCGTAATCGAAATTTAGCGGATTTCTTTTGGTACTCATGTGAAAAGCTTCACACTTTTCTTTATTCAGGGTCAATTGCCAGTTTTCGTACCATACAGATATCTTATCTAATTCATTTTGCAAATTCGTTTGGGTCATCTGATGACTTTGCAAGCCAGTAAATGACAGTATCATCTGCAAAACAATCTAAGACGGCTACTCAGATTGACCCCTATGTCGTTAATATAGATCAGGAACAATAGACGGCCTATAACACTTCTTGGGGAAGGCCGGATATTACTTCTGTTTTACTCGATGGCTTTCCTCTACTACTACGAACTGTGATCTTTCTGACAGGAATCAGGAATCCAGACGCACGACTAGGCGATATTCCATAGGCACGCAGTTTGGTTTGAAGATGCTTGTGTGAGACAGTGTCGAAAGCCTTTTGGAAATCTAAAAATATGGAATCAATTTGACATCCCCGGTCGATAATACCCATTACTTCATGAGTATAAAGAGCTAGTTGTGTTTCCCAAGAACGATATTTTCCAAATCCGTGCTGACTATGTGTCAATAAATCGTTTTCTTCGAGGTACTTCATAATGTTCGAATACAGTATATGTTCCAAAACCCTACTGCAAATCGACGCTAGTGATATGGGCCTATAATTCAGCTAATTACTCCTACTTTTCTTGTTGGGTATTGGAGTGACTTGAGCAACTTTCCAGTCTTTAGGTATGGATCTTTCTGTGAGCGAGCGGTTGTATATAATTGCTAAATATGGAGCTATTGTATCAGCATACTCTGAGAGGAACCTGACTGGTATATTTGGCATGCTTTTTTCGTTGCTTCTGCAACAGCGATCTGACCTGTTTTGTGTAAGACGGGGTATCAGTACCATGACTTATTAATTCATGTGGTATATATCTCTCAACTGCTGTTGGTACTATCTCTTTGAAATCATTCCACAACTTTTCTACGCTTACATGATCAGATCGGAAGGAATGAAGACCATCTCTTAAAAATGCATTAAGCGTATTTTTAAGCTTTTTTAAATAGATATTCTTCGTGTCACTTTTTGATGGTTGTATGCGTTACGGTATTCAGCTTAGCAGCAACTGCCTTGTGGTCGCTAAACCCTGTATTCGTAACGATTCTCACTATTTGCCCGGGATCATTTGTTGCTAAGAGGTCAAGTATGCTTTCGCAACCGTTTAGGCTTCGAGTGGGTTCATGAACGAATTGTTCAAAACAATTTTCTGAGAAAGCATTCAGTACAATTTTGTGTTCTTTGAACTGCTCAGCACCTATATCTTCTGAGTCGGAGGTTGGGGGGGGGGGGGGGGGAGGGGGGGGGTGCCGGTAAAGCGATCCAATTACTGGTTTAGTCCGAGTGTCAGGTATAACCTCTACCTATACTATTTCGCAGGAAATATCTACTTCAATTTCACTACAAGGCGAACTACTTCTGACAGCAATAAATACCAACTGTATTTAATCTATCCTTTCACAACACCGTTAGATCATTTAAAAAAATTCGGCTTAACTTATTTCCGGCTTTAGCCAGCTTTCTGTACCTATAACTATTTGAGCTTCAGTGCTTTCTGCTAGGGCTTGGAGCTTTGGTTCTACCCAACACAGCTACGACAATTTACAACTACAATACCGATCGTTTCTACAAAAACCTTACTGTTTTACCTGCCCCTTTTAGACTGATTTCGGGGTGCACTCAGCCTCGTGATGCCAATTGAGGAGCTATTCGACCGAATAGTAGCGGCTTCGGTCAAGAATACCATCATAACAACCGGGAGAGCGGTGTGCTGACCCCACGCCCCTCCTATCCGCATCCGACCTGAGGATGACACAGCGGTCGGACGGTCCCGGTAGGCCACTCGTGGCCTGAAGGCGGAGTGAGTGCTACTAGACTGACGCCCTTCCTGTGGTTCCCTGAGACCCTCTTACCTAAAAAATCGCCCAGTCCCTTCCACACAGCCCCCACTACTCGCATAGCCTCCTCCTGTGTGTAGTTGACTCCTGACCTACGAGGGTTGGGACTTAAATAGTGGCAACTATTTATTCACAACCGATACAAAAGAGTTACATATTTTCACCTGTTACTGTCCTTCAAAGTAGCCACCAGCGTTGTGTGGAATCCGTTACCAGCGATGTGGAAAGCGTAGTGTACTGTTAGCAGAGCTTGATCTGTTGATTTGTGCGAATGGAGCGGTCTACTGCCTGTCGAATCTCTGAAACAGTTCTGAAGCGAATGCCACGAAGTGGTCACTTCCTCTTCGGAATCAAATCAAAGTCACAAGGACTTACGTCCGGGAAGTATGGTGGATGATAGAGTACTTCCCAGTCCCATCGACCGAACAGAGCAGCCACAGCTTTCGCTGTATGCGCCCGCGCATTGTAGTGCAAAATGATGGGTGGTTTGTGTAGAAAGTGTCTCCACTTCTTTCGCAAAGCTGAAGACCTTGATGACACTGTCGTGCTGTACGACCTCTGGCACATTCAATCTAGACCCAACTCCGTCGTTCCTGTTTCGAAAACATAGTGACACCGTTACGTTAGGCCGCTCGCTCACAAGTGACTGTGTTTCCCTCGATTGTGCGCACGCCGGTGACGTGGGACGGGCGAGTCCATTTGCTCGGAGGTAAGGTAGATATGTTAACAACTTGTGCTATCAGTGACAATAGTAGATACCATTGCACAGTGTCTCCACAGCAGTGGTGACACTATTTAAGTTCCAACCTACGTATGAGTGACAGTAAACATCACCACAGATCATGAATTAAATGTAGTGACAATTTTTGAAAATCCACGATTTAGTGTCATCTAAGTATTGCTTCCAGGCTATGAATGGTGTCAATTAAGTCTGAATTCTACGCAAATAATTGTTATGTTCAATGCTCAGACACCTGCAATGTTACTAGATTGTGATATAATATGTGTGTGTGGGGGGGGCGGAGGGGGTGTATCCAAGAACAGAGAAATTCTACAACGACAACACCATATAGTGCATTCACTTTTGGGAATCTACATTTAGAAACTTGACGCGTGCTGGTTCAGAAATCTAGAGTGTGGTGTTTGAGCGTGGCGACTCGTGTCTATATGCAGATGGATAATTTGGAAATGTCTGGTATGTGCTTACAGAGCTTACTCGTCAGAAGTCTTCAGAGGAAGCCTTTGTTACGAATTTCCAACCTACACATTGAGCGGAACCCGAAAACCCACCACCCGATGGCTCAAGTCAAGGAATCTGCAGTCTACACGGTCACAGAACCCTCTGAGCCTCTGATTCAGAGGCTTTGCACCAAAGGACCACAGTCAGTTCTATCGACGATGCTACAGATAGTGAGCTCCGCCTTAATCTTGAAAGCAAGACTGGCAGTCTTTACCATTCCCTCTAGCCGCCCGAAACGAGAGAGAATCTCCTCCGATCCAAAGCGACACACGTCATTGGTACCGACATGAGTCACCACCTGCAGTTGGCTGCACCCCGTGCTCTTCATGGCATCCGGAAGCACCCTTGCCACATCCGGAATGATTCCCTCCAGTATGCGCACGGAGTGCACACTGGCTTCCTTCCAGTCCTTGGCAGTCATGTTCCTAAGTGGCCTCATTACGCGCCTAACGTTGGAGTTCCCAACTACCAGCAAACCCGCCCTCTCTGAATACCCAGACCTTGCGGGCCGAGAAGCTTCCTCTGGAACAAGGTGGACGGCGGCATCCGGCTTAGAGACATCGTCAGCCACAGTTAACGTTCGAAACCTGTTCTTTAAACGTACGAGGGAGGCTCTACGATCGGCCCCTCGGAAAGTTTTTGCTGCCGGCCAGACTTTGGAATGATCTCCCTCTCGACCACAGGTGAGGGGCAACCTCGGTGTACGCAGTGCCTAGGGCGGCTACAGGAGTGGACCGGTCGGTTCGTGAACAAAATCCTGCACCTGCACCACTTTTGCAATTATCGACGGCTATAGATGCAGCAATGCTTAGTTTTTCTGCAGTGGACATCCATCGACTGGTGGAGTCCATGCTACTTCAAGCTGCTACACTATGCCACGCAAAACGAGCTTCAACACGGTATTAGGAGGCATCCCATGATTTTTGTCACCTCAGTGTATACTGTGCATGGCAAAATGGCACTATCCAAAACCTATGTCGAGGCAACTGTGGTGCGCCATGGACCATAAATGACAGGGGTGATTGATGGCTGCGGAGATGTGTACCGGTCGAATTTATGTTCAACTATTAAGCAGCTGACCACCCAGCTGAAACAAGGTTGTAATCCCTGACACAGTACTCGTTAAAGCCTGTGCTATGGTAAGTGAGCGGGATTCACCTTATGAGAAAAGATTTTCGTATAGTTATCGACCGCGTGTACCTGAATGGTGGCATATCAGACTTACATCCACTCTGTAATAACAATGATCCGTCAAGTAAGTTCAAAATGCAATTACACCTCAGGATGGATCAAAAGCAACCCAGAAGATGCAACCAATTAGATAATAATACGGTCGCCAGCCTAATTAGGCATTAACTGAGTTTCTTTCCTATACAAGTTGGTATATATTCATGCAAAACAACAAGTTGTAACACTGCATAATATAGTCGAATTTTAGAACCAGAAAATCTATTGAACTGATATTTTCACGTTCTGTACTGATATGGATGAATACATAACACTACACTATAATGTATACTACAAAACTTCATACTGTCTATTAATCTGATTAAAATCGGGCATAGGTTACCCTAGAAAATGCACTTTCGTGCCACACATAAAATGTCAGTTTTGATAAAGATAAAACACTGATAAATTTTGACTTAAACTTTTGCTGGTCAAACCAATTTAGAACACTTCAGAATTCAAATGAATGAGGGGGGACCCTGAATCTGTTATGATCGCTGTATTTAAAAAATTGATTACTGAGTTTATTATGCGTTCAAGATTTCCAGTATATAAGTTACGTCCGCAGCCCGTGGTCGTGCGGTAGCGTTCTCGCTTCCCGCGCCCGGGTTCCCGGGTTCGATTCCCGGCGGGGTCAGGGATTTTCTCTGCCTCGTGATGACTGGGTGTTGTGTGATGTCTTTAGGTTATTTAGGTTTAAGTAGTTCTAAGTTCTAGGGGACTGATGACCATAGATGTTAAGTCCCATAGTGCTCAGAGCCATTTGCACCATATAAGTTACTACTCTTTTCATCTTATTTACTGCTCATTTAAATGCCTTTAAATCTGTCTCGAAATAATAAACTTCACTACTATATCAATACTAAAGTTATCTTTCAATTTCGTTAGACTTTCGTTATTCATTTACTGGTTCATTATCAAAACATTTCTTTAAACACCATTCTAACATAGCTAGTTCTGTAAATAATTATTATTAACACAAATTTTAATTTTCATTTCGGGACACTCGGGTTGCACAACATTTGGAAAGGACCCTGTCTAGGT
This sequence comes from Schistocerca americana, assembly GCF_021461395.2. Taxonomy (NCBI): domain Eukaryota; kingdom Metazoa; phylum Arthropoda; class Insecta; order Orthoptera; family Acrididae; genus Schistocerca; species Schistocerca americana. The sequence continues at coordinate 849,894,335 of NC_060130.1, read as the reverse complement.
TAGTTGTGAGGATAATTAAATAATGGCAAAGTTCTGGTAAAATTTAGGTTATTATTGGACCAAACAAACACAGTTAACTCTCTGATCCACACGAATACAGTACTAAAAGTTTCAACCTGCTAGTATCGATGCGGCGGTTGGCGGGCGGCGAGATGGCGAGGCACAGAGCACACATACAACCACAGATATGGCTCTTGACGTATCGGCACTTTAATTCTTCTTAGCGTCGCAATACTTTTCCATTTAGTGCCTATGGAATTTTTCCATGCTGTGTGGGCGTAGGAACAGCATACCCGAGGCTCAGTGAAGCTATGTCTTCCAGGAGAGCCTCCTCGCTCCAGAAGGTGTTGCTCAAACCAATGCCAAACTCCAACAACTACTGAGCCCGTTGTAGCGTGCAGTGCCCGTGCGCATTTTCCCGCGCTCGCCTGCCATTCACCTTTTACCGCTCCCTTACAGACAGGGCATTCACCCGAGGTTTTGCATTCTACATATCCTAACACATTGGCTACGTATGGACCAGACGCACAGTTACAATTTTAAACATGTTACAACAGTCTCAACATTTGTTACACTTGAATTCTATTACAATATTACTTGACATTCAACATAAACATTAATATTCACATTGAAACTTGTTTACAGTTTTCTTAACACAATGGCATGAAACAAAAAAGAATTGAAATCAGAACATCAATTACACAAGTTTATCGAAAAATCAGATGAGAATAATTACTTATATGTACAATATTACAGAGTCGTTGTTGTTACACAGTGTCTTGTCAACGACCTTTCAGCTAACGTTGTTGGATATGAGCCTCCACAGCAGGAGCCTGGACCCACGCTGACTGCTGCTCATCGGCGACGAAGGCTGGTGGAATTTGCACACCAGATCCGCAACTGGGCGTCTACCGAGTGGCGACAAGTGGTCTTTTGAGAAGAATCATGTTTTATGCTCCATCGGACGACGTGGATGGCGTGAAACGTCTGAAAGGAAACAGGCTGCATTATTATGGTGTGGGGAATGTTTTTGTGGCATTCCCTGGGTGATCTCGTTATTCAGGAAGGCACAATGGATCGAAACGAGTAGTCCTATGCATCTGCTCTTGAGGTTCATGCCCACCCCTACATGCAGTTTGTTTTTCCTCGGCTCGATGACATCTACCAGCAGGACAATGAAACGTGTCGCACAGTTCGCAGTGTATGTGTGTGGTTTGAAGAGCACCAGGATGAGTTTTCAGTGATCTCCTGGCCACCAAACTCCCTGGATTAAAACCCAGTCGAGAATCTTTGGGACCAACTCGGTCGATCTGTTCGCGCCGTGGATCATTAACCGAGAAACCTCACAAGCTGGTCACTCCATTGGAGTAAGCATTGCTCCACATTCCTGTCGGTAACTTAGAGGACCTCAATGACTCTCTTCCTTCACGTCACGCAGCTGTCTGTACTATAAAAGGTGGTTACTAGGACTTTTGTCACGTGGTCACATTAATTTGACAGGCAGTACTACAGCAGAAAGTACTACAGCTCCATTTGAAAAACACGCAGTTGATATCTAAACCTCTATAATTAATATAGCCATGAAAAGAGACTATACTTCTTTTAAATAAGACTTTTTCACAATTCGTTTTGGTGAAAAGTGAATTAAGATATTTTAAACGGTTCAGTGAATATCTGAGGAGAACAGATTAGCTGAATCTCTCCGTCTACTAGCGAACTTGGAGAGGTTGAGATGATGCGTTTGGGGAAATAACTGTGGCTAGATATTATATGATGAACGTTTGCCGTAAGGTCACCTTTCGGGCAGCAGCCATTATTTGTATATTGACGGCATTCAGACGGAGTTGATCGTGACCACGCGTCTCGCAGCAATACAGCAGAGTCTGATAAGCACTGTGGTCTCAGCGTACAAACTCATATTTGCTGCCAAAGGGGTGAGGGATTGACACCTGCAACTTCAATCTTCTGTAGCGTCGTGAGATGACATTTCCAAACATAGTTTCATAGCCTCAATTTGTTCTCCAAAACACTCCTTACAACCGCTCGAGGTTTGTATTGTTACACTCTGTATATCACACTTTTCGGTCACTGTGTATTGCTAGAAATCATTTGAGGGTAGAGGGAAGAATAGGGTTTAATGTCACATCGACGTCTAGGTCATTAGCGACGGAGCACAAACTCGGGTCGGGGAAGCAAATCGGTTCTACATCTACATCTACATCCATACTCCACAAGCCACCTGACGGTGTGTGGCGGAGGGTACCTTGAGTACCTCTATCGGTTCTCCCTTCTATTCCAGTCTCGTATTGTTCGTGGAAGGAAAGATTGTCGGTATGCCTCTGTGTGTGCTCTAATCTCTCTGATTTTATACTCATGGTCTCTTCGCGAGATATATGTAGGAGAGAGCAATATACTGCTTGACTCTTCGGTGAAGGTATGTTCCCGAAACTTTAACAAAAGCCCGTACCGAGCTACTGAGCGTCTCTCCTGCAGAGTCTTCCACTGGAGTTTATCTACTATCTCCGTAACGCTTTCGTGATTACTGAATTATCCTGTAACGAAGCGCGCTGCTCTCCGTTGGATCTTCTCTATCTCTTCTATCAACCCTATCTGGTACGGATCCCACACTGCTGAGCAGTATTCAAGTAGTGGGCGAACAAGCGTACTGTAACCTACTTACTTTGTTTTCGGATTGCATTTCCTTAGGATTCTTCCAATGAATCTGTCTGGCATCTGTTTACCGACGATCAACTTTATATTATCATTCCATTTTAAATCACTCCTAATGCGTACTCCCAGATAATTAATGGTATTAACAGCTTCCAGTTGCCGACCTGCTAAATTGTAGCTAAATGATAAGGGATCTTTCTTTCTGTGTATTCGCAGCACATTACACTTGTCTACATTGAGATTCAATTGCCATTCCCTGCACCATGCGTCAATTTGCTGCAGATCCTCCTGCATTTCAGTACAATTTTCCATTGTTACAACCTCTCGATATACTACAGCATCATCCGCAAAAAGACTTTCCTTTTCAAGGAAATCGACCTTACGTTTGCCCCGAGCGATTTGCGAAAACTGCGGAAAACCACAATCTGGATGGAAGCATGGCGATTTGTTAACTACTTAAGTCCTTTCGTATGTACAATATTTCTACTTGTTTACATAAGTGTATTTCACTCTGTTGCTACTAAGAATTTTATTGAACACTCTCTCTGAACATATACAGATTTGGTTTAGGTAGAATGTTGCGACATTACGAGCAGTGTGTCAGCCATGCGGCAAAGTATTCAAAGAACGGCAGGTTTGGTTGAAAAAAATATACCTGGTAACTCGCCGCAGAGTGAGTAGCTCAGGTAGACACGCGAGTGCTGGAGAGAGCTCCGAGTGGCTGCAGAAAGGATTAGAGGTGACTGGGCGGAAGCAGCGTGCAATTCCCGCAACGGCAAGGGTAAACTGTGCCACCACGTGCTTATGGACGCCAAGCAATACTGCCCGATTCAGAATGTGCTAAAATTAAAACGTCAAGTATTTAGTAAAAACACTAGAATTACTTCCAGATCTGCTAAAGAAAATCTCATGACAGCATTGAAATTGCAATAAAGAAACGTATTCAGTAAATTTTTTACCGAATTTATACAACAAATATTAACAAAGTTATTAACATTTATGTGTGAAATTGTCTATAACAACAATATCAAACCCTATACAAGACTACTTATAACACACCATTGACTAGATCTTTTGAAGTGAGCTTTGAAGTGACCATGTATGTTTCAATATTCAACAATCCCATTAATTGCTATAAATAAATTATTTAATAATTATTAACAGAGTGCCAAACCAAAGAGTTCTAGACAGATGAATCATAGATTAGCATCAACATGAGTAATCTGTCCTATTACTCCAATTTGTTTATGTTTCTTTAATGAGATTTTATAAGCCAATTTTTGTAAGATGCATGTTTGTGCAGCAAAGTACAGAAGCGGCAAGCCGAATCAAGTTACGACTTTCACTAGCGCTTGTCATTCAGTTTTTTTTATGTATGACATATAAATCGCAGTCGAATTTATCCATTGTTTAACATGTTATGAAATAATATGTCTGCAGATTGTCTAAACTTGTGGTATTATATATGTTTAAATGTGTAAAATTGTAAAAGATGTCTTCAGTAGAATGGTGGCATAAGTCTAAGACGCCCACCTGACCGGAGTAGTTGGTCATTTGAGAGAAGTTTCAGATAGGGAGGCGGGGTCTTTTGATGTTCGTATCTGGTTGGGTAAGGGTGGTAAAGGATTGAGAAGCCAGTGAGCTGCGTGTGTTTAAGTGACATTTCAGTAACAGGAATATTTTGATGTGCACGTATTCGGGACTTAGTATTTTTCGGTGTAATAATGTGGGCTATAGAAAATATCTGAACAGTGAGTGCTAATATACGGTAGTTATCAGTGATGGAACTTTGCTATGGAGAATTGGCAGTTATATACAGTTTTGAATGAAGTTATTGAAATTTAGTAACTCTGGTGCACTACACAATGGCTTTGGCTTATATTTGTCAGTGCCTGCGAACGCTCTGCTTGCTCTACTAGGTCAGGTCAGTTATTTCATAGCTTATTGTTTCACAGTCTGTAAATATTAGTCCGAGTAAGGCCACCATTCGAAGCAACTTGAGTTTGATGTGAATAGATTGAAAGTGTACTTAAGTCCTGTTCTTAGGCTGCATCATTATCCTGAGGGATCATTTCTTTCTTGTCTCCTTTATTTAATAATTCATTTATTTATGTGATTCTGTAAACTAATCATTAATTCTACATTAGGCAGGCCATGTAAATAATCGATGCCTCTATAAGGACTTAATGCAACAGTGCTCAACTGAACATCTACATTTTCAACCAAACCATACGCAGATTTAAGGTTGTGTACTTCTTTCGGGTGGTTACGTAGCAACAAATTGATTTCAGCTGACGACTGACTGTACAGTATTTGTTTCCTTAAACCCCCAGTGTCGCAGCAATGTTAATCATATTTTGTATACTTACGAGTTCAGATTTTAAGTAACGTGTGTAAAGTTTCCCCCATGAATTACTGACCTGCTTGCCTCAATGGCACAAATAGCCGTACTGTAGGTGCAACGACAACACAGAGGTGTCTGTGGAGAGGCCAGATTAATTGATGGTTCCTAAAGAGGGGCAGCAGCTTTTTCAGTAGTTGCAGGGGCGACAGTCTGGATGACTGACTGATCTAGTCTTGTAGTAAAATTAGCCAACATGGCTTTGCTGTGAGGATACTGGAATCAGCTGAAACAAATGAGAAACTACAGCTGTTTTTTTCCACGAGGGCATGCGGATCTACTGTACGGTTAAAAGATGATGGCATTCTCTCGGGTAAAATAAACCGGAGGTAAAATAGTCCCCCATTCGGATCTCCGGGCGCGGACTGCGTACGAGGATATCGTCATTAGGAAAAACATAACTAGTATTCTACCGCCGGCCGGAGTGGCCGTGCGGTTCTGGGCGCTACAGTCTGGAGCCGAGCGACCGCTACAGTCGCAGGTTCGAATCCTGCCTCGGGCATGGATGTGTGTGATGTCCTTAGGTTAGTTAGGTTTAATTAGTTTTACGTTCTAGGCGACTGATGACCTCAGAAGTTAAGTCGCATAGTGTTCAGAGCCATTTGAACGTTTTAGTGTTCTACGGATCAGCGTATGGAGTGTTCGATCTCTTAATCGAATAGGTAAGTTAGAAAATTTAAAAAAGGTTGAAGGTAGATATCGTGGGATTTAGTGAAGTTCGGTGACAGCAGGAACAAGGTTTCTGTTCAAGTGTGTATAAGCTCATAAACACAAAATCAAATAGGGGTAATGCAAGAGTAGGGCTAATAATGAGCAAGAAAATAGAAATGAGGGTAAGGTACGAGGGTTGACTGAAAATTAATGCCTCCACCTTCGTAACTCTTCAACAGTTGGCAGCATTGGTATGCGGCAGGTACTGGCTTGTTCCGTAGCCTCTTCTCTACAGCTCCAGTTGGCGGCAAGCCTTAGCATTGAACGGTTGTGTTGTTACAGTGTATAGTATGGAACCCTGCGCAGACGGTCGGTCAATGCGATTTAAGCAACGTTGAATCATTGAATTCTTAACAGCAGAAGGAGATTCATCAGAGAATGAAATCAGTTTATAATGATTGTGTTGATGTGAGTACTGTGCGTCGTTGGGCGAGTAAGTTTAAAGATGTTGAGGCGGGAACAACTGACGTGCGTGACAAAGAGTTGGACGTCCTGTGACAGCAACCACCGAGTTTCACAAGCAAAATGTTGATAGATTGAGTCAGGACGATCGTCGTATCACTCAGAGAGAAATTGCAAGCACAATCGGCATTTCACAAGAACGTATGGGTCACATTATTGCTTTATTATCGGAAGATCTGTGCACGATGGGTACCCCGGAAGTTGACTCCTGAAATGAAAGTGTGCAGACTTGAAATTTGCCAGGAACTCCTCTCGCGTTACGGGAATGAAGGCGACGAATTTCTCCATTCAATTGTGACAGGAGACGAAACATGGGTACACCATTACGATACGGAGACGGAACGTCAGTCTATGGAATATCGACACAAAGACTCGCCCCAGAAAAAAAAATTCAAGACGCAGCCCTCAGCTGGAAAAATCATGGCCACAGTGTTCTGGCAAGCAGATGGTGTTATCCGTGTTGATTTCCTTGATCGTGGAACAACAATAAATTCAGAGCCTTACATCACAACTCTACGAACTCTGAAACGACGGCTAATAAGGGTCCGAAAGGAAAAGGAAAATGTTTTCCTGCAGCGTGACAATGCCAAACCACACACTTCGCGTATCACCACAGTAGAACTTCAGAGACTGAATCTCACTACTGTACGGCATCCTTCATACAGTCCAGATTTAGCACCGACTGACTTCCATCTCTTCACGATAATGAAGCACGATTTTCGGGGACATCATTATGCTTCTGATGAAGACGCTGAGAGAACTGCGAGGCTGTGGTTGCGGAAGCAGAGTGTCGACTTCTTCCGTGACGGCTTCACAAAACCTGTTCATCGTTGGCAGAAATGGATCCAATTGCCTGACGATTATGTGGAAAAGTGAATATTGGTAATGAAATATCACATTCTAAGGATTATTTCTGCGTTTGACTTATTAAAATATTTTCATACAAACCCAATTAACGAAGGTGGAGGCATTACTTTTCATTCAACCCTCGTACTATGAGCAGCCTAATGAAAGCACTGTCTTAGCCAGCACAGACACGAAGCCAACACTCACCACCGTAGTAAAAATGCGTATGCCAACTAGCTCCGCAGATGATGAAGAGATTGGAAGACCGTTTGATGAAATAAAAGAAGTTATTCAGATAGTTAAGGGAGAGGAAAATTTGATTGTGGTCGGTGACTGGAATGTGACAGTTGGAGAAATAACAAAAGGAAAAATAGTAGGAGAATATGGACTGTTGGTACAGAATGAAAGAGGAAACCGCCTAGTAAAATTTCACGCAGATCATAAATTAATCATGGCTAACACACGGTATAAGAATCATGAAAAATGATTGTATACGTGGATGAGAACTGGAGACATTGGAAGGTTTCAGATTGATTATGCTATGGCAAGAAAGAGATTTCGAAACCAATCTGTAAGACATTTCCAGACGTGGACTCTTACCATAAATTATTGGTTATGAGCTGTAGATTAAACTGAGGAAATTGCAAAAAGATACGAAATTAAGGAGATGGGATCTGGATAAGTTGAAAGAATGAGAAGTTGTTGACATGAGTTTCAAAGCGAGCATTATGTAACAGTTGACTGAAACAGGGGAAAGGAATACAGTAGAAGACGAATGGGTAGCTTTGAGAAATGAGATAGTGAAGGAAGCAGAGGATCAAATATGTAAAAAGACAAGTCCTAGCAGAAATCCTTGGATATCACAGCAGATGCCGAATGTAACTGATGAAAGGAGAAAATATAAAAAAAGCAGCAAATGAAGCAGGACAAAGGGAACAGAGAATCTAAAAACTGAGATTGCCAGTATGTGCAAAATAGCTAAACAGGAAAGGCTAGAGAGCAAATGCAAGACTATAGAAGCATGTACAACTAGGATAAAGAATAGATATATCGTATAGGAAAATTAAAGAGACCTTTGGAGAAAATAAGTAGCTGTATGAATATAAAGAACTCAGATGGAAACCAGTACTGAGCAAAGAAGGGAAAACTGTAAAAAATAGAGGGTATCGACAAATAAAGTTCCAGTTTAAAAATTCTGTAGACACAAAACCACTGCTCATAACGACGTCAAATTTGAACGGCATATCACTGACGCAGGAAGATACGGCATGGAAAAAAAAAAAAAAGAAAATTTGAGCAGTAGACGGCGTTACAAGCGTCAGAATATGCACACCAAAAGGCGCGGGACACAATTGTTCTGTTTGCGTCCGAGGTGCCCTACACAACTATCTTCAAGGACAGCGCGCTTCTGGTAAAGCTCCTTTGCAAGAACGGTGACTGTGCGCCAGTAGCACTGCGAAAGTTCCGGACACTCTAGTGTATGAAATAAGGCACTGGACCGATGTCTGATAAGAGTCTGGAGAAAATTATTATAACATTCGAAAAGACAGGTTCTTTTGAAGTGCGATGAGGCAGAGGGAGGAAAGCAGTGAATCTGATGTCTGTCAAAGGTGTGACCACAGCAATGCAGGAGGAATCGATGGGTAGTGCGCAAACATGCATTGCACGGAAAATTGCTCGAACGTTGGACATGTCTGCGAGCACGGTGCATGAAATCCTACGTAACATGCTGCATTGCTATCTACACAAAATCACCTAAGTTCAAGAGTTGCTGCCTGCAGACCTGTCAGCAAGACAAACGTTCGCTCTGGAATTTGTTGCCCGCATTGAAGTGGACAATGAATGGCCATGGAATTTTCTGTGGACAGATAAAGCCCATTCCTGTCTCCAAGGAAACCCTTCAAGATTCTGTTGATGAATTTCTACTTAAAAATTGGTAGCCCGTAAAGGAAATAAAAAAAGTAAAAAATAATTAAGTGTAGTTGCATGGGTGGGATTAAAACTAATGTGTTCATTAATCTTAACACTAATCATAAATACATATTCTGTAATCTTGTGAATAGGCAGTTTAAGTTTTTATATTGGTAACGTCACGTAGCGCTCTGTATGAAAATCACTGGCTGTGCTGTGTGCAGTCTGTGGCTGGTTGGCATTGTTGGAATATTTGCTATTGTAGTGTTGGGCAGTTGGATGTGAACAACGCGTAGCGTTGCGCAGTTGGAGGTGAGTCTCCAGCAGTGGTGGATGTGGGGAGAGAGATGGTAGAATTTTGAGAGCGGACGATCTGGACGTGTGTCCATCAGAAAGAGTAAATTTGTAATATTGGATATCATGAACTGATATATACATGGTTGACTTTTGAACATTATTAAGGTAAATACATTGCTTGCTCTTCATCAAAATCTTTCATTTGCTAACTATGCCTATCAGTAGTTAGTGCCTTCATTAGTTAGAATCTTTTATTTAGCTGGCAGTATTGGCGCTCGCTGTATTGCAGTAGTTCGAGTAACGAAGATTTTTGTGAGGTAAGTGATTCATGAAAGGTATAGGTTATTGTTAGTCAGGGCCATTCTTTTGTAGGGATTATTGAAAGTCAGATTGCGTTGCGCCAAAAAAAATATTGTGTGTCAGTTTAGTGATGATCAGAATAAGTAAAGCGAGAAATGTCTGAGCAATTTCAGTTTTGCTCAGCTGTTTGAAAATCAAATAACGTAACAGGTTTATCAGCACAGTAATTCAATAATTTTTCTAAGGGCATGTTTCATATGTCGACCCTTAGCCGAGAATACCTCACTGGAATCTTCTGATTTTTTCTTGTAGTTTGTGTAATTAGTGTAGCTATTGTTTATTGCTAGCGCGTAATTATAGAGAGAATTTCCTTTGTAGTTGTAGGTTTTGATTGTTTTACAGTAAAACAGTTGTGTCATGCATGGAGATTTGCACGAAGTATTTCGCAGCTACACATGCAATTAACGAGATATTATTTTCAGTGCTATGCTAACGTATTTTCTTGTTTTTGCTCTTCAAATTGTGCTTTTCTTGTTATCGTGTGAAATACGTGATAATTATCGCGTGTGAAAAACGTAACTCCAAAGTAAATTGAGACATGATAGTGACGACGATTGTAGCTTATCAGCACCATTGTGTAATGAATTAAGAGATATTCAACGTAGTAATTTGGTAATTGTGCATAGGGAAATGGAGCGGGTGGCAAATAATGGTGTAGACAGTGAAACAATTAGAGAACAGGGAAGCATTATCGATCGATCGGTCGGCAACAGCTCGCCTCAGGAATCCGAACTGACAGGACACAATCTTGCAAATACTGTAGATTCAGGTTTTGGGTCCTCACCGTTTTCTCAAATAAGTCAAGACACATTTTCTGCTTGTCAAAATGTGAATGTTTCCGGTGCAAATGCACTGCCGAAAAGCATAGAGGAACAGATTCCAGACACTAATACATTATTATTGCAATTAATGCAACAAATGAAACAAAATCAGAAACAAACACAGCAACAGTTAGACACAATGGAACAAAACCAGAGACAAACACAGCAACAGCTTCAAAAGTTAGAATCAATGGAACAAACGCTTGAACAAACACGTGAAGATTTAACTGCAGAGTTACTTAAAATCGAATATAAATGTCAAAAAGTCTGTAATGACGTAAAAACATAAATTTGTGATCATTTTCAACCCATTTTTTCGCGTCATGAAAATGCATTACAATTTCACGAAGCAGCCATAAAGGAACTGCAAACTATTGTTCATGAAAATCACGACACCTTGCAAGCTAAAACTGACTCAGTTGTATCTACCGATTCGGTTACGCAACTTGCAAAAACTCAGAAAAACTTAAAGGATACAGTACATACGATTTGAATACAAATGGACACTCTGAAACATGGTTCAGAAAAACACACTGTGGAAATCGGTTCACTATCGGAGAAAGTAGCCGAACTTTCGGGTCAGTTCACTAACTTATCTACAAAGGTAGATGATGATCTGAATGACACAAGACCCGTAGCCTTCACTGACACAGAAGAGTATGAACAACTTAACAAATTTAAACAAAATCAAAATCAAATTAATACGCAACACAGAAGAGAAATCCAGGAAGTACAAGATCAGTTGGCACAAGTAATACAAGAATTACATATTTCAGAGGACACTCGCGCTCCAATACGTTAAGAGGGACATAGAAATACGGAAAAGCCACAAAATAATAACACAAGGCATTTCGGAAATTATGAAAGAAATTGGCAAAATGCTCCGAATTTTGAGATGGAAGCGCCGACACGACGTAACAATGACCGTTATGTGACTCGCCGTCATGATGGCTTTGACTATAAGCTATTTATTACTACACGTAAATTCAAAACGTTTCCGGCAACGATATTTATCCACAAGCATGGCTTCATCAATTCTCTCATTGTTTTCCTCCCAACTGGTCATTGGAGCACAGATTAGAATTTATGTGTGGCTACTTAGATAAAGAACCAGCTGTAAGAATGCGATCGGTCATTCACGATTGTCACAATGAAGGAGAATTTTATCATGCCTTCCTCTCAGCATATTGGTCTCAAGCTATTCAAGACCGAGTAAAACATAGCATCATAATGATGAAACATTTCGAACAATGTGAATTTTCCAGTCTTGTCAAATATTTTGAAGACATGTTGCATAAGAATCAGTATCTTTCAAACCCATACAGCCCCTCAGAACTCATCCGTATTTGCTTAATCAAATTGCCTGAACATTTACGACATATTATTTTGGCAGGACGTTGCAAAGACGACATTGAAGCTTTTCAGGCAGTGTTACAAGAATTGGAAATTGACACTGACAATAGCGGGACGCGAAAACAGGAACACAGCAATTACAGGTCACATCCGTCACAATTCCGCTATGACAGAAATAATAACTGGACATGACAAGGCTATTCTTACAACGCAAATCGTGACCAAAACAGACACCACCCGTATGACAACCGTTGGCAGAGTAGTAATAATTACAGGGAAAGATCACCTCTCCCCGGTAATGACTATGACAGAGACAATCAGAGAAACAGACAATATGGGAACCGAAATAATTATTATCAAGAGAGACAGAATAACTTCAGACGCAACGGTCCACCGCGCAGTTACGATTCCGGGAGAAATTCTCCACCAGATGACTGACAAGAAAGAAACGATGGAAAATATCGACATAACGACAGACCTGAATGTCATCAGAACTGGCGGGATTCAAACAGAGCAGGGCTCTCTCGACAAGGTGAATTTGTAGATGTTAGATATCCAAATCCCAATAACGACGCGCGCCAACAAAGACACAGTAGGCAATGACTCACACCGCTGGCAGCCACAAAACGTACTTATGAAGCTGATGACGTAGCTGCCGTGGCTAGTAATTACGTAAAAATGGAAGACATTAGGGATATCTTACTCCAAGAACACGACGTAAAACATAACAACATTGCATATCCTGTAATTCACATTACAGTAAATGACGTTAAATTTACGGCAGTACCTGACTCTGGCAGTCCCATTTCAGCAATTAGTGAAACAGCCTTTAGCAAATGCAAGAAATCGAACGATTGCCCCACACTTCCGTTATGTAAGATTAAATTACAAGGTGCAATCGTTGGAAAAAGTGTAGATGTACGCCAAGAAACCAACTTAGAATTCTTTTGTCAAAGCCACAGTTTCTGTATGAACTTTCTTGTTGTTCCATTACTGTCGACGGAAATTATATTGGAAGTAGAATTTTTGAATGAATACAAAGCAATCTTAAACTTTCACGATGCAGAAATAAGTTTAGAGAAAGAAGGTAAGTCAATAGCTTTGAAATTTGAGATTGGCTCTCAAACCATGACGAGGAAATTAATCGGCTTCACCTTCTGTTAGACAACAGTTCGGAATTTTCGACGGAACTTGACACTAACAATCACTCTGCAAGCACTGACAGGGATGATATCGACGAAGTATTTGATACTAATGAGTTAATTCAGAATAAAATTCAAACAATTGAGAATTGTAATGACACTGATAGGCAGGACCTTTTTGAGATTTTACGAGCACATTCCTCAGTTTTTATTCACAAAACAGGAACAATCAAGGGATTTCAATACCAATTTCGTGTTCGTGAGCATACTAAATTTTGTGTTACACCATACGTAATTCCAGCACATTATATGGACCGTGTTAGAACAGAAATACAATCTATGCTTGACGAGGGAATTATTGAGTCTGCAGTAAGCTCATACAACAATCCATTACATGTTGTTGAGAAGAAAAATAGATCGATCAGGCTTGCCTTAGATTCGAGAGAAATCAATACTATCATAATTCCTGGAACATACAGGCCACAAACGTTGGAAGAACTTCTCCAAAATTTTAATGGTGTAAAAGTGTTGTCTTCTATTGATCTCAGATCCAGCTTTTATCAGATTGAACTTCATCCAGAATGTAGAAAATACACAGCTTTTCTTTGTTTCGGCGTTTGTTATCAATTTCGGAAACTTCCTTTTTGTTTGAACATTTCTTCGGCAGCATTCATTCGCCGGCCGCGGTGGTCTAGCGGTTCTAAGCGCTCAGTCCGGAACCGCGCGACTGCTACGGTCGCAGGTTCGAATCCTGCCTCGGGCATGGATGTGTGTGATGTCCTTAGGTTGGTTAGGTTTAAGTAGTTCTAAGTTCTAGGGGACTGATGACCACAGATGTTAAGTCCCATAGTGCTCAGAGCCATTTGAACCATTTGAACCATTTGCAGCATTCATTCGTGGGCTAAATTCCATATTACCTGATTTTTTTTAAAACGTCACATCACCTTATATGTGGACGATATTCTAATAGCAGAAGCCTTATGGGGACGACATAATCGCATCCTCAACAGTTTGTTACGTATTTTTACAGAATCTGGAATTACAGTTAACTTGGAAAAGTCTGACTTCGGTAGGACAAAGGTGAAGTTTTTGGGACACATTATTTCTTCTGAAGGCATTCAGCCGGATCCTGAAAAGTTAAAAGCAATCAGAGCTATTCCAGTTCCATCCACAAAAAAACAAGTCCTCAGTTTTCTTGGTCTCGTAAATTTTTACCGTCGTTTTCTGAATATGCAAATTCTAGTTACACCAAAACTTTGTTCTCTCACTGGAAAAAATACTATTTGGAACTGGGACGAACAGGCACAATTGGAATTCAATTCTTTGAAAGAATCGCTACTTAACGCGCCAATACTAGCTCATTCAGATCTGTCACAAGATTTCTGCCTTAGTACGGATTCATGTAAAGTCGGTCTTGGTGCCCATTTATTTCAAGAAGCCATAGAAAATGACACTACTGTTCAGAAGACCATTGCTTTTGCTAGCCGAGTGCTAACAAAATCTGAAAAAAATTATTCCGTTACTGAATTAGAAGCTCTAGCTATCGTTTGGGCATTTAACAAATTCCGTTTCTTTCTTTCTGGTAAGCACGTAAAAGTATACAGTGATCATCGTGCATTACAATTTCTTATTTCTTCAAAATTAAATCATGACAGGTTAAAACGTTGGGCATTGTTTCTGCAAGAATTCCACTTCACAATAGCCTACAATCCCGGCAAGGAGAACATTGTTGCGGACGGACTGTCACGCGCACAGGCTGAGCTTGAGAAAAGTAACACAGAAGGCAACCTCGAGAAAAATTTCAGTATTCTTTACATTCAGAAAGTCGCCTTTGAAAACTTCATCACCACATCTTTAAAGGACATTGCTCATGAACAAGATAAAGATCCGATTTGAAAAGACATCAAAAGTAAATGGCATGAAAAGACAAACACACACACACACACACAGATTCGGCATTGTTATCTGGTTAGAAACAACATACTCTTCAAACGCTGCACTGTTGATGACAAGCTATGGGTACTTTGCATTCCTGAAAATTTTGTTAATAAGCTCATTTGGTATATTCATTTCAGCTACGCACATTTTGGTCCAAGAAAATGTTATCATATTCTTCGGACGACTTGTTATTTTAACAATATGGAAAAGAGAATTCAAAGAGTCTTGTCTATTTGTAAACTTTGTCAAAAACTAAACCATCTACCATCTCACATCGTGCACCGTTGTTTCCTATCATTCCATCTAAATTAAAAGAATTTGCTGCTGTTGATCTCTTGGGACCCCTTGTCAGAACATCGAATGGATTTTCGTACGTTCTAGTCGCTGTTGAACTTACTTTAAAAATTTGTTTCTTTCACTCCGTAACGTAAAGCCAATGAACGGTCTGTATCCAACACCTTTGTTAATAATTTCTTACGTGAAGTTGGACACGTTAGTAAAGTCATTTCAGATAACGGACCGCAATTCAGATCTGCTGTTTCGCCACGCATGCTCCGGAATCATAAAATCAAACCTGTTTTTATTTCATTGTACTCACCACATTGTAACCAGTCAGAACGGATAACTAAAGAAATCAATAAGCTTTGCAGACTTTATTGTCACAGAAAGCATCAGTATTGGGACAGATATTTACACTTATTTCAAAACGTGCTGAATGAAATGCCTCATGACTCCACTGCTTTACCACATATTCTTGTACTGAAGAATGAAGAACCACCGACCAGAATCAGAGAGCTTGTACCTTTTCCGAATACACGTAAACTTCGACACAAAGACATAATTGATTTGGCTATTAAAAATATAAATTCTGCAGCATACAAAAGAAGAAAACTACACGGTAAAGCAAATGCAAAGAAATTATGTTGGTCAGAGAGTTCTCATTCAAGATCATTCATTGTCACGTAAGAAGAAACACTTGAGTCACAAATTCTTTCTGATTTACAATGGACCTTACAGAATCCGATGTATACTACATGATAACTGCGTTGAAGATGAAACTCTGCGTACTAGGAAGAGTAAAGGATTGCACCACATTTCACATGTAAAACTGTTTATTGAGAGATAATCTGCTTTTTAACTCAGTCTTTGCTATAAAATTTTTCACTTCACGTTACTAGTACGCTTTGTCACACTTAGAAACTGTTAACATGCAACAATGTTTTGAAGTTAACTATCCAGTCTAGAACCTAGGGAACATATTTTGGCAGTAATTACGAATACATTGTTATAGTGAACAGACGTCACAGTGTTACTGTGTGTGTACATTCTTGCTTGTTAGTTGCACTGTTACGTAATGACTATAAGGCTTACATACTTAGAACATATACCGGTACTGATAACGAGATTTTAATGCAACATTTTCATTTACTTGAAAATACATTCTGGATTTAAAGTACTTTCTGAGAGATACCAGATGACACAGTGGTTAGTTTATTTGACAGCTACACTCGCATTGAATGTCGTATTTGGAATGGGATCATGATTTTTAAAGTATGTTTGAGGTAGATGACTTTATTGAATTTTTTGAAATTACTGAAAGAAGCTGCGACGATTTTGAGATGTGATTGAACTGTTATGATGTTATTACTACTACGACAATGTGTATTATGCTGTTGAGGTATGTTTATGATCAATAAGCTGATGCTACCGTATATGAGGAACGTCATTACGTGTTTATATGTATATGAATAGTGAATAGAAGTTAGGGCCTCTGGTTTGTGAAAAAGGATACTGGAAACAGAGAGTTGTACTTTAAGAGTTATGACTTGTATGTCCATGCGTGAATGTATCACAACACTATTATTCATGAGATTTCGTTTCTACGCATTTCTACTGTAATTTTTGGACCTGTGAAATTTTTTTATATGAGACTGTCACTGTAGCGGAAACTGCTGTTGTAAATTTTTGGGTAAGAAAGCTAAGTGACCTTGATGTAATGTGTTGTGGGCGCCCAGCTGCACAAGTCGCATTCTTCTGTAGAAAGCATCGCAAATACGACACACTCATTACTGGAAAACATATGATTATACTGCGGAGCTCGTACTTTGTGCTACTTACTGAAATGCTTATGAATTGATGGGAAATATTCTTACATGTGCACACCTGATTATGACAAGTGTCTTTCTACGAGAGTTGAGAAAATTTGTACTAACTTATGAAATACCACATGGCTATGGAATGATGTTTTTATGCTTTGATTTGTACATAGTTGCTTATTTCATTTGATATCTGGTTTCCAGCTGTGTAGCAGCATTGGTTTCATAAAATAAAATTTAATGTATTTGCTAATGTGAACACTTTCTGTCAACAGATCTGTTAAATAATAATTTTGTGATCCACATTCCTCAAAAAAGGAGCACTTGTAAAGGAAAGACCAATAAGAATGTACTAATAACAGTAACTGCATACATAATTTTCTTTTCAAGTACTTGGTAATTTTTTTTGTAGAATAAGTTGTTGTGGTGCACCACTTTAATGACATAGACATTAAGATGTGAATAGACATTTCCCTTATCTGCATTGTTGTCTTTAGTGTACTATATTTTCTGCTTGTGGGTTTGTCGTGTTTAGATATAAGTTATTGCATTTGCTGCTGCTGTTTGCCAGGCATAGTGCTACTGAATTTCACTTTGTATTACTATGTTAAACCAGTTTTACTACTGATTTATTTTTCTTGTTTGCTGCACATTGCCTTATATTTGTTGTAATATTTCATTTGCTTTGCTAATTTAGATATACTGCTGCTTACTTTGCCAATTTGCATTTTTTTGTCATTGCTGTGTGAATTTTTTTCCTGCTGCATTGCGTCGTCCCTTAGTATATATATCTGAGCTCAGTAGATTTAAGTTAGCTTAAGAGGGGGTAGACTATATAAGAAACTAACTATGAAGAATAGGGAAAGAATACATTGAGAAATTGTAAGAAAAAGATTTGGCCAAAAATGAGTATTGTACAATGGGAAATATTTATTTTGAAAGATGATATGAACAAAACAGTAGGGTTTAGGGACAACAGGCTTAGATAGAATTATTTATTTATTTTATTATTATTATTATTATCATTATTATTATTATGTTCTTTTTTTATTATTATTTTTTTATTTTTGCATGAGCAAATGTTGAAATAAGAGAACAGATCTATGGAATGAATGGGTTGTACTACAGTACCAAACGTCTCACTAAAAACAAACCCTGTCCTTTCCTTTTGTGTTATTCTGCTATGTGTTTGTGTACCCTTGTGTACTTGTGTTTTTACTGTCTTTATGTGTATAGCTAATAAGATTTATGTTCTAGAATTTTTCTAATAGTAAGCTACATTCACTATGATGAGGAATACTGCTATGCTCAAATATAATTTGCATTAATAATATGTTATTTAATTTGTAAAGATGTTTAGACATTATTTTCGAAAGCTATTCCGATCTTTTATTTACTTATGTCATAATTCCTGTAACACTGATGTAGAAATTTATTTCTATTCTTTTGTAAAGCCTGTATTACTACAAATGTTATCTGCATTATTATGTTTTTAATGATGTTTTCTGTACATTTGTAATTGTATTCTCATGTTATAAAATTGTAATTGACCCCAGTTGATCAAATTAAGTAACTTGTATGCATTCATTTCAGTGCACGCATTTCTGTTGGTCATAGTATATGCACAATAAGTGAGAAGTTGGGACTGTTAGTGTTTGCACATGTGTTGATAATTCAGCAAGGGACTGGTTAACAGCATTGCTGGTTCTAAGGAAATTTCAAAAAACTTTTTTTGTGAGTGCACAAGTGGTGGTTCATGGACTTGCTATATTGTCCGCAAGATTCTTTGATGGTAATTGTGCACCTGCGCAGTCGCAAAAGATGGCTGCTGGCCGTCTCTACAAGGACTGCAGTGGGTCTGCACCTTTGAAGGCCGACCAATACCATACTCTGTACAAGGACTACAGTGGGTCTGCTCTGTGATGACCTACCTACCAATATTCTTCAAAACTTCGACTGACTCTGCTGTGGGTTTGCTCTGTTGTGGCCCATTACCTGCCTGCGTGTCAAGAGTCAGCATTGTCTTTCCGTTGACAGGACAACACTACTTCTTCAAGACTGCATGGAAATCCATTACTTGTGTGTGCATTTTCTTTTATTGCTCAGACTTCGAGAAAAAAACTGCAATTACTACTGTGATGCATGATCAGGACTGTCTTTATGGACTGTGAGAAAATTTTTGCTTTTGACCAACAGTTATCAATAAGTGTGTGCATTTGATATCTTTGTTATTGTAATTATGAAAATTTTTTTCAAATCTGTATTGGCCACCGCCCAAAACAATTTGTAACATTTTAGTGGGGAGCATGGGGGCTATGTAAGTAGGCTGTTTAGGTTTTTATGTTGGTAACGTCACGTAGCGCTCTGTATGAAAATCACTGGCTGTGCTATGTGCAATCTGTGGCTGGTTGGCATTGTTGGCATCTTTGCTATTTTAGTGTTGGGCAGTTGGATGTGAACAGCGTGTAGCGTTGTGCAGTTGGAGGTGAGTCGCCAGCAGTGGTGGATGTGGGGAGAGAGACGGTAGAATTTTGAGAGCGGACGATCTGGACGTGTGTCCATCAGAAAGAGTAAATCTGTAATATTGGATATCATGAACTGATATAAATATGATGACTTTTGAACAATATTAAGGTAAATACATTGTCTGTTCTCCATCAAAATCTTTCATTTGCTAACTATGCCTATCAGTAGTTAGTGCCTTCATTAGTTAGAATCTTTTATTTAGCTGGCAGTATTGGCGCACGCTGTATTGCAGTAGTTCGAGTAACGAAGATTTTAGTGAGGTAAGTGATTCATGAAAGGTATAGGTTATTGTTAGTCAGGGCCATTCTTTTGTAGGGATTATTGAAGGTCAGATTGCGTTGCACTAAAAAAAATATTTTGTGTCAGTTTAGTGATGATCAGAATAAGTAAAGAGAAAGGTCTGAGTACGTTCAGTTTTGCTCAGCTGCTTGAAAATCAAATAACCCAAGAGGTTTATCAGCACAGTAATTCAACAATTTTTCTAAGGGGATGTTTCAATCTGACTCGTTCCACATCATTTCGATTAAAGATCAAATGATCTATGGAGTATATAACTAACTAACTAACAGTGTGGACGTGCGGGTAGGATCATTTGTATGCAAGATGGCGCTCCTCCACACTTTGTACAGTCACTGAAGCGAATGCTGCAGAGGCATTTCGGAAGTGCTACAATTATCAGGTGTCATTTCCCTACAGCCTGGCCGTCCAGATCACCTGATCTTAATTCGTGTGACTCGTGTGACTTCTGGCTGTGGGGTTATCTGCAAGATGTCGTGTTCTGTGCTCCAATTACGAACGCAGCTGGATTGAAGGCACCCATTGCACAACGCATTCTGAACGTGACTCCCGAGACACTCCGATTTGTTGTGGAATGCGCTGTTTTTTTATGTCAATTGTGTCACTAAACGATGGGCAGCATATTGAACATGTCATGCGTCACTCTCTCGACAGTCAGAAAGCGATTTCATTTTGCTTTTTATTCGGTTTTTGGCCCAGAACAATTAAAAACCGACGTCATTTCGCTTATTATTCGGTTTTTGGCCCAGAACAATTAATAACTGATGTTATTATGTTTTTATGCGTTTATGGTATTCAATCTGTACGTTGAACAAGCAGTAAAGGGAACTAAAAATTTAAAAAATGGAGAAGAAATTAAAGTTCAGGGAGAAGAAATAAAAACTTCGAGGTCTGCCGATGACATTGTAATACCATCAGAGACAGTACCTGGAAGAGCAGCTGAACGGTATGGACAGCGTCTTGAAAGAAGGATGTAAGATGAACATCAAGAAAAACAAAACAATGGTAATGAGATGTAGTCGAATTAAACTAAATTAGCAAATGAGGGAAAAATATTGGTACATGAGCTTTAATTCTTGGGCAGTAAAATAACTGATGATGGGAAAAGTAGAGAGGATATAAAATGTAGACTGGGAATGGCAAGAAAAGCGTTTCTGAAGAAGCGAAATTTGTTAACATATTAGATCTACAACTTTGCTTCCGCCGTTTTGCAATAGACGGCAGTAGAGGCAAGCTGGGTTCAGATGGTTGGTCATAGGTGTAATGCAATAAGCTTAGATATCTGTAAACATCATGCCATAAAAATATTTGTCGATTTGTGATTGCATCATAAGGTTATTCTCGATTAAGTACGTCTCCTTACGTACCCATTTCTCGCCATTTGCGGGAAGTTTTAATTTTCTGCTTTAACATGAAGAAATCTGCGGCTGTGGCTAGGTAAGGCCGATGGTGATGGAACTATTAGTGGAAGAACGTGCAGAGAATGTTTTCAACGCCTTAAGAACGGTGATTTTGATGTCGAAGACCGGCATGGCGGGGAAGACAGAATATTTTCGTAGCTACTGAAGCAGACGGAGACAGTCACAGGATATCATTATCGAAAGCAATTTATGCGTTCGAGCCCAACACTGAAACACAAACGGTCACAATACAGCGATAGACACGTAAAGGTAATTTTGCAGTAGGTCAGTGCTCGACCCAATGTCGCAAAACCCGTCAAAATATACATGGAAACGTTGCAAGGAGAAGTCCTATACCTCCCGCCGTATTCCCCATACGTTGCTCTCTCTGACTACCACCTTTTTCGATCAGTGGCATACAGTCTGGCTGACCAGCACTTCCAATCATATGACCAAGTGCAAAATTGAATCGATTCATGGATCCCCGCAATATACGCCCAGTTCTTCCGCCACGGGATTCTTATGCTATCCGAAAGATGGGAGAATGTAGTGGCCAGCGATGGACAATACTATCAATCATAATTTTTTTGTAAGTTTTTCACAATGAAGCGCCGATCTTCGAGAGAAAACGGCGGAAGCAAAATTGTAGACCTAGTAGGATATAAATTTAAGTGTTACGAAGTCTTTTATGAAAGTATTTGTCTGGAATATCGTCTTGTACGGAAATGATACGTGGAAAATAAGCACTTCAGCCAATAAAAGAATAGAAGCCTTTGAAATGTGACGCTACAGAATAATTAATGAGGAAGTACTGAATAGAAATGAGGAGAAAAGAAATTTTGCGGTATAACTTGGCTAAAAGAAGAGATTGGTTGATGGATCACATTCTGAGACATCAAAGCAACACTAATTTAGTGTTGCAGGGAAGTGTAAAAAACAAAAAAATCGTAGAGAGAGACCAAGAGATGATTATAGTAAGCAGCTTGAAATGGATGTATGTTGCAGCAGTTATTTGAAGATGAAGAAGCTTTCACAGGACAGAGTAGCGTGGAGGGCTGCATCAAATCAGTCTATGGATTGAAGACCACGAATGTCATTAATATTTTTTTTCTTGTCCAGCATATCGAGCATCTTGATGAAAGTTCCGTAGCTCTAGTATTGATTCAATAAAGTGCTAACACCAGATGCAGTTCTTTTAAAAACCACGTCTAGTTTCGGCCCTCAAACCCATTATCCAGTGATATATGTCAGGCTTCCTGAGAGAACACACAGTCGTATTCATACGTCTTGATGTATGTAACGCCTTGTAAACTGCCAATAATAAGAGAGAAAGTAAATGGATCTAGATAAGTTGGCATATTTCTAGTTAAATGTTGTCTGTACGTCAGCCTTCTCTCTCCTCAAATACCGACTGAGAAGTTAGTGTTTATCATCCGAGCTATCGGCTGCGCGTAATAAATACTGAAATTACCTTGATTTATGGGCCGATTCTTGTATATCAACCCTTGTTAATATTTGATAGGCATGCTCGGCTGTGAAGCACATGGAAACGGCCACGTATATTATCATATTACCCTAAACGATCCAATATTCCCTGATATCAGCGTGCTAGAGCAGATCCCATACGAGGTTGTATTAATGAGTAAGCAACCAAGATTATAAATCCCTCCCCCCTTTTCAACGTGGATTGAAAATATTACAGAATCATTATGTGTGGAGTTTCGACTTTTTCCACAGTCTCATTAAATGATCTGCTTCATAATGCATTAAGAAAGGCATTTTGTACCTTTAATGCTCCTGGCACTTATTCTACTATGATGTTAGCTGAAGAAGCGAAAAAGTGGGAAAACAGAAAAATGTTTGAAAAAATTAATTATTTTGAATAAAACGCCAACACCAGTTGCAATTTTCTTTTTATTTGAGTAACCACGACCAGTTTCGGACCCCAAGGCCATTATCCAGTGGAATGTGTCCTGAGAGAATACAGTACTACTCTGCATGCAACTTATGCCTTCCCACACGATAACGTCTGGACCACCGAAACGATTTCGAAAATGTGTGCATTGCGTGTTCTCACCTCTTGGCATATGAGAACACGGTACGCTCAGCGGCCAACACTGCTGTGACATTATATTCCTTCTCCATGTGCGTCTTTTTCGGGATGCATTTTTTTTAATGATAATGTGCCACTGCATCGAACTATATAGGTGGAGGAGAAGATATTTGGTGAATGAATTGGCCTGCCCATTAACCTGAGTTAAACCCCACCGAGCACATGTGGGCTGTTCCATTTCACATAGAACAGCAGGAAACCTTGCAATTTTTATGTGGGTTCAATTTTATGTCGTCTAAAGTAGACGTTAAGTATCTTTTGCACATTCGCATCTATGATAAGCAAGTGCTTCTGTTTTTTTTTAAAGGGTCAAAGCTATCGTAATTTAATAAAATCTCATGTTTCTGAGACACGTAGTTCAGAAACTATGCAAAGTAAAATTCGAAATAAAATTCAAAACGAAGATAATAAGTACAGTTCGAGGTGGTAGTCATGTGGTATTTTTAGAACTTAAATTTAATCTAATTTCCCGCAGCTCGCCATTTCCATTGACCAGGGTGCTTACATCACACATCTACACAGACAGGGATATACACATGCGTATTGTAATACAGACATGTGCAAAGAGGCAGAATACAGCGCTGCAGTCGACGAGACCTATATAAGACAAGTGTCTGGCGCAGTTGTTATATCGGTTGCTGCTGCTACAACGGCAGGTTATCAAGATATCAGTAAGTCTGAACGTGATGTTAAGGAGTCGGTGCACGAGTGATGGGGCACAGCATCTCCGAGGTAGCGATGAAGTGGGGATTTTCCCGTACGACCATTTCACGAGTGTATCGTGAAGATCAGGAATCCGGTAAAACATTAAACCTCCAACATCGCTGCGGCCGGTAAAAGGTCCTGCAAGAACGGGACCAACGACGACTGCACGACACAAAGCTTTACGCCTCGCTTGGGCCCGTCAACGCCGACATTGGACTGTCCATTACTCGAAACATGTTGCCTGGTCAGACGACTCTCGTTTCAAATTGTATCGAGCGGATGGACATGTACGAGTATGGAGACAGCCTCATGAATCCATGGACCCTGCATGTCACCGTGGGGATGTTCAAGCTGGTGGAGGCTCTGTAATAGTGAGGGGCCTGTGCAGCTGGAGTAATCTGGAACCTCTGCTACATCTAGATATGACTCTGACAGGTGGCACGTACGTAAGCATCCTGTCTGATCGCCTGCATACATTCATGTCCATTGTGCATTCCGACGGACTTAGGAAATCCCAGCAGGACAATGCGACACCCCACACGTCCAGAATTCCTACAGAGTGGCTCCAGGATCACTCACCTGAGTTTAAAAATATTTGCTGGCCACCAAACTCTCCAGACATGAACTTTATTGAGCATATAAGGGATGTCTTGCAACGTGCTGTTCAGAAGAGATCTCCACCCCTCGTACTCTTATGGATTTATGGACAGCCCTGCAGGATTCATGGTGTCAATTACCTCCAGCACTATTCATACATTAGTAGAATCTACGCCACGTCGTGTTGCGGCACTTCTTCGTGCTCGCGGGGGCCCTACACGGCATTAGGCAGGTATACCAGTTTCTTTGACTCTTATACGTCACGCAGACAACACAGGTCATGGACGTAATGTTCATATACTCTGAGGAGCCAAAGAAACTGGTACAGCGACGTAATGGATATATTCACTTATCAGCCAAAGAATCAGGTACACCTACCCGCAAGCAGGCAGAAGTGCTGCAACACTACGTGGCATGGACTCGACTAGTGTCTGAAGTAGTGTCGGAGGGAACTGACACCATGAATCCTGAAGGGCTGTCCATAAATCCGTAAGAGTACGAGGGGGTGGAGATCTCTTCTGAACAGCACGCTGCAAGATATCCCTTATATACTCAATAATGTTCATGTCTGGGGAGTTTGGTGGCAGTGGAAGTGTTTAAATTCCGAAGAGTGTTCCTGGAGCCACGTTGTATCAATTTAGGACGTGTTGGGTGTCGTATTGTTCTGCTGGAATTGCCCAAGCCTGTCTGAATGCACGATGGACATGAATGGTTGCAGGTGATCAGACCAGATGTTACGTACATGTCACCTGTCAGAATCGTATCTAGACGTATCAGGGGTCCCACATCACTCCAACTGCATACGCCCTACAACATTACAGAGCCCCCACCAGCCTGGACAGTCCTCTCCTGACATGCAGGGTCATTGGATTCATGAGGTTGTCTCCATACCTGTGCACGTCTATCCGCTTGATATAATTAGAAACGATACTCATCTGACCAGGCAACATGTTTCCAGTCATCTACAGTCCAATGTCGGTGTAGACGGACCCAGCAAGGCTTAAAGCTTTGTGTCGTGCAGTCATAAAGTGTGCACGAGTGAGTCTTCGGCTCGGAAAGCCTATATCGGTGATGTTTCGTTGAATGGTTCGCACACTGACACTTGTTTATGGCCCAGCACTGAAATCTGGAGCAATTTGCGGAAGGGTTGCATTTCTGTAACGTTGGACGATTCTCTTCATTCGTCGTTGGTTCCGTTCTTGCAGGATCTTTTTGGCCGCAACGATATCGGATATTTGAAGTTTTACCGGATTCGTGATATTCACGATACACTCGTGAAATGGTCGTATGGGGAAATACCCACTTCATCGCTACCTCGGAGATTTTGTGTCCCATCGCTCGTGCACCGACTATAACACCACTGTCAAACTCACTGAAATCCTTAAAACCTGCCATTGTAGCAGCAGTAACCGATGTAACAACTGCGCCAGACGTTTATCTTACATAGAGGTTACCGACCGCAGTGGCGCATTCTGCCTGTTTACAAAAAAATCGTTCAAATACCTCTGAGCACTATGGGACTTAACATCTATGGTCATGAGTCCCCTAGAACTTAGAACTACTCAAACCTAACTAACCTAAGGACATCACACAACACCCAGTCATCACGAGGCAGAGAAAATCCCTGACCCCGCCAGGAATCGAACCCGGGAACGCGTGCATGGGAAGCGAGAACGCTACCGCACGACCAGGAGCTGCGGACGCCTGTTTACATATATCTGTATTTGAATACGCATACCTGTTCCTGTTTCTTAGTTTCAGGTACTGTGCCCTTCTGTTATTTTTTAAAAAAATTTAGACGTCTTGAAACGTTAATGTAACGGTTTTTTTCCTCAGAGGTACCGGTACAGCCTACCGTCACAGATAAAGCCATATGTATACATATATTCGAGCGACATGACCAGCCCACTGCCATTTCAGGTTATTCGTTCTTTCCATTACGACGCTGACCTGTGTTGTCTGCTTGATATTAACTGCTTTCGTTTTTTTCTTTACGTAGCCCAACAATGATCTTTTCTATTCCTCTTTGGATTACTATTTGTTTTCTGATAATGAACCCAAGTAATGTCCATGTCTCACAGCTGTAAGCTGGTCATTTTACAATGGTCAAAAACCGATTTTTTAAGCTTGGCCGAAATTTTGGGCCTCAAAACTGAGGTGTGTCTTCCATAAGCTTGTCAGCCTAATTAATTTAATATGTCGAAATTATATATATATATATATATATATATATATATATATATATACATATATATATATAAAACCCTCAATGACTTAACGTGCAGGAACACAATACAGTAGTTCACATAGACATAGTGGATGTCACACAGTGGGTACATTACTGTGAACAATCGCATCCCTCTTGTCACATTCGTAAATTACACATGGCATCAACGATATTACCTTCTAAGTTAAATTACTTTCTCTATATCACTTTGTCACTTCTTATTACTTCATTTCTTTCATCAAATGGAAGAGTTGTCCTTGTTATATATTCATCTGACACATTCTTCATCCACTGTGGACATAGTAATTGTCTCCTATAGACAATCTCTCTTCATTATCATCAGTCGGTGGTGGATCTAAATACACACATCACCCTGTTATTCTGTAACATAAAAAGTGATGTCACTTTGCGCGACCGTTCCATTCAGCTTTGCACTGACTACTTCGCTCCATCCCCTATTTTCTCGTTACGACTTCCTCATAGCACACAAAGATACAATAAGCACAGCCCTTGCCTCGCAACTAGCAAAACAACAAAATCTCCCTCTAGACATCAGGCGCTTCCCGGAGTCCTTAGTATCACATCATCTTACAAGGGGAGGCCGCCAATTGTGAAATTCAGATTCGATTCATACTGCGCATAATAAAAGCTCATGGCCAGAGGTGTAATGTGGCAAAGCACCAAGATGCACTTCTCAGCCGTTGTCGAGAAAATCGACAGTTAAAAGAAACCGTTGCGGTGAAATACTCTGTATGATTAATAATTTTCTACAGAGTCGTGGCGCAGCGGTAAGCGCTCGGGTTCGTAATCCGAAGGTCGCCGTATCGAATCTCGCGCCATGCAACCTTCTTTTTTTTTTTAGTATTTGTTTTTTTTGTAATTTATATATATATATATATATATATATATATATATATAATTCCCGGCAATCAGTTGCAACAATTATGCATATAATAAGTTGTTGAAAGTCGTTTGTCGTGGAAAAACTGGCGACTTCGAACATCATTATGTTTTCCGCAAACAAAGTTGTATTTCACAAATGTTATTAATTATCTTCATAATGTTATCCACGTATAGTTAACGGAAGACGTAGGAACGATATTCCGAAACGAATACGTATAGCGTAAGTCAAACGTTCGAATTAGAATAGAGACACCACAAACACAAATTTGCTGTGGCAGGTATGAAATATAAACTCCGTTACTCGCTCGTTACACTTGAAGGACAGATGTTGAATGGGCCGAAACGAGCCGCCGCATAACAGCGTAGTTGCGTGCTAACTTCGAAAGAAGGTAGATGCGGTCCCTAGCGCAACTTATAACATCGTCGAAAATCAGTGCGGATGGGAGAGCTTTGGTACACCCTGTTAAAAAAAAGGGAAAAATGGAGGCGGTACAATTGGAGAGCGATCCGCCTTCACCAACATGCATAAGCAATTCATTAATAGTAGACATATATATATATATATATATATATATATATATATATATATATATATATATATATATATATATTTGAATTACAAAAAACTAATAATAAAAAAAAAGTTGCATGGCGCGAGATTCGATCCGGCGACCTTCGGATTACGAACCCGAGCGCTTACCGCTGCGCCAAAACGCTGTAGAAAATTATTAATCGTAGAGTGTATTTCACCGCAACGGTTTCTTTTAACTGTCGATTTTCTCGACAACGGCTGAGAAGTGCATCTTGGTGCTTTGCCACATTACACCTTTGGCCATGAGCTTTTATTATGTGCAGTATGAATCGAATCTGAATTTCACAATTGGCGGCCTCCCCTTGTTAGCCTTAATATGCCTCTATCTGGGAACTCCTATTTCTCCTCACCTCCCTATTTCCCCACATTGTTTCCTGCAATGACCACGAACTCCAAACGTTCGACAAAACACAGCGGTTCATAGAAGTACGCGTAATATTCAGCAGCTTTCTTAAGTACCATTCGTAAGACTGATTATTTCTCGCTTTCCTTCGAGCGCAGTGCTTATGCAACATGTTCAGTCTCCTTAATCTACAAGTGCCATCATCACCTACCACACGTCAGATATCCAGCAACAATATTTCCAACATGACCTTAATTTACTATTATGGAGGAGTAAGTAATCGTGATTATGTACAGGGTGACAATTATTAAATAATATGAAAAAAAAAACATAAATCAGTTACAAACTACGGCGTGCACGCACTTTATTCAACATGTAAACGTCATTACAGACATTCGGATTTAGGTTACGACATGTTCGATATGCCTGCCATCATTCGCGATGATGTGATGTGGCTCAGACGAATAGCGAAATTCTGCATGACCCGCTGAAGTGTCGGAATATCGATGCTCTCGATGACCTCCCGAATGACTGTTTTCAGCTCAGCAATGGTTGTGGAGTTGTTGCTGTACACCTTGTCTTTAATATAGCCCAACAAAAAGGAGTCGCATATGTTCAGATCCGGAAAATAGGCGGCTAATCGAGGCCCATGCCAGTAGCCTCTGGGTACCCCAGAGCCAGAATGCGGTCGCAAAGTGCCCCTACAGGACATCAAACACTCTCCTACTTCGATGGGGTCGAGCTCCGTCTTGTACGAACCACATCTTGTCGAAATAAGGGTCAGTTTGGATAGCTTCCAGAGCCTTCACGTACCATTCAGTAGTCACCATGCCATCAAGGAATATCGCACCGATTATTCCGCGACTGGACATTGCACAACACAGTCACCCGTTGAGGGTTAAGAGACGCCTCGATTGCGAAATTCAGATTCTCAGTCTCTCAAATGTGCCAATTTTGCTTATAAACGGACCCGTCCAGATACAAATCACTGACAACAAGGCGTGTGTGCATGCGCAATACTTATTATCATCATACCTCGCGACTAACGTGCAGTTTGAACGTCCTAACGCAAACCGTTCAGAAGTTATGATGATTTTATTTTATATATCTTAATAATTGTCGCCCTGTATCAACTAGATGTAATCAAATGCCCAATCGGCATCATGCCTATAAAGATTTTTCACATTTCAGATATTGTGCACACCTCAAGATCGTTTTGATCGAAGGGTGTCTACTTCAACGGCGTTATGGTGCACTATCCTCCGTAGTCGAAACTGTCCGAAATAAATGTAAAAAAAATTATTACATAGAAATTTCTGCTCCTTAGATAATTAGTGTACTTTCGCCAAAACTCTCTTTCCTGTTTAGTATCCCTTCGTGTACCATTCAGTCACTCTTGGTTCAGATCTACATTCAATTCCATTTTTCGTACCAAAATTTCATCGTTGAATCGCCTATTACGAGGAAAGCCATTACTTTTAGTCAAACAGTCCGCGGCTCAGTTTGTAATGCGCGTCAAACGTACGTCTTCTGTCTCAAAACATATCATATCTCTGTCCTGGCGACATTCCATCGTGTCCACGGCCACTTTTCAGTGGACGTCATCCATGGTTTCTTCGTGATCACATCGTCTTGTATTTGTGTGACCATACATTTCCCCCTGTTTTCCCCCTGTCATCAAATAGCCAGAAATGTGACTTGCAACTCCATGGTACTAAAAACAAAGAGAAACAGCTTAAAGGGTTGAAAACAATTAAGTCGCCAGGTCCAGATGTAATCCCAATTTGGTTTTTACAAAGAGTACTCTACGGCATTGGCCCCTTACTTAGCTTGCATTTATCGTGAATCTCTCGCCCAGTGCGTAATCCAAAAAACGTAGTTGACTCCTGTACGAAATAAAGATAAAATAACACATCTGAAAAATTACTGACCAATATCCTTAACACTGGTTTGCTGTAGATTTCTTGAACATATTCAGAGTTCATACATAACAAATTTCCCAGAGATGGGAAAGCTTATGTCCACGAATCAGCACGGCTTTAGAAAATATCGCTCGTGCGAAAATCAGCTGGCTCTTTTCTCACGTGATACACTACGAATTATGGATGGAGGGCAACAGGCAGATTCCATATCCCTAGATTTCTGAAAAGCATATGTCACTGTGCCCCTGCAGACTGTTAACGAAAGTACGAGAGCATGAAATAGGTTCCCAGATGTGTGAGTGGCTCGTAGACTTGTTAAGTAATAGAACCCAGTATGTTGGCATCGATGGCGAGTGTTCATCAGAGACAAGGGTATCGTCAGGAGGGCCCCAGGGAAGTATGATACTATAAATGTAGAAAAATGCAAGTTAATGCGGATGAGTAGGAAAAACAAACCCGTAATATTTGGATACAGTGTTGGTAGTGTCCTGCTTGACAAGTCACGTCGATTAAATATCTGGGTGTAACGGTGCAAAGCGAAATGAAATGGAACGAGCTGTGAGGATCATGGTGGGGAAGGAGAACGGTCGACTCCGGTTTTTGTGAGAATTTTAGGAAAGTGTGGGTCACCTGTAAAGGAGACTACATATAGGATGCTATTGCGACCTATATTTAAGCACTACTCGAGTGTTTGGAATCTGCACCAGATTGGATTAATGTAAGACATCGAAGCATTTCGGAGACGGATTTCTTGATCTGTTACCAGTAGGTTCGAACAACATGAAAGTATTACAGATATCCTTGGGGAACTGAAATGGGAATCCCTGGAGGGAAGGTGACGTTCTTTTCGAGGAACGCTACTGAGAAAATTTAGGGCACCGGCATTTGAAGCTGGCTTCAGAATGATTCTAATGCCGCAACATACATTTCGCATAAAGACCATCAACAACTTCTCCATTGGAGCAGTGAATAAATGCACTTTCAGTAACGGTCTTCCTAGCCTATAAGCTCTCCCGTGTCTCCTTGTTGTTTTCTTTTGCTTCTTCTGCTTTGTTTATGATCTCTGCTCTCGATTGATCTATTGATTTATCGTTTATATTCTGGATCTTACCTCCGCAATCTCATGATGAAGAGACCTTGTAGCACCTCGGCTTTCCACAATTATGGAGTGCACCCGAGCATCATACTCCTCAAACTTTCTATGGATTCCTTGAATTTCTTTTCTCTCCCCCTCAAATTTCCTATAGAGCATTTTTTCCTTTTCTTCGAATTTCATATCGAACCATTTTTACTGTGCCTCTAACTTTTTGTTGATTCCCTTGAAACCTTCCTCTACCATTACCAGAAACGTATTAAAGCCGAGAGGTAGAGGAACAGGTCTCGCTTCATTGGCTACTGCACCATCGTCTAAATCATCCAGATTACTCTATTTGTTGGATACAATCTCAATCTCCCCTCGCAGAAATGCAACTTCATCCTCTCTGATCATTGTAATGCCACTATCTGATACCTCTAAATCTAATCCCCACTCACTGTTGTTCCGGCCATAAATTTAGATCACGCTATTTCACTCATCCTTTTTTGTTTTATCTCGAATTACATCTGTATACTTTGGTTTACTGTTATACGTGCATGATACAACAACTACTTACAGTTCCACTGTGTTTATTTGACAAATTTCTGTACAAAATTCACACATACGTTATTAATGATTTTATTTAAACTCACTGTAAGAAAATGAGATATAACAATCCAAAAGAACTAATAATACATTTAAAGAAACACTTCAAAAGGGACAAAACAACAGCATAGAATGAAGCTGAACAACAGCAAGGAAAAAATGACTACTGAAGTTGAAAAAAAGTAGCACATGCAACCATCTACTAGTTTTTCCGAAAGTCTCACTCTACACTGTAAGAATTATTCTGGCAACGTCGCCACATGAAAAGAGGGTGTCTTGAGCCATATTGGACACGTTCTAGGTCATGGTTATAAAAGAGGTAATATCTTGAATTATTGGATCGTCAAGAATAATATACATTGTGGTGTCACCGCC
The DNA here is from genome assembly GCF_021461395.2 of Schistocerca americana. Classification (NCBI taxonomy): domain Eukaryota; kingdom Metazoa; phylum Arthropoda; class Insecta; order Orthoptera; family Acrididae; genus Schistocerca; species Schistocerca americana. The sequence goes on along the minus strand of NC_060130.1, from coordinate 849,861,646 downwards.
AGACACCACACTTGCTAGGTGGTAGCCTTTAAATCGGCCGCAGTCCATTAGTATACGCCGGACCCGCGTGTCGCCACTGTCAGTAATTGCAGACCGAGCGCCGCCACACGGCAGGTCTAGAGAGACGTACTAGCACTCGCCCCAGTTGTACAGCCGACGTTCATAGCAATGGTTCACTGACAAATACGCTCTCATTTGCCGAGACGATAGTTAGCATAGCCTTCAGCTACATTTGCTACGACCTAGCAAGGCGCCGTATTCAATTGATAATTAATATTATGAAGCATGTACCGTAACGAGAGATGTTCTACAATTGTGGATTAAAGTTAAGTATTCTACCAGTTACCTCCTGTTTTGCTAGTCTTATTTCTCTGACCTGTTCCAGACCTCACGCCAGTCAGCGTGTAATTAAACGCGTGCATTTCGGCCTCCTCTAGAAACACAGTGTTGGCTCTTCTGCCAACTCTACATACATGGCTAAGGAACATGAACAAGGTCGCGGCTATCGCTAGGATAATATACGTGGCTGTCTCCATCAGCTTCAGAGCCCATCATGCCTATCAAATATTAATATGTGTTCACATACAAGGACTGGTCTATAAATCAAGGCAACTTCAATATTTATTACGTGCAACAGATAACTCAGATTATAAAGATTAACTTCTTGACAGGCATTTGAGGAGAAGGTTGGCTGATATACAGACAGAAAGTGACTAGGGAATATGTTAACTTGGCTTGAACGATTTTCTTTCTGTCTATTGTCAGTTTCTTAGGTGCCACGTACGTCATGGTGGATGAACGCTTTATGAAGTAGGTGGGAATTAAGGAGGCGCAGCTTTGGGAGTGCTTTAGAATATCAAAAAGTTCAGAAATCAACCATAGATTTATTAATTTAAGAAAGGCATTTCACTTCTATAAATTTCGCTATTAGGCGTTCATGGGGTTTTAGAAAGAACATAATTTTTATAAGCATCAATAAGCTACAATTAAATTTCTCCTGAGCAAGACAGTCATATTAATAAACTGAAAGGGTAACTGAGAACATACAACCTAACAAAGCCCAGCTTTTGGATGATGGGAGGCCACGATAAGGGAAACACAGGAAGAAATCAAATCACACGTGTATCTTTTTTGTGAAAGAAAACATTCCTTTATTCGTTGTGAATTTGGACAATATCGACACTAGGTCAGTTTCAAGCACCTGCAAAAGAATACATCAACATGGACGAGTTTCACTAAATATGAAAATGACACACAATCTTTGGGGCGGGGTGAACACGTGATGGGCTGAAGGCCAAATTCGTTCTAACTCCAAGAAAAAAAAAAGTGAAGTAATGGAAATAATTGCCTCGTGTAGGAGTTCTTCTGTTTCTACATACTATAATCTTTCTTTTGAGGAACACAAATTCACTGTAGCAAGCAACATCTGAACATGTGGTGAAGTTAACAGTCAAGTGGCGCCATGATGAACACAAAGACAACTCATCAAGAATATCTGAAAATAACAGTTTTCAAATTAACAAGCAGAGTATAATGGAGGGGAAGCGCATGAGATACCACTACAATTTTGATATTACAACATTCTATAGCAAAACGGCCACATCCGGTGGAGCTGCGACTGGAACAAAGGGTCCCATCTCAAGTTTGCACAGCTACACGAAATGAAGCAAATAAAAAGATAAGTGATACTCTAGAATCAACTTAAGCATTCATAGAGCTTACCATTTCATTGTAGGAATAGGAGCTACATAAAACCGAAAAAGATCCATCAAATATATCGCAGAATCTCTATCACACTTCACATTTAGAAAATGAGAACCTCGATTATACTCTCTACCTGCTGGTCTTTTACGCAAAAACGTCGTACGGCAGGAAACAGTAGTTTAGTAAACTTATCGCACTGCATTACATGCTTTTATCGACTGAAGGTCCCGAGTTTGTGTACCATGCATTACGGAAACCTCTCGTTTCATTCATGTGGTTTACAAGAGGTTTAGATGCAGTTAATCTATTACGAATGTTATGATTAACCCGTTTCTGCTTCATTATTTTTTCTGATATTCTGTGCCCATGAGACATACCAAACTTAAGAGTAATTTTTTTGGCAGTCGTCATTTTCTTAGAGACAAAAAGCCTCTTTAATGCCTCTTTTTATCAGGAGATAATTTTATTTTTTCTTTCACAATTGCGCTTAGCAGATGCACATCCGGTAATTAAGTAAGCACTTTAGTTGAGCTACAATTCCAATATTCGTGATTTATGCGATAAGAGATTTTCAAATGAGGGAACTAGATTGTTTTTCATATTTACAGTCACGAATGAGCTACGTAATCAGTTTTGAGAAATCAACTTACAATCATAGTATTTTCACAGTACTGTGTGTTTCAGTTTTTAATACAGACGAGTGCTATAAAACCAGATATTTGGTTTTAGTTCTGGAACATTCTGGACAAACAGCTTCAAAATATGGGGTATTTTGAGAACTTTTCAACAATATTTATTATTCAATGTTGGCCTACGTCATTACCAACATGTTCCTTTTCTCAAAAAACAAGCGTAAAGTGTAAACACGATAACAGGCAAAAAAAAAAAAAAACCTTCACAAAGTCTTCAAGGACTGAAATCTAGTCAGAAATGAGTCAGATATAAACTTACATATGAATTCAACAACGTGCCAGAACATGTCACATGTCTTATGACTAAAGTGCTGGAGCTTAAGATAGAATTAACAAGAAACGAGATGACACAGAATTAACTAGACTCTTATCTTCGTTTTATGTTATTTTGTGGATAATATTAGCTCTGCAGTGCAATAGTATTTCATAATGTTAAATCATTTCACTGCACTACAGTTAAAAAATGCACACGGCTGACCATTAAAGCTATAATGTCAGAAATGTCAGCAAAAACCAAATTTTATTTATTTTTTCGTACACAGTATAGTTGGAAGACTGTATAACTTTAGGTCATTTGAGAATGAACAGGCCGCCCCCTGTGGCAGCAGCGACGTCTCTCCCGTGGCTGGGTATCCATCATCTGTGCTTGGATAATTGACGGGGATGTATTATTCCGTGCTGCTTCCGCTCTCTACCAACGTTAATTAACCTTGTTCAAATATAGCCTGCCGGTGTGGCCGTGCGGTTCTAGGCGCTTCAGTCTGGAACTGCGTGACCGCTACGGTCGCAGGTTCGAATCCTGCCTCGGGCATGGATGTGTGTGATGTCCTTAGGTTAGTTAGATTTAAGTAGTTTTAAGTTCTAGGGGACTGATGACCAAGGATGTTAAGTCCCATAGTGCTCAGAGCCATTTTGTTCAAATATAACGTCACAGAGATCGCCAAATTAAGGCACAGGACCTGCCTTTAATAGCTCAGATATGCAACGGCTGCTGTACGAACTAACCGGATGCGATTGTGTTGTGCGCTTAATGGCAAGGCAGCAGCTGGGCCCGTATGACGATGGCGCATGCAGTCTGGCAACGTACACTCCCGCTGTCTGCGCGCCCCTCACTGTTACCGCGTGAAGGGAAACAGCTACAGCGGTCTCTGTGGTACTCCAGACGTATGTTTGTAAACTTTTTATGCTGTAATCGAGCCTATTTCCCGCCCCGAGGTGCTTAATGTGCCTGTAAGATCACATACGGCAGAGAAAACAATGTGTCTGTCCTCTCAGGCGGCAGTCGCGTGGGGCCGTTGAGATTCCACTTGGCTGTTAGTATGGTCCTCCTCTACCATAAATGAGGCCGTCTTGACCTCGTGAGGGGACCTTCCTATCGGATTAGATTATAGAAGCCTACGTCTCGGTCAAGATAGCCGTGCGTGATAAAGCGGCGCTTTCGGGCTTGGCATATGTGTCGGTCCAGCATCGAATCCGCCTAAGGGTTTAACGACGAGGGTCGGTGTGCCGGCCAGCCTGGATGTGGTTTCTAGGCGGCTTCCCATCTCCCATTAAGTGAATAGCAGATTGGTTCCCAAGTCTCGCTGTAAGATCGCATTTTATTACAGAAATAACTGTGTCAGATGCTGCGCTGTGCATCGGAACCAACGATGTTACTCCTTGCATAAGAAACGCGAACATTATCATTGCATTATCTCTGTTGTTGAATGTAATGTTAATGACAAAGATTTTGTTCTTGCTCTGATAAAGACGAGCGAACTTTTAATTTTCAATATTACTTATTACAACTCAATATTAAAAGTTGTATTCACGGAAGAAGTAGCGAGGGCTCGTCTCTGATAAATAATTAGGTGAGACTCGAAAGTAAATATTACTCTGTCATTCTAATTACTAGAGAAAGTTTCAGCTACACTACGTCGACGTGATGTTGGGAACACGAAACCTGCCACAGCACTTCACCAACATATTACCACACGGCAAAATACACAAACAAGGCGAGTTTAGTTTCTATGGACATTTAAACACACCATTTGAAAACCAAGAATACGTTCTACTCTTGTTTATAGAACCATAAAATACCAAAAAATAACAATATACCGCCTCCGTTATACGATTCACATTTAGAAAACTTTCGGTCACTTTCACACAAATAAGACTACGCGCAGACAATTGGTGTGCACATATTCCGTTGCTGGGGTAACGGGGTAGCGACAGGAAAGGTGTCTGGCCACCCCTTACATGAACCATGCCAAATCCGCTACTAACCATGCCGACTCTGCCCTGATCCGGGACAAAGGCACAAGAGATTAAAAAAAAAGCCCTGTGTGTTAGCCACAAGTTATTTTATGAAAACTGATTACCTGTTTCGGCTTTGCAACCATCATCAGACCTAAAACGAGAAAGCCGGCCGCGGTGCGAGCCGCAATATCGCTGAACAATAAACCGTAGTCTCGATAGACCACCATATTTCAGGCGCTCTCTTGCTTGGTGTGTCTGCGACGACAGACTCAAAGTCTGCTAGTGATATTTAGTTGAAAGTAAACAAAGCCCATGCAAAAACTTCGTCTTTTACATTACATTAGCGGTATTCCACAGATCCCACGCAGAGCAGTCTTCGGGACGTACGAAGAAGTCAACGATATAGAGCGCTGTCCACTGAAATTGTAGCACTATTAAGGTGGCGTCGAACAAACGTCAAATAGACATGAAGTTTACCACATACCTAGATATTCAGCTGACTATCATTCCAAGGCAGCTACATTCTGTATGCAAAGAAAGATTGCCCAGTGCACTTCTCATTCAGAAATCGCATTTGCATGTTGGTTGTTTGTGAGATGCTTCGTGTAAGAAGGTGAAATGTCTACCATCAAATGTCGAATTTCGAAACTGGCAGGATCGCAGCCTGTCGATAATGCATAATGCTGGCTCACGTTGGTCAGAATTCCAGAACTGTCATGCGAATATCGAATAAGTGCCTCAGGAGGGACTTACTATACGAGAACGGGCATATGATTAGTGAAACTAAACAGTTCGAGTTTCTAGGTGTTCAGATAGATAGTAAACTGTCGTGGAAAGCCCACTGTCAGGATCTTGTTCAAAGACTTAATTCTCCCATTTTTACTATTCGAACAGTATCTGAAGTGAGTGATCGTTCGACACGAAAATTATTCTAGTTTGCTTATTTTCATTCGCTTATTTCGTATGGTATTATATTTTTGGGTAACTCTTCCCATTCTCAAAGGATATTTTTGGTTTAGAAACTGGCGGTTCGGGTAATAAGTAGTGTAAGTTCACGAACCTCTTGTCGACCCCTGTTCACGAGTCTCGATATTTTGACATAATATATATATATATATATATATATATATATATATATATATATATATATATATTCATTACTGTCATTTCTTGTTAACAATATTAGCTTATTCCCAAGAATAACGGTGTGGCCAAGCGGTTAAAGGCGCTACAGTCTGGAACCGCGCGACCGCTACGGTCGCAGGTTCGAATCCAGCCTCGGGCATGGATGTGTGTGATGTCCTTAGGTTAGTTAGTTTTAAGTAGTCCTAAGTTCTAGGGGACTGATGACCTCAGTTGTTAAGTCCCATAGTGCTCAGAGCTATCTATCTGAACCCAAGAATAAGCAGCTTTCACTGTGTTAATGCTCGGCAGAAATCAAACCTGCATTTGTATCGGACTTCCTTAACTCTTGTGCAGAAATGTGTGCAGTATAATGCTGCATCCATTTTCGATAAGCTACCACTCGAATTGAAAAATCTTAGGAGTAATCCACGCGCTTTCAAATCGAAACTGAAGAAATTCCTCATGGGTCACTCCTTCTATTCTGTCGAGGAGTTTCTTGAAAAATTTAGCTGATTCTTGGTGTATTGTTGATTGAGTTTGCTTCAACATATGGACTGACTTTTTTCGGGTTCATGAACATTTTATTTTTACCTGTTATTACTTTTATGTTGTAATCCCATGTACTGACACGTTCCATGACCTCGGAGATTTGCTCCTCAATTTGGTTCTACGGAAATTGACGTATAAGTAAATAATAAATAAAAAGCAAACTATGCTGACACTCGGCGTGGTAGCTGGTGGGAGCGACCATAAAGGCATTTCCCATTTATAGTTGCTCCCATCAGCCACCGCACCGAGCACCAACTTATACTGATGAGTGATGAGCCAAAACATTATGGCCACCTGATTAATAACTTGTTTGGCCGTCTTTGGTACGAAATGCATCACTGATTCTGCATATCAGGGATAAGACAGTTTGTTGGTAGGGCTGTAGATGTATGTGGCATTAGATGTCTACGCACAGATCATGTAATTCGCGTAAATAACGAACCGCTAATTTGTGTACTCGGTGATGACGTCCGATAGCGATCCAGATGGGTTCGATAGATTTTACATCAGGCAAATGTGGTCGGCGAGACATCAACGTGAGTTCACTATAATGCTCCTCAAGCCACTGTAGCACGGATCTGGACCTGAGATACAGACAATTCCACCGCTGAAAAATGGCTTCGCCGTCGGGGAAGACATCAAGCATGAAGCGATGCTGGTGGTTTGCAGGTCTCAGTGTGCCTTCTATTACTACCACAGGTCCCATGCAACCGCACGAGCTGTCTCCCATAGCATAATACTGCTCCCACTAGCCTGCGTCCGTGCGAGCTGCGCGTTTCGAGCCGCCGTTCACCTCGATGACGGCGTTTGTGTAGACCTAGTGCAGCAAAGAATGTGATTCACCGAAGAGCCAACAAGTTTCCATCGATCGACGGTAGAATCCCGATGGACTCGTGCCCAGTTCAGTCGCAATTAGCGATGTCGTTGGGTCAGGATGTGAAGACGCAGGGATGGTCTGCTGCGGAGCTTCATGTTCAACAATGTACGATGAACGGTGTGGTCCGAAAAACTTGTGCGTGTAGAAGAATGAGCTCCATTATTCGTATTATTTTGTTGAGTCCCTAGAGGGAGTACAGATGGCAGTGAAAACAGAAAGCTCTGTCTACTAAATCACAGTTCCGATGAGGACGAAGACATGTTTTTGCTTACTTGGTACACACTTTCTTCCAGAAACTTGTGCCAGGTAACAAAGTGCTGTTAAAGCGAGGCAGCAAATTCGATAAGGCGACGGCGGCGGGGGAGAGTTAGACAAGGAGGAGGTGGAGGAGGTGGAGGAGGCTGAGGGACGCCGATCAATACGGGACCAGCTCCGTCCGCAGCCCTTCCCTTCCCTTCTATTCATATGCCGGTTAAAGCTGCTGTCTCCAGTCTGCTTCCCAGTGAAACTCGATTTGGACCACTCGAGTTTCATCTTGGACTAGCTCGGCGCCATTATTTCCAGCCACATTCATTTGTCTTCTCGAAGTAATCTCAATGACGAGGGATCACCAACAGATGCGTAAATAATATTTATGCAGGATGTTCGAATTACCTTACGTAACTGTATGACTGAACATTGGCGGTTTCAGTAGTGGCAGAGAAACCAGATAAAGATGACGGCAGGAAAGTGTTAGGCACTTAATTGTGAATTGCAGAATAATCATGTAGATATAGATGTAGACATAAAATTAGCTCCGGGCGTCCCGCAAGGCAGTTTTAAGAGACCAACGCTGTTCAAAATATACTGAGTGTACACTGAGTTGACAAAAGTCATCGGATAGAGATAACCACATATACAGATGGCAGTAGTATCGCATACACAAAGTATAAAGGGGCAGTGCTTTGGCGAACTCAGGTGATTCTTGTGAAATTGCGACGTCATTATGGCCGCACGATGGGAATTAACAGACTTTGAACGCGGAATGGCCAGAGTGTCAAAAGTGTGCCGAGAATACCAAATTTCAGACATTACCTCTCACCGCGTACAACGCAGTGGCCGATGGCCTTCACTTAACGACCGAGAGAAGCGGCGTTTGCGTAGAGTTGTCAGTGCCGACAGACAAACACCATTGCAGGCATGAATGAGGGACGTACGACGAACGTATCAGTTAGGGCAGTGCGGCAAAATTAGGCATTAATGGGCAATGGCAGCAGACGACCGTCGCGTGCGCCTTTGTTAACAGAACTACATCGCCCGCAGCGCCTCTCCTGGGCTCGTGACCGTATCGGTTGGACACAGACGACTGGAAAACCGTGGCCTGGTCAGATGAGTCCCGATTTCAGTTTGTAAGAGCTGATGGTAGGATTCGAGTGTGGCGCAGACCCTACGAAGCCGTTGACCCAAGTTGTCGACAAGGCATCGTGAAAGCTGGTGGTGGCTACATGGTGGTGTGGGTTGTGTTTATATGGAATGTATCGGGTCCTCTGTGCCGATTGAACCGATAATTGACTGGAAATGTTTATGTGCGGCTACTTGGAGGCAATCTACAGCCATTCATAGACTTTATGTTTCCAATCAAGCTCGTGCACAAAATTCTGCACTGGCAACACTTTCGCAATTATGGACGGCTATAGAAGCAATATGGCTCAATATTTCTGCAGGGGACTTCGAACGAATTGTTAAGTTCATGTCGCGTCGATTTGTAGCACCACGCCGGGCAAAGGGAAGTCCGACACGTTATTAGGAGGTATCACATGACTTTTGTTACCTCGTTGTATGTTCGATGGAATGTAAAATTGACTTGAGGAACACATGGAGAACAGGAACTTATATCCATAAACAGCAACCAATGACGCTATAGAGCGTCGAAATTGAAAGGGCGATCGTGTGGCCATTAGGCTTAATCCTACTTTTTGGAGCCGCAGATTTCTGCAAGTGATTCGAAGAGAGCGTCATTGCTTGGAGACTGATAGTCAACATTAATTTTAAAACTAACTTGGCATGAACAACATTTAATTACACAATAAAAAATAAGAAGTTACTTGTGATGTGCTTCTTCGAGTGTTGACTTTTATTGTGAGTTGTTTGTATTCTGGCAGACGAATGATGAGTGAAATTCGCATAAGTTCTCTTAAATGTTAATTTGTTAGTACAGATTAAAATTTTATTTAATGAAACTGAATACTGAGTGCACTGATTTACACACAAGTTTTCCCCAAAATTGAAGTCCGTTGGCACGATATTTGGTTAAGGGATATTGTTCGCCGGCCCCTGTGGCCGAGCGGTTCTAGGCGCTTCAGTCTGGAACCGCGCTGCTGCTACGGTCGCAGGTTCGAATCCTGCCTCGGGCATGGATGTGTGTGATGTCCTTAGGTTAGTTAGGTTTAAGTAGTTCTAAGTTCTAGGGGGACTAACGACCTCAGATGTTAAGTCCCATTTTTTGATATTGTTCTTCTGGAGCCTGCATCCAAAATTCAGTAGATGAACAACTAGTTCGTTTCAGTCCTTTCAGTCCTAGGATCCTAGGACCTTTTTTTAGTTTTAAAAATTCGAACTCTAAAGCTGCTGAAACCTTCATAATTAGGGGTGAAGTGTGACAACCATACCCACAAAACCAGTAGCAAACGGACTTTTCAGTAATGCATATGAAGGTTTAAGTGTCTTTAAAAAAAGTCTCGAATACTGCCATTCGTTTCTTCAGCGAGGTTTGAAATTTTACATAAATAATTTTCAGTCTGAACCTGAACATCAGGAAAGGTTTCAGTAATTTTCTTCCGACATTTGAAATGAGTGAATGTTTTAGTCTCAAGGTCTTTTCGAAACAGTGTTAGTTTGTCATGAAAACGGAACACATTTTGCGCTAAATGAGAAATAAATTTTCAACCGCCCTCCCCCCTGTTGTGGAACTTCTAGCTTTTGTAACTGCTGAACAATATGTGTAATGAAAACCATATTTAACAACCACTGGGAATCATCAAGCTGAAGGGAAGATTTTCCCTTTCCTCGCAGAAATCGTTTGATTATGCTATAATTGAAAAAAATTCTGCCTAGAACATTGCCAGCTGGTAGTCATATCACGAAGCAATAACAAAACACATTAGGAAGGTCGTCATTGTACGTTTGCTCTATGAAGAATTTCAACTGTTGGTTGGTTTAGATGTAGTTTACAGTTTGTAGAACAACTGGCATAATATGTGGATATTGAAAATATCTGCCATATACAACATAAAAAGGCAACTATGCATCGCACTGACTAGTCGACATGAGCAGCTATATCCTGTAGCAGGAACTGCATGCAACTCGGAAGCCGCTTCACGCGATATTGTGCTGAGAGGCGTGGGCGTGTTCGACGCCATCTAAGATGCTGGAAGCTGTCAGCCGCACCCCAGGAAGCTCCGATAACGATCCGTCCGCTTACAAGCTTATGTCTGCTGCCGATGGGGATATCTTGGCTGCAGGCATCATTCCTTAGTAAATTTCACCCACTATATCGCGCAGATAAGTTCCTGTCTTCAATTTGTTCCTGATGGCCTCTCTAAAACCCCACAAAATTTGGTTTTATCATTTTGTCATGCATTGTCTATAACTGTCCTGGTACACATCGCCGAAATCCCCAGGGGTCTGTTGTATAGAGAGCAGTCGAAACGCTAGTAATTGTATCAAAATGCAGGAACACCTGCAGACGATCAACGCATGGTGCAGGGGTTGACAGTTGCCCCTTAACATAAACAAATGTAGAATGCGCATAAATAGGTTTGATTACACGATTGCCGAACAATCACCGGAAACAATCACATCCATGAAATATCTGGGAGTGTGACCATGGAACGATTTAAAGCGGAGCTAACACATGAAATGAATTGTAGGAAGGGCAGATGCGAGACTGGGAGAGTACTCAGCAAGTGTAGTCCACCCACAAAAGGGCTTGCTTGCAAAAAAATCTCGTTCGACCGATGCTTGGGTATTCCTCCTGAGTCTGGAACCCTTACATCTACATGATTACTCTGCAATTCACATTTAAGTGCCTGGCAGAGGGTTTATCGAATCATTTTCACTCTGTCTCTACTGTTCTTCTGAGGGCTGGAGTGGCCGTGCGGTTCTAGGAGCTACAGTCTGGAATCGAGCGACCACTACGGACGCAGGTTCGAATCCTGCCTCGGGCATGGATGTGTGTGATGTCCTTAGGTTAGTTAGGTTTAATTAGCTCTAAGTTCTAGGCGACCGATGACCTTAGAAGTTAAGTCGCATAGTGCTCAGAGCCATTTTTTTACTGTTCTTCTCTGCAACAGCGCGTGGAAAAGAGGAACACTTAAATCTTTCAGGGAAAGCTCTGATTTCTCTTAATTTATTACAATGATCGTTTCCCTCTATGTAGGTAACTGTCAAAAAAATATTTTCGGGTTTGGAAAAGATGTCGCGGCAACGAAAAACGCCTGTGTTTTAATGATTGCCACCCCAACTCGCGTATCATATCCGTGACACTCTCGCCCCTATTACGCGATAATACAAAAGTAGCTGCCCTTCTGTGAAGTTTTTCGATTCCCTCCATCAGTCCTGTCTGATGCGGATCCCATACCTCGGAGTAGTACTCCAGAAGAGGACAGACAAGGTTACTCTATGCAGTGTCTTCAGTAGACCTGATGCATCTTTTAACTGTTCTGACAACAAAACGCAGTCTTTGGTTCGCCTTCCCCACCATATTATCTATGCGGTCGTTACAATTTAAGTTGTTCGTAATTGCTATTCCTAGGTGGTTAGTTGAACTGACAACCCGTAGACTGGTGTGATTTATCGCGTAACCGAAGTTTAAGGGATTTATTTTAGTACTCATGTTGATAACCTCACACTTTTCACTATTTAGGGTCGCATCCACTTTTAACACCATAAAGCTATCTTGTTTAAATCAATTTGATATTGGTTTTGATTTTCTGATGACTTTATTACCCCGTAAATGACAGCAGCAAGTGCAAACAAGATAAGAGGGCTGCTCAGATTATCTTCTAAATCATTTATATAGATTATAAACAGCAGAGGGCCTTGTGGCACGCCAAATATCACTTCTGTTTCACTCGATGACTTTCAGTCAATTACTACGAATTGTGACCTATTTGACAGAAAATCACGAATCCAGTCGCACAACTGACAAGATAGTCCATAGCCACGCAATTTGATTAGAAGCTGCTTGTGAGGAACAGCATCAAAAGCCTTTTGCAATCTACAAGTATGGAATGGATTTGACATCCCATGTCAACAGTGTTCATTAATTCGTGAGAATACAGAGCTGTTTCACAAAAGCGATAGTTTTTGAATCCGTGCTGACAGTGTGTCAACAGATCGTTATTTCTGAGATAAATCATAATCTTCGAACACAGTATATGTACCAATAACCTACTGCAAATCGACGTGAGTTATATGGGTCGGTAATTCATCGGAAAACTCCCATTTCCGTTTTGAGTGGTGTGACTTGTGCATCTTTCACCCAGCGAGCGGTTATACAGGGTGGTCCGTTGATCGTTACCGGGCCAAATATCTCACGAAATAAGCATCAAACGAAAAAACTACAAAGAACGAAACTCGTCTAGCTTGAAGGGGGAAACCAGATGGCGCTATGATGGGCCCGTTAGACGGCGCTGCGATAGGTCACACGGATATCAGCTGCGTTTTTTTTAAAAACAGACACCCCCATTTTAATACATATTCGTGTAGTACGTAAGAAAATACGAATGTTTTAGTTGGACCATTTTTTCGCTTTGTGATAGACGGGCGCTGCAATAGCCATAAACATATGGCTCATAATTTTAGACGAACAGTTGGTAACAGGTGGGTTTTTTAAATTAAAATACAGAACGTAGGTACGTTCGAAGATCTCACCGCTTGGTGCAACCAGTGGTTCCTCCGTGTTAATCCCTCCAAGACCCAGGCGATCATCATAGGCCGCACCACCCGCTCCTTCCGCCTCCATGATTTCTACCTCACCATTTACGGCCGTCCTATCCACCTCACTCCTACCCTCAAATACCTTGGCCTCACACTCGACCGCCACCTCACCTGGACACCCCATCTCCTTACCATCCAAAACAAAGCTCACAATCGCCTCCGCCTCCTGAAACTCCTGTCCGGCCGGACGTGGAGTCTGCATCCTTCCACCATCCTTCACACCTACAAATCCATGATCCGCCCCATCCTTTGTTGGATTTCCGCCCCTCCCCGGTTCTATAAAGCCCTCCAAATCCTCGAACGCCATGCACTCCGCCTCGCCTTCCGCATCCGCCTTCCGTCCCCCACGCGCATCCTCTATGACCTGATCCCTTTCCCCCACCTTCTCCTTTTCCTTGAACACATCCGCACACTATATATTGTCCGCCGCCTTGATCCCCCTCACCCCCTGGTGTCTCCCTTCCTCTCCACTCCCAACCAGTTGCCGCGCCTTTACCGTTGTGTCCCTCCCTCTCTCCATCTCCACACCTTCCATCTCCTTTCCCAACACAACTTCCATCGTCTACCACTCCCGGATGATGAGCTTTGCCCTGACATCTACCCTTCCTACCAACTCTAACCCCCTCTTCCTGCCTCCTCCTCAGGGCTCCCTCTCCTCCCCCTCCCTCCTTCTGAGCGGATTTCCCCTCCTACTCCCCGTCCATCTCTTGTGCCTTCTTTCAGTGTCTCTGCGCTCCCTCCTGCCCTGTCTTCCCTTTTCCTCTCCCGCCCCATGTGTCTCCTGCCTCTTCGTGAACCCACGGTTGCCCCTCCTCTCTTCATCCCGCCGCTTCCCCAGCTGCCCCGTGCTCTCCCCTCCTTTTCCATCCTCTCTGACCTTTCCCTCGGCAGGTCCCGCCTGGTAGTTTTCCTCTTCGTCGTGTGTGCTCCAAGTGGGTTTTAAGTGTCTTGTTTCGGAGTGTTTTTAATACTGTGGCCAACCTTTAACCTGTGCATGAGCGTCCAGTGTCTTCTCTGTGTTTTAAGAATCGCCAACTTTGTTTTTTTTAACTTTCTGGTGACTTTTTTAACTGTTCCCAATGAACTTTTACATGACAGTGTATTTTTACCTCCATTTTCTCCCCTTACTCTGTTTTATGTTCCCCTTTTTTATCTCCTTATGTATGTATTAATTTATTCTTGTTTTAGTTACCATGTCACTCGGCTGAAGAGCGGCGGATTGTGCTGCTGACAGCCCTCCCCTGCCCATGTGGGGCAGGGGCATGAAATCACAATAAAGAAAAAAAAAATACGTTTGAAGATCTTATTTCGGTTGTTCCAATGTGATACGTTTACCTTTGTGAACTTATCATTTCTGAGAACGCATGCTGTTACAGCGTGATTACATGTAAATACCACATTAATGCAATAAATGCTCAAAATGATGTCCGTCAACCTCAATGAATTTGGCAGTACGTGTAAAGACATTCCTCTCAACAGCGAGGAGTTCGCCTTTCGTAATGTTCGCACATGCATTGACAATGCTCTGACGCATGTTGTCATGCGTTGTCGGTGGATCACAATAGCAAATATCCTTGAACTTTCCTCACAGAAAGAAATCCGGGGATGTCAAATGTTCAAATGGCTCTGAGCACTATGCGACTTAACTTCTGAGGTCATCAGTCGCCTAGAACTTAGAACTAATTAAACCTAACTAACCTAAGGACATCACACACATCCATGCCCGAGGCAGGATTCGAACCTGCGACCGTAGCGGTCGCCCGATTCCAGACTGTAGCGCCTAGAGCCGCACGACCACTCAGGCCGGCCCGGGACCGTCAGATCCGGTAAACGTGCGGGCCATTGTATGGTGCTTCGACGACCAATTCACCTGTCATGAAATATGCTATTCAGTACCGCTTCAAACGCACGCGAGCTATGTGCCGGACATCCATCACGTTGGAAGTATATCGGCCTTCTGTCATGCAGTGAAACATCTTGTAGTAACATCGGTAGAACATTACGTAGGAAATCAGCACACATTGCACCATTTAGATTGCCATCGATAAAATGGGGGCCAATTATCCTTCCTCCCATAATGCCGCACCATACATTAACCCGCCAAGCTCGCTGATGTTTCACTTGTCGCAGCCATCGTGGATTTTCCGTTGCTCAATAGTGCATATTATGCCGGTTTACGTTACCGCTGTTGGTGAATGACGCTTCGTCGTTAAATAGAACGCGTGCAAAAAATCTGTAATCGTCCCGTAATTTCTCTTGTGTCCAGTGGCAGAACTGTACACGACGTTCAAAGTCGTCGCCATGCAATTCCTGGTGCATAGAAATATGGTACGGGTGCAATCGATGTTGATGTAGCATTCTCAACACCGACGTTTTTGAGATTCCCGATTGTCGCGCAATTTGTCTGCTACTGATGTGCGGATTAGCCGCGACAGCAGCTAAAACACCTACTTGGGCATCATCGTTTGTTGCAGGTCGTGGTTGACGTTTCACATGTGGCTGAACACTTCCTGCTTCCTTAAATAACGTAACTATCCGGCTAACGGTCCGGACACTTGGATGATGTCGTCCAGGATACCGAGCAGCATACATAACACAAGCCCGTTGGGCATTTTGATCACAACAGCCATACATCAAGACGATATCGACCTTTCCCGCAATTGGTAAACGGTCCATTTTAATATGAGTAATGTATCACGAAGCAAATACCGTCCGCACTTGCGGAATGTTACGTGATACCACGTACTTATACTTTTGTGACTATTACAGCGCCATTTAAAAAACGCAGTTGGTATCCGTTTGACCTATAGCAGCGCCATCTAGCGGGCCAACCATAGCGCTATCTGGTTTCCCCCTCCAAGCTAGACAAGTTTCGTTCTTTGTAGTTTTTTCGTTTGATGCCTATTTTGTGAGATATTTGTCCCGGTCACTATCAATGGACCACCCTGTATAGTCATACCGCAGTTAGTATGCGCCTTATGCCTTATACATAAAGAAAGAGTAAGAGATATTTTGACAGGAAAAGCAAGTATTACCTACCCACGCCTCTAACTTGCCCACTTTCTATTTTATGGCCCTCGAGACAAGTATATTATCCTCCCTCCTCCTCCTCTCTTGGCAGGTCCCCGGACTCGCACACGTATAGTGAACATTCGCGTGCCGGAGATCGTCGCCTTTTGTGCTTCGTGTGTGTGACGTCATATAGTGTTTTTGGTGTCCGCCGTCCCACTCCTACGTTCACTTGTGCCGTCGGACTCACCAGTGTTTTGTGCGCCGTACCAACGTGTTTTCAGTGTTGTTATCGTCACCTGTGAACGACTCCGTGTTTTTTATGTCTCTGTGACCTCTCTCTTTTGCCCGTCACTTTGTTCATTGTCATTCACCATGTTTCATACTCTTGTAAAACGCTATGGCTGAAGAGCGGCGTAGTGTGCCGCTGCCAGCCTACCTGAATTGTACAGGTTTTAAAATAACAATAAAGTAAAAAAAAAAAAAAAAAGTATATTATCAAAATACAATGATCAGCCAGAACATTATGACCATCTACCTAATAGCTTGTATGTCCACCTTTGGCACAGATAACAGGGCGACGCATAGTGACATAGATGCAATGAGGTCTTGGGAGGTCGCTGCAGGGAACTGGCACCACATTTGCAGACACAAGTCGACTAATTCACGTAAATTGCGGTGAGGGGGGCGATGAGCTCTGACGTCAGATTGAATCACATCGCAGATATGTTCGATTGGGTTCAGATTTGGCGAGTTCGGGGCGAGCAAATCAAATGGAACTCGCCACTGTGTTTTGGTAACCCCTCCATCACACTCCTGGACTCGTGAAATGGCGGATTATCTTGCTGAAAAATGCCACTTTAGTTCGCCTTCCCCACCATATTATCTATGTGGTCGTTCGAATTTAAGTTGTTCAAAACTGTTATTCCTAGGTGGTTAGTTGAACTGACAACATGTAGATTGGTGTGATTTATCGCGCAACCGAAATTTAAGGGATTTCTTTTGCTTCGTGCTTTGCACGAGCTTCACTGGACCCATGGATGCACACGTAAATGTTCCCTGTAGCATAATGGGGCCGCCGCCAGCTTTTCTCCGTCCCGCAGTACAGGTGTCAAGGAGCTGTTCCCCTGGAAGACGACGGATTCGCGCCCTCCCATCGGTATGATGAAGAAGATATCGGGATACATCAGACCACGCAACGCTCTGCCACAACGCCAGCGTCCAGTACCGATGGTACCAGTCTGCCTAGCATACGACATTTGTAAAGAGAGGTGGCCGCCCAGTCTCACGACGTGTGGACGTGGTTTTACCTCAGTTTCGCCACGTGTTGAACACCCCTATCACAGCACAAGTTGTGCAGTTTCTGAAATGCTCGCGCCGAGCCTCCGGGCCATGACAACCTGCTCTCGGTCAAAGTTAGATCACGCGCCTTACTCAGTCTACGCACGGACAATACGCTCACCGATATTACATGACCGCACGAGTGTCTGACTAGCAGTCATTCCTCGTCGGGTGACGCTACTGTCGCCTGGACGGGCTTATATCCATAGTGGGTAAGTGGTCATAATTGACATGATTGACATACATACTTCCATAACTTTCTTCGCCGGCCGGAGTGACTGAGCGGTTCTACGCGCTACAGTCTGGAACCACGCGACCGCTACGGTCGCAGGTTCGAATCCTGCCTCGGGCATGGATGTGTGTGATGTCCTTAGGTTAGTTAGGTTTAAGTAGTTCTAAGTTCTAGGGGACTGATGACCTCAGATGTTAAGTCCCATAGTGCTCAGAGCCATATGACTTTCTTCTTCTGGGAAACTTGTTTTTCACAAATAATTAATTAAGAGAGAAATATTAGCGCACGCATTTTGTTTCTCGATTGAAAGCCGGGACAAATACGTGTCCCGAATATACACACCGAAGTGCCAAAGAAACTGGTATAGGCTTGCGTATTCAAATACAGAGCTATGTAAACAGGCAGAATACGGCGCTGCGGTCGGCAATGCCTATACAAGACAAGTGTCTGGCGCAGATCGGTTGCAACTGCTACAATGGCAGGTTATCAAAATTTAAGAAAGTTTGAACGTGGTGTTATAGTCGACACGCGAATGATCGGAGACAGCATCTCAGAGATAGCGATGAAGTAGAGATTTTCCCGTACGACCATTTCACGACTGTTCTGTGACTATCAGAAATCTGGTAAAAGATAAAATCTCTGACATCACAGCGGCTGGAAAAAGATCCTGCAAGAACGGGACCAAAGACGACTGAAGAGAATCGTTCAACGTGACAAAGTGCAACCCTTCCGCAAATTGATACATATTTCAATGCTGGGCCATCAACAATTTTCAGCATGCGAACCATACAACGAAACATCACCTATATGAGCATACAGAGCCGAAGTCCCACTCGAGCACGCATGATGACTGCGCGACACAAAGCTTTACGCCTCGCCTGGGCCTGTCAACACCGACATTGGACTGTTGATGACTGGAAACATGTTGCCTGGTCGGACGAGGGTCGTTTCAAACTGTATCGAGCAGAAGCACGTGTACGGGTATGGAGACAACCTCATGAACCCATCGACCCTGCATGTCAGCAAGGAACGCTTCAAGTTATTGAAGGCTCTGTAATGGTTTGGGGCGTGTGAAGCTGGAGTGATTTGGGCACCCTGTTACGTCTAGATACGACTCTGAGAGAAGACACATGGGTAAACATCCTGACTGATGACCTGCATACATTCACGTTCATTGTGAATTCCGATGGACTTGGGCAATTCCAGCAGGACAATACGACACCTCACACGTCCAGAATTGCTAGACAGTGGCTCCAGGAACACTCTTCTGAGTTTGAACGCTCTAAGTAGGCTGTTTAGGTTTTTATGTTGGTAACGTCACCCAGCGCTCTGTATGAAAATCACTGGCTGTGCTGTGTGCTGTCTGTGGCTGGTTGGCATTGTTGGAATATTCGCTATTGTAGTGTTGGGCAGTTGGATGTGAACAGCGCGTAGTGTTGCGCAGTTGGAGGTGAGCCGCCAGCAGTGGTGGATGTGGGGAGCGAGATGGTGGAGTTTTGAGAGCGGATGATCTGGACGTGTGTCCATCAGAGAGAGTAAATTTGTATGTCTGGATGTCATGAACTGATATATATATTATGAATTTTGAACACTATTAAGGTAAATACATTGTTTGTTATCTATCAAAATCTTTCATTTGCTGACTATGCCTATCAGTAGTTAGTGCCTTCATTAGTTAGAATCTTTTATTTAGCTGGCAGTATTGGCGCTCGCTGTATTGCAGTAGTTCGAGTAACGAAGATTTTTGTGAGGTAAGTGATTCATGGAAAGTGTAGGTTATTGTTAGTCAGGGCCATTCTTTTGTAGGGATTTTTGAAAGTCAGATTGCGTTGCGCTAAAAATATTGTGTGTCAGTTTAGTGTTGATCAGAATAGGTAAAGAGCGAAATGTCTGAGTACGTTCAGTTCTGCTCAGCTCTTTGAAAATCAAATAATGTAAGAGGTTTATCAGCACAGTCATTCACAAATTTTTCTATGGGGACGTTTCATATGTCGACCCTTAGCCGAGGATACCTCACTGGAGTCTTCTGATTTTTCTTCTAGTTTGTGTAATTAGTGTTGCTATTGTTTATTGCTAGAGAGTAATTATAGAGAGAAGAGCTGGCCGGAGTGGCCGTGCGGTTCTAGGCGCTACAGTCTCAGGATCGAATCCTGCCTCGGGCATGGATGTGTGTGATGTCCTTAGGTTAGTTAGGTTTGATTAGTTCTAAGTTCTAGGCGACTGATGACCTCAGAATTTAAGTCGCATAGTGCTCAGAGCCATTTTTTGGTACAGAGAATTTCCTTTGTAGTTGTAGTTTTTGATTGTTGTACTGTAAAACAGTTGTGGCATGCATGTAGATTTGCACCAAGTATTTTGCAGCTCCCTTGCAATTAACTAGATATTATTTTAAGTGCCATGTTAATGTGTTTTCTTATTTTTGCTCTTCAAATTGTGCTTTCCTTGTTATCGTGTGAAATACGTGATAATTATGGCGTGTGAAAAACGTAACACTAGGCTCCAAAGTAAATTGAGAAATGATAGTGACGACGAGCTTAGGTTATCAGCACCACCGTGTAATGAATTAACAGACATTCAAAGTAGTAATTTGGTAATTGTGCATAGGGCAATGGAGCGGGTGGCAAATAATGGTGTAGACAGTGAAACGGTTAGTGAACAGGGAAGCATTATCGATCGATCGGTTGGCAACAGCTCGCCTCATGAATCCGATATGACAGGACACAATCTTGCAAATACTGTAGATTCAGGTTTTGGGTCCTCACCGTTTTCTCAAATAAGTCAAGACACATTTTCTGCTTGTCAAAATGTGAATGTTTCCGGTGCAAATGCACTGCCGAAAAGCATAGAGGAACAGATTCCAGACACTAATACATTATTATTGCAATTAATGCAACAAATCAAACAAAATCAAAGACAAACACAGCAACAGTTAGACACAATGGAACAAAATCAGGGACAAACACAGCAAGAGCTTCAAAAGTTAGATTCAATGGAATAAACGCTTGAACAAACACGTGGAAATTTAACTGCAGAGTCACTTAAAATCGAATATAAATGACAAAATGTCTGTAATGACGTAAAAACACAAATTTCTGATCATTTTCAACCTATTTTTTCGCGTCATGAAAATGCGTTACAGAATCACGAAGCAGCCATAAAGGAACTGCAAACTATTGTTCATGAAAATCACGACACCTTGCAAGCTAAAATTGACTCAGTTGCATCTACCGATTCGGTTACGCAACTTGCAAAAACTCAGGAAAACTTAAAGGACACAGTAGACACGATTCCAACACAAATGGACACTCTGAAACTTGGTTCAGAAAAACACACTGAGGAAATCAGTTCACTATCGGAGAAAGTAGCCGAACTTTCGTATCAGTTCACTAACTTATCTACAAAGGTAGCTGATGATCTGAATGACACAAGACCCGTAGCCTTCACTAACACAGAAGAGTATGAACAAATTAAGAAATTTAAACAAAATCAAAATCAAATTAATACGCAACACAAAAGAGAAATCCGGGAAGTACAAGATTAGTGCCAGAATGAGATTTTCACTCTGCAGCGGAGTGTGCGCTGATATGAAACTTCCTGGCATATTAAAACTGTGTGCCCGACCGAGACTCGAACTCGGGACCTTTGCCTTTCGTGGGCAAGTGGTCTACCATCTGAGCTACCGGAGCACGACTCACGCCCGGTACTCACATTCTGGAAACATCCCCCAGGCTGTGGCTAAGCCATGTCTCCGCTATAACCTTTCTTTCGGGAGTGTTAGTTCTGCAAGGTTCGCAGGAGAGCTTCTGCAAAGTTTGGAAGGTAGGAGACGAGATACTGGCAGAAGTAAAGCTGTGAGTACCGGGCGTGAGTCGTGCTTCGGTAGCTCAGATGGTAGAGCACTTGCCCGCGAAAGGCAACGGTCCCGAGTTCGAGTCTCGGTCGGGCACACAGTTTTAATCTGCCAGGAAGTTTCACAAGATTAGTTGACACAGATAATACAAGAATTACATATTTCAGAGGAGACTCACGCTCCAACACGGGAAGAGGGACTTAGAAATACGGAAAAGTCACAAAATAATAATACAGGGCATTTCAGAAATTATGAAAGAAATTGGCTAGGCTCACTGAATTTTGAGATGGAACCGCTGAAACGAAGTAACAATGACCGACATGCGACCCGCCGTCATGATGATTTTGACTTTAAGCTGTTCATTACTACACGTAAATTCAAAACATTTAAGAATTCTGACAACGACATTCATCCACAACCATGGCTTCATCAATTCGCTCATTGTTTTCCTCCCAACTGGTCATTGGAGGACAGGTTAGAATTTACGTGTGGCTACTTAGAGAATGAACCAGCTGTAAGAATGCGATCGGTCATTCACGATTGTCACAGTGAAGGAGAATTTTATCATGCCTTCCTCTTAGCATATTGGTCTCAAGCTATTCAAGACCGAGTAAAACATAGCATCATAATGATGAAACATTTCGAACAATCTAAATTTTCCAGTCTTGTGAAATATTTCGACGACATGTTACATAAGAATCAGTATCTTTCAAACCCATACAGCCCCTCGGAACTCATCCGCATTTGCTTAATCAAATTGCCTGAACATTTACGACATATTACTTTGGCAGGACGTTGCAAAGACGACATTGAAGCTTTCCAGGGACTGTTACAAGAATTGGGAATTGACACTGACAATCGCGGAACGTGAAAACATGAACACAACAACTACAGGTCACATCCGTCACAATTCCGCGATGATAGAAATATAAACTGGACACGACAAGGCTATTCTTACAACGCAAATCGTGACCAAAACAGACACCACCCGTATGACAACCGTTTGCAGAGTAGTAATAATTACAGAGAAAGATCGCATTTCCATAGTAATGAATGTGAAAGAGACAACCATAGAAACAGACAATATGGGAACCAAAACAATTATTATCAAGGGAGACAGAATAACTTCAGACAAAACGGTCCACCGCGCAGTTACTACTCAGGGAGAAGTTCTCCATCACGTGATCGACAAGAAATTAAATACAGAAATTACCGACATGACGACAGACGATGTAATCATAACGACAGACCTGAATTTCATCAGAAATGGCGAGATTCAAACAGGGTAGGGCCTTCTAGTCAAGGTGAATTTGTAGAAGTTATGTCTCCTAATCCTATTAACGACGCGCGCCAACGAAGAGACAGATAATGACTCGCACCGCAGGCAGCCACGTGCGCCGGCTGGCTCAGAGAAAAATAACACAGATGCTAACCTTGAGAAAAATTCCAGAATTCTTTACCGACGTATACCGCATGATAATTGCGTTCAAGTTGAAACTCTGAGTGCTATGAAGAGTAAAGGATTGCACCACATTTCACATGTAAAACCGCTTATTGAGAGATAATCTGTTTTTTAACTTAGTCTTTGCTATAAAATTTTTCACTTCACATTACTAGTACGCTTTGACACACTTAGGAACTGTTAACATGCAACAACGATTTAAAGTTAACTATCCAGTAAAGAACCTGGGCAACTTATTTAGACAGTAATTACGAATGCATTGCCATAGTGAACAGACGACACAGTGTTATTGTGTGTACATTCTTGCTTGTTAGTTGCACGATTATGTAACGTTTATTAGGCTTACATACTTAGAACATATACTGCTAATGAGATTTTGATGCAATATTTTGGTTTACTTGAAAAGATATTCTTTATTTGAAGTACATTCTGTGAGATTAAAGATGACTTAGCATTTGGTTTCTTTGACAGCTACACGATTATATCACGACGCTACTAATGTGTGACACAATTTACATTGTTGCATTTGCGGTGTATCTGTTTTATATCTGCACAGTTTTTCTGCATTATTTTGGAAAGTAAAACATGTTTTAGTAGTAACTATTGTGGTATGGCTACAAAGAGACAGCCTTTTCCGTAGCACAACAACACGTTACAGTACAGTACTTACTTCATCACGGCAATAAGCGTAATAACTACGATATCTATACGCAAAGCATTTCACTTTTGTTTATTACGAGGTAAGTACATTGACTTCTACATAACTTTGCTTACGGACGACGATAATTACGACACTTGGCACATTTTTTACCCTTAAGTAATGGCAGAGATTATCTTACAACAAGACGCAGAGTTTAGCGCTTAAGTACACGTATTTATGTGATTAATTTTGTACCTAAAACATTTATTTTTAAAGATTTTTGAATTACAAAGATACAAAGGTTTTCCGTGATACATTTCATTCCATTGCTGTAATCTGTAACACCTGAGGGTATAATTACATTAATCCTCAGGGGGTACACGCCTACTTTGTGTGCGAAGCGTGTAGCGAGCGCTAGGAGCCCTAGCTGATATGATATTTGCTTATACAACTTTACACATCGGTACCATATTTCTCTAACACAGAATTACACAGCTATCTGATTATTTAACAGAGAAACAAACATTTTTTTTTACTATTTCAGTGACACATGTTTACGCAATTACACAGTTGGATAACTTCACACTTATGAAATTGTATTTTGTCTGTACTTTGTGAACTGTTAATACTTTTTCGGAATCATTGTGATACTATGAGAGCTTTGAATGATGTATTTGGTATAGGATCATTATTTTTAAAGTACGTTAGAGGTAGATGACACTACTGAAATCAGCAGAGAATGTTTTTTAGGTTTTTAAATTATTGGAGGAAGCTACGACGATTTTAAGATTTGACTGAGGTGTCATGATGTTATTATTACGACGACGATGTGTATTGTGCTGTGGAGGTATGTTTATGATCAAGAAGTTGATGCTATATGAGGAATTTGATTATGCTATATATTTATTATGATGAAATATTGAAGAAGTGTCGACGAATATGTATATGTGTAATAAGGTAAGGAATAATGAGTAGTGATTAGGGACTCTGATTTGTGAAAAAGGATGTTGGAAACCAAGAATCGTACTTTAAGAGTTATGAAATGTGTGTAAATGCGTGAAGGTATCACAGTCCCGGCGAAAAGTTTTTGGACACTGTTATATTTACAGGATTTTGTTTCTACACATTTCTACTGTAATCTCTCGACTTGTGTGAAATTTTATTTGTATCAAACTCTCACTGTAGCGGATACTTCTGTTGTAAATTTCGGTAAGAAAACTAAGTGACCTTGATGTAATGTGTTGTGGGCGCCCTCCTGCCAGGAGAAAAAGCCATTAGGTGGAGAAAAACAACAGAGGCCAGTAACCTCGCTATTGACATTTCTTTGTAGAAAGCATTTCAAATAAGACACGCTCATACTTGAAACATATTATTACAGTTTTTAGATACTTTCTGATATTTACTGAAATGCCTAATGAAATGATGAGAAATATTTTATGTCTATACACCTGATTATGACTACTGTCTTTCTAGTTGAGAGATTTTTTTTCTGCCTTATGAAATGCCATATGGCTAGTGAATGATGTTTCATGCTTTGCTTGTATATATATTTGCCTATTTTGTTTAATATCTAGTTTCTAGCTGCACTGCAGCATTGGTTAATATAAAATTTAATAGATGTACTAATGTAAATATTTTCTGTCTACAGATCCATTAAACAATAATTGTATGATCTACTTTCTTAAAAAAAAAAGGGAACACAAATAGACATTTCCCTTGACCGGAATTGCATAAATAATTTTTTTAACGATTTGGTAACTTGTGTGCTAGAGTAAGTTATCGTGATGCATCACTCTAGTGTTTTAAGATGTGAAGTAGGTATTAGACATGGCCATCTTTACTGTAATATTTTTTCTGCTTGAGCTTTGTCATGTTTAGGTATAAGTTACAGCATTTGCTGTTGCTGTTTGCCAGGTATAGTGCTACTAAATTTCACTTTGTATTACTCTGTTAAACCAGTTTTACTACTGATTTATTTTTCTTGTTGCTGCACATTGGCTCATATTAGTTGTAATGTTGCATTTGCTCTACTAATTTAGATTTACTGCTGCTTGCTTTGCCAATCTGCATTTTTCCATTGCTGTTTGTGTTAATTGCTTTTGTGCCGCTGCATTGCCACATACCTTAGTTTATGCAACTGAGCTCAGTAGATTTAAGTTACCTTAAGATGGGGTAAGCTATATAAGAGAACAAGTTGTGATGAATTGGAAGAAATGCATTGAGAAGCTATAATAAAATGGTTTGGCCAAAAAAGTATTGTACAGTGGAGAATAACTACTTTGAAAGAGGATATGAATAGAATACAGAAAGCATGCTTGGATAGGATTCTTTTTTTTTTTTTTTCAGTAGCAAATGTTGAAATGATAGGGAAGATCTATGGAATGAAGTTTCGGGTTTGAAATGCAGTACTAGACGTCTCACTGGAAACAAACCCTGTCCTTTCCTTTTGTGTTATTCCGCTATGTGTTTGTGTACCCTTGTGTATTTGTGCTCTTCCTGTCTTTATACGAGTATATTTATCTGATAAGAAATATGCTGTAGAATTTTTCTAATAATGTGTTATTTTCCTTGAAAAGACGTTTAAACATTATTTATTCTGTTTTGTTTTAATGCTCATTTGTGAAATTAATGTTTCGAAAACTATTCTCATTATTTTATATATTTACTTATGTCATAATTCCTGTAACACTGATGTATATGTCTATTTCTATTCTTTTGTAAAGCCTGTATTACTACAAACGTTATCTGTATTATTATGTTTTAATGATTTTTCTGTATCTTTGTAACTGTATTCTCATGTTATAAAATTGTAATGGACACCAGTTCATCAAATTAAGTAACATGTAAACATTCATTTCACTGCACACATTTCTGTTGGTCATAGTATATGCACAGTATGTGAGAAATTGGGACTGTTAGTGTTTGCACGTGTGTTAATAATTCAGCAAGGGACTGGTTAACAGCATTGCTGGTTCTAATGACATTTCAAAAAAAAATTTTTTGTGAGTGCACAAGTGGTGGTTCATGGACTTGCTATATTATCCGCAAGACTCTTCAAAAAATGGCTCTGAGCACTATGGGACTCAACTGCTGAGGTCATTAGTCCCCTAGAACTTAGAACTAGTTAAACCTAACTAACCTAAGGACATCACAAACGTCCATGCCCGAGGCAGGATTCGAACCTGCGACCGTAGCGGTCTTGCGGTTCCAGACTGCAGCGCCTTTAACCGCACGGCCACTTCGGCCGGCCGCAAGACTCTTCAATGGTGACTGTGCACCCGCACAGTCACAATGGATGGCTGGTAGCCACCTCTGCAAGTACTACAGTGGGTCTACACCTTTGGTGACTCACCAGTACCATTATTTCTACAAGGACTGCAGCGGGTCTGCACCTCTGGTGGCCCACCAATACCATAATCTCTACCAGGACCACAGTGAGTCTGCTCTGTGATGACCTACCTACCAATATTCTTCAACTTCGACTGACTCTGCTGTGGGTTTGCTCTGTTGTGGCCCATTACCTGTCTGCATGTCAAGAGTCAGCACTGTCTTTCCGTTGGAAGGACAACACTACTTCTTCAAGGCTGCATGGAAATCCACTACTTCAGTGTGCATTTTCCTTTACTGCTCAGACTTTGAGAAAAACACTGCAATTTTACTGTGATGAACGATCACAACAGTCTTTATGGACTGTGAGAAAATCTTTGCTTTTGACTAACAGTATATCAATAAGTGTGTGCATTTGATTTCTTTGCTATTGTAATTATGATATGTATGTAGGATGTTTATGTTTTTATGTTGGTAACATCACCTAGCGCTCTGTATGAAAATCACTGGCTGTGCTGTGTGCTGTCTGTGGCTGGTTGGCATTGTTGGAATAATCGCTATTGTAGTGTTGGGCAGTTGGATGTGAACAGCGCGTAGCGTTGCGCAGTTGGAGGTGAGCCGCCAGCAGTGGTGGATGTGGGGAGAGAGATGGTAGAATTTTGAGAGCGGACGATCTGGACTTGTGTCCATCAGAAAGAGTAAATCTGTAATATTGGATATCATGAACTGATATAAATATGATGACTTTTGAACACTATTAAGGTAAATACATTGTTTGTTATCTATCAAAATCTTTCATTTGCTGACTATGCCTATCAGTAGTTAGTGCCTTCAGTAGTTAGAATCTTTTATTTAGCTGGCAGTATTGGCGCTCGCTGTATTGCAGTAGTTCGAGTAACGAAGATTTTTGTGAGGTAAGTGATTCATGGAAAGTATAGGTTATTGTTAGTCAGGGCCATTCTTTTGTAGGGATTTTTGAAAGTCAGATTGCGTTGCGCTAAAAATATTGTGTGTCAGTTTAGTGTTGATCAGAATAGGTAAAGAGCGAAATGTCTGAGTACGTTCGGTTCTGCTCAGCTCTTTGAAAATCAAATAATGTAAGAGGTTTATCAGCACAGTCATTCATAAATTTTTCTAAGGAGACGTTTCAGAACTTCCGGTGGCTGCGATACTACCCAGACACGAACATTATTGAGCACATCTGGAATGCCTTGCAACATTCTGTTCAGAAGAGATCTCCAGCCCCTCGTACTCTTAAGGATTTATGGACAGCCATGACGTCAGTTCCCTCCAGCACTACTTCAGACATTAGTCCAGTCCATGCCACGTTGTGTTGCGGCACTTCTGCGTGCTCGCGGGTTCCCTACACGATATTAGGCAGGTGTGCCAGTTTATTTGACTCTTCGATGTAGTTGAGTGTTGCACATGCAGGGAGTTATATCGATTGCTCATCAATGACAGTTTCTCGGAGTTTTTCTGGTAGCTTTTCATTTATTCGGTGAAATGTTTCTAATCTGAGTGCTCTGGACTATGGTTTAAACGCCATCAACTGAAAAATGGTTCAAATGGCTGTAAGCACTATGGGACTTAACATCTGAGGTCATCAGTCCCCTAGACATAGAGAACTACTTAAACCTAACTAACCTAAGGACATCACAAACATCCATGCCCGAGGCAGGATTCGAACCTGCGACAGTAGCAGCCACGCGGTTGCGGATTGAAGCGCCTAGAGCCGCTCGGTCACAGAGGTCGGCCGCCATCAGCTGAGTCAAATCTTCCGCTCACACTAAAGATCTCACTCTTTCGGAGCTTGCAGTTTAATCTCTTGCTGAGTGATAATTAAATGTATGAAGAAAAGCTATTTTTTTTTATTATTAAGTCTAGAAAAATAATCTATGTCGCCCGGGTATGCTTATTTGTTAGGTACGTTGTCATATGGTTATCTTTCTAGGATTAATACCTAATATTAAGTATTTGTACAAATCAACAAAAATCAATGTTTATGAAACGATTAGAGACATATTTTTGTACATATATGCTTAATCACGAAATAACTAACAAAAGGCACGTAGGATAGTCACTGTAATTTAATTTTGTTTAAAATATTTAGTAATTGTCATTTGACAATTTTTTTCTCTTCATTGCTGCTACATCATGAATTCATTTTAATTGTAGTACACTCACGGTACCACACTCTGTTTTTCAAACCATTTGACAGTTGTTTCCAGGACTTGAAATGCTTCTGCATGGGACGGTCCTATATCATTTTCTACATCTACTTTTTCTTCTGTTTCATCTTCTTGCGTTTCGTGATGTTCGCTTTCCTGCAATATGTTTAAACAATTTCGCCATTCGAGATGCTCTAAAACTCTTGATCACTACTGTCACAATCATCTAATCATCGGCATAACATTCCTGACATATCTGTATGTTTGTCATTTCCTCACAAATATCCTCCAAAACAGTATCAAACGTATAGGTTAGCGAATTTTCGTGGTCCCGTTTTAGTATTCTGTTCCGAGGTTTGTTCAATGCCTTCCTGTCAATCGAATCCCATGGATCTACAACCATGTAACAACACTCCTTTGAATTCATTTGAAGCAAAAGTGACAAAGCGATTTCTGTGTTATCTTCATCAACAGATAATAATCGACGTAAAAGTTGTTTTATTTAACTGCAACGTCTTTTCACAGAGCAAAGGACCAGAATTTGACTGCCCAGTTGACCGTTTTGTAAAAAGCAATAATACAAAGATTCTTCCAAAAGTTCAGTTTTCGGCTTCTTCATCACTTTTCGATGTTTACTCCTGTCTTCAAGTTTGCAGGTGTATTTAAAAATGAATCGGTATTTTTCTTAATATCGCTTATTAGAAGTACCTACACCATGCTTTTCGGCAAAATACGACCAGTTTCTCCTTTTTAAATGAACCAGTAATGTAATTTTAATCATGGTTGACAGCAGTAACCGTAAATAAACTTCCAATAAATGATGTATACAGCCAATAATAAACCTTCACCAGGTTTCAGTACCACTAGCGGTCTCTTCTTCAGAACGAATAAAGTCACATAGTATGAAAATTGTACAGAGCGACAATTATTGAACTATACGAAAAAAAACGTATATTGGTTGCAAACTACGGCATGCACACACCTTATTCAACATGTAAACGTCTCTACAGTATCCGAATTTACGTTATGACATGTTCGATATGCCTGCCATCATTAGCAATGATGTGATGTGGAGCAGACGAATAGCTAAATTCAGCATGACCCGCTGAAGTGTCGGAACATCGATGCTATCGATGACCTCCTGAATGGCTGGTTTTGGGGTTATTGCTGTACACCTTGTCTTTAATGTAGCCCCTCAAAAAAGAGTTGCATGTGTTCAGATCTGCAGAAAATGGCGGCCGATCGCGGCCCATGCCGGTGGCCTCTCGGTACCCTGGAGCTACACTACTGGCCATTAAAATTGCTGCACCACGAAGATGACGTGCTACAGACGCGAAATTTAACCGACAGCAAGAAGATGCTGTGATATGCAAATGATTAGCTTTTCAGAGCATTCACACAAGGTTGGCGCCGGTAGCGATGCCTACAACGTGCTGACATGAGGAAAGTTTCCAACCGATTTCTCATACACAAACAGCAGTTGACCGGCGTTGCCTGGTGAAACGTTGTTGTGATGCCTCGTATAAGGAGGAGAAATGCGTACCATCACGTTTCCGACTTTGATAAAGGTCGGATTGTAGCTTATCGCGATTGCGGTTTATTGAATCGTGACATTGCTGCTCGCGTTGATCGAGATCCAATGACTGTTAGCAGACTATGGAATCGGTGGGTTCAAGAGGGTAATACGGAACGCCGTGTTGGATCCCAATAGCCTCGTATCACTAGCAGTCGAGATGACAGGCATCTTATCCGCACGGCTGTAACGGATAGTGCAGCCATGTTTCGATCCCTTAGGCAACAGATGGGGACGTTTGCAAGACACCAACCATCTGCACGAACAGTTTGACGACGTTTGCAGCAGCGTGGACTATCAGCTCGGAGACCGTGGCTGCGGTTACCCTTGGCGCTGCATCACAGACGGGAGCGCCTGCGATGGTGTACTCAACGACGAACCTGGTGACAAAACGTCATTTTTTCGGATGAATCCAGGTTCTGTTTACAGCATCATGATGGTCGCATCCGTGTTTGGCGACATCGCGCTGAACGCACGTTGGAAGTGTGTATTCGTCTTCGCCATACTGGCGTATCACCCGGCGTGATGGTATTGGGTGCCATTGGTTACACGTCTCGGTCACCTCTTACTCGCATTGACAGCACTTTGAACAGTGAACGTTACATCTCAGATTTGTTACGACCCGTGGCTCTACCCTTCATTCGATCCCTGCGAAACCCTACATTTCAGCGGGATAATGCACGACCGCGTGTTGCAGGTCCTGTACGGGCCTTTCTGGACACAGAAAATGTTCGACTGCTGCCCTGGCCAGCACATTCTCCAGATCTCTCACCAATTGAAAACGTCTGGTCAATGGTGGCCGAACAACTGGCTTGTCACAATACGCCAGTCACTACTCTTGATAAACTGTGGTATCGTGTTGAGGCTGCATGGGCAGCTGTACCTGTACACGCCATCAAAGCTCTGTTTGACTCAATGCCCAGGCGTATCAAGGCCATATTACGGTTGGTTGGTTTTGGGGAAGGAGACCAGACAGCGTGGTCATCGGTCTCATCGGATTAGGGAAGGATGGGGAAGGAAGTCGGCCGTGCCCTTTCAGAGGAACCATCCCGGCATTTGCCTGGAGCGATTTAGGGAAATCACGGAAAACCTAAATCAGGATGGCCGGACGCGGGATTGAACCGTCGTCCTCCCGAATGCGAGTCCAGCGTCTATCCACTGCGCCACCCCGCTCGGTCCATATTACGGCCAGTGGTGGTTGTTCTGGGTATTGATTTCTCAGGATCTATGCACCCAAATTTCGTGAAAATGTAATCACATGTCAGTTCTAGTATAATATATATGTCCAATGAATACCCGTTTATCATCTGCATTTCTTCTTGGTGCAGCAATTTTAATGGCCAGTAGTGTAAAATGCGGTCCCCAAAGTGCTCCACCACGACGTCAAATACTCTCCTGCTTCGATGGGATCGAGCTCCGTCTTGGATGAATCGCATCAGGGTCACTCTGGACAATGGGAATGGTATCATCTTCCAAAACCTTCACGTACCGCTCGGTAGTCACTGCGCCACCAAGGAATAACGCACCGATTATTCCGCGACTGGACATTGCACACCACACAGCCAACCGTTAATGGTGAAGAAAGTTCTTGATCGCGAAATGCGGATTCTCAGCCCCCCCAGATGCGCCAGTTTTGCTTATCTCTTATTGACGAACCGATCCAAATGAAAGGGGTTTCGTCGCTAAACTATAGTAATTTTCATCACACCCCGCGGCCAGCCGTGCAGTTTTAACGTCCTAACGCAAATCGTTCAGAAGTGAAGACGATATTATTTCATATAGTTCAATAATTGTCACCCTGTAAGTATACATTATGAGCTAAAACGATCATGTGAAATAGCAGAAACTGAAACCTGATCAAGGGCTTATAAAAATAAACTTTATTGAACCGAGTGACTGTATACATCATTTATCAAAAGAAAGAAGAATACTTGTTTCGAAAAAAAAAAAAAAACCTTCTCTTGCTGCAAATTAATTTATTTTTCCCAGATGCGTTTCACCTTTTTCTTGCTCTAAGGCATCTTCAGTGGTATCTATAACGATACAGTTTTGTTACTTTTAGAATATCAAACAGTTCACGTCGCGTTTTTTTTATGTAAATAAGTAATTGCTTACAGTTTGCTGTGATCTGCGTTTCCTCTCATCTGGCCTGGAAACGCAGACCACAGCAAACTGTATGTAATTACTTATTTACATAAAAAACACGACGTGCACTGTTTGATATTCTAAAAATAACAAAACAGTATCGCTATAGATTCCACTGAAGATGGCCTAAAGCAAGAAATTGGCGAAACGCGTCTGGGAAAAATAAATTAATTTGCAGCAAGAAAAGGCAGTTTTATTTACAATACAAGTATTTCCGTGTTTACTGCGGAGGATGGTCACGGAGACAAACCTGATAAAGAAAAATGTTTATTTTATTTTTAAGCGATAACACAGCCCTCTTGCGCTTTGACCTTTTTAAACGTATACGCGACATGGCGCAGCGGCGTAGCGATTGGCAACTGTCAAACTCAAACAATAATGAATCGCGCGCTGTGTAATTCACACACCAATGGAACGCACGTTGTGACACTCAAACAATAATGAAACGCCCGCTATCTCACTCAAACAATAAAGAAACGCGCAGGGCAAAGATCGGCATTGTGTGCCAGCGCGACATGTCCGTGCCCACACACATACTAGACTAAAGAGAGATTTGCTCACGCTTGAAAATCCGGGTAATTGCGACTCCGCATAACTGAGGTCCGAATAATCGAGTCTCCAGTGGATATGCGCGTATGATGCAGATAGTGCGTCATAAAGGTGGCTGAGATTCTAAATCCAAAACTGGTCCATATTTTCTCGTAAAATCTTTACACGAATGGCTGGTCCTTTTTATAGGGCATACTGGATAGTGTAAATGTCATACATTACATATAAATTGTTGCAGGTGAGTCCACCTCTCTGGTTAAAAATTTAAACGTCCTCTGCAGTAACTGTATGATCGCCTAACATCACTGCGGAGCTTCAGCAACTGAGCATGGCAGAAATTTGCACTGACGTACCACATAGATATACGCACTCATTCACGGATAATGTCACCTTCATGTTACTAGGATTTTGGAGCATATACTGTACTCGAATATTATGAATCACCTTAAAGAAAATGACTTATTGATACATAACCAACACGGATTCAGAAAATATCGTTCTTGTGCAACTCTTTGTTCCCATGAAGTAATGAGTGCTGTGGACAAGAGATCTCAGATCGATTCCATATTCCTAGATTTCCAGAAGGCTTTCGATACCGTTCCTCAAAAGCGACTATTAATCAATTCGCGTGCATATGGAGTATCGTCTCAGTTGTGTGACTGGATTCGTGATTTCCTCTCAGAGAAGTCACAGTTCTTAGTGATAGACGGTAAATCATCAAGTAGAACAGAAGTGATATCTGTTGTTCCGCAAGGTAGTGTCATAGGCCCTCTGCTGTTCCTGATTTACATAAACGATCTAGGTGATAATCTGAGCAGCCCCCTTAGATTGTTTACAGATGACGCTGTAATTTACCGTCTAGTAAAATCATCAGACGATCAATTCCAATTACAAAATGATCTAGAGAGAATTTCTGTATGGTGCGAAGAAGTGGCAATTGACACTAAACAAAGAAAAGTGTGAGGTCATCCACATGGGTACTAAAAGAAATCCGATAAATTTTGGGTATACGATAAATCGCACAAATCTAAGGGCTGTCAGTTCGACTAAATACCTAGAAATTATAATTACGAGCAACTTAAATTGGAAAGACCACATAGATAATATTGTGGGGAAGGCGAATTAAAGACTGCGCTTTGTTGGCAGAACACTTAGAAGATGCGAAAAACCTACTAAAGAGATAACCTACATTACACTTGTCCGTCCTCTGCTGGAATATTGCTGCGCGGTGTGGGATCCTTACCAAGTAGGACTGACGGAGGACGTCGAAAAAGTGCAAAGAAGGGCAGCTCGTTTCGTGTTATAGCGCAGTAGGGGTGAGGGTGTTACTGATATGATACGCGAGTTGGGGTGGCAGTCACTGAAGCAAAGGCGATTTTCTTTGCGGCGAGATCTATTTACGAAATTTCAATCACCAGCTTTCTCTTCCGGTTGGTTGTTTTGGGGAAGGAGACCAGACAGCGAGGTCATCGGTCTCATCGGATTAGAGAAGGACGGGGAAGGAAGTCGGCCGTGCCCTTTGAAAGGAACCATCCCGGCATTTGCCTGGAGCGATTTAGGGAAATCACGGAAAACCTAAATCAGGATGGCCGGACGCGGGATTGAACCGTCGTCCTCCCGAATGCGAGTCCAGCGTCTAACCACTGCGCCACCTCGCTCGGTTTTCTCTTCCGAACGCGAAAATATTTTGTTGACACCCATCTACGTAGGAAGAAATGATAATTATAATAAAATAAGAGAAATCAGAGCTCGAACGGAAAGATTTAGGTGTTCCTTTTTCCCACGCGCCATTCGAGAGTGGAATGGTAGAGAAGTGGTATGAAAATGGTTCGATGAACCCTCTGCCAGGCACTTAAGTGTGAATTGCAGATTAACCATGTAGATGTAGATGTAGATGTAGACTATATTGAGGATTTTGACAACAATCACTTGTTTCGACATGTTCACCCTTTAAGAGTGTATTATACCTACATAATACGAGTATAACATCGTCACAGAGCTTCCAACATACATTGATTCATTTGCTATGGCGAGCCAAAACATTATAACCACCTGCTTAGTAACTTCTTGATTCAGCTTTGGAACGCAGTACGTCACCGATTCTGCATTTCATTGATTTGACGGTTTGTTGGTAAGTTTGTGGAGGTATGTCACATCAGATGTCCATGCACAAGTCATGCAGTTTTCTTAAACAACGGGCAGCTGATTTGTGTATGCGGTGATGGCACCTGATAGCGACCCAAATGTGAAGGCAGGGGTCGTCTGCTGCAGAGCCCCATGTTCAACAATGTACGATGAACAGTGTGCTCCAAAACACTTAATGCGTGCACCAGCATTGTGCTCATTCTGCAGAGATGCCACAGATCGCCACCTATTGTGCTTCAGAGAGCAGGAAAGGCTCCAAATCCCACATTCTGTGTAGAGTCGTGGACCTCCAACCACTTATCGCGAATGGTAGTTTCACTGTCGTTCTACCACTTTCCAATGATGCTCACTACAGTAGCACATATATATTCGACCAGCTACGCCGTTTTCGAGTATTCACAGGCTCTGGGTAATAATATCAGCTTCGTCAAAGTCACTTATGCCAGCAGATCTCCGCGTTTGTGGCCCGTGTCGTAGCTAGAATGATACGCCATCTGTCTTGATCCACTTACATACTTTCCCGCTACGTCAACAGGCGACATCCAACTTCGGGGTGGGCAGTGATCATAATGTTTTGGCATATCAGTGTATACTGGAACGTAAAGTTCGTGATGATCATGTAGAGTTAGGTAAATGTATAAGCGCATGTATCGGAAATTCAGTAGAAGACAACACACCTACTCTATTACGTTTGAATACAATACACGAAGAATTCAAAGCACACAAAAAACAATTATTTACGAAATTTTGTCGCTTGGCATGTGGGTTTAATGTGGGACGAGGAAGGATTACTGTTTTCAATTTTAGTACTGTGTGTTGTCGCTGGCCGGCCGGTGTGGCCGAGCGGTTCTAGGCGCTTCAGTCTGGATCCTCGCGACTGCTACGGTCGCAGGTTCGAATCCTGCCTCGGGCATGGTTGTGTGTGATGTCCTTAGGTTAGCTAGGTTTAAGTAGTTCTAAGTTCTAGGGGACTGATGATGGTTCAAATGGCTCTGAGCACTATGGGACTTAACATCTGAGGTCATCAGTCCGCTAGAACTTAGAACTACTTAAACCTAAGGACATCACACACATCCATGCCCGAGGCATGATTCGAAGCTGCGACCGTAGCGGTCGCGCGGTTCCAGACTGAAGCGCCTAGAACCGCTTGGCCACTTTGTCCGGCTACGTGCTAGAAACACTGGACCTACACCGGAGTTATGGTCTGGGGTGTGATTTCGTACGGGAACAGGAGCACTCTCGTGGTTATCCCACGCACCTTGACTGAAAATTTGTACGTCAATCTGGTGATTCGACCTGTTGTGCTGCCATTCATGAATAGCATTCCAGGGAGTGCTTTCCGACAGGATAACGCTCGCCCACATACCGCTGTTGTAACCCAAACATGCTCCACGGAGTACCTACATGTTGCCTCGGCCTGTTCAATCGCCAGACCTAAAAAATGGCTCTGAGCACTATGGGACTCAACTGCTGAAGTCATTAGTCCCCTAGAACTTAGAACTAGTTAAACCTAACTAACCTAAGGACATCACAAACATCCATGCCCGAGGCAGGATTCGAACCTGCGACTGTAGCGGTCTTGCGGTTCCAGACTGCAGCGCCTTTAACCGCACGGCCACTTCGGCCGGCTAATCGCCAGACCTGTCTCCACTCGAGCACGTATGGAACATCAGCGACGACAACTCAGCGTCATTCACAAACAGCATTAACCGTCTATGTATTGACCGACCAAGTGCAACAGGCATGGAACTCCATCCCACAAACTGACATCCGGTACCTATCCACCACAATGCATGCACGTCTGCATGCTTGCATTCAATATTCTGGCTATTACACCAATTATTAATGTACCAACATTTCACATTCGCAGTGACTTACCTAGCTCTTTAAATTAACCTGTGATCTTGGAATGTTAATCACTTAAATATACTGCCCAGACAAATTTATTCCAGAAACTTCATTACTCGACATTAGTTGTCTTTTGGTGCTACGATTTTTTCCGTCAGTGTATAACTCTTTCTTATCGCTAGCATTTAATAGGCACAGCCACCACCGGGTCAAACTTGAGCAGTTCATTCCAGACTAATAAACCAGAGCTTAAAAATCACGTTCTTTATAGCGGAGGAAGATGGGAATGTTTCTGCCGAAATTTAGGTAATCACACATATCCATTCTCTTAAAAAGTCATCTGTTTTATCCTAATCTATAAGCTAATAGGCATCTACACAAAGCCATTGAAGTAGTATAGGCTGATGGTTCATTTGAACGTCAGGCATTTCTGCTTTTTATATCCGCTGCGTGCCATCCAGTTTCTCCTATCATGTCTTTTGATGCCACAGTATTGCATCAATGTATGGGAAATGGTACAATGGCTCTAGAATGCCTAGTTTCCCTCTATTGAACTACTGATGTGTGACGTCATCCTCTTGTCCTACACCAATGTTTACATTAAGAAACCCTTTATCTTCTACTGACAATTGCGATTACGTCTGCTGTGTAACGCTTTTTACTGTGGGCAGCACTCTACAATTTATATTTTACGGATGGTTTTGTGCGGTGATAGAATCGGATTTTTTTTTCTCCACGCAATACACCCCAACACAGAATCTGGTCGCTGCTACGTTAGTGGAGTGTACATCTCGCACAGCACTTGTTACTGGATCATATAAAACTGTGTAGCACAGGTCATAACAACTGTACTCTTCTGGGGACAAAACGATGTTATTATGGAGGACTGCATACGTTGACAGAATGGTAGTTTCGTCTGTCAGTTCTCTGTTTCGACACACGAAATCACTATTGTTTAATGCAGGTCAGGAGGTGTTAACATCATGTCTCAATGGAGAGAAGTCTTCCGAAGTAAGAGTGATTTCAGGTGTGCCGCAGGGGAGTGTCGTAGGACCGTTGCTATTCACAATATACATAAATGACCTTATGGAGGACATCGGAAGGTCACTGAGGCTTTTTGCGGATGATGCTGTGGTATATCGAGAGGTTGTAACAATGGAAAATTGTACTGAAATGCAGGAGGATCTGCAGCGAATTGACGCATGGTGCAGGGAATGGCAATTGAATCTCAATGTAGACAAGTGTAATGTGCTGCGAATGCATAGAAAGAAAGATCCTTTATCATTTAGCTACAATAGAGCAGGTCAGCAACTGGAAGCAGTTAATTCCATAAATTATCAGGGAGTAGGCATTAGGAGTGATTTAAAATGGAATGATCGTATACAGTTGATCGGCGGTAAAGCAGATGCCAGACAGATTCATTGGAAGAATCCTAATGAAATGCAATCCGAAAACAAAGGAAGTAGGTTACAGTACACTTGATCGCCCATTGCTAGAATATTGCTCACCAGTGTGGGACCCGTACCAGATAGGGTCGATAGAAGAGATAGAGCAGATCCAACGGAGAGCAGCGCGCTTCGTTACAGGATCATTTAGTAATCGCGAAAGCGTTACGGAGATGATAGATAAACTCCAGTAGAAGGATCTGCAGGAGAGTCGCTTTTGTTGAAGTTTCGAGAACATACCTTCACCGAGGAGTCAAGCAGTATATTGCTCCCACCTATGTATATCTCGCGAAGAGACCATGAGGCTAAAATCAGAGAGATTAGAGCCCACACAGAGGCATACCGGCAATCTTTCTTTCCACGAACAATACGAGACTGGAATAGAAGGGAGAACCGATAGAGGTACTCAAAGTACCCTCCGCCACACACCGTCAGGTGGCTTGCGGAGTATGGATGTAGGTGCAGATGTAATCATAGTTATCGTATTAAGGACAGACCTAATTGTGATTCAAATAGAAAAAAAAATCGAGAAGAAATAAGAAAAGAATGCATTTTAACAATAGTGTTCTATTTTCCACAATGTGTATTAACAGTTTATAAAAAATATATAATAATTCCTACAAAATCGCAGTTTTCGTCAAAAACGCTCTTACTGCAATTAAACAGGTCTCCGAGACATAGCACATGAGGAAAGTGGGAGGCCCACATTTAATACAAGCAACACCCTGTCTGCATGGAAGGAACAGCAGTACCATTTCTTTTCGGAAGTAGTTTTACACAGGCAAGCACTGTCAGAAGCTTTGGAGCAACCCAGAGACGTTTTAGTAACTGATATTTCATGCAGTCACTAATATCGTTATTTAGGAAGAGCGTTCAATATGTAATGAAACACATTCCTTTTCTGAAAGCAGGTTGGTTTCATTCAGGATTCCAATATATTATATTCTTACCCACTCTTTTGTCTACAAAACCTTATCCCTCAACATAATCTCCGTTCAACGCGACGGCCTTGCGCCACATTTCTGGGAGGGCCTGTATACCCGCATGGTACCACTCTACTGGTCGATGTCGGAGCCAACGACTCCCTGCGTTAATAACCTTCCCTTCACGTAGAAGGAGAAGTTCGGTTGCATTTATGTAACGAGCAAGCTGAAGTCGTTTCTTTAATTTCCTGAGGATAGCACAATACACTTCCGCGCTGATCGCTGCACCATGAGGGAGGGAATCAAACAGAATAACAACTTCAGAGTCCCAGAAGACCGTCGTCATGGCTTTAGTGACTGAAGGTGCGGTTTAAATTTTTTCTTCGGAGAAGAGGTGGTGTGGCGCCAGTCAATGGATTACTGTTTTGTTTGCGGTTCGAAGTGATGAACCCATCTACATCTTTATCTACATCTACATCTACATGGTTACTCTGCAATTCACACTTAAGTGTCTGACCGAGGGATCATCGAACCATTTTCATACTACTTCTCTACCATTCCACTCTCGAATGGAGTGTGGGAAAAAGGAACACCTAAATCTTTCCGTTCGAGCAGTGATTTCTCTTATTTTATTATGATGATCATTTCTCCCTGCGTAGGTGGGTGTCAACAAAATATTTTCGCATTCGGAAGAGAAAGTTGGCGATTGAAATTTCGTAAATAGATCTCGCCGCAAAGAAAACCGCCTTTGCCGGCCGGTGTGGAAGAGCAGTTCTAGGCGCTTCAGTCTGGACCGCTACGGTCGCAGGTTCGAATCCAGCCTCGGGCATGGATGTATGTGATGTCCTTAGGTTGGTTAGGTTTAAGTAGTTCTAAGTTCTAGGGGACTGATGGCCTCAGCTGTTAAGTCCCATAGTGCTCAGAGCCGTTTGAACCATTTGAAATCCGCCTTTGTTTCAGTGACTGCCACCCCAAAATGGTTCAAATGGCTCTGAACACTATGGGACTCAACTGCTGAGGTCATTAGTCCCCTAGAACTTAGAACTAGTTAAACCTAACTAACCTAAGGACATCACAAACACCCATGCCCGAGGCAGGATTCGAACCTG
Source organism: Schistocerca americana (assembly GCF_021461395.2). NCBI lineage: Eukaryota > Metazoa > Arthropoda > Insecta > Orthoptera > Acrididae > Schistocerca > Schistocerca americana. The sequence goes on along the minus strand of NC_060130.1, from coordinate 849,820,716 downwards.
CGACCGTAGCGGTCTTGCGGTTCCAGACTGCAGCGCCTTTAACCGCACGGCCACTTCGGCCGGCCTGCCACCCCAACTCGCGTATCATATCAGTGATACTCTCACCTCTATCGCGCGATAACTCGAAACGAGCTGCTCTTCTTTGGACTTTTTCGATGTCCTCCGTCGATTCTACCAGGTAAGGATCCCACACCGTGCAGCAATATTCGAGCAGAGGACGGACAAGTGCAATGTAGGCTGTCTCTTTAGTGGGTTTGTCGCATCTTCTAAGTGTCCTGCCAACAAAGCGCAGTCTTTGTTTCGCCTACCCCGCAACATTATCTATGTGGTCTTTCCAATTTAAGTTGCTCGTAATTGTAATTCCTAGGTATTTAGTCGAACTGACAGCCCTTACATTTGTGCGATTTGTCGTATACCCAAATTATCGGATGTCTTTTAGTATCCATGTGGATGACTTCGCACTTTTCTTTGTTTAGTGCCAGTTGCCACTTTTCGCACCATACAGAATTTCTCTTTAGATCATTCTGCAATTGGAATTGATCGTCTGATGATTTTACTAGACGTCACATGCAAACAATCTTAGGGGGCTGCTCAGATTATCACCTAGATCATTTATGTAAATCAGTAACAGCAAAGGGTCTATGACACTACCTTGCGGAACGCCAGATATCACTTCTGTTCTACTCTATGATCTACCGTCTATCACTACGAACTGTGACCTCTCTGAGAGGAAATCACGAATCCAGTCACACAACTGAGACGATACTCCATATGCACGCAAATTGATTAATAGCCGCTTGTGAGGAACGGTATCAAAAGCCTTCTGGAAATCTAGGAATATGGAATCGATCTGATATCTCTTGTCTACAGCACTCATTACTTCGTGGGAACAAAGAGCTAGCTGTGTTGCACAAGAACGATATTTTCTGAATCCGTGTTGGTTATGTATCAATAAGTCATTTTCTTTGAGGTGATTCATAATGTTCGAGAACAGTATATCCCCCAAAATCCTACTGCAAATTGAGGCCAGTGATATGGGTCTGTAATTCAACGGGTTACTCCTATTTCCTTTCTTGAACATTATTGTGACCTGTTTCAAAGTTTGCGACGATGTTCAATAACAAATTGTCAGGGTCAGCCTCGTAACGTGCAAGCAGCTCTGCTCAGACGGTCCTTCGTTGCTCTTTATGGTCTTCTGTTTGGCGGTGAGGATACCACAACTCTGAGCACTCCAACTGTCGGACGGAAGTGGCAGCACTACCAACAGAGAGGTCCAGTTGTGCAGCGAGGTGTTTGATTGTGATCCACCCATCACCTCGAATGAGAGTGTCCACAGCTCCAGCATTGCAGTAGTCACTGGGGTTGTGCGGCCGGCCGGCACGCGGGACATAGGACAGGTTTCCGCGACTTGTTGTGATGATAACAGTCGCCTCGCCCAGCGACTTACCGTGCTTTTGCTCACTGCCAGGTCTCTGTAGACGTCCTGCAAGCGCGTATGAATATCTGCGGTGCTTCGGTTTTCCGCCAAAAGGAAGTTAATGACAGCCTTCTGCTTAGAATGCACTCCCGTTACAGATGCCATTTTGAAGGCTACGTACAGCGCAGCCACCTGTCGGAACTTCATGAAACTGTAGGTACTGAAGCGGGAATATCAACCACGATGTCCCACGACAAATGTCCCATTGTCAACCGATACTAGTTGAGAAAAAAATGTGTCGCATTACTAATTGAACGTCCCTCGTATAAGTTCCCCTACATCGTTTGACATTTACGTCTACATCTATGTGATTACTCTGCTATTCACAATAAAGTGCCTGAAAGGGGGTTCAAGCCCTGATTTCTCTTATTATATCGTGACGATCATTTCTCCCTATGTAGGTGGGTGCCAACAGAATGTTTTCGCAATCGGAGAAGAAAACTGGTGATTCAAATTTCATAAGATGATCCCGTCGCAACGGAAAACGACTTTGTTTCAATGATTGCCACTCCAACTCACGTATAATGCCTGTGACACTATCTCCCCTATTTCGCGATAATACAAAACGAACTGCCCTTCTTTGTACTTTTTCGATGTCATCCGTTTGAAATACTAAGACTACTCCTGTGAATTGATCTGTTCAGCTTTTACCAATTTGAACATATTATTTTAGAGGTCGGCCAACCGCAGCCAAAACTGGACATGGTGAACAAAACCTTGCGTACTCTCTGTTAAAATACTTTTATTAAAATGTCACGACTGGTTGCGCATCCATAGAGATGCATCTTCAGGTTCCTTAATTTTTTTAAACAGTCATGGCACGGCAAAGTAAATGCTAAGAGCCGATTCCCATCCTTCATTGTCATTTAATTTTGGTTCTAATGTCTCTTAGCATTTACTTTGCTACACTATCACTGTTTAAAAAAATCAAAGAAACCTATCACCTGAAGAAGCATCTCCACTGATGGAAAAGCTGTCGGGACTCTTTAATAATAGTAGTTTAACTGCCAGTGTGGAAGATTTTATTCACCATTTCATCAATTTCTCGTGAACTCTGTTGTTGTTGTTGTGGTCTTCAGTCCTGAGACTGGTTTGATGCAGCTCTCCATGCTACTCTATCCCGTGCAAGCTTCTTCATCTCCCAGTACCTACTGCAACCTACATCCTTCTGAATCTACTTAGTGTATTCATCTCTTGGTCTCCCTCTACGATTTTTACCCTCCACGCTGCCCTCCAATACTAAACTGGTGACCACTTGATGCCTCAGAACATGTCCTACCAACCGATCCCTTCTTCTAGTCAAGTTGTGCCACAAACTTCTCTTCTCCCCAATCCTATTCAATACTTCCTCATTAGTTATGTGATCTACCCATCTAATCTTCAGCATTCTTCTGTAGCACCACATTTCGAAAGCTTCTATTCTCATCTTGTCCAAACTATTTATTGTCCATGTTTCACTTCCATACATGGCTACACTCCATACAAATACTTTCAGAAACGACTTCCTGACACTTATACCTATACTCGATGTTAACAAATTTCTCATCTTCAGAAATGCTTTCCTTGCCATTGCCAGTCTACATTTTATATCCTCTCTACTTCGACCATCATCAGTTATTTTGCTCCCCAAATAGCAAAACTCCTTTACTACTTTAAGTGTCTCATTTCCTAATCTAATTCCCTCAGCATCACCCAACTTAATTCGACTACATTCCATTATCCTCGTTTTGCTTTTGTTGATGTTCATCTTATATCCTCCTTTCAAGACACTATCCATTCCGTTCAACTGCTCTTCCAAGTCCTTTGCTGTCTCTGATAGAATTACAATGTAATCGGCAAACCTCAAAGTTTTTGTTTCTTCTCCATGGATTTTAATACCTACTCCGAATTTTTCTTTTGTTTCCTTCACTGCTTGCTCAATATAGAGATTGAATAACATCGTGGAGAGGCTACAACCCTGTCTCACTCCCTTCCCAGCCACTGCTTCCCTTTGATGTCCCTCGACTCTTATAACTGCCATCTGGTTTCTGTACAAATTGTAAATAGCTTTCCGCTCCCTGTATTTTACCCCTGCCATCTTCAGAATTTGAAAGAGAGTATTCCAGTCAACATTGTCAAAAGCTTTCTCTAAGTCTACAAATGCTAGAAACGTAGGTTTGCCTTTCCTTAATCTAGCTTCTAAGATAAATCGTAGGGTCAGTATTGCCTCACGTGTTCCGATATTCCGCAAATGATGATGCACTGCAGCCACAACTTCGCAACATATTTGCATTTTCGGTTGCAATAAAAACTATGTCATCATGCTTGGCATCAGGAACCAGTAACGAAGAAGGTTCCAAGGAACACGTATGTCCCTCACCATCCAGAGACTATGTATCACTACCAGGATTACAGTTTCAACTGCTTCGTGAAAGAGAGGAATGATTCAATGCCTCGCTAACTTGAAGTATGTTTCTTCCTTCCACTCTGAAAGCAGGAAATAATATCAAATATAAAAATTTTGCGGATAGGTACGGTCATTTTCCTCACCTTACATCAATGGTATCATGTTACGAGCTCTTCTTTCTGTTAATATGGCGTTGAAGATATTTTTTATTACATGTCAGATTGATTGGTACATCTGTCAGCCTGGTGACGATTCTTTCTCACTTACAACTTCCCAAACCATTCATAACGACTAGCGCACCGTTCTGTCGATCTTTTTAGTGTGGAACAGTGTGCAGATTCTGCCAACCACAACACTCACTGCGGTGCGGCTGTCGTTGAAACAAAATGTTCAAATGCGTGTGAATTCCTAAGAGACCAAACTGCTGAGGTCATCGGTCCCTAGACCTACACACTACTTAAACTAACTTTTGCTAAGAACAACACACACACACCCGCCCGAGGGAGGAATCGAAGCTCCGGCGGGAGGGGCCGCGCAATCTCGTTTGAAACCAGTGAAGTTTGTCGTACTTTAGTTCGATCCTCTGCTCACTGGAGCTCGGGGAGCAGAGGAAGTGGCACGTGAAGGAGAGCTGAGAGGGAAGACTTTCTGACACAGCACTCCTTGACACAAGTTTCTCCCTTCACGCCTCTCATCTTATATGGTAAAATTAACAGCCGGAAGTAACAAGGTTTCGTGGCGGTGCCTAAAATGACGCACTCAAAGAACTATAGCAATTTTCTAAGAACATGAAAACGTTTTTGTTATTAAAGTTCGTAACCATAAGGTATATAGGGTGCTCACTTAACTTTGCGACCACATTGCATTATTTCTGTTGTAGTCTTCAGTTCAGACACTGGTTTCATGCAACTCTCCATGCTGCTCTATCCTGTGCAAACCTCTTCATCTCCGAGTAACTACTGTAGCCTACATCCTTCTGAATCTGCTTAGTGTATTCTTCTCTTGGTCTCCCTTTACGATTTCTACCCTCCACGCTTCCCTCCAAGACTAAATTGGTGATCCCTTGATGTCTCAGAATGTGTCATGCCGCCCGATCCCTTCTTCTAGTCAAGTTGTGAAACCAATTCCTCTTCTTTCCAATTCTATTCAGTACCCTCTCATTAGTTATGTGATCTACCTATCTAAACTTCAGCATTCTTCTGTAGCGCCATATTTCGAAAAGTTCTGTTGTCGTCTTGTCTAAACTATCTATCGTCCATGTTTGGCTTCCATACATGGCTACACTCCATATAAATACGTTCAGAAAGAACTTCCTAACACTTAAATCTATACTTGATGCTAACAAATTTCTCTTCTTCAGAAACGCTTTCCTTGCCATTGTCAGTCTACATTTTATATCCACTCTAATTCGATCGTCATCAGTTATTTTGCTTCCCAGATAGCAAAACACATTTACTACTTTAAATTTCTCATTTCCTAATCCAATTCCCTCAGTATCACCCGATTTAATTTGACTACATTCCATTATCCTCGATTTGCTTTTGTTGATGTTCATCTTATATCCTCCTTTCAAGACACTGTCCATTCTGTTCAGCTGCTCTTCCAGGTCCTTTGCTTTCTCTGACAGAATTACAATGTCATCGGCGAACGTCAAAGTTTTTTTTCTTCTCCATAGGTTTTAATTCCTACTCCGAATTTTTCTTTTGTTTCCTTTACTGCTTGCTCAATATACAGATTGAATAACATCGGGGATAGGCTACAACCCTGTCTCACTCCCTTCCCAACCACTGCTTCTCTTTCATGCACCTCGACTCTTATAACTGCCATCTGGTTTCTGTACAAACTGTAAATAGCCTTTCGCTCCCTGCATTTTACCCCTGCCACCTTCAGAATTTGAAAGAGAGTGTGCCTGTCGACATTGTCAAAAGCTTTCTCGAAGTCGACGAATGCTAGAAACGTAGGTTTGCCTTTCCTTAGTCTCAAGAATATAGCCCTTGTATAGACCCTCTATATACTCCTTCCACCTTTCTGCTCTTCCTTCTTTGCTTAGAACTGGGTTTCCATCTGAGCTCTTGATACTCATGCAAGTGGTTTCTTTTCTCCAAAGGTCTCTTTAATTTTCCTGTAGGCAGTACCCATAGTGATATATGCGTCTATATTTTTACATTTGTCCTCTAACCATCCCTGCTTAGCCATTTTGCACTTCCTGTCGATCTCATTTTTGAGACGTTCGTATTCCTTTTCGCCTGCTTCATTTGCTGCATTTTTATATTTTCTCGTTTCATAAATTAAATTCAATATCTTCTCTGTTACCCAAGGATTTCTACTAACTCTCGTCTTTTTACCTGTATGATACTCTGAAGCCTTCACGATTTCATCTCTGAAAACTATCCATTCTTCTTCTACAGTATTTCTTTCGCCTGTTGTTGACAGTCGTTCCCTAATGCTCTTTCTTAAACTCTCTACAGCCTCTTGTTCTTTCAGTTTATCCAGATCCCATCTCCTTAAATTCCTACCTTTTTGCAGTTTCTTCAGTTTTAATCTACAGTTCGTAACCAATAAATTGTGGTCGGAGTCCACATCTTCCCCTGGAAATGTCCTTCAATTTAGAACTTGGTTCCTAAAACTCTGTCTTATCATTATATAATCTATCTCCAGAACTCTTTCCCGTATACAACTTTCTCTCATGATTCTTAAACCAAGTGTTAGGATTAAGTTATGCTCTGCGCAAATTTCTGCCAGGCGGCTTCCTCTTACCCCCAGTCCATATTCACCTACTACTTTCCCCTCTCTTCCTTTTCCTACTGTCGAATTCCAGTCCCCCATGGCTATTAAATTTTCGTCTCCCTTAACTATTTTAATAATTTCCTTTATCATACGTTTCTTGACTCTCTTCATCATCTGCAGAGCTAGTTGGCATATAAACTTGTACTACTGTGGTAGGCGTGAGCATCGTGTCTATCTTGGGTACAATAATGCGTTCACTATCCTTTTCGTAGTAGCTTATTGTCGTCCCTATTTTTTTTATTCATTATTAAACCTACTTCTGCATTCACCTGACCAGAAGTCTTGTTCCTCTTACCACCGAACTTCACTAATTCCCACTATATCTATCTTTAACCTGTCCATTTCCCTTTTTAAATTTTCTAACCTACCTGCCCGATTAAGAGATCTGACATTCCACGCTCCGATCCGTAGAACGCCAGTTTTGTTTCTCCTTATAACGACATCCTCCTGGGCAATCCCCGCCCGGAGGTCAGAATGGCGGACTATTTTACCTCCGGAATATTTTACCCAAAAGCACGCCATCATCGTTTAACCATACAGTAAGGCTGCATGCCCTCGGGAAAAATTACAGTTGTTGTTTTCCCTTGCTTTCAGCCGTTCGCAATACCAGCACAGCAAGGCGGTATATTCTATGTGATACCTTCGGTACATACACCTGGTATTATAAAAATTAAATACTGACTGAGCATTTGATACATGGAAACATGAATTTAGCTTTACACGAGAAATACACTTATGTTTGTAAATTTGTTAGGAGAAAAACAATGCAGTTCATTGTTACTTGAGTGCATTATTCCTTAAATAACTTAATACATTATATTTTTAGTTTTCTACATACTTTACACAGAAAATACATTTGATGTAGAAAATTAATATACTTCTATCTATACATGAGACGAACAATACAGTACTGCTTGTGTGCAGTATGGAAGCGATGCAAATAAACAGTGAAATTCGCCATCACATCCTGTAATGTCTCAACGGAAATGGATTCAGATACCACACAATTCACTGATTCAAGCACGTCCAACGTGGTGGGGTGGTTCCAATAGACAGCGTCTTTCAATGTTCCCCACAAAAAGTTGTCACAAGGAGTCAGACAGGGTGGATATAGAGGCCAATCCATCCATCTGCGAGCAAATTTTCGAAAATCCAACGCAGTGACTCTCTTCCCGAAGTGTTCATCAAGAAACACCTGTTCCGTGCTATGTGGTCTGGCGTCATCTTGCGCGAACCACTCGGTGCCTCGTCGATCGTTCAGCACTAGCTGTGTGACGATAACTTGTTCCAAAATTGCAACGTAACGTTCATTAGTGACCGTTTCTTGCCGAAAAAGGGCCAATAATGCCTCTATTGCATACGGCAGCCCAAACAGTAACTTTAGGAGAATACAGTGGTTTCGCTTCACACAAAAGAGCATTTTCGGAACCGCAAAATCGCGTTTTGCTTATTCACGACTCCATTCAGCTGGAACTGTGCTTCATCAGTGAAGCAGACGCAGCCAACATCAAATCCTTCAATATTAATCATTGCGAGAATCTGGTTCGTAAAGTCAGCCCTCTGTCGCACCGCTCGTACAGACATGGCCAGGTGGCTTTGAATTTTGAATGGAAACACATTTAGGCTCTGTGCCAGTATTTTCTTGGTGCTGGAACGCTTCAAATCAGTCACTGCTGCAATTATTCGAACGGATTTTATTGGATTTTGCTGAGTAATTCCAGAAACCGTGGCGACATTTTCTGCAGTAACTACATCTTGCCTGAGGCCAACATTCCCCGCTAGATTATCAGCTATGCTGCCTGTCAATTAGAATTTGACTAAGAGCCTGTGAATGGTTCTCGCATCTGGTCATTTTGGAACATTAAACCGTGTTTAAAAATTGCACCTTGTTGCCGTAGGACTGTGTTATAACCTGCGGTTTCCAGTGCCAGAAAAATACGTTCAATGGAATAAACGACTTCAGTCTCTTCCTTCGGTATGCTAACCTCCTTTCTCGTTCAAACGGTTGAGCTGATAACTCTGGCTGGCTGGCTGACTAACGTGCCGACCTAAGGCACGAGTGGGGTTAGGATAAGCACTTGCGTGCTGTGCCTGCAGGACCTAACTGTGTGTGCGAGGGCCATATCGGTCATGTGGGTCCTCTCTGGTGACGGGGGTGTCGCCTGGGGCTGTTTGGAAGTGGGTCACTCCCGCAACAAGTCCGGCCAACCTGTGGTTGTGCGGTGGTGTGGTTGTTGGCCCGGTCCCTGGATGAGCCGGTTGCGGGAGAGATCCACTTTTTCGTAGAAGTGACGTGCCGTAACCCGAAAACGATCACGCAATGGCAGAATGCCAGTATCCTCATGGAGGAGATAAAGGGGTAAAATCGGGGGAGGCACAGCGCGAGCTTAAGCGCCCTATTTTGGACCCACTGGAGGGAAAATATCCATGAGTCGGCTGCATTGCCCCACACCATAGCCACGTACTCCAACACTGGACGCACCAATGCTAGACATAGCATGATGGCGTGGTGGGGAGACAAGGTTGACTTCAGGTTTAGGAGAGGGTATATGGCGCGAAGTCTCCCTATGGCCCTGTTCCAGACCCAACGGATATGTGGGATCCAGGTGAGCCGCTGGTCCAGTCGCACACGGAGATTAGTGGCCGTTTTTGATCACGGGATGGGGCCTCCCGCGATGTGTAGGGGTTCCAGATTAGGCAGTACCTTTCGCTTTGTGAAGGTAACTGCCTAACTTTTCCCTGCATCATACTTAAGACGCCACATGGTGACCCAGGCACCAAGTACTTCACAGCCTTACTGGGGACGGCGTCCCATGTGGTGCACATCCATACTGCGAGTGAACAGAGCAGTATCGTCAGCATAGCACCTTCACTCTGTCCACTCGCGGAGCATCAACCACGAAGAGCGAGTAAAACAGGAGCCAAGAACAGACCCCTGGGGCACCCCAGCACGGATGGGCATGACGGCGGATGTTCCCTGATCGTTCTGCCAGAGAGGTAGGAGTACTCCGTGCGATGTTGGCACCCCGTGCACAAATAGCTTGTACACGAGGCCATTGTGCCACATGGAGTCATAGGCACAGGAGACCTCTTTGAAGACTGCCCCAAGGTACGAGGTATTCCCTCGTCTCCAGTGCCCTCATCGCAGGTTCCACGAGACAGAGCAGCTGGTGGGACGTGGCGTGGCTGCCACAGAATCCGAATTGCTCATTCGGGAGGAGATTTTCAAGCTTGACGTGCAGAAGGTGAGGCTTCATATATAGCCTCTCGGAAACGTTCGAGAGAGGTGACAGAAGGCTTATGGTCCTGTAGCTAGACGGCAATCGGGAGTCTTTGTCCTGCTTCGGGATGGCCACCACTTCCATATGTTTGCATACGGAAGGGTAGACCCCCGAAGCAAGAATCTGGTTGAAAATGTCCGCCAGATGAAGCTCCGAAGGCAGATTTCTGAGCAGTATATTTGGGATGCCGTCATTGCTACAAGCCCTCCAGGCGTTTAGCGTCCGAAGTAGCGATGCGACCCCCTTGGCGGAAATGGGGTCAATGACGCCGACCGCCTCTCTGGCAGCAGGGAAGGTGGCACGACGTTCCTCAACGAGCCTGATGTGGGCCTCGTCAACGACGTCCACCATAGACCTGAAATTTGTCTCGAAGGTGTCTGCCAGGGCACTAGCTTCAGCGTCCGGCTCGCAGAGGTACTCTTGACCAGACTGCAGTGGAGAGACGCGCTGCCCGCGGCGCTGGAAGCAGCGCACTACGCGCCAAGCACTGCCGTCGTCCAAGTGGAGGAACTTAACGAGGTCTGGCCACGCATTGTTACGGTGAGCTCGGATCGCCGCGGTAATAGCTCGTCGCTTGCGGTTTACGCGACGTTTCGTCGCTGGCTGCCGCGTGAGTTGCCACTCGCAGAATAGGCGGTTCTTGGCCTCAAGAATTGATGGTGGGAGGTGGCGAGACCTATCCCACAGGTGAAGGGGACACCCAGGTGTGCTACATCGGCAGCACATAGAAGTTCCTGGTTTAGAGAGGCGATAGGCTGCTTTGGCCCCTACCTCCACTGGGTCAGATGCGTGTGGGAGGTACGTCAGTATCTCGGCTCGAAAGCGATCGACAGCGACCTTTCTGTAGGTCGAAAGGCCAGGTCCTACCACCGCCCCGATGACACCGATGTCAATCATCACTGGTACGTGATCAGATGACAGGGCTGTCCTCGTAGCGGTAGACATAAACTGGACAACCCCCTCGAGAATGGCGATGTCGAGCACACTAGGCTGTCCATGGGCGGGGTAAATGGCGAGGTCAGAGGGCCCCAGGATGACGGCACCGTGCCACAGCGCAACCCATGGCCAGCAGGGCGTCGAAGTCTGCTTCCTGCAGCACACCCTGAGGAAGCCGCTAGGCCGCCACCAAGGTGATTTTGCCAGCAGTGGTGTGTACTATTATGCCTGTGGCCTCTAGAGTGGCAAGCTGGGGCAGTTGCACTGGAGAGTGCAGCAACGATGACCTAACGTACACTGCCATATCACCACCAGCAGTCAGCGTGTTGGTGCAGTAGCATCAATAGCTGCCTTTACAAAGTCTCCTGGTTTAAGGAATGTCTCACAGACAAGGCAGATATCAACTGCCTCCCCCCCCCCCCCCCCCCCCCCTGTGGATGGACGCTGTTTGCTTTAAAAACGCAGATGGTCAGATCTTCCATCTACATCTACATACATACTCCGCAATCCACCATACGGTGCGTGGCGACGGGTACCTCGTACCACAACTAGCATCTTCTCTCCCTGTTCCACTCCCAAACAGAACGAGGGAAAAATGACTGCCTATATGCCTCTGTACGAGCCCTAATCTCTCTTATCTTATCTTTGTGGTCCTTCCGCGCAATGTAAGTTGGCGGCAGTAAAATTGTACTGCAGTCAGCCTCAAACGCTGGTTCTCTAATTCCTCAGTAACGATTCACGAAAAGAACGCCTCCTTTCCTCTAGAGACTCCCACCCGAGTTACTGAAGCATTTCCGTAACACTCGCGTGATGATCAAACCTACCAGTAACAAATCTAGCAGCCCGCCTCTGAATTGCTTCTATATCCTCGCTCAATCCGACCTGACAGAGATCCCAAACGCTCGAGCAATACTCAAGAGCCCGCATCTCGTGGTCGTGCGGTAGCGTTCTCGCTTCCCACGCCCGGGTTCCCGGGTTCGATTCCCGGCGGGGTCAGGGATTTTCTCTGCCTCGTGATGGCTGGGTGTTGTGTGCTGTCCTTAGGTTAGTTAGGTTTAAGTAGTTCTAAGTTCTAGGGGACTGATGACCTAAGATGTTAAGTCCCATAGTGCTCAGAGCCATTTGAATACTCAAGAATAGGTCGTATTAGTGTTTTATAAGCGGTCCCCTTTACAGATGAACCACATCTTCCCAAAATTCTACCAATGAACCGAAGACGACTATCCACCTTCCCCACAACTGGCATTACATGCTTGTCCCACTTCATATCGCTCTGCAATGTTACGCCCAAATATTTAATCGACGTAACTGTGTCAAGCGCTACACTACTAATGGAGTATTCAAACGTTACGGGATTCTTTTTCCTATTCATCTGCATTAATTTACATTTATCTATATTTAGAGTTAGCTACCATTCTTTACACCAATCACAAATCCTGTCCAAGTCATCTTGTATCCTCCTACAGTCACTCAACGTCGACACCACAGCATCATCAGCAAACAGCCGCACATTGCTGTCCACCCTATCCAAAAGATCATTTATGTAGATAGAAAACAACAGCGGACCTACCACACTTCCCTGGGGCACTCCAGATGATACTCTCACCTCCGATGAACACTCACCATCGAGGACAACGTACTGGGTTCTATTACTTAAGAAGTCTTCGAGACACTCACATACTTGGGAACCAATCCCAAATGCTCGTACCTTAGTTAGTAGTCTGCAGTGGGGCACCGAGTCAAACGCTTTCCAGAAGTCAAGGAATATGGCATCCATCTGATACCCTTCATCCACGGTTCGCAAGATATCACGTGAAAAAAGGGCGAGTTGCGTTTCGCAGGAGCGATGCTTTCTAAAGCCGTGCTGATGCATGGAGAACAATTTCTCTGTCTCAAGGAAATTCATTATATTCGAACTGAGAATATGTTCGAGAATCCTGCAACAAACCGATGTTATGGATATTGGTCTGTAATTTTGAGGATCCGCCCTTCTACCCTTCTTATATACAGGCGTTACCTGCGCTTTCTTCTAGTCGCTCGGGACTACGTTGGGCAAGAGATTCGCGATAAATGCAAGCTAAGTAAGGAGCCAATGCAGTAGAGTACTCTCTGTAAAACCGAATTGGAATCCCATCAGGACCTGGCGATTTATTTATTTTCAACCCATTCAGCTGCCTCACAACCCCAGGGATGTCTATCACTATGTCCTCCATACGGGAATCTGTACGAGACTCAAACGGCGGTATGTTTGTACGATCCTCCAGCGAGAAAGATTTCTCAAATGCTAAATTTAAAATTTCAGCTTTCGTTTTGCCGTCTTTCGTTGCCAGGCCAGACTGATCAGTGAGTGACTGGATGGAAGCCTTCGACCCGCTTATCGATTTTACGTAAGACCAGAATTTCCTTGGGTTTTCAGCAAGATCTTTTGCTAAGGTATGACGGTGGTAGTGGTTGAATGCTTCGCGCATCGCTCTTTTTACAGCAGCACGAATCTCTACTAACTTTTGCCTGTCCTCTTTCTCCCGATCTTTCTTGTACCGCGAGTGCAACTGCCTTTGCTTCCTGAGCATTCTCCAAATTGCGCATGGCTGTGAGAAGGAACGGCGGCCTGGAGTGCCATCTCAACAGTTGAGACAAGCGCTGGAAGTTGGAGCATGATGGTGTTTAGGGTCTGCTGTAGTGCGTGTAGATCGCCAGCAGCAGCGCCCGCAGCGGGGGAGGCAGGAGGCGAGGATTCCTGGAGGCCAGGGTCCGGCTAGCTCAGATCGGGAGTGGTATACTGAGTTGAAGGAGCGGCCGGTCTGTCTCGAGCACAGAGGGCTGGGGCAGGAGGTGGTGTGCTGACAGCGATACCAAATGGACTGAGTACCTTCAGCCAGTTGTGAAGACAGGGCCGGTTTTCGACGCTCCTCTCGGGTCTCTGCTGGTCAGCAGTCTGCCCCTTGGCAACGGCAGCAAAGGTGACATCGGCCTGCACTTTCCGTGCAACCTTGCCACGTTTGCGCTGTTTGAAGACACGACAACCTCTGTAGCTGGCCACATGCGGCCCGCTACAGTTGCAGCACTGAGCTGGATCTTCGTGCTTTTTGGTACAGTCCTTACTCTGATGCGAGCCTGCGCACTTGACACAGCACGCAGGCGTGGTACAGTTGTAGGCCACGTGGTCCAGGCTTTGGCAAGAGTAGCAATGCGGCCTCTTACCCTTGACTCGGAGAGGTTTAACCACGACAGAGATGTCAGTGATTGCCTCCACTTGAAAAATCTTGCGGTTTTACGTGTTGTCGACCAGGACGACGAGGAACAACAGCATTTTTTTGTGTGTCCTAGGAGGCTTCTAAAGTAACTGTTCAAAATAACTTTCTGACAAAGCATTCAGTAAAATTTCGGACGACGTTTTGTGCCAACCACCAATTGGATTTAATCTATTCTTCCTCAACACAGTTAGGTCCTCTGTAAGCATTTCGACCGAACTTATTTCCGATTTTAGCTTGCTTTCCGAACCTATAACGATTTGAGATTCAGTTCTTTCTATTACAGCTTGGAGCACTGGCTGTTTCCCAACACAGATCCGACAATTTACAGCTACAATACCGATTGTTGCTAGGTCTACCTTCGTCGCGTGTTTGCCTGGCACCCTTTTAGACTGACGCCCTCTGTGTAGATTCCCAAGACCCTCTAACCGGAAAAACCGACCAGTCCCCTCCACACAGCCCGTGTAGCCACTTCCTGTGTGTAGTTGACTCCTGACCTGTTAAGTGGAACCCGGAAACCTACCACCCTATGGTGCAAGTTGAGGAAACTGCAGCCCACACGGTCGCAGGACCATCTGAGCCTCTGATTCAGACTCTCCACAGTCAGTTCTGTCGACAGTGCCACAGATGTTGAGCTCTGCCTTCATCTCGCAAACAAGACTGGCAGTCTTTATGACTTCAGCTAGCCGCCCGATAAAATAAAAAAAAATCTTCCGATCCAAAGCGACACACATCGTTAGTATCGATATGCGCCACCACCTGAAGTTGGCTGCACCATGTGCTCTTCATAGCACCCGGAGACATTTGTTCCTCATCTGGAATAACTCATAGTCTAGTCTTTGTCTTCTTCATTTACTGCTGGAAATGGGGAAAATAGTGTCAGAGGTGTTTTGAGAGCTGAGTTTGCACTTGCTAAAGTTATTGCTGCAACATGTGGCATTTTATTCACACGAAGTAATGAGTGCTATCGACAAGGGATCTCTAATTAAGTCCATATATCTACACTTCCAAGACGCTTTTTACACTTTTCCTCACAAGCAGCTTCTCATCAAATGTCATGCCTACGGAGTATCGCCTATTTGTGCGACTGGATTCGTGATTTCCTGTCAGAAAGAACGCAGTTCGTAGTAATTGATGGGAAGTCTTTGAGTGAAACAGAGATGTTATCTGACGTTCCCCACGTGAGTGCTATAGGCTCTCTACTGTTTCTAATCTGTATACACGATGTGGGAGACAATGTGGACAGCTCTTTTGGGTTTTCTGCAGATGATTCCGGCGTTTACCGTCTAGCAAAGTCATCAGAAGATCAAAACCAATTGCAAAAGTATTTAAAGAATGTGTCTGCATGATGCGAAATGTGGCGGTAGATCCTGAACAGCCGGCCGTGGTGGCCGTGCGGTTCTAGGTGCTCAGAGGCATTTGAACCATTTTGATCCTGAACAATAAAAAGTGAGAGGTTCTCCCCATGAATTCTAAAAATAATTCTTTAAATTTCGGTTACCCGATAAATAAAACCAATTTAAAGGTTGTCGATTCAAATAAGTGCTTAAGGATTGTAATTACGAACAACTTAAGTTGGATCCATCACTTGTGGGGAAGGCGAACCAAAGACTGTGTTTTACAGGCAGAACACTTATAAGATGTAACAGGTCTACTGAAGAGACTGCCTGCACTTCGCTTAACTGTCCTCCGCTAGAGTGTGCAGTACAGGATCCTTACCAGACTGTATTGACGGAGAACATCGAGAAAGTTCAAGGAAGGGCAGCTCGTTTTGTATTATCGTGAAATATAATACGAGTGCTGGGGTGGCAACCATTAAAAAAAGGCTTTTTCTGTTGCGATGACATCTTTTCACAAAATTTCAATCACCAACTTTCTCCTCCGAATGCGAAATATTTTGTTGACTCCTACCTACATAAGCAGAAATGCCTATTGTACTGAAACAAGAACGATTTAGATGTTTATTATCTCGCGTGCTGTGAAACGGTCGAGAAATTGTCTGAAGGTGGTTCTGTGAAAAAATCTCCATAATGTAACCACATGTATAAATTAATTTGCTATGTGAATGTGAAATGACTCGTTTCATATCATTACTCTCTATCGTGAAAAATGATCCATGGAACATGTAACGAACTATCTAACTAATTAATTTGGATGCGAATGGCGAAGTAGTATTGTAGATGTAGGTCTGAACTGTTCCTGAAGGGACAGAGCAAGTGTATAACAAGAATGTAGATAAACACCACAGCTGACTCATCCCACGGAGATACCGTGCAAAACTGCCTCTAGCCTGGGTAACGGCCGAAATTCCGTAAGGAGGAGAGTCACAAGATTTTCAGGTATGCCGTATACATCTGACGTCATTAATCGATGATCAGATCTCGACACTCCCTTTCCATAAAATACAGAAAACGAGAATTCTGAGTGGAGAACTCTATGTTCGGTGTGTCAGATACATGAGCAGTTCCGGTCGTTAAATATTGGATGCCGTCGCTAGAATACTTAGAAGGCAAAATCAGCTACTGTGAATGACGGCTCGGGGAAGTTAAGTCTTTGTAAGCCTCAGTGTAGTATTCATAAGTCTGTGAGCGATCAATACTTGTACCAAACTTTGCTGTCTAGCCGGTTATTATGTGGAAGAAAGTTCTTAACTAAGAGAAGCTGCTGTGCTGCTAAACAGAAAACATTCATTCGTTCGTGTACTAACGCAGCCGACAGAGATCTCTTCGGTAAATTATAAGTACTAAGATGCTGACATCATTTCCTGCAATATTGCTTCTCTAGGGTAAACTCTCATAATAAATGTCTCGTAAGAAATGTCAGACCATATTATTCTTCCTTCTCTGTTCTTTTTTCGCGCTTTTTGTTTCTACATGAACCTGCAAATTGTTTTACGGGGAAAATAAGCCTGTGGTTCTGTATCGAGAGTACCCTGCTTCCTCGGCCCTTTATTTTTACGTGTACCAGTAAATTGCTTTTGGGGGAAAGTAAGCATATGTGATACTATATTGAAAGTACGTATTGTTTACTCTGCGTGATATTAGAAATGTACCTTAGAGTCTCGACCGCTGGGAGACCAAGTGTGTTACTAATATTCGAATAAAAAAGCGAGTATTGCCTACAATTGAGAAAGTGCCGGCCGGTGTGGCCGTGCGGTTCTAGGCGCTTCGGTCTGGAACCGCGTGACCGCTACGGTCGCAGGTTCGAATCCTGCCTCGGGCATGGATGTGTGTGATGTCCGTAGGTTAGTTAGGTTTAAGTAGTTCTAAGTTCTAGGGTGCTGATGACCACAGATGTTAAGTCCCATAGTGCTCAGAGCCATTTTTGAACAATTGAGAAAGTGATATGTTCTTCGTCAGGGAGAGAATGTCATTAATATCAATGAGATATTGTATTTCTTGTATTGATTCATAACGACAGGATTCTTAGGTATCTGACGTCTTGGTACTGAGCACGCATACTAAACCTCATACAGACAACAGTGCTCAAGAAGGATAGAACGAAGTCTAAAAAAGTTAATACAAAGTTTCTCCTTAAAACACACACACACACAAATAGATACATAAATAGAATATAACCTTGTGTTACATTATTTCTTAAAATTTGTGATGAAAATTAGGACGTAAATCGGAAAAAAATGTTCAAATGTGTGTGAAATCTGATGGGACTTAACTGCTAAGGTCATCAGTACCTAAGCTTACACATTACTTAATATAAATTAACCTAAGGACAAACACACACACCCATGCCCGAGGGAGGACTCGAACCTCCGCCGGGACCAGCCGCACAGTCCATGACTGCAGCGCCTAAGACCGCTCGGCTAATGCCGCGCGGCGTAAATCGGAAGACAAGAGATAAAGTACTGCGGAAGATATATATACATGACTTATCACTAAATTAAACTGAATGAACCAGATACTCTGGTACAAACTAAAATTTCCAACCTAAAAGCTTAAGCTGGAGTATAAACAATTAAAGAGATAGTAGGATGTACATCACAAACATCTCATCATCAGCTAAAGTAGAGGATAAGTCCTCATTGATAAGTAAATCTATCCTTTCATTAAAATTTAAAACGCACTCCGGTCAGATGTGCTATACTGAAATGCGTACACCGCAGAGTGAGAAACAGATGAGTCTTTCTGGCATCTATAACCATGGGTCTTCGTTTAACTTCACGCTACATCTGAAAAAAATAAAAGAGTCGTTTGGCATTTCCGTGTGGAGAAATCACGAGCTTTTTTCTTACTTCCAGTCGCGCTTTTTCTGATTGTTTTGTGACATAGCTCAAAAGCGAGGCTAGACAAACAGCTGAATAGGATATTTTCGTGTGCCGCTAAGCTCCGTGATCGTCACAATGATCACTCAACATCAGACGCTATTCACGTACCTTATATTTCCCGCCAGACCTGATATTGCTACTGAAGAATTAACTCTGTTGGCCGTTGCAGCTATCACAGAGTATTACAACTCTTATCTTGTACATACCTAGCGATGATGGAGTACGAAGTTACATTCACACTCGACCGTGTCTTCTGGGTGCTTCACTTTTTTTTTTGTATATATTATAAAAACTGCAGTGGATACGAAAGAGAAGGAAACGAGAAGAAAGCAAAAAGTGCAAAATAAAGAGAGACACCACAAGAAGACAGATAAGGAACAGAACAGCAGAAGAGGAGAGAAGGTGGGGAATACACAGAAGTTGTGGAATAAATTAATCGTGAAAATCATTTTTTGCTACTAGACACATGAGGAACTGTGGCGTTTTATCGTGAGGACTCCGATCTGTAACTGTTAAAAACAAAATCCTCACTTGCTTGATTAGTTTCAGACACCATCTTTTACGCGAACTTGATAACTGTAGTTCTTATGCCCGGTTTGCGAATGACTGTTCAAACGCAGATAATAGGATATCTTGAATTATAAAGTCCATCACTCAAGCCGGTGCCACATCATAGTTTTGTGAGGATGTTGATTTATTACTTAATATAGCGTCATCAAGGCGTCGCTACGGTGTTAAATCAACAACTAATACGACGTAATTCCCGAGATAAAATACTCTTCGGACAACGTACAGAAAGCGTCGTATTTCGGTGTAAACTTGCTGTTCACTGTTAATAAAATCACTAAATCAACTTTAGCTTCTGCGTTCTCTCAAGAAATAGTTAATTTCACAATTACACAGTAAATTTCCATTAAATGACGTAGCCGACACGAAGCATTAAGGTTATATTGGAGTTTATTGAACTCTGCAATTATTTAAACCTCCACTGAAAACACACCAATCTGTCATTCAGGGTCTTGAATCTATTTGCGATTCTGACATTGACTGCAGCTTCCGACAACACGGCGTAACTGTAAGTTCTTCGTGATCGCGTGTAACTGTTCCCTACTCAAGGCAAACAATAGAGTTTATGTTGGCGGTTGGTATATTGCTGTGTCCTTTGATGTTCGTGACAATCACAGATCACGAAGGCTAAGTCCCAGCGTTAATCAGGTATCACACGATTTACTTTTATTTCACACATAATAACTGCTCCGTTGTCTGGCTAAACCGTAAATGTTATTTTACTTCAGTTCGAAATTCTGGCTAGTACGTCAAGTCGATACTGGAAAACTTGTAAAACTTCAGATCGGTTTGAAGCAATCTAGTATGGTTCAATAGGTTTACTATTATTGCGACGTCTACAAGAGAGACTGAATTAACATCTCCATTGCATTGTTACATTGTACTCGCAGCGAACTTACAGCTCGATGCGGCTGCAACTCTCTTCTTGGATAAATGTTATCTCTGATCTGTTTATGGTCTGGGCTTTAACCTTCGTAAGGAACATATTTTGAATTATTTATTTAAAGTCTCAGGCTTCGTATCATCTGATAGTCTTTCATTTAGTCCTTTCTTTAAAATAAACGTTATTAGTTACATAGTATTGCTGTTAGTCAAACTTGAAATATGTTAATTTTGCTGTCACTAACTCCCGTCAATGTCAGGATCACTAATTTTGTTATTTCTTTTGCTACCAAAGGGCTTTCATTAGGTGTTCCATATTTGGGGTGTTACAAAACAGATATAGAATTAAATAAATCGTGAAAAGTGAAATTCCATATACATACCCTATAAGCCACTGTGCAGTGCATGGTGGAGAGTACTTTGTACCAATTAAGAAACTGGAAAAAGAACAGCAGACATAACCAAAAACGTTTCAGTCAGGATAGAGAGTAGTAAAGAGTAATTCAGAGAAGGCGAAATCGAATGCCGGTAAACAGACTGGGAAAGCAAGTTAGAGATTAGAACGATAGTGTGTTCCAGGGCGCCGGCCAGTGTGACCGAGCGGTTCTAGGCGCTTCAGTCTGGAACCGCGTGACCGCTACGGTCGCAGGTTCGAATCCTCCCCCGGGCATGTATATGCATGATTTCCTTAGGTTAGTTAGGTTTAAGTAGTTCTAAGTTCTAGGGGACTGATGACTGCCGGCTGCGGTGGTCTAGTGGTTCTAGGCGCACAGTCAGGAACCGCGCGACTGCTACGGTCGCAGGTTCGAATCCTGCCTCGGGCATGGATGTGTGTGAAGTCCTTAGGTTAGTTAGGTTTAAGTAGTTCTAAGTTCTAGGGGACTGATGACCACAGATGTTAAGTCCCATAGTGCTCAGAGCCATTTTGAACTGATGACCTCAGATGTTAAGTCCCATAGTGCTCAGAGCCATTTTTTTGTGTTCCAGAGCAACCGACCGACTGGATTACAGAGAAAAATTCGCTGGGAATCGGCAACGTCACCCTAGCTGCTACATGGAGTCTCGAGATAGCCACTTACAACCATACTCCTCTTAGTATGACGTGCATATAAAATGTTATCTATAACCCTTACCCCTGCACATTATACCCATGCTGGGCTATCCGTTGAATCACATGTCAATAGTCGCTTGCGAGCAGCGAGACCTTTTCGCATACATGATGAAACAGAAAATATTGCGAGATGCTAAGGTTGGCGCATTTCTCTACCTTGGTTTCTTGTGAGGCCGTCTCTAACAGTTTTGAGAACAAAAAGCATCTCCAGTAGAGTTTTTGAAGCACAGTTTTACAATATTTTAGACAGACAACTTGATTTTCTGACTGTGTGTAGTGGTACGTGTATGACGGGGGTCTCTGTTGGCTTCTCAATCTACTTACCTGGTCACCTCTATAGGAATAGTCTTTCGCATATGTTCGGAGTTCACTGTGCATAAATCTGCGTGATTATGTATAAACACGAACATTTGAGGGGTGACCGAGGAGGAATTTATCTCTTCTACTGCAGTTCTCTCATTACGTGTCAACTGAGCCAACAGATGTACTGAGTAGAGAAAATGATTCCGATAAACTAAGATTTCCTTCGCTACTACCAAATCCGCGAAGCCATGAACCATTCTTGATGCTCTCTACTATGCACTATACAGTGATTTGTGGAATATGTATGTGGAATTTGATTATTCATGATCAATTGAATTCTATATCTGTTTCTTACGTGCCTAGTAACCCAAACGATTTCACGACTAATACATTTCACAATTTCTATGCATTCCCCTCCTTCTCTCTTCTCCTCTCCTATTTGTTCCGGATCTATCCTCTTATCGTATCTTTCTTTACTTTCCTCTTTTTGCGTTCTCCTGGATCCCGTCTCTTTCTTATCCGCTGTCATTTTTTCTAATATAATTTTCATTACACACACACACACACACACACACACACATACACACACACACACACACACACACACACACACACACGTACACGCCATTTCCGGATATGTAAAAGAAAAGAGCTGTAATTCTCTGTGATAGGTAGAACGGTCAACAGAATGTGTGAGTGTTGTTCATGTTTAGTAGTTTTATCAGGCATGGTAGGGAATATAATGGGGGTGAACAGCGTCTGATATTGAGTGATGACTGTGTAAGTCACGGAGCTGCCGTACCTGTGTGAAATAACATTATCAGCACCTGAAAGAATTCGAAATGGGCCTCATTGTGCATCTCATTTGGTTGGTCGAACCGTGCAATATCCAGTTTGTGGGGCATTCCAAGGTGACAGTGGATTTATACTAGATTGCATGGGAACGTGAGGGCGGGTGAACTTGTCATCAAGGTTCCAGCCCATCAAACCTCACCACGACAAGGTCGAATTGCCTAATGTGCGCCAAGCATATCGTAACCCCTTCACATTTACTACTGCCATCCAAGAACAAATAATGGAAATTCTGTGTCATCCCACAGAGTTGGTCGGAGCTTTGCATCAGCCGGACAAGGGAATAACTGTCCCGTGCGAAGGCTGCCGCTAACACCACAACATTGCTGCTGAGTTTGCTGTGGAGCCGTGACCGGTAGCGATGAATCGCCGTCCTGATCAACCCCAGATGATCACTGTCAGCCTGTATGGTAGTGACCTGGGGGGAGGTTCAATTCTTCCATTGTTCTCGATGGCACAGCGGCGTTACTCCTTGCGTCATGGTGTCGCGTGCCATCGGACATGGCGTCAGATCACAGCTCATAATGCTTGAGGAAACTCTGGCGGCACATCGGTACGTCACCGACCTCGTAAATCCTCATATATTACCTCTCAAGTGACAGTATCGTGATCCAATTTTTCAACAGGACAGTGCTCAACTGTCCATGCCTCAAAATGGTTCAAATGGCTCTGAGCACTATGGGACTTAACATCTATGGTCATCAGTCCCCTAGAACTTAGAACTACTTAAACCTAACTAACCTAAGGACATCACACAACACCCAGTCATCACGAGGCAGAGAAAATCCCTGACCCCGCCGGGAATCGAACCCGGGAACCCGGGGTCCATGCCTCGTGTAGCTAAGAACTGTCTACGTGATATTCAGGTGCTTCTGTGGCCAGCAGGACATCCAAATCTATCCCTGTCAGAACATGTGTCGGAGCAGATCACAGGTCATCTCCGTCCCAGCGCCAGTATCCAGGATACCAATAACCAGTGGCAACTGCTGTGGGCCTCCTTGCCTCAGGAGGTGCTACAGCGGCTTTACGACTACCGTCCCAACTGAGTCAGTGCATTCATGCAAGCCAGAGTGGATGCAACGTCATACTCATAAGTGGACTCATACTGCTAAGTTCCTTGAGAATTTGAATCGATTTAGTAATCACCGAAATAACATCAAATACCTCCTCGCATGCATGAAGTTTCATTTCGTTTCCTCCGCCTCCTCTTATGCGCACTTCACATATTTAGTTATGGAGTGTACCTACTCCCTCGATTTTACTTCGTCAGCGTGTAGCTTTTCCCTCTCTCTCTTTCTTTATTCCTTTTCCTGTTATATCGACCTCTCTTTCCTTTCTTCCCTGAGATTTTGTTCTCAAACCTCTGTCTTAGAATACTCTATTTCCTCTTGCTTTCCCCAGTCACTCTCACCACATTTCTAATGCTTGGAGAGGCTCGCCAAATGTAATCTATCTGCTCTTTTCTGCCTGATGTTCTCTCTCGAATACCACTCTACCTCGGTCAAGTCTATGCAAAACATAAAAGCTCTCCTATTTCTGTTTGGCTCTCGCTTCCTCATACATTGTATTTTATGGCCGTCAGCTTCACTTGACATTCAAAACTACGTCAAACAACGCCAATTCACCTTTTAGACTTTATTAGATCCTCTGGCTACTTCAGTCTCTAAGATTTGCGGTTCGTTCAATTTATCGATTAAATGCAAGGAGACTGTCCATCGGAAAAGGGTCAGCCATAGGAAAATAAACTCACTCATACAGATAAAAAGATTAAAAGTGTATTGGATGTTGCCAAAGAGGAGATAGCACAAAACCGTACAGGCCGACCTCGTCTGTTGACTGACAGAGATCGCCGACAGTGGAAGAGGGTCGTAATGTGTAATAGGCAGACATCTAGCCAGACCATCACACAGGAATTCCAAACTGCATCAGGATCCACTGCAAGTACTATGACAGTTAGGGGGAAGGTGAGAAAACTTGGGTTTAATGGTCGAGCGGGTGCTCATAAGCCACACATCACGCCGGTAAATGCCAAACGACGCCTTGCTTTGTGTAAGGAGCGTAAACATTGTACGATTGAACTGTGGAAAAACGTTGTGTGGAGTGACGAATCACGGTACACAATGTGGCTATCCGATGGCAGGGTGTGGGTATGGCGAATGCCCGGTGAACGTGTAGTGCCAACAGTAAAATTTGGACCCATAGTGCTCAGAGCCATTTTTTTAAGTAAAATTTGGAGGCGGTGGTGTTATGGTGTGGTCGTGTTTTTCATGGAGAAGGCTTGCACCCCTTGTTGTTTTGCGTGGCACTATCACAGCATAGACCTACATTGATGTTTCAAGCACCTTCTTGCTTCCCACTGTTGAAGAGTAATTCGGGAATGGCGATTGAATCTTTCAACACGATCGAGCACCTGTTCATAATGTACGGCCTGTGACGGAGTGGTTACACGACAATAACATCCCTGTAATGGACTGACCTGCACTGAATCTAGCCGTGCGGTTAAAGGCGCTGCAGTCTGGAACCGCAAGACTGCTACGGTCGCAGGTTCGAATCCTGCCTCGGGCATGGATGTTTGTGATGTCCTTAGGTTAGTTAGGTTTAACTATTTCTAAGTTATAGGGGACTAATGACCTCAGCAGTTGAGTCCCATAGTGCTCAGAGCCATTTGAACCATTTGCACTGAATCCTGATCTGAATCCTATAGCACACCTTTGGGATGTTTTGGAACGCCGACTTCGTGCCAGGTCTCACCGACCGACATCGATATCTCTCCTCAGTGCAGCACTCCGTGAAGAATGGGCTGCCATTCCCCAAGAAACCTTCCAGCACCTGACTGAACGTGTGCCTGCGAGAGTGGAGGCTGCCATCAAGGCCAAGGCTGGGCCAACACCATACTGAATTCCAGTATTACCGATGGAGGGTGCCACGAACTTGCAAGTCATTTTCAGCCAGGTGTCCGGATAGTTTTGATCACATACTTTATGTACTGTCTTACTGTAGACGCAAGAAAAATGCAGTCCAGGAAAATAAA
The DNA here is from genome assembly GCF_021461395.2 of Schistocerca americana. Classification (NCBI taxonomy): domain Eukaryota; kingdom Metazoa; phylum Arthropoda; class Insecta; order Orthoptera; family Acrididae; genus Schistocerca; species Schistocerca americana. The sequence continues at coordinate 849,795,570 of NC_060130.1, read as the reverse complement.
GTGGAACACGTTTATGAGAAAACACATGAAATAAAATCTTTTTGGAGTAATTTTTTTTCCGTTGGACCAACGTCATAGAAGCTGGAACGGAAAATAAGTCAGTTCACTCAAAATTTGGACATTACACGAAAGAAAAACGCCTTCTATCTACGGCGTAGCACACAGCTGAAAAAGTGGGGGGGGGGGGGGAACTCGCCAAAATTAATTGATGTACCCTATGTGCTAGCAAACACTTAGTAACTGATTGTCTCAGGTCGTAGTCAGTTAGCCCTTACATGTCAAGATACAAGATACGTCTACACCTACATACATGCTCTCCGTAACCCATTGCATTGTTCGTGGCGGAGGGTACCTTGTACTATTACCATACATTTTCTTCCTGTTCCACTCGCATACAGAGTAAGGGAAAAACGACTGTCTATATGCCTCTGAACGAGCCCTGATTTCCCTTATCTGATCTTCGTGGTCCTTACGCAAAATTTCGTTGCCGGCAGTAGAACCGTTCCGCAGTCAGCTTCAAATGCCAGTTCTCTGATTTACTCAATAGTGTTCGCGAAAAGAGAGTCGTGTTCTCCCAGGGATACCGATTTATATTCACGAAGCATCTCCGTAGCACTCGTGTGCTGATCGAACCTATCGGTAACAAATGTAGCAGCCCTCCTCTGAACTGCTTACATGTCTTCCTTGCACGCGAAAGGCAAAGGTCCCGAGTTCGAGTCTCGGTCGGGCACACAGTTTTAATCTGTCAGGAAGTTTCATATCAGCGCACACTCCGCTGCAGAGTGAAAATCTCATTCTGGATGTCTTCCTTTAATCCGACCTGGTGGAGACCCCAAACACTCGAACAGTACTCAAGAATGGGTGGCACTCGAATTCTACATGCAGGCTCGTTTACAGATGTACAACACTGTCCTAACATTCTCCCAATAAACTGAAGTCCACCGTTGGCCTTCCCTACTACCGTCCTTACGTGCTCGTTCCATTTCTTAACCCTTTGCAACGTCCCGCCTAGACATTTGATCAACGTGATTGTGTCAAGCAGCACAATACTAATGCAGTATTCGAACATTACGGGACTGTTTTTCCTACTTATCTCCATTAACTTACATTTTTTTCTACATTTAGAGGAAGCTGTCATTCACCACACCAACTAGAAACTTTGTCTAACTCATCTTGTATCCCACAGTTACTCAACGACGGCCCCTTCCTGTACACCACAGTATCATCAGACTGCTGCTCACCGTGTCCGTCAGATCATTTATGTGTATACAGAATAACAGCGATTCTGTCACACTTCCATGGGCTGCTCCTGACGGTACCCTTCCCTTTGAACACTGACTGTCGAGGACGACGTACTATGTTCTATTATTTAAGAAGTCTTCGACACAATCACATATCTGGGAACTCTGCAGTGGAGCACCGTGTCAAACGTTTTCCGGAATTCTAGGAATATGGAATCTACGCATTGCTCTTCACTCATGGATCGAAGGGCGAATTTCGCAGGAGTGATGCTTTCTAAATCTGTGCCGATTTGGGGACAGAAGCTCTTTCGTCACAAGGAAATTTATTATATTCGAACTGAAAATGTGTTCAAGAATTCTGCAGAAGACAATGTTAAGGATATTGGTCTGTAATTTTGTGGGCTTGTTCTTTTACCCTTTTTACATTCAGGAATTATATGCGCTTTTTTCAGGCATTTCCTACTATACTGTGGGCGAGAGATTAGCCTTAAATTCAAGCAAAGTAAGGAGCCATTGTCGTAGAGTACTCTCTGTAAAACCCATTTGGGATTCTATCAGAACCTGGCGACTTATCTGTTTTAATCTCTTTCAGTTCCTTTTCTACACCGGCGATACTCATTGCTTCGTTCTCCGTACGGGAGTCTGTACTACGGCCAAACGACGGTTTGTCTGTACGATCCTCCTGCCTGAATGAGTTCTTAAAAGCGAGTTTTAAAACTTCAGCTTTCCTTATGCTGTCTTCTATTGCCACAGCATACTAGTCAACGAGTGACTGTGTAGAAGCCGCCGACCCTTTTACGTGGGGTGAGAATTGTTTAGGGTTCTGGGCAAGATATTTTGCTAAAGAATGACGGTGATAATAGTATGATTCGAACATCGATCTTTTTGCAGACACACGTATTTCTGCTTTTATTGTCGTCATTTGCGCATTTTTTTCTTTTTTTACCAAGAGTGCAACAGCCTGCTTCCTCAGCAATTTCTGAAGTTTGTTATTAAATCACGGTCGGGTTTTTTCGTCCTTAATCAACTTACTCGCCCCATAATTCTATGAGTCGCGACACATAATTCTCCGAGCTGCAGTTTTCAATCTGTTTAATGATCATGATTATATTTGATTAGTGGTGCGCTCAACTGCGTTGTTATCAGCTCCCCAATCTTTTCACCCTCCAGTCCCGCCACTTTTCCCGAATGGTGATGAACTGATGAGGAAAACGTAAACGCCCAGTCCCCAGGCGGAGAAAGTCCCCGACCCGGACGGGAATCGAAACCGGGATCCCGTGATTCAGAGGCAGCAATGCTAGTCACTAGACCACGAGCTGCGGACTCAATCCGTAAAATTCATCTACGTCTGTAGAACCAAATAATGCCCACACATTGTGTAAGTGGGACGCTAACAAATGTTTATCCGCTCTTTCTAAGAAAACTACTCTCCTAGCATTCTTGATGGATTTATTAACAGTCATCGCTATGATGACATGCATCATAATCACTAATCCCTGTCTCTGTACTGACACCACCAATAAAGTGTTGAAGCTAGAAAGTCTAAAACGTTTCCCTTACGTGTGGGCTGTCGAACTAGCTGCTCGAAGCAGTTTTCGGAAAACGTGTTCAAAAGTACTTCACAGGAGTGCCTGTTTGTATCACCAGCAGCGAATTCATAGACGTCCCAGTCTATACTCGTTAAGCTAAAATCGCCTTCAACTAATATTGCATGATCCAAATGTTTCCGCACAAAAATGCAAAAATCGAAAAAATTTATTCAGCAATGACTTAGTGTGCCGACTGGACTGTACCACAATACTATAAAGATTATTTAGTGTCTATACATGAAAGCACTTGAAAGTTTGTAAGTTCCAGAGACGGAATCACGATGACGGGAGTCAGTGAAGTTTACGATACAGATAATAAGACTTATGATCAGTTAGCTGTGCTCCCTATTGAGGAAGTTCCACAAAGTCAAAGTCTGTTTGGTAATATAGTGATGGCAACTATTGAGAGCAGCTGATAGTGTAAGTTCCACATAAGAATACCAGTCCTGAAGCACCGAGTGCACGAGAGCCAAAGTCGGAGGCTAAGTTACCTGGGCGACGAGTGGCTGCTCGTAGTGTCAGCGGTGCGTGGCTGCTGCTGGAATCGTTTGGTGAAGGTCCTGCTGGTTGTTCCGTTTCTGAACTGCTTACAATCACTCAGCGGACTGAACTGGGGGATAGCAATCGTTCGCCGTCGTAAATACATACCCGGTGGAGTGATATCTGCTTGGATGGCACATGATTCTCATAGGCAAAGTAGTGCTTCCAGTTGTGTCAGGAATGCGTGTGCCGCTGGTCTCGAGGCTGGTGTCTCTCCCGGCGAAGTTAGCACCGCATTTTTCTGTGGAGCCGGCTGGAATTCCACTTCAAAACAGACTGTCGTGTTTCAGACACAGTCCAGTTTTATGTAAGTCTGCAGGATCTCGTGGCCGTTGTCACTAAAGTTAAAATCTTATGGGTTGTTAGGCCACGTCATATTTCCTTCTAAAATAATCGATGTTACGAACCGTCTGCTGATGTTACGTCTGCCACAGACGGCCCCTGCCAGGCAGACTACACTCAGGACACCCCTGTGTACCATATAACATACACAAGCACTAGCAGGCGCAACCAAGAGGAAAACAATTCTTCACAACAAACAGAACTTGCTAGAGGCTAATGCGAACCTTTTTCTGCAGAGGTCGCCTCACAGATACAGGGAAAGTTGGAGTACTCCGCCGACCTCCGCCGGCTTTATAAGGCCAGCGGAGCAGCAGTACAACCAGTTCCTCGTCGAGCTAGGACCAGCTCCGACGGATCTCACCGACGCTCTTGATGAATGGCCGTCTACATGTTATTTGTTTTCTTTGTATATATATATATATAGTGATTATTCGAGAAGTGTAGTTCAGTTTCAATAAACGACATTATACTGAGTGTTCTACAGTACTGAGTATTCTTCAGCTGGGATCTTCTTCAGAATGTTACGGTGTCCACTATTGCTAGAATACTATCAGAGACCAGTCTCACGTTCTCTTATAAAGAAGCCTTTCCTGCGTAGTCACATAAAATCACGACGCATTTTACAGGTTAGAGCCCGCATCTCGTGGTCGTGCGGTAGCGTTCTCGCTTCCCACGCCCGGGTTCCCGGGTTCGATTCCCGGCGTGGTCAGGGATTTTCTCTGCCTCGTGATGGCTGGGTGTTGTGTGCTGTCCTTAGGTTAGTTAGGTTTAAGTAGTTCTGAGTTCTAGGGGACTGATGACCATAGATGTTAAGTCCCATAGTGCTCAGAGCCATTTGAACCATTTGAACAGGTTAGAATGTACACACCTGAATAGGGCAAATTATTAGCGTTGTCCGGTACATATTCAGAACCGATATCTGAGAACGGCGTATTTTCAACCAGTGGAGAGGATATCCTGATCTAAAAATCACGTATTGTGTAACAGCAGCAGACTACTATGTCTAACAGTACTCCAAGACAAACAAGCCGGTGTTGCAAACGGACTTAGAGTAAATGACTTCGGAACATTTCGGCTCATTTACTCTGTGGTCAGTACATGTGCTGTCATCTAGCGTACGAAATGTCAAATGGTGACTTAACTCGTCTCGGCAACCGAAAGATTGAATACTCAGGAATCTGTTACGACATTTCTACATCTACATCTACATTTATACTCCGCAAGCCACCCAACGGTGTGTGGCGGAGGGCACTTTACGTGCCACTGTCATTACCTCCCTTTCCTGTTCCAGTCGCGTATGGTTCGCGGGAAGAACGACTGTCTGAAAGCCTCCGTGCGCGCTCTAATCTCTCTAATTTTACATTCGTGATCTCCTCGGGAGGTATAAGTAGGGGGAAGCAATATATTCGATACCTCATCCAGAAACGCACCCTCTCGAAACCTGGCGAGCAAGCCACACCGCGATGCAGAGCGCATCTCTTGAAGAGTCTGCCACTTGAGTTTGTTAAACATCCCCGTAACGCTATCACGGTTACCAAATAACCCTGTGACGAAACGCGCCGCTCTTCTTTGGATCTTCTCTATCTCCTCTGTCAACCCGACCTGGTACGGATCCCACACTGACAAGCAATACTCAAGTACAGGTCGAACGAGTGTTTTGTAAGCCACCTCTTTTGTTGATGGACTACATTTTCTAAGGACTCTCCCAATGAATCTCAACCTGGTACCCGCCTTACCAACAATTAATTTTATATGATCATTCCACTTCAAATCGTTCCACACGCATACTCCCAGATATTTTACAGAAGTAACTGCTACCAGTGTTTGTTCCGCTATCATATAATCATACAATAAAGGATCCTTCTTTCTATGTATTCGCAATACATTACATTTGTCTATGTTAAGGGTCAGTTGCCACTCCCTGCACCAAGTGCCTATCCGCTGCAGATCTTCCTGCATTTCGCTACAATTTTCTAATGCTGCAACTTCTCTGTATACTACAGCATCATCCGCGAAAAGCCGCATGGAACTTCCGACACTATCTACTAGGTCATTTATATATATTGTGAAAAGCAATGGTCCCATAACACTCCCCTGTGGCACGCCAGAGGTTACTTTCACGTCTGTAGACGTCTCGCCATTGATAACAACATGCTGTGTTCTGTTTGCTAAAAACTCTTCAATCCAGCCACACAGCTGGTCTGATATTCCGTAGGCTCTTACTTTGTTTATCAGGCGACAGTGCGGAACTGTATCGAACGCCTTCCAGAAGTCAAGAAAAATAGCATCTACCTGGGAGCCTGTATTTAATATTTTCAGGGTCTCATGAACAAATAAAGCGAGCTGGGTCTCACACGATCGCTGTTTCCGGAATCCATGTTGATTCCTACAGAGTAGATTCTGGGTTTCCAAAAACGACATGATACTCGAGCAAAAAACATGTTCTAAAATTCTACAACAGATCGACGTCAGAGATATAGGTCTATAGTTTTGCGCATCTGCTCGATGACCCTTCTTGAAGACTGGGACTACCTGTGCTCTTTTCCAATCATTTGGAATCTTCCGTTCCTCTAGAGACTTGCGGTACACGGCTGTTAGAAGGGGGCAAGTTCTTTCGCGTACTCTGTGTAGAATCGAATTGGTATCCCGTCAGGTCCAGTGGACTTTCCTCTGTTGAGTGATTCCAGTTGCTTTTCTATTCCTTGGACACTTATTTCGATGTCAGCCATTTTTTCGTTTGTGCGAGGATTTAGAGAAGGAACTGCAGTGCGGTCTTCCTCTGTGAACAGCTTTGGAAAAATGTGTTTAGTATTTCAGCTTTACGCGTGTCATCCTCTGTTTCAATGCCATCAACATCCCGTAGTGTCTGGATATGCTGTTTCGAGCCACTTACTGATTTAACGTAAGACCAGAACTTCCTAGGATTTTCTGTCAAGTCGGTACATAGAATTTTACTTTCGAATTCACTGAACGCTTCACGCATAGTCCTCCTTACGCTAACTTTGACATCGTTTAGCCTCTGTTTGTCAGAGGTTTTGGCTGCGTTTAAACTTGGAGTGAAGCTCTCTTTGCTTTCGCAGTAGTTTCCTAACTTTGTTGTTCTACCACGGTGGGTTTTTCTCGTCCCTCACAGTTTTACTCGGCACGTACCTGTCTAAAACGCATTATACGATTGCCTTGAACTTTTTCCATAAACACTCAACATTGTCAGTGTCGGAACAGAAATTTTCGTTTTGATCTGTTAGGTAGTCTGAAATCTGCCTTCTATTACTCTTGCTAAATAGATAAACCTTCCTCCCTTTTTTATATTCCTATTAACTTCCATATTCAGGGATGCTGCAACGGCCTTATGATCACTGAGTCCCTGTTCTGCACATACAGAGTCGAAAAGTTCGGGTCTGTTTGTTATCAGTAGGTCCAAGATGTTATTTCCACGAGTCGGTTCTCTGTTTAATTGCTCGAGGTAATTTTCGGATAGTGCTCTCAGTATAATGTTACTCGATGCTCTGTCCCTACCACCCGTCCTAAACATCTGAGTGTCCCAGTCTATATCTGGTAAATTGAAATCTCCACCTAAGACTATAACACGCTAAGAAAATTTATGTGAAATGTATTCTAAATTTTCTCTCAGTTGTTCTGCCACTAATGCTGCTGAGTCAGGAGGTCGGTAAAAGGAGCCAATTATTAATCTAGCTCGGTTGTTGAGTGTAACCTCCACCCATAATAATTCACAGGAACTATCCACTTCTACTTCACTGCAGGATAAATTACTACTAACAGCGACGAACACTCCACCACCGGTTGCATGCAATCTATCCTTTCTAAACACCGTCTGTACCTTTGTAAAAATTTCGGCAGAATTTATCTCTGGCTTCAGCCAGCTTTCTGTACCTATAACGATTTCAGCTTCGGTGCTTTCTATCAGCGCTTGAAGCTCTGGTACTTTACCAACGCAGCTTCGACAGTTTACAATTAAAATACCGATTGCTGCTTGGTCCCCGCATGTCCTGACTTTGGCCCGCACCCGTTGAGGCTGTTGCCCTTTCTGTACTTGCCCAAGGCCATCTAACCTAAAAAACCGCCCAGCCCACGCCACACAACCCCTGCTACCCGTGTAGCCGCTTGTTGCGTGTAGTGGACTCCTGACCTATCCAGCGGAACCCGAAACCCCACCACCCTATGGCGCAAGTCGAGGAATCTGCAGCCCACACGGTCGCAGAATCGTCTCAGCCTCTGATTCAGACCCTCCACTCGGCTCTGTACCAAAGGTCCACAGTCAGTCCTGCCGACGATGCTGCAGATGGTCAGCTCTGCTTTCATCCCCTAGCGAGACGCAGTCTACACCAAATCAGATAGCCGCCGGAAGCCAGAGAGGATTTCCTCCGATCCATAGCGACACGCATCATTGGTGCCGACATGAGCGACCACCTGCAGATGGGTGCACCCTGTACCCTTCATGGAATCCAGAAGGACCCTTTCCACATCTGGAATGACTCCCCCCGGTATGCACACGGAGCGCACATTGGTTTTCTTCCCCTCTCTTGCTGCCATATCCCTAAAGGGCCCCATTACGCGCCTGACGTTGGAGCTCCCAACTACCAGTAAGCCCACCCTCTGCGACCGCCCGGATCTTGCAGACTGAGGGGCAACCTCTGGAACAGGACAAGCAGCCATGTCAGGCCGAAGATCAGTATCAGCCTGAGACAGAGCCTGAAACCGGTTCGTCAGACAAACTGGAGAGGCCTTCCGTTCAGCCCTCCGGAATGTCTTTCGCCCCCTGCCACACCTTGAGACGACCTCCCACTCTACCACAGGTGAGGGATCAGCCTCAATGCGGGCAGTATCCCGGGCAACCAGAGTCGTAGTCCGATCGGGGGATGCGTGGGACGAGCTGGGCGTCCCAGGAAAACCCCCATCCGGACCCCCACAGTGATGCCCATTGGCAACAGCCTCAAGCTGTGTGACCGAAGCCAACACTGCCTGAAGCTGGGAGCGAAGGGATGCCAACTCAGCCTGAATCCGAACACAGCAGTTGCAGTCCCTATCCATGCTAAAAACTGTTGTGCAAAGAACGTCTGAACTAATCTACAGAGAGCGCAAACAAATCGACACAAAATTTAAACGGTTATTAAAATACAAGATTGCCTAGTAAATGCAGTAATGCTGCTACTTGCGCACTGCTGACACACTGCTCGGCGGCGGAAGGAGACTACGCGATTTTACACTATTCAGGTACTAAAACGCGATGCTACAACTCTCAAATACTATAATACGCCCGAAATTTATGAATTAAACAATGCAAGTACCAAAAACACGCAAAGAAATTAAGAATTAAACTATGTAACAAATGAGTGAGCTAGGAGTATACGACTTGCTGCTGCAGCTGCTTATCCAACGGCGGCAGGGAGCACATTTAAGTCACTTGCAGAAAAATGATGACTTACACTGATTGGCATCTGATCCCTCCTATGACAGTAGTCTCTAACACATTCAGTAACAGCAGTTTGTCATCATATTATTCCATTGTGGGGTCACGTCATCCTCCTTGAGTGCAGAAAGAAACACATCTTATTGTAGCCTTGCCGGTAGCATCTAATATTTCCGGTCGACATCCTTTTCAGTATAGTTTTCAGATTAGGGACTACGTTAAGTTGGTACACCGTAGTGTCTCATTCACAATTTGTATACTCCGTGCACAGCCTACAGGCAGTTGTTCGAACTGAAGCTCAGTTGTGTAAAACTTTTTGGGACGCACGTCACTGCCTCGTGGGGTAGCCGCACGGTCTTGGGTGCCTTGTCACAGTTCGCGCGGCTCCCCCCGTCGGAGGTTCGAGTCCTCCCTCGGGCATGGGTGTGTGTGTTGTCCTTAGCGTAACTTAGTTTATGTTAGATTCAGTAGTGTGTGAGCTTAGGGACCGATGACCTCAGCAGTTTGGTCTCATAAGACCTTCCCACAAATTTCCGATTTCCGCACGTTACTCTGACGTCGTCCAAGCAACCAATGATATTTGCTTTACGTCAAGTGATCAAAGAAGAGTAGTACACTCTTTATCAGCCCGTGGGCAACGCGCGTTGTGGTAATAATAAATTAAGTGATGCTATAAGAATTTGTGGCTACTACAGTGCCACTAAACACGCCATGTCCAACACACATGTACAATCGACATCTCTCCCAACAGAATTACTAGCTAATTTAGTCGGCGACCAATGCTTCTAAAAAATTGAATTGCTGACGCATATTTACAACCACGACTCTGAAAGCAGACGAAATAAGAGCTCTCTTAAAATATGTCGTACAGAATGGATAGATGAAATGGTTTGCAAGCAGTCCCTCCTTATTTCAAAGTTATCGCAGCAACAATCCCCCAGTGTACAAACCACTTTTAGGCATCATTAGTGTAGCAGGCACTCTGCAGGATCACTATTTTTAATTTATCAATGTTGTTCAAGCAACTCCAAGCCAGTTTGCTGTGCAAGCTGAGTAAATGCTGCTTCTTTGAGGCTAGTGCCAAATACCTCTGCCGCTTGCTAAATTTGATAGATGAGCTTAAGCCAAGAACAGAGTGTGCTACAACAGCATACAATATAGCAACATCCAGAAACTTACAGAAATTACTAGCCTTCGTGGGAAAGAATAATTATTATAGTAATTTTTTGTTCGTAATGTGCACCAAATAACCTAATTCAGCTCCCTGTTTGGCCACATATACGATTAAGCGAGCGTCTTAGACTTGCTATCGGTGACTTTCATCAATGTTGTCTTATCGTACAAAAATTCCAGCAACACACACAGCCAATGGTTTTGCGTCATATACGTTATTGATCTACATCTACATCTACATCTACATCCATACTCCGCAAGCCACCTGACGGTGTGTGGCGGAGGGTACCTTGAGTACCTCTATCGGTTCTCCCTTCTATTCCAGTCTCGTATTGTTCGTGGAAAGAAGGATTGTCGGTATGCCTCTGTGTGGGCTCTAATCTCTCTGATTTTATCCTCATGGTCTCTTCGCGAGATATACGTAGGAGGGAGCAATATATTGCTTGACTCTTCGGTGAAGGTATGCTCTCGAAACTTTGACAAAAGCCCGTACCGAGCTACTGAGCGTCTCTCCTGTAGAGTCTTCCACTGGAGTTTATCTATCATCTCCGTAACGCTTTCGCGATTACTAAATGATCCTGTAACGAAGCGCGCTGCTCTCCGTTGGATCTTCTCTATATCTTCTATCAACCCTATCTGGTATGGATACCACACTGCTGAGCAGTATTCAAGCAGTGGGCGAACAAGCGTACTGTAACCTACTTCCTTTGTTTTCGGATTGCATTTCCTTAGGATTCTTCCAATGAATCTCAGTCTGGCGTCTGCTTTACCGACGATCAACATTATATGATCATTCCATTTTAAGTCACTCCTAATGCGTACTCCCAGATAATTTATGGTATTAACTGCTTCCAGTTGCTGACCTGCTATTTTGTAGCTAAATGATAAAGGATCTATCTTTCTGTGTATTCGCAGCACATTACACTTGTCTACATTGAGACTCAATTGCCATTCCCTGCACCATGCGTCAATTCGCTGCTGATCCTCCTGCATTTCAGTACAATTTTCCATTGTTACAACCTCTCGATACACCACAGCATCATCTGCAAAAAGCCTCAGTGAACTTCCGATGTCATCCACAAGGTCATTTATGTATATTGTGAATAGCAACGGTCCTATGACACTCCCCTGCGGCACACCTGAAATCACTCTTACTTCGGAAGACTTCTCTCCATTGAGAATGACATGCTGCGTCCTGTTATCTAGGAACTCCTCAATCCAATCACACAATTGGTCTGATAGTCCATATGCTCTTACTTTGTTCATTAAACGACTGTGGGGAACTGTATCGCACGCCTTGCGGAAGTCAAGAAACACGGCATCTACCTGTGAACCCTTGTCTATGGCCCTCTGAGTCTCGTGGACGAATAGCGCGAGCTGGGTTTCACATGACCGTCTTTTTCGAAACCCATGCTGATTCCTACAGAGTAGATTTCTAGTCTCCAGAAAAGTCATTATACTCGAACACAATACGTGTTCCAAAATTCTACAACTGATCGACGTTAGAGATATAGGTCTATAGTTCTGCACATCTGCTCGACGTCCCTTCTTGAAAACGGGGATGACCTGTGCCCTTTTCCAATCCTTTGGAACGCTACGCTCTTCTAGAGACCTACGGTACACCGCTGCAACAAGGGGGGCAAGTTCCTTCGCGTACTCTGTGTAAAATTGAACTGGTATCCCATCAGGTCCAGCGGCCTTTCCTCTTTTGAGCGATTTTAATTGTTTCTCTATCCCTCTGTCGTCTATTTCGATATCTACCATTTTGTCATCTGTGCGACAATCTAGAGAAGGAACTACAGTGCAATCTTCCTCTGTGAAACAACTTTGGAAAAAGACATTTAGTATTTCGGCCTTTAGTCTGTCATCCTCTGTTTCAGTACCATTTTGGTCACAGAGTGTCTGGACATTTTGTTTTGACCCACCTACCGCTTTGACATAAGACCACAATTTCTTAGGATTTTCTGTCAAGTCAGTACATAGAACTTTACTTTCGAATTCATTGAACGCCTCTCGCATAGCCCTCCTCACACTACATTTCGCTTCGCGTAATTTTTGTTTGTCTGCAAGGCTTTGGCTATGTTTATGTTTGCTGTGAAGTTCCCTTTGCTTCCGCAGCAGTTTTCTAACTCGGTTGTTGTACCACGGTGGCTCTTTTCCATCTCTTACGATCTTGCTTGGCACATACTCATCTAACGCATTATGTACGACGGTTTTGAACTTTGTCCACTGATCCTCAACACTATCTGTACTTGAGACAAAACTTTTGTGTTGAGCCAACAGGTACTCTGAAATCTGCTTTTTGTCACTTTTTCTAAACAGAAAAATCTTCCTACCCTTTTTAATATTCCTATTTACGGCTGAAATCATCGATGCCGTAACCGCTTTATGATCGCTGATTCCCTGTTCTGCGTTAACTTTTTCAAATAGTTCGGGTCTGTTTGTCACCAGAAGGTCTAATATGTTATCGCCACGAGTCGGTTCTCTGTTTAACTGCTCAAGGTAGTTTTGAGATAAAGCACTTAAAAAAATTTCACTGGATTCTTTGTCCGTGCCACCCGTTATGAACGTCTGAGTCTCCCAGTCTATATCCGGCAAATTAAAATCTCCACCCAGAACTATAACATCGTGGGGAAATCTACTCGAAATATTTTCCAAATTATCCTTCAGGTGCTCAGCCACAACAGCTGCTGAGCCAGGGGGCCTATAGAGACATCCAATTAGCATGTCTGAGCCTGCTTTAACCGTGACCTTCACCCAAATCATTTCACATTTCGGATCTCCGTCAATTTCCTTCGATACTATTGCACTTCTTATCGCTATAAACACGCCTCCCCCTTCACTGTCCAGCCTGTCTCTGCGGTATACATTCCAATCTGAGTTTAGGATTTCATTACTATTTACGTCTGGTTTCAGCCAACTTTCTGTCCCTAGTACTATATGAGCGTTGTGACCGTTTATTAATGAGAGCAGTTCTGGGACCTTTCTGTAGACGCTCCTGCAGTTTACTATTAGCACATTAATATTGTTATTCCCTGTTGCATTTTGCCTACTCCTACCTTGCTGCGTCTCAGGAGGCGTCTTGTCGGGCCTAGGGAGGGGATTCTCTAACCTAAAAAATCCCCATGTGCACTCCACACGTACTCCGCTACCCTTGTAGCCGCTTCCGGCGTGTAGTGCACGCCTGACCTATTCAGGGGGACCCTACATTTCTCCACCCGATAGCGGAGGTCGAGAAATTTGCACCCCAGATCTCCGCAGAATCGTCTGAGCCTCTGGTTTAAGCCTTCCACTCGGCTCCAAACCAGAGGACCGCGATCGGTTCTGGGAACGATACTACAAATAGTTAGCTCTGATTTCACCCCGCGAGCGAGGCTTTGCGCCTTCACCAATTCCGCCAACCGCCTGTACGAACTGAGGATGACCTCTGAACCCAGACGGCAAAAGTCATTGGTGCCGACATGAGCAACAATTTGCAGTCGGGTGCACCCAGTGCTCTCTATCGCCGCCGGTAGGGCCTCCTCCACATCTCGGATGAGACCCCCCGACAAGCAGGCAGAGTGAACACTGGCCTTCTTCCCCGACCTTCCCGCTATTTCCCTAAGGGGCTCCATCACCCGCCTAACGTTGGAGCTCCCAATAACTAATAAACCCCTCCCCCCGTGTGCCTGCTCGGACCTTGCTGAAGGAGCAGCCACATGTCCACTCACAGGCAGAGCGGGTGATGCCACACGGCCAGCCTCCACATTGACCCTCCGCAATTGATGGGCGTCATTCCTTCCTAGAAGGGAACGGGCTATCAGTGACAACGTATAGGGTTGAGAAATTTCACATATATTTAAAAAATGTGTGTGAAATCTTATGGGACTTAACTTTTAAGGTCATCAGTCTCAAAGCTTACACACTACTTAACCTAAACACACACCCATGCCCGAGGGAGGACTCGAATCTCCGCCGGGACCAGCCGCACAGTCCATGACTGCAGCGCCTCAGACCGCTCGGCTAATCCCGAGCGGCTCACATATATTTGTATGATACGGAATTTTCTCAAATAACGGATGAGCTGTTCATTTCTTCTTCGGTAGGGTTAAGCTCGTGGAAAAGACAGTAAAACAGCTGCAATGGTGCACCATATTCGTAAGCGACTACCAGTACAATATTCAAAATGCCCTCTCCCGTACCTTTTTGTTATATTATTCACCAACGGAAAACTGTTCCTATCGGAGCCCAAAAAAGAGGGTTATGTACGCTCCTCTTAGAAAGTCTCCGACAGAAGAGTGGGGAACCAACTACCTCAATCCTCATTCCGCCTTTCTCACCAAAAATTTTGGCATGCGAACATATTCGCGCTCTTTTAACACAGAAGATTCTAAATCCTTTTACCCCATCTGTCTTAGTAGCTAAGTCTTCATACTCAGCATCTCCGTCTCATTGCCACTGTCTATATGTGTCTCTCTCCGACTGTCTCTGTTTCCTCCCATTGATTTAGAGTATATCCCACTGCCACTGTCTGCTCTCTCTCTTATACCGTGTCCTTTTTTGTTTCTTTCCCATTTCCACTGACTGCACCACATGTCGGCAGCTCAGAAATTCTGGTGGGGGGAGTGCTTGTGTTTCCGAATTACCATGCAAAGTTCCTTCGGACATGCATGCATGCGTAAAACTCTAGTGCGAACCATTCTTGAGAGAGTTTAGGATTACCAACATGTTGAATTAAAGGGAGAAAGCGAAGCAATTCGGAGTCGTCTTATTAGATGTGTTACCAGCAGGTTCGATCAAAGCGCGAGAGTTACAAGTTTACGGAGACACTTCGTGAACTCGAATGGGATTTCCTGGAGAGAAGACGACATTCTTTTCGCTAAGACCGGCCGAAGTGGCCGAGCGCTTCTAGGCGCTACAGCCTGGAACCGCGCGACCGCTACGGTCGCAGATTCGAATCCTGCCTCGGGCATGGATGTGTGTGATGTCCTTAGGTTAGTTAGGTTTAAGTAGTTCTAAGTTTTAGGGGACTGATGACCTCAGAAGTTAAGTCCCATAGTGCTCAGAGCCATTTGAACCATTTTTTTTTTTTTTCGCTAAACAATACTGAGAAAGCCGAGCGGTTCTAGACGCTACAGTCTGGAACCGCGCGACCGCTACAGTCGTAGGTTCGAATCCTGCCTCGGGCATGGATGTTTGTGATGTCCTTAGGTTAGTTAGGTTTAAGTAGTTCTAAGTTCTAGGGGACTGATGACCTCAGAAGTTAAGTCCCATAGTGCTCAGAGCCATTTGAACCATATTGAATATTGAGAAAATTTGGAGAAGCGGTATTTGCGACTGATGCAGAATGGTTCTATTGTCCCCAATGTATGTTTTGCTCAAGGACTACAAAGATAAGTGTTATTAGGGCATATAGACAGTCGCCCTTTTCCTCGCTGTACTTGCGACTGGTAGAGAAAAGGAAATGAATAGTAGTGGTACGAGGTACCTTCTGCCATAAACCGTACGGTGCCTTGCGGAGTGTGTACGTAGATGTAGATGTAGGTGCCTACTTATTTCTCTTCCGTAATATAAGGATGGAGCGCGACGCTTCTGATTCTACCGGAGCGGAATGTCTTTCTTTGGGTTGCAGTTGTGAGAGAAGCTGTTGGACGGGCTACGTGTTTCGTACCGAAATGGTGCCGAGAGCGTTATCCAGCTTGCGACATATTTGTCATGCGATGACAGCAGAGGCGGCAGAAGCTGGATAGGCTTGCGCGCGCACAGCGACGATCGAAGCAGCGGCGGCGGCTGCGGCTCGGATGCTGAGCGTGTCTCGCGAAGCCGCCACTGTGCAGCCCGCAGCGCCGCGCGCAACCGAGCCTCGCCGGTAAGTCCAATTACACGCGCCGCACCTGCCCTCAAACTTCGTACGCTCTTTCTTTCGCTGCGCCGCAACCGTTTTTTCCACTCGTTTTACAAACGCTGTTAAGGTGCGACTGTCGCAGAATCTTTCGAAGCGTGCTTCCTTTCTCAGACTGTTTGTACGAGAGTGTGTCAATTAATAAGTAGCAAACGCCAGAATACCGGACACTATTTTAAATTTCGCGCCTTACGTGTCTAGGAGGTTCCAGCACGTGTCGCGTGGAAGGTAGCCGATACACAGTATTCCGCGGCCAATGCTTAATGATGTGCAGTCATACCAGAATGGCAGGTGTGATATAAGTAAGTTCCCGACTAGATTAACGCGATTTTTGTGAGCTGAGGGACACTTCGCGAAATACGTCCTTTTACACGTTTATAACTTTATTTCGTGCAAAATTGTGTTCAGTGGGATACAGGAATTCTGCAAAGGACAAAAATTAGTCCCAAACGAGAATCGTCCTATGTAGATCGAATGTGGAGTTACTGGCGTCAGCCGCAACGGGGCATTGCGAGGACACAGCGGTACGAGTGAAAATAGGTACCTGAACAGGATTCGAACCCGAGACCTCCTGCTTACTAGGAAGGTGCAATCCGGGACATAGTATTATTGCCACTGGGCGGACTATCTCGGCACATTCCCGCCGTTCCCGTCCATTTCCTCCATGCTCACTACTCTAAGATTCCTGCAGGAGGTCGGACTTATCTGTGCATCCGCAATGAAGATGGTGGATCCATTGCCCATCGAGGTGAATCAATTATATGAAAACGTTGTGTCTGTTCTTTTGTACGTGTCCGAAAGAACAGACACCACGCATTCGTATAAAAGAAACGTCCTGTCTGCGCCGGTTATCCACTGATCTCATAGTTTCCCGTATAGCGGTATTTCCCTACCCCTTGCACACATCGGTTTTGTGAGGTGTCGCAAATTACGGAACCAAATACACTTGGTGTATCCCGAGAGCGTTATACGCGAAAAAAAAAAAAAAAATCGATTTGGCTGGTACACGAGGCTTTGATGTCTCTATCCCAGTTTGCGAGTTATTTATTGACTTACCCTCGTAGATGCGGCCGAGTTTGCGTGTTCCAGACACCCTTTTAATTTATTACGTAATCGCCGATTGCAGATTAATCCGTCTAAATGTGATTACTTGGTGAGCTAACCTAATATGCTGCTTAACAGACCGTAGAAATGCACCATTCGGCACTAATTTTACCGATTAATATTTTAGTTTCGCGACCGATTATGTTACTTAAAATTTGCAGCACTCACAGCGTGTGTATTGCGTAGGCGGAGGGTGCTTCGCGCGAGTGTGGTTTCTTTCTATTCCTCAGCCACTTGCTGAATGGGGCGTGACCAAAATGAGTGTGTTCGCTTTAGTGTGTGTGGGACTTCCTCTTGTTCTTATGCAGATCTGTTCCGTCACAGAATTCTTCGGAAGGTGTTGTTATAAGCTTTTCGGGCGAAAAGCCTCGTCGCTCTTCGGGCATTCTCAAATTATACCGGACAGGGTGTGCTTGGTAATCTCTCCATTATTAGTCGGAACGTTTACAGTTACAGTTAGATCTCCAGTCTCGTTTCTATTGCTTAGCTGCGGGGAACTACGATGGAAACGCTGGTGAGGAGTTGATCTGACACTTACCATGTAGTCGAACCTCGTGAATGCTTTCCTCTTCTCTGTGCTTATTGACTCATTTTATCTACATATGACATGAAGAGCATTCGAAAAGACTGCGGGACATTTTCATAGGTAAATATGTAGCATTATAGTATTCCGGTCTCTCAACAGTAGTATCTTTAGAGAAGAATCTGAAGGCTCGAACCATTTTGACACATCATTATACGAACTGAGGACGTTAGTTGTTCTATAATGCTTTCTTTTATCAGTGCTGATAATGTTTGTATTTAACATCACGTATCTAACACAACATACGCAGTGTGATATTGCAGTGCCTGTGCACTGTTCCGAAGGAACAGGCACTGGAGCGACTACAGCCGTTATGAAATACATGGAATGTATTCGTAGTTGCGAATATGAACAAGCGTCAGCTGTATAATGGAATGGCAGCAATTAAAATTTGTGCCGGACCGGGACCGTAACACAGGCACTGCAATATCCTATTTATCTGCCGATACTAGGCAGCGACTTTCAATTAAAATGTCTCCCCTGTACAGGAAATACATAATGTGTATACCAGCACGTTTTGTGGCGCAGGAACGACGACGTATGGAAGTTTGGGTGTGGCCATGAATCGCGCACGGGTAGCCAAAGCAGTTAAGGAGACCGCTGGCGTAAAGCGGGGAACTCGGGTTCGAGCGCTGGTCCGGCACCAATTTTCATTGACATCATTCCCTTATACAACAGCTGATGGTTCTTAGAATACTGTGAGTATATTTCATATACTCTTTGCGAAAATTTAGGGAATCGGTATTTGGTTTAACTGCAGAATGATTCCATTGCCGCCAGTGCACCGTACATCTTGCGTATGAGGCTCGAAGAGAAGGTAAGAGAAATTAGGGCTCGTACAGAGGCATATAGACTGTCGTTTTTCCCTCGCTCTATTTGCGGGTGCGAGTGGAACGTCATCTAGGAAACAGCTGCAGAGTGTTACTTATCCAGTCTTTCAATTCATTTATATGTTTAGAGAATAAAAGTGTTCCTCTCAAACTTCCCTCAGGCATTCCTGAAGATACCCTCGTCTCTCACGAACACTCGCCGTCGAGGGCAACGCCCTGGGCTCTGTTACTACGACGACTATTCGGAAAGTAAGGAACGATAAGTCGCGAAATGGCAACCACAGTGAAAATCAGAACTGTTTTATTTGCAACAATTAGCTGCAAATTCCAGCTACTTATCTCCATAGTCGCCGATCCGACTTGGACATTTGTCGTAGCGTTATACCAACTTTCCAATAGCCTCGTTATAAAAGGCAGCCACCAGTGCTTTCCGCCAGTTCTCTACGCTGGTCTACAGTTCGTTGTCTGTGCCAAAATGTTGTCTTCATAGCCAGCGGTTCATGTGAGCAGAGATGAAACTCATAGGGAGACAATTACGGGCTGTAATGTGGGTAATCAAACATTTCCAATTGAAAAAGATGCAGGATCATCATCATTGCCCCTAAAGAATACGGCTGAAAATTGTCTTGAAGAAGAAAACGCAGGACAGTTATGTAATGTTTGGTGCATAGCTTCAGGCGAAATTTCTCCCTAGGCCCTCGTACTTGGCGGGAGACACTTTCTAGATACCTTTATGTGCTCCCAGTGTGCTCAGAACTAAAAAAAGTAACGTAACGCGATCGACGGGTATACTAGAGACACTGGCCAACACACCTGTGCCAAACGTCATCGGATTTTCACTGTGGTTTCCATTTCGCCACCGATCGTTCGTTACTTTCCGAATAACCCTCGTATGTACCGACGTCTACAGACCAAAGAATTTTCCCACATGGAACAGAAAACTGTACTAACTCATACCTGTTAAATATTTAAGATTAACTCTGGGAATCTGCACTAAGCGAAGCGAACATACAGGGTGGTCCATTGATCGTGACCAGGCCAAATATCTCACGAAATAAACGTCAAATGAAAAAAACTACAAAGAACGAAACTTGTCTAGCTTTAAGGGGGAAACCAGATGGTGCTATGGTTGGCCGACTAGATGGCGCTGCCATAGCTCAAACGGATATTAACTGCGTTTTTGTAAATAGGAACCCACATTTTTAATTACATATTCGTGTGATACGTAAAGAAATATGAATGTTTTAGATGGACCACTTTTTTCGCTTTGTGATAGATGGCGCTGTAATAGTCACAAACATATGGCTCACAATTTTAGACGAACAGTTGGTAACAGGTAGGTTTTTTAAATTAAAATACAGAACGTAGGTACGTTTGAACATTTTATTTCAGTTGTTCCAATGTGATACATGTACCTTTGTGAACTTACCATTTCTGAGAACGCATGCTGTTACAGCGTGATTACCTGTAAATACCACTTTAATGTAATAAATGCTCAAAATGATGTCCGTCAACCTCAATGCATTTGGCGATAAGTCTAACGACATTCCTCTCAACAGCGAGTAGTTCGCCTTCCGTAATGTTCGCACATGCATTGACAATGCTCTGACGCATGTTGTCAGGCGTTGTCGGTGGATCACTATAGCAAACAGCCTTCAACTTTCCCCACAGAAAGAAATCCGAGGACGTCACATCCGGTGAACGTGCGGGCCATGATATGGTGCTTTGACGACCAATCCACCTGCCATGAAATATGCTATTCAATACCGCTTCAACCGCAGGCGAGCTATGTGCCGGACATCCATCATGTTGGAAGTACATCGGCATCCTGTCACGCAGTGAAACATCTTGTAGTAACATCGGTAGGACATTACGTAGGAAATCAGCATACATTGCACCATTTAGATTGCCATCGATAAAATGGGGGCCAATTATCCTTCCTTTCATAATGCCGTACCATACATTAACCCGCCAAGCTCGCTGATGTTCCACTTGTCGCAGTCATCGTGGATTTTCCGTTGCCCAATAGTGCACATTATGCCGGTTTACGTTACTGCTGTTGGTGAATGACGCTTCGTCGCTAAATAGAATGAGTGCAAAAAATCGTCCCGTAATTTCTCTTGTGCCCAGTGGCAGAACTGTACACGACGTTCAAAGTCGTCGCCATGCAATTCCTGGTGCATAGAAATATGGTACGGGTGCAATCGATGTTGATGTAGCATTCTCAACACCGACGTTTTTCAGATTCCCGATTCTCGCGCAGTTTGTCTGCTACTGATGTGCGGATTAGCGGCGACAGCAGCTAAAACACCTACTTGGGCGTCATCAGTTGTTGCAGGTCGTGGTTGACGTTTCACATGTGGCTGAACACTTCCTGTTTCCTTAAATAACGTAACTATCCGGCGAACGGTCCGGACACTTGGATGATGTCGTCCAGGATACCGAGCAGCATGCATAGAACATTGGGCATTTTGATCACAATAGCCATACATCAACACGATATCGACCTTTTTCGCAATTGGTAAACGGTCCATTTTAACATGGGTAATGTATCACGAAGTAAATACCGTCCGCACTGGCGTAATGTTATGTGATACCACGTACTTTGTGACTATTACAGAGCCATCTAGCACAAAGCGATAAACGTGGTCCAACAAAAACATTCATATTTCTTTACGTACTACACGAATGTGTAATAAAAATGGGTGTTCCTATTTAAAAAGAGGAGTTGATATCCGTTTGACCTATGGCAGCGCCATCTAGCGGGCCAACCATATCGCCATCTGGTTTCCCCCTTCAAGCTAGACGAATTTCGTTCTTTGTAGTTTTTTCGTTTGACGCTTATTTCGTGAGATATTTGGCCCGGTCACTATCAATGGACCAACCTCTACAGAATCAGTTATAAGGTGGAAAAATGTACGACTTCAAATGGCTCTGAGCACTATGGGACTCAACATCTTAGGCCATTAGTCCCCTAGAACTTAGAACTACTTAAACCTAACTAACCTAAGGACATCACACACATCCATGCCCGAGGCAGGATTCGAACCTGCGTCCGTAGCAGTCCCGCGGTTGCGGACTGAATCGCCTAGAACCGCACGGCCACCGCGGCCGGCTGTACGACTTCGAATTTTCCGAAGGATTCGGCTAAAATGATGTGGAGCTGCATAGTATTTCTGGTCCTCACAACCTCAGATTAAAAGCGGATATGGTAAGACATCACTGGTGTGCTGCTAGATTTGGTTCAGCTAGCCTGACAGTGTCTGGGAAACTTACATGGCAGTATTTGAAAGAAGGGCAATTTTCTGTTTGTGAAGCACTGTTTCGTAAGTTTAAGAAACCAGCATTCTTCACAGATATCATCCGTCGTATATCGCTGCAGAATCTGAGCCTGAGGGGTAAAAGAACGGTAAGGGCGTCCACGCGGTTACACAGACCGTCATTTTTCTCGCAGTCAGTTTGTGAGTGGGCTGCGAAAGGGAGGTACAAATAACAGTATGTAGCACTCTCCCCCAACAACTTCATTGTGTGACATGCTGCGTACGTACGTACAGCCGGGCGGGGGGGGGGGGGGGGGATAGGTGGAAGGATGGGAGGGGGAACAAATTTAGCGAACCGCTAAAACGCAACTCATTACCATGCCTAATACGGTGTAGGAAAACAGTTGACGATCAGAACAGCTTCCAGTCGTCTCGGGATGGATAAACACAGGTCCTGTATGATTTTAAGGGAATTTTTGTACTATTCTTCCTGTAAAATAGTGGCAAGCTCCGGTAACGATGATGGCGATGGACAATGATCACGCACACGTCTCTCGAAATTAGACAACAAAGGTTCAATAATACTGAGATCTGGTTGGGTTGGGGTTGTTTGGGGGGGGAACACCAGACAGCGAGGTCATCGGTCTCATCGGATTAGGGAAGGACGGGGAAGGAAGTCGGCCGTGCCCTTTCAAAGGAACTATCCCGGCATTTGTCAAGAGCGATTTAGGGAAATCACGGGAAACCTAAATCAGGATGGCCAGACGAGGGATTGAACCGCCGTCCTCCCGAATGCGAGTCCAGTGTGCTAGCTAAGATCTGCAAAACGCGGCAATTCAATGTTTTGCTCACAAAACCAGTCCCCGACGATGCGGGCAGTGTGGGCAGGACACACTAACCTTGTAACACAGCATCTTCGTTGGGAAAAAAATATTGTACCTTGGGGTGGAACTGAGCAGCCAAAATCGTCACGTAATCCTTGGCACTAATGCAAACTTGCTGCGTAACCAGTGGGCCCACGAATATCACGATATAGCTGCCCAGTTATCACCGAGTGTCCGCTATGTTTCACTCTTTGGCTGCAAGCAGTCTACATCAAATTCTTGGAACGGCGTGCACCAGACTTAAACTCTACCATAAGTAGGAAACAGTGTGAAACATCTGACCAAATGACGCTCTTCCATTGCTCCATAGTTCAAGGTTTAAGACTTCGGCACCACGTTTTCCTGTTACGGAAATTTGTATCACTGATGTGTGGTTTTGGAATTCCAGCTAGCCCTGCAATTCTCTACTAATGGAATTCCCTTTGAGTCGTTTTGGCGCTCACAGGGTTCGCGAGTGCGACAAACAGTTCTGCATTATCGTTGAACACACTTTCGCCCGCGTTGTGACTTACTGCTTGATGGTTCCCGGTTTCCCTCTATGCGAATTAATTTCGATGGAGTGCCTCTTGAAACACGAAACACGTCTGCTGTATTGGTTACGGCAGTACCCACCATATGAGCACAAACAACCTGTCCACAAATGTTCAAATGTGTGTGAAATCTTAACGGACTTAACTGCTAAGGTCAGCAGTCCCTAAGCTTACACACTACTTAACCTAAATTATCCTAAGGACAAACACACACACACCCATGCCCGGGGAAGACTCGAACCTCCGCCGGGACCAGCCGCACAGTCCATGACTGCAGTGCCTGAGACCGCTCGGCTAATCCCGCGCGGCAACCTGTCCACGTTCGAATTCACTTACAAGGGGACCGCGCCTACATGTCATCACTGATTTGAACCAAATTTATGGTATATGCAGGGTTTGACAGAAATGAAAGAGACAGAAGTTGGTGCTGTGTATGGTAATGCGTTTAGAACAGATAGCATGTTTGGGGCGGGTCGGGAGTTCAAAAATGTTCAAATGTGTGTGAATTTCTAAGGGGCCAAATTGCTGAGGTCACCGGTCCCTAGACTCACACACTATTTAAACTAACTTATACTAACAAGGGGAGGCCACGACGTCTGGAAAGCGGATTTACCGCAAACTTCGTAGACTCGTAGTACTCCATTGGGACAACAAAATGTGTAAGCAATAGCGCGTACTTCTCAAGCGTTATTGAGAAAATCGCAAGATAATTTCGATCGTCAAATATCTCAGATATCTATGCGTAATCATTTACCAGGAAGCGCCGGCAGGCGAGTGGTTAGCGTTCAAGCCCCGTAATCGCTGGGTCACTGGATCGAGTCCCGCTCGTCAGTTTTATTTTTATTTACAGTTGATGTAATGGGAAAAATACGTGTAATCGGATGAACTTTTATTAAATTTACAATGTTATTTGGCAGTCTACAAATTTTTATTATTCATAACTACTGACTAGTAAACGGCCAAACGCATAAAGTGATACTGAAAATGTATGCTTGTCCGTGATTTGAGAAATCCCTTATACCTGGAAGGAGCCCGAAACGACTTGTTACCTCAGAAGTTTTGACCGGCACAGACGGCTTTCGAAAGATGTACAATTAATCGTCGCTTTCGACATTACGATTACAAGCTGCGGGATGGTATTTTTCGTAAAAACATGAAAAACAAAGTTAAACGGCACCAGCTGCACTGAATAATTCCTATGTTTCCTCACACGCAAGGTCTTTTGAGGTTTTCCGTGGAAAAACAAACCTCGTTAAGATTTTCAAAACCTCTCTTTCAGCCGATAATTTGGAAGCAAACCATGCATAACGCAGCACTTCCTTAAATATCGGCGCTGATCATTGGTCACGCAGTATCGAGTGTATTTTGATAGCGTCATCACGAGAAGCAATTTCTCGTTCTCTTTCGATTAAATACGATCTCTATGACGCTTAAGAAGTACGCGCTAATGGAGTACTACGAGTGTACGAAGTTAGCAGTAAATCCGCGTTCCAAACGTCGTGGCCTCCCCTTGTGAGAACAACACACACACACACACATGGGAGGACTCGAACCTCCGGCGGGAGGGGCCGCGCAGTCAGTGAGATGCGCCGCTAACTGCGCGGCCACTCCTCGCGGCCCGGGTCGGGAGTGACATGAGCCATTTGTATTAGTGAACATTCCAGGCAGTGAGTTGTTTAACGGAAAGAATGCAGAACTATAATCCGAGGATCGCAGAGTCGAGTCCCTTCACAGAAACCTTTTTTCTTATTTTTAACATCAAACAAAGAATTTGGAAAACTTGAAAATTTGAGGTAAGGTCTTATGGGACCAAACTGCTGAGGTCATCGGTCCCTAAGCCTACACACTACTTAAACTAACTTACTCTATGGACAACACACACACCCATATCCGAGGGAGGACTCGAACCTCGGATGGGGGGAGCCGCACGGACAGTGACAAGGCGCCTAAGACCAAAGAATTTCATCAAAATGTTTCAAAGCTCCTCTTATCTCATCGAGAGAGAAAAAGAAATTACATTCCGCGAAGACTGCATCAACATATATTCTGTCGTCATCATAAACTTCTAATATTTGGCAAAATGCTGCGTTGCGCGTTGTTTGTTGCCAAACTGTGCAATGAGAGATAATGTTTTATGAAAGTAAACCAAGATTGTATTTCTGTAATAACTTTAAAACAACCGTGTAATTTTAGAAACGCAGCGATTGAATGAATATATGCAAGATAACGGGAAAATTATTGCTTCCCCTATTTTTACACCGGCAAGTGTAAATTATCAGCTGTAATAATCTAATTTCGTGTACGAAGTTCTTGTGTGCGTCTTAAAATTTCTTCCTGGAAATATAATTGCAATTTCAAATTTCACTTCGACTTTCTTTTCGTGTCTTTTATGGAAATATTATTAACTGAAATATATTTCGCATTATTTCAATTTATTTTGCTGTGTAAGTAATGTAAAAAATTAAAATAAAAAAAAAAGTTTCCTCATGGGAACTCGACCCCAAGACCCTCGCATTACTGTTGCGTACTCTTTTCGCTGCGTCAACCAGTCAGCAATATTGTTGAAATCGGTGATGATGAGAAGGCGCGGTCCCGTTGTTAGCTGGGATACAATGCTGTCACAGCTGCACACGACACTGTTCTGACCAACGTATGAGGGCATCGACAGCTGCCGTCAGGGGTCAAATACAACAGCGCCACCTAGCATCTGCATTTATGTTCTCGTGCTGTTTCCATAATTCCGTCCAAGCCGTGTAGATGTGTTGTATAAGTTTTTTCGTGTGTTGTCTTATCCTTCCTATCAACAGGAGCGTCTTGGACCCCTTGTAGTAAGTTACGGGTACTGTCTTTATGATAACTCTACAAGGAACTCTTTGTGTTCCGTCAGACATAGGTCATTTTTCATATACAGCAAGTTCATTTGTTTGAACGAAGGCTGTCTTGTGCCTTCATTCAGATCAGAGTGTGAGCAAATAGCGTTCATCTTTATATCGTAGTTACGAGCAACACGTTCAACGTCTTGAAACAGGAGTGCAATCTTTAATTCATATTTTGTAGAGTAAGGTTGTAAGAGGTAGGCAGGAACCACTGTGATTCAATATCCACGAAAGGAAGGTGTTATGAAGGCAAAGACAGTTCCATCACAGATTTAAGAGCAATCAAGTCCTTGACACACAAAAGCTTACCGCAGTCAAAATGAGTGTAAGGAGACCAGAGCGAGGACCGTTTAGTAATTTCGAAAGTAAAGTTTTACCGATAGATCTGACAGACAATTGCAAGACGTTTTAGTCTTAGGTTAAATAAGTAAACGCATCAAAATCATCTAGTCACAGTGACCACACTCGTACCGAAAAGGAAGATGAAAGATATCTACATCTACATACATACTCCGCAAGCCAACGATTGTTGCATGGCGAAGGATACCGTATACCACTGCTGGTCATTTCCTTTCCTGTTCCACTCTCAAATAGAGCGAGAGAAAAAGATTGTCAATATGCCTCCGTATGAGCCCTAAGTTATCTTATCTTCGCGGTTCTCACGCGAAATGTACGTTGGCGGCAGGAGAATCGTTCTACTGTCTGCCACAAATGTTCTCAATAGTGACTCGCGAAAAGATTGTCTTCTTCACTCCCGGGATTCCGTTTCGAGTTTACGAAGCATGCGTGCTGATCGAACGTACTAGTAACAAATCTAGCAGCACGCCTCTCAATTGCTTCGCTGTCTTCCTTTAACCCGACCTGACGGAGATCCGAGACACTGAAACAGAACAGTATAGCGCTATTGCTCTACACACATTCTCCTTTACAGATAAGCTGCACTCTCCTAAAATTCTCCCAATAAACGAAAGTCGACCATCCATCTTTATTCCCTTTTACTACTACCAACTTTGCATGCTCGTTCCAGTTCATATCGCTTTCCAGCCTTACGCCTACACATTTAATCGACGTTGCTGTGTCAAGCAGTACGCTCCTTGTGTTGTATTCGAACGTTGCAGGATTGTTTTTCCTACTCGTATGCATTAACTTACATTTCTCTACATTTAGAGCTAGCTGTTA
Source organism: Schistocerca americana (assembly GCF_021461395.2). Taxonomy (NCBI): domain Eukaryota; kingdom Metazoa; phylum Arthropoda; class Insecta; order Orthoptera; family Acrididae; genus Schistocerca; species Schistocerca americana. The sequence continues at coordinate 849,768,130 of NC_060130.1, read as the reverse complement.
CCCGCACAACAACTAGAAATTTGATCTAAGTCATCTTGTATCCTCCTATTGTCACTCAAACGACGATATCTGTCCGTACAGCGCAGCATGGTCAGCAGACAGCCGTAAATTGCACATCATCCTATCCGTCACATCATTTACCTACATAGAGAACAACAGTGGTCCTATCACACGTCCTTGGTGCATTCCTGACGACACTATTGTCTCAGATGAACGCTCGCCGTCGAGGACAACGTACGGTACTGCGTTCTATTAGCCGAAATAAAAGTTTTCTGCGTATGGTACCGCGCCATAATGTATAAAACTACTGCTGCTGGAGATAAACCAACGTTTCGGCCACTATTGCAGGGGCCTTCATCTGGGTCTATTGTGACCAGTAGACCCAGAAGAAGGCCGCTGAAACAGTAGTTTTATACATTATGACGCGGTACCATACCTAGAAAATTTTTATGTCGACTGACTCTGGCCACAGAAGTCCATGCAGTTATAATGCGTTCTATTACTTAAGAAGTCTTAGGGCCTCTCACATATCTGGGAACCTAGTCCTTATGCTCGGATATTTGTTAACAGACTGCAGTGGAGTATCGTATCAGACGCTTTCCGGATATCTGGAAATATGGAATCTGCCATTGCCTTCCGTCTATGGTTCGCAGGATATCATGCGAGGAAATTTCGCACGAGCGATGCGTTCTAAATCCGCGCTGATTTGTGGACAGAAGCTTTTCTCTCTCAAGGAAATTCATTATATTCGAACTAAGAATGTGTTCAAGGATTATGTAGCCAACTGATGTTAAGGATATTGGTCTGTAATTTTGTGGGCCGTTGTCTAACCGTTCTTATATACACGAGTCACCTGCGCATTTTCTCTCATTAAAACCGAATTGCGATGCTATCTGGACCTGGCGTCTTATTTGTTTTCAGTTGATTCTCTACACCGGGGACGCCTGTTATTACGTCCTCCATTCGGGGCCTGTGCAACAGTCAATGGACAGTTTGTTTATACGAGTTTCTATTGCCACTCCGGACTTGGCAATGAGTGACTGTATAAAAGCCCTCAGCCGCTTATTGATTTAACGTGTGAGCAGAATTTTCCCAGGCCCCCGGCGATATCGTTCGCTAAGGCCTAACAGTGGAAGTTGTTGTATGCTTTGCGCATCGATCTTCTTACGGACGCATGAATTTCCATTTTTGCATGCTGACATTCGCGCGTTCTTTTTTTTTTTTTTTTTTTTTTTTTAACCGAGAGTGCAATCATCTCTGCATGCTCAGCATTTTCCGAATTTTGCTAACAAACCACGGCGGGTCTTTTTTATCCCTTACCCGGAACATACGTCTCCAGAGCGCGATTTACAATTAGTTTAAACTTTGCTGATAGTTTCTCTACATCCGTCATATTGGAACTAAATAATGTCCATTCATTGTCTAAGTGACATACTAACAATTGCTTATCTGGTTTTTGCAGTCTAAATACTCTCGTAGGCTTCTAGATGGATTTATTAACTTTAGGAACCATCGTCGCTGAGATGACATCATGATCACCAATCCCTGCCCGTATACTGACGCTGGCGATAAGGTCACGCCTGTCACTGTCGAAGATAGTTCCACTGCGTGTGGGCTGCGGAACTAGTTGTTCAAGGCAGTTTTCGGAAAACGTGTTCGAAAGTGCTTCTCAAGACTGTCTATCCTTACCACCTGCAATGAATCCACAGACGTGCCAGACTATACTCGTAGATTAAATCCACCTCCAACTAATATGGCATGATTTGGGTATTTCCGCGCTAATGCGTATAGACTTTCTTAGATTAATTTTACAACTTTTACGGCAGAATCGGAAGGCCGGTAAAAACACCCGATAATTAACTTGAGTTCACCTAGACGTGTTCCGCGTAACCAGATAACTTCACAGCCAGCCTCGATTTCAATCTCGATGGACACAATATTTTGTCGATAACAACGAACATTTTTTTTCCTAAGGCGTCTAATCTGTATTTTTCGATAAACGTTCCATGTCTCACCAATTCATCTGTATCTCGGATCTGAGAGTAGTTTGAACGCAACAACTTTCCTATAGGGCAGTAAGTTCAGGTACTTTCTTACCAGTTCTTCGAAAATTTACTCTTAAAATTTTGAAAGTCGCTTTCTGTGTATCCATTGGAAAGGGTTCATCAGAGGGCCTTAAACACAACCTAGCCTAAAAAGAACTCCTTGTGCGCTCCAGAAGTACTCTGCTGCTCGAGTAGCCGCGTCCTTTGTTTAGTGCACCTATCAACAGGGTCCTACGATACTCCACCTCATACCGCTGGTCCAGGAATCTGCAGCCATGAGTGTCACAGAATCGACGGAGCCCTTCGCTGAGACTCCCCACTCGGCTTCAAACCAGAGAACCCCGATCGACTCTGGGTACGATGCTGCAAACTGTGAGCTGTGGTTACGCCATGCGAGCGAGGCCAACAGTCTTCACTACTTTCGACAGCCGCCCATTGGAATTGAGGATGATCTCAGAACCCAAGCGACAGGCGTCGCTGGTACCGACATGTGACACCAATTGCAGACCACTGCTCCCTGAAACCTCGACAGCCACAGGCAGGGCCTCCTCCACATCTCGGATGAGGCTCCCACGATTGTACATTGGAGTTCTTTCCAGCCCCAACCGATATTTCGCTAAGGGGCTACATAACACAACTAAGATTGGAGATCCCGATAACTATTAAAACTTTACCTACCCCCATGTGCCTGCTCGGACGCTGCTGAAGGAGCGGCCACCTGTCAACTCTCATTGTGAATCGGCGAGGCCCGATGGCCAGCCTTCACACTGCCTCCCTGCCTCGAGCGACGCAACCACGTAACAACCCACCATTCACCCTGCAGTGAGTGCACATTTCCCGCTTCGGGTGCGCTGGAAGGTGCCTCCACAGCAGAGAACCTGGGCGATACAAATGTCCCTTGCGACGCGCCATTTTCTCCACCGTCGCCACACCCCCAGCCAGCAGCCTGCAGACAGTTGACTACGGCCATAAGCGTCTGTAGCTACTTGCAAACTGCGGCCAGATCTTCCTGCGTCCGCACACAACACGCGCACACCCTGTCCATCCCACTACTATTAATTTAAGAATTAAACTACGAAAAAAAACTAAAAAATTAAATATGTGAGCTGGTACTCCCATGGAGCTACCAGTAGAGGCTTGCGGCTGACTGGGCTGTGTTCCAAAGTCACTGGCCGTCCAAAACAAATGACAACTACGCTACAGATAGAAGGTCGAGATACTGAATTCCCGGAATTTTTTCAGTGCTGAAGATCGAGATGTGCTTCCTCGTTTCAGTCATCGTACAAACATCGAATTGGAAGATACTGAGATAAATGATTACGAAAGAGAAGGTCAAGTACAATGGAACGACAGAGAAAAGACATGCATACCTGACGAGATACATAAGCAATTCTCCTATACAGATAATGCAAAGTAACTTCTGGGAAAAGGTTTTTGTAGGTCGCTGTATCAACGAACAATATCAAGAGATTAAAAAAAGAAGGAAAAAAGCGCTGTTTATTCTCGTTTTGAAAAAGAGTTGTCGGTCAGATGCAGACAGCTAGAGTCCTAAATCGGAGATGTCAGTTTGTTGGGGAATTATAAACCATATGTTTTGCTCATGTATTTTCATCTTTTTCAGGAAGGAAGATCTACGCTATAGAATTCAACAGGTATTTCGGAAACTGACATTCCGTGAAATTCAACTCGCTCTGTTCGTTCATGAGATACGGCGAAAGCCTGATCCCGTGTTCTTTTCCGTCCGAAAGACAGTCGACATAGATCCGCATGCCGCTCAACGAACGAATTACAAGTATGGGAATATCGAACCAATTTTGTGATTATGTTAAAAATGACGAAATTCCTCTAGCTGTAGGCATCGAATATTCTCATTCTCGATACTGTAAGTGGACTGCTTCCACGATATCGTATCTTTGTTGCTGAAGTTGTCTTAGTTACGATCTTTGAACCACTAGTTTTAACTTCATATCAGTTACTACCTGCCTTCCGCGTGGAACACGCCTATCTCACCACTGACTACTGGTGTTAGACACATACAGTTGCTGTCAACAAGTATGGTGAGTTACTTATACAATGTTACCTGCTTAGACGTCCTACACGTAATAACAACGAAGCACGACCGTTTCTCCGTCCGCCTACCGCGTGTTACTGTTACATCGCTTTTAGAATGACTTAGCTTCCTAGTAGATTTAATGTCAACTTCCTTGACGATACTTGAACTGTTTCCCCCACGTGTAGAGATTGTTCTGTTTAATACTGATTATAAGACAGTAGTTCAGGTGTTTATATCCGCTTATACCTACTATAGAGTTCAATATGTTGTCACTTCAATGAGTAACTTGCCCGCCTTAGACAGATTTTATACTTGGTACATTATCAACTTCCACTATTAGTCAGTTTATTTTAATCAGTAAATTGGTCTTTTAGCCAAAATAATTATGCTTCCAAGTTTCATGCTCGTTTCTCGTAAATCAGTGCGTAGCTGATATGCTTTAACTACCAATTCTATACAACAACCGAATTATAAAGATAAGTAAGATGAATGAGTCCCCATGTTATAGTAATGATTGGTCCAGTAGACTATTTGCCCATAGTTAATAGAGATTAAGCGCATTATCGATCGTAATTAACTCGAATTGACACTCGACGAGATCAAATACTTAATACAAGGGATTTTAAGAAATCTAGGACTCCATCCAAAACTAATTAAAATAATACAACTCACTCTAAACAACACCAAATCAAAAGTGAAGTTTAGAGGAGAAATTTCGGAACCATTCCTCATAAAAACGGGCTTAAGACAATGTGACTGCCCATCACCATTACTGTTCAACTGTGCACTGGAATACATAATGAGAGAATGGTACAAGGACAATCCAAAGACGATAAGAATTGGAAGTCCAAAAGATGATGTTAGCTTAAACTGCTTGGGATTCGCTGACGATCTTGCTCTCCTAGCCAATACCGTTCAAGAAGCCGGGCAACAAGTGAAATCACTACAAGAAATAGCAGAGAAAGTAGGCCTTAGAATATCATTTGAAAAAACGGAGATTATGCTAACTGATCCACCACTTGGAAACAAAATTACAATAGGAGAACAGGAAATCAAAATTGTTGATTAATTTAAATATTTAGACGAAATAATAACATACAATCTAAATGAGAAGCCATCATGGCAGAACAGAATAAAAAAACTGAACTACGCAAATTACATTACCAAAACTACATACAACAAAAAAAGCCTATCTATAGATGCAAAATTAAAACACTATAAAACAGTCACACAATCAGAAATAACGTATGCAGCTGAAACTATTGACAGAATACTAAAAATAGAAAGAAGAATAATTAGAACATGTATAAATAAACAGTATAAAATAAATGGACATTGGAGAATAGCATCAAATGAAACGGTATATAAAAAAATAGAACCAGTCATGAGCACGATCAGGAAGAAACGCATCTCATTCTTTGGACATCTGATGAGAACTCCAGAAAACAGAATTAGTAAAAAAATAATACAAAAATTGTGGAATAGCAAGAGCGACATTAAATGGATCACAGAAATTAAGGAAGATATAAAAGAACTCCAAATTACAGTAGATGACCTAAAAAACAAGACAGAGAAAACCAGAATACTGCAAGACCCGCAAACCAGACTACAAATGAAAATCAATAAAATGAGTACAGGAAGAGTGGTCTCAGATGAAGAAAGAAAGAAAATATCTGGAAGAATGAAGAAATATTGGGCAGACAGAAGAGCAAAACACCTTTCATATAAGAATGGACTCTAATAATTATATTACCTAAATATCATATTAAGTTATTGTTGAGCCAAATTATATCCCTGTGTAACAACTTGTTTACAACTTTGTATTTTTGACTAGAGTGGTCCAATGAAGCCCATAAAAAAAAAACAAGAGTTACTTTACTGGGTGGCTATGTTTGTGTGTATTTATTAGAGGAACAACAAATACGTTACATATATGACCGTTTATTTCAACTGACGTTGCCTAGATTACTTCTATTTAGAGCATTACCATGTATCTGATCGTACTTTTGACCATGTAAACTTACTGGAATTGATTTTAGACCCTGGTCGTAGCCTTCGATGAGACACCGACCTATAAATTATTTCAGCAACGTGTTAACTTATACCTTTATTGGAATGAATAGTTTTTTTAAATTGATTAGCACGTATTTTACACTATTGACTACCTTGTATTAACTGGGTTTCACACCATTTTTCCGGTCCCTTACCATTTCTTTCGTGGTGTTAGGAACGAAGTTGTCTAAGTAAATTACGCCATTGTTACTTTAGTATGACGACAGTACAGAATTTTGCAAACGTAACTCTAGTCCACCTTTCCCACCGTTCACTACTAGTAAACAATGTTTACCTAACATACGCTTGATTGGCAATGCGTATGTTCTCCTTTTTATAGTTCATTATTTTAAAAAAAATTACAATGTTCCACGCCTATATTATTATCTATTAGAATAACGGCTTGTAGCGTAAGCTTTTACGTAGTATCATTTTTAATACCTGATATTAACTTATAATAAAACGATTGTGCATATACAGCTTCATGTGTATTTAGTGATACCACGTAAATGGCTAATGTCCATTTTAACGGAAATGACCAAAAATATAATTAGTTTCACTAAAATTATCCATTACGTAATATGGTTATAATAGAATTATTTTGCATAATAACTCATAAATTACTGTTGTTGCATTGCTTGTTTGTGTGGTATGTTATATTTAGGGCCTGAAGACGATGTAACAACATCGAAACTATTTGCTAATAAAACCAACACCTTAATACAGCGAGAGGAATTTCGTCGTTTTTAACATATATTATACTAGCTGACGTCCCAAGTCCTCCGTTTCAATTGTGAATATACGAAGAATTTTGTGATTGAATTCAGATATTACTAGCAGACTAATTGTAGGAAAAGCAGATAGCCGAATGAGATTCTTTGGAAAAAGCCAAAGCAAATGTAATTCATCTATGAAAGATGTAGCTTACAAATCACTCGATTGATAGAACCTTGAGTATTGTTCTAAGTCTGGACTGTTGAAGTGTAGGCTTAATAAAGAAGATCCAAAGGAGAGTGGCACATTTCGTCACGGTTTCGAGTAGTAAACGGAAGTGCGTTACGTAGGAACGAAGGAATTTTGTGTCCCGTCGACAACGAGGTCATTAGAGAAGAATCACAGGCTTGAGCTGCAGAAAGTTGGAGACGGAAACAGACCGTGCCTTTTCCAAACGATACGTCCCAGCATTTACCTTAAAACGATTTAGGGAAATCGTGGCAAATCTGCATCTGGATGGTCAGATGGGAGTTTTAACCGTCGTCCTTCCGGATGCGAGTACAGTCCTCGCTCGGTGCGTGCGTTACGGAGATGATCATCGAACTCTGTTGGCAAACGCTACAAGAGACGTGACTTGCATCATGAAGACGTTTATTGTTAGAATTACGAAAGCGTAAATTCCGAATAGAGGCAAGCAACATGTTAAATTTCTCACATACATCTTGCGAAATGGAAAAATCGGACAAATCAGAGACTTACCGATGGTCGTTATTCGAAACCGCCACTCGTGAATGGACAAGAGGAGAGTGGAAATGATGCGCTACTAGAGGCACCCTGCTCCAAGCACCGTAAGGTGGCGTGCGGGGTATACATGTAGATGTATTACACTTTTCTCCCATCGCTGTTTCTGTAACAAGAAATACAAAGAGACAATCTTCTAATTTTCCTCTTCTCAGAACTACCATCTACATCTGTATCTACGTGATTACTCTGCTATTCACAGTAAAGTTCCTGGCAGAGGGTTCAACGAATCACCGTCAAGTTGTCTCTCTACCGTTCCACTCCCTAACTGCGCGAGGGAAAAACGAGCACTTACATTTTTCTGTGCGAGGCCTGATTTCTCTAATTTTTATCGTGATGATCATTTCTATGTAGGTGAGTGCCAACAGAATGTTTTCACAATCGGAGGAGAAAACTGCTGATTGAAATTTCATGAGAAGATCCCGTCGCAACGAAAAACGCCTTCGTCTTAATGATTGCCACTCCTATTCATGTATCATGTCTGTGGTACTATCTCCCCTATTTCGCGATAATACAAAACGAGCTGCCCTTTTTTGCACTTTTTCGATGTCATTCGTCAGTGCCACTTGATGTGGATTCCACACCGCACAGCAATACTCCAGATTAGGGCTGACAAGCGTGGTGTAAGGAGTCTCTTCAGTAGACATGCTACACCTTCTAAGTGTTCTGCCAACGAATCGCAGTCCTTAGTTTGTTCTACCCACAATATTATCTATTCGATCGTTCCAGTTTAGGTTATTTGTAATTGCAATCGCTAAGTATTTAGTTGAATTTACAGCCTTAAGAGTTGTGTGACTTATCGCGTAATCTAAATTTAGCGGATTTCTTTTAGTACTCATGTGAATAACTTCACACTCTTCCCTATTCAGGGTCAATTGCCACTTTTCGCACCATACTGATATCTTATCTAAACCATTTTGTAATTCGTTTTGGTGGTCTGATGACTTTTCAAGACGGTAAATGACAGCATCATCTGCAAACAATCTAAGACGGCGACTCAGATTGTATCCTATGTCGTTAATAGAGGGCCTATAACACTTCCTTGGAGAACGTCGGATATTACTTCTGTTTTACTCGATGACTTTCCATTCTAACAGGAAATCACGAATCCAGTCGCGCTACTGTGGCGATATTCCACGGGCACGCAGTTGGGTTAGATGATGCGTCTGAGGAACGATGTCGAAAGCCTTCTGGAAATCTAAAAATATGGAATTAATTTGACATCCCCTGCCTTTTTTTTTACAGGTTTCCTGAGGCCGAATTGAGGATCAAATCTGCAAGGTCATGGAAAGTGTCAGTACACGAAATTACAACATAAAAGTAACAACAGATAAAAATAAAATGTTTATGAACCCGAAAAAAGTCAATCCATAAGTTTAAGTAACCGCAATCAACAATACAACAAGAATCAGCTTAATTACTCAAGGAACTTCTCGACAGAATAGGAGTGACCGATAAGGGAACTCTTCATTTTCGATTTGAAAGTGCGTGGACTACAGCTAAGGCTTTTGAATTCGAGTGATAGCTTACTGAAAATGGATGCAGCAGTATACTGCAAACCTTTCTGGACAAGAGTTACGGAAGTCCGATCCAAATGCAGGTTTGATTTCTGCCGAGTATTAACTGAGTGAAAACTGCTTATTCTTGGGAATATGGTAATATTGTTAACAAGAAATGACAGTAATGAATATATATATATATATTGAGAGACGAATGTCAAAATACCCAGACTCGTTAACAGGGGTCGACAAGCGGTCCGTGAACTTACACCACTTGTTGCCCGAACCCCCCGTTTCTGAGCCAAAAATATCCTTTTAGAATGGGAAGAGGTGACTCAAAATATAGTACCATACGACATAAGCGAATGAAAAAAGTAAAGTAGACTAATTTTAGTGTCGAACGATCAGTCACATCAGCTACTGTTCGAATAATAAAAGTGACAGCATTAAGTCTTTGAACAAGATCCTGAACATGGGCTTTCCACGACAGTTTACTGTCTATCTGAACAACTAGAAATTTGAACTGTTCAGTTTCACTAATCATATGCCCATTCTGTGAAATTAAAACGTCAGTCTCTGTTGAATTGAGTGTTAGAAATTGTAAAAACTGCGTCTTACTGTGATTTAGCATTAGTTTATGTTCTACAAGCCATGAACTGCGCTGTTAAAAATCGAGCCAATGTTTTACAGAACATCCTTTACTGCCAAGTTAGTGTCATCAGCAAACAGAAATATTTTAGAGTTACGCATAATACTAGAGGGCATATCATTTATATAAATAAGGAACAGGAGTGCTGCCCCTGGGGCACCTACCTCCCCCCCGCCCCCCCCCCCCCCCACCACCACCACTCACTTGAGCGTGCCCGACCACGACCACAGCCACTCTCAATATTGTGAATAATGCCCTTTTGCTGTCTGTTGCTTAATTAGTAAGAGGTGAACCAATTCTGAGCTACTCCGCGTATTCCGTAATGGTCCAGCTTCTGGAGCAATATTTTATGATCAACACAATCAAACGCCTTAGTTAAATAAAAAAATATGGCTAGCGTTCTAAACCTTTTGTTTAACCCATCAGTACCCCACAGAGAAAAGAAAATATAGCATTTTCAGTTGTAAAACGACTTCTAAAGCCGAACTGTGCATTTGATAGCAAATTTTATGATATAAAATTATCAATTATCCTTACATATAGAGCCTTTTCAATAGCTTTAGCAAACACTGATAGCATAGAAATAGGTCTAAAGTTATCTACATTATCCCCTTCTCCCTTTTTATAAAGCGGTTTTACTACTGATTACTTTAATCGTTCAAGAAACTGACCATTCCCAAAGGAAAAATTACAAATATGACTAAATACAGGGCTAACAAATGCAGCACGGTACTCTAATATTCTGCTGGACACTCCATCATAACCATGAGAGTCCTTAGTCTTCCGAGATTTAATTATTGACTCAATCTCCCCCTTGGTTGTATCACAGAGGAGTATTTCAGACATCAGTCTCGTAAAGGTATTTGCCAAGAAAGTTATGATTCGCTGTAGAAACTAATTTTTTATTTAATTTGCCAGCAATGCTCAGAAAATGATTGTTAAATACTGTACATATATCTGATTTATCAGTAACAGAAATATTTTTACTACGAACTGACTTTATATCGTCGACCTTGTGCTGCTGACCAGACACTTCCTTCACAACTGACCATATGGTTTTAGTTTTATCCTCTGAATTAACTATTCTATTTGCATACCACATACTATTTGCCTTCCTTATAACATTTTTAAGCACCTTACAATACTGTTTGTAATGGGCCACTGTAGCTTGATTGTGACTACTTCTAACATTTTGATATAATTCCCGCTTTGTTCTAGATGATATCCTTATCCCACTAGTCAGCCACCCGGGCTGCCTATTACTGCTAGTACCCCGTTTAGAACGTTCTAATGCAAAGCAACTCTCAAAGAGCATGGGAAATCTTTTAAGGTACGCATTATATTTATCATCTATGTTATTGGCGCTATAAACATCCTGCCACTCTTGTTTCTTGACAAGGTTTAAAAAACTATCTATTGCTGTTGGATTAACTTTTCTACATAGTTTGTAATTACATGTGACGTTTATTGAGTACAAAAGCCATTTAGTGTTAAAATTTGTGCATCGTGTTCTGAAAGTCCATTCACCTTTTTACTAACAGAATGCCCATCTAGTAATGAAAAATGAATAAAAATATTGTCTCTGGCTGTGCTACTCTTCCCCTGCACCCTAGTTAGAAAAAACAGTCTACATCAGATCGTAGGAATTTAAGAGATCTACCAAAATCCTTTTTCTTGCACCATCATATACAAAATTTATATTGAAGTCACCACATATAACAAATTTCTGATACTTTCTACAAAGTGAATCAAGAACCCTCTCTAGCTTGAGCAGAAATGCTCTGAAATCAGAGTTAGGGGACCTATAAACAACAACAATTAGAAGTTTAGTTTCACTAAATTCAGCTGCCCCTGCACAGCATTCAAATATCTGTTAGGTGCAGTGGCGTGATAAGTCTATGGACTGAAATGGAATACTGTTTTTTACGTACATAGCCACTCCCCCACCGCGCAAGGAACTCCTTGAAAAACAGCCAGCTAATCTGTATCCTGGTAAAGGAAACCTCTGAATTGTCGAATTATTTAAGTGGTGCTCCCATATACCAATAATTTCAGAGTCAACATCTATAAACAGTTCACTACATCTCGAATACCTCTTATATTTTGGTGAAATATGCTAATTTCGTCTCTACTTGGAAACATGACGTCCTACGAAGGTAGGCCCTTAGAGGGACTTACTTTAAGCAGGTATACCTATCAGCTGACTTCAATCTAAAAAAGGTTCAGCTCTAACACCAACTACTACAGGAATATTTCCGTGAATGATCCCAACACCAGTATTGAGGCTCAGACAATGTTTAGTGAAACCCGATCTACTGATAGACCCAACTGGCACCACTGAAATGTGACCCATGCCCTCTGTCATCAGCGCCCTCCCCAGCCCCATGTTAACGCGCCTAACAGCTGCATTAAGATTAGGCCGATCATGACGCTGAAACATTTGCACGAAATGCACGTTAGTGCCATCAGTTTGAATAGCTATCTTTACCAGGTCACCACCTACATCATATTCCCCGTCCCTATCAAGACCGTTCCCTGTTCCACCCACTATCACTAACTGATCCTCCTTCGTAAAATTCCTACATAACTCCCCTATTCTGTCAGTCACCTGAGCCAGCCCTGCACTAGGCTTCACAATGCTGGTGTCCTGGTACTCACTTCCCAACACTTCCTTCAACTGCTGGCCCACACATCTACCGTGCGAACTACCTAGCAGCAGAACCGTCTTCTTTCTGTTAGACTTTGCAACTGACTGCTGAGGACTGCTGCATGTTCCCTACATCTACAGCTACAAGAGGTTCCTTTCCACTCAACTCTGACAGTTGGCCAGATCTATTGCATATACGTAAAGTATAACTGTCTGAATACCTCCTCCTCTTAGCTGCCTTCTTGCCAACTGCCAGTTCCCATTCCCCACCACCCTTCACCCTCCTCAACCTCCTTTGCGCGATGTAGCTGCACCTGAAGAGCACAGATCTTATTCTCCTGCTCCTCTATCAACTGTCGATAGCACTCATTACTTCATGAGTATAAAGAGCTAATTGTGTTTCACAAGAACGATATTTTCTGAATCCGTGATGACTGTGTCAATAAATCGTTTTCTTCAAGGTACTTCATAATGTTCGAATACAATATATGTTCCAAGATCCTACTGCAAATTGGTGAAACAATTTTGGGAAATCAAATTCAGTATTTCGGCCTTCTCTCTGTTAGCTTCCGTTTCGGTGCCAATATGGTCTTTGATTGAATGAACATAATATTTTGATCCACTTACTGATTTTACATGCGACCAAAATCTCTTAGGGTTTTTACTCAGATCGTCTAAGTTTTACTTTCAAAGTCATTGAACGCTTCTCTCATTGCTCTCCTTACGCTCATTTTCGCTTCGTTGAGCTTTTGTTTCTCAGCTAGTTTTTTACTTCCCTAGAATCTGAGATGGTTATTTTTGTTTACGTAGTAGTTTTCTAACACAGTTATTAAACCATGGTGGGTCTTTCCCATCCCTTAAGACCTTACTCGGAACATACTTGTCTAGTGCATATTGCACGATGCCTTTGAATTTTTTCTTCACATCTTCGCCCTCATCACCGAATATTTGATGCTGACTGCTCAGATACTCCGAAAATTGTATCCTGTCACTGTTGCTATGCAAAAATATCTTCCTACCTTTCTTAATATTCTTTGTAAGACCCATTGTCTTAGATGCTATCACAGCCTTGTGATCACTGATACCTTCCTCTAAGTTAACTGATTCGACAACCCTCACGAATTGTTTCTCTGTCTGCTCAAAGTAATTTTCGGATAAGACATCCAGAATAATGTCACACGAATCCCTCTCTCTGGCACCAGTTTTGATAGCGTGACACTCCCAATATATACATGGCAAGTTGAAGTCAGCCTCTATTACAACGGCATGATCAGGAAAATTACTAACGATATTCTGCAAGTTCTGTCTGAAGCGCTCCACCACTAGGGTTCCTGACCCAAGTGGTCTATGAAAGCATTTGATTATCATTTCTGACCAATCTTTGATACTTAACGTCATCCAGATTAATTTACAGTCGGAATCCGTTATAACGTCGCTAGATTTTGTGGAATTCTTTACTGCAATAAACACGCTGCCACTACTGACAGCTAATCTATCCTTACGATAAATATTACGAACAACTTAAACTGGAAGTAACACATAGAAAATGTTGTGGGGAAGGTTAACCAAAGACTGCGTTTTATTGGCAGGACACTTAGAAAATGTAACAGACCTTTTAGGAGACTGCCTACTCTGATATGCTTGTCCGTCCTCTTTTAGAATACTGCTGCGCGGTGTGGGATCCTTACCAGATAGGACTGACGGAGTACATCGAAAAAGTTCCAAGAAAGGCAGCACGTTTCGTATTATCGCGAAAGATGGGAGTGTGTCACAGAAATGATACAGGATTTGGGCTGGGAATTATTAAAAGAAAGGCGTTTTTCGTTGCGACGGAATCTTCTCACGAAATTCCAATCACCAACTTTCTCCTCCGAATGCGAAAATATTTTGTTGACACCGACCTACATAGGGAGGAACGAATACCACGATAAAATAAGGGAAATCAGAGCTCGTACGGAAAGATATAGGCGTTCATTCTTTCCGCGAGCTATACGATATTGGAATAATAGAGAGTTGTGAAGGTGGTTCGATGAACTCTCTGCCAGGCACTTAAATGTGATTTGCAGAGTATCCATGTAGATATAGATTCCAATGTGAAGTGGGGATTGGTTACAACCAAGTTTCTGTTCATAGTAGAAATCTGTGCATTATAATTTTCACTGATACTAATTTTGGGACCTTTCTTTGGATGCTCCTGCGGCTGACTAAAATCACGTTAATCTTTCCTGTCTCTGATCTGCGACGACGAACTTCCTCTGAGGACATTGCGGCTAATTTATGAGGCGAATCGTCTTATTCCCGAGGGAGGGTTTCTCTAACCTAAAAAAGCCTCATGAGCACGCCACACGTACTGCGCTACCCTAGTAGCCGCTTTCTGCATGTAGTGCACGCCTGATATATTAAGGGGAACCCTACAATTCTGTACCCGATAGCGGAGGTCGAGAAATTCGCATCCGATACCGTCGCAGAGTCGTCTGAGATTCTGGTTTAGACCTTACACTCTGCTCCAAACCAGAGGACCGCGATCAACCCTCCGTACGATGCTATATACAGCTTAGCCTGCACCCCGCGTACGATGCTAGTTGCCTTCACTAAGTCAGCCATCCGTCGAAAGGAGCTGAGGATGCCCTCAGAACCCAAGCGGCAGGCGTCATTCGTGCCGACATGTGCCACTACATGCAGCCGGTTGTATCCAGCGCGCTCGATAGCCGCCGGCAGGGCCTCTTCCACGTCACGGACGAGATCCCCCGGTAAACATACCGAGTGCACACTGGCATTCCATCTCGCCTTGCCTGCTATCTCCCTGAGGGGCTCCATCACCCGCCTAACATTGGAGCTCCCAATGACAAGCATGCCCACCCTCTGCACATTTCCAGACTGGGCAGGAAAATCGGCCATTGGACCAACGGGGGAGGCATCCCGTGCTGGCTCAAAGTTATCATCACCACTGGGAAGCACCTCGTACCTGTTGCTTAGACGTAGGGAGCCAGACGCCGACTTGCTCCCTCTTTCGCCTTCCGGTCAGTGACATGCGAACGCATAACTGTCTGCCACCCACTCTCGAGTGAGAACGGACCGGCCAGATGTTGCGTATCAGAAGACACAGGGACACCCGGGTCACCAGGGGATTCCTCAAAGGTGTCGCAAGTCTCGTCAGCAGCGCCCCGATGTCGTGCAATTTCGAGCATTAGCCAGAAGCATGTCGATGGCAGACAACGCTTCGTCCAGCTGTTTAGACAACAGCCAATTCTCCTTGTGTCCGCTCACAACAATCACAGTCCCTAGCCATACCGTAGTGTGTAGAAATAGATATAAGATCCCAAATGAAGCTACTGAGTATGGAATGCACGCAAAATATAACGAGGAGAATAAAGAAACACTAAACTGCTGTGTAGACTTCTCACTATGCCCTGAGACGACAAACTCTTAAACCGAAATAAATTTCTCTGTAGTGGATGTATCTACAGTTAACTGTTACTAGAAATTCTGCTTATGCGAAAGCTACTGCACAAGATAAGTACGCAAACTAGATGCACAAATCTAGTGGCGTGACGTGGCGGTCTGACGGCGGTAAAATTACACTAGAAAGCCACCTTACACAAGGATATGCACTAAGATTTACGCAAAAATAAAAAACTTACAGTAATTAGCTAACCACTAGTCTACACAGTAAAATATACAGGTATAGTTCACTCCTTTGCAGAAGCACGTGAAGAAAAAACAGAAACTAAATTATTGTGTCCCATACAACTAATGCCTTGCTACCGCTGCTGGTGGGGGGCTCGGTGTCTTCTTACGTTGATGTGAAGAACAGTTTTCACTGTCGCTTATTAACCAGGAGCCTGTAGAATCTCCCTGGTTGCGTGATGTGGACGTCAGTGCTGTTAAGACATGTTAGCGTAACTGAAATCAACAAACGCGTATATGAAACGATGTACCTGCTTTTAAAGAACGGATATGATGTCTTAAGCTGATAGTCCGTTGATGATACACTCCTGGAAATGGAAAAAAGAACACATTGACACCGGTGTGTCAGACCCACCATACTTGCTCCGGACACTGCGAGAGGGCTGTACAAGCAATGATCACACGCACGGCACAGCGGACACACCAGGAACCGCGGTGTTGGCCGTCGAATGGCGCTAGCTGCGCAGCATTTGAGCACCGCCGCCGTCAGTGTCAGCCAGTTTGCCGTGGCATACGGAGCTCCATCGCAGTATTTAACACTGGTAGCATGCCGCGACAGCGTGGACGTGAACCGTATGTGCAGTTGACGGACTTTGAGCGAGGGCGTATAGTGGGCATGCGGGAGGCCGGGTGGACGTACCGCCGAATTGCTCAACACGTGGGGCGTGAGGTCTCCACAGTACATCGATGTTGTCGCCAGTGGTCGGCGGAAGGTGCACGTGCCCGTCGATCTGGGACCGGACCGCAGCGACGCACGGATGCACGCCAAGACCGTAGGATCCGACGCAGTGCCGTAGGGGACCGTACCGCCACTTCCCAGCAAATTAGGGACACTGTTGCTCCTGGGGTATCGGCGAGGACCATTCGCAACCGTCTCCATGAAGCTGGGCTACGGTCCCGCACACCGTTAGGCCGTCTTCCGCTCACGCCCCAACATCGTGCAGCCCGCCTCCAGTGGTGTCGCGACAGGCGTGAATGGAGGGACTAATGGAGACGTGTCGTCTTCAGCGATGAGAGTCGCTTCTGCCTTGGTGCCAATAATGGTCGTATGCGTGTTTGGCGCCGTGCAGGTGAGCGCCACAATCAGGACTGCATACGACCGAGGCACACAGGGCCAACACCCGGCATCATGGTGTGGGGAGCGATCTCCTACACTGGCCGTACACCACTGGTGATCGTCGAGGGGACACTGAATAGTGCACGGTACATCCAAACCGTCATCGAACCCATCGTTCTACCATTCCTAGACCGGCAAGGGAACTTGCTGTTCCAACAGGACAATGCACGTCCGCATGTATCCCGTGCCACCCAACGTGCTCTAGAAGGTGTAAGTCAACTACCCTGGCCAGCAAGATCTCCGGATCTGTCCCCCATTGAGCATGTTTGGGACTGGATGAAGCGTCGTCTCACGCGGTCTGCACGTCCAGCACGAACGCTGGTCCAACTGAGGCGCCAGGTGGAAATGGCATGGCAAGCCGTTCCACAGGACTACATCCAGCATCTCTACGATCGTCTCCATGGGAGAATAGCAGCCTGCATTGCTGCGAAAGGTGGATATACACTGTACTAGTGCCGACATTGTGCATGCTCTGTTGCCTGTGTCTATGTGCCTGTGATTCTGTCAGTGTGATCATGTGATGTATCTGACCCCAGGAATGTGTCAATTAAGTTTCCCCTTCCTGGGACAATGAATTCACGGTGTTCTTATTTCAGTTTCCAGGAGTGTATAATAAGCTAACCCGTGCTAACACAACACGGTTCTGAGTTAGTTATCAAAAACATGTGCCACACAATTTCTTTAAATATTAGTGACTGAAAGTGACAGGTGATGAAAAGTACTGATGCGCTCTTGTGATATGGGGAACGAAGATAATGATGACAAATTTCGTTGTGACCGTCATTAGTGAATACAGGCGGCAAATCACGACCACATCTTCTGTACTTCACGTTAAAAATCGTTTTACAGCGGTGTCATTGGGCCTGAAACATTGCTTTTAACGTACACAAGTGGATATTTGTGCTTCATGAAGGAATGGTCAACAGTAAACATTTCTGTGCAGAATACACTGCAAGAGGTAGGACAAATGCTAGCCAGTATAGCGCTTTGACCATGACCATTGC
This sequence comes from Schistocerca americana, assembly GCF_021461395.2. Taxonomy (NCBI): domain Eukaryota; kingdom Metazoa; phylum Arthropoda; class Insecta; order Orthoptera; family Acrididae; genus Schistocerca; species Schistocerca americana. The sequence goes on along the minus strand of NC_060130.1, from coordinate 849,749,862 downwards.
AAATCCACGTTTAAGCTCCCTTAATCATTTGCACCCATCCGGTCATCCAGATTTATCTTCCACGATTTCCCAGTTCGAATGCCGCGATAGTTTCTTTGAAAGGGGAACGCCGATTTCCTTCTCCCTCCATCCCCAATATGTGCTTTATCTGCTTCCTTCTTCAAACATTTAGAGATGCATTCCACTCATAGAAAATGTGCTAAGGATGTTGATAGGCAATTGTCATTATCACAGGAAAGCGTGATATTCGTGGAAACACGAAGAGACGATTGCATTCTGGTAAGACTGAGCTATTAAGAAATGAGTTTTGAAAGGTAATATGAGGGCTAACGTACACTACTGGCCATTAAAATTGCTACACCAAGAAGAAATTCAGATGATGAACGGGTATTCATTGGACAAATATATTGTACTAGAATTGACATATAAGTACATTTTCACGCAATTCGGGTGCATAGATCCTGAGAAATCAGTACCCAGAACAACCACCTCTGGCCGTAATAACGGCCTTGGTACGCCTGGGCAATGAGTCAGACAGAGCTTGGACGGCGTGTACAGGTGCAGCTGCCTATGCAGCTTCAACACGATACCACAGTTCATCAAGAGTATTGACTGGCCAGTTGCTCGGCCACCATTGACCAGACGTTTCCAATTGGTGATAGATCTGGAGAATGTGCTGGCCAGGGCAGCAGTCGAACATTTTCTGTATCCAGAAATGCCCGTACATGAACTGCAACATGTGGTCGTGCATTATCCTGCTGAAATGTAGGGTTTCGCAGGGATCGAATGAAGGGTAGAGCCACGGGTCGTAACACATCTGAAATGTAACGTCCACTGTTCAAAGTGCCGTCAATGCGCCACAAGAGGTGCCCGAGACGTGTAACCAATGGCATCCCATACCATCACGCCGGCTGATACGTCAGTATGGCGATGACAAATACACGCTTCCAATGTGCGTTCACCGCGATGTCGCCAAACACGGATGCGACCATCATGATGCTGTAAACAGAACCTGGATTCATCCAAAAAAATGACGTTTTGCCATTCATGCACCCAGGTTCGTTGTTGAGTACACGATCGCAGGCGCTCCTGTCTGTGATGCTGCGTCAAGGGTAACCGAAGCCATGGTCTCCGAGCGGGTAGTCCATGCTGATGCAAACTGTCGTCGAACTGTTCGTGCAGATGGTTGTTGTCTCGCAAACGTCCCCATCTGTTGACTCAGGGATCGAGACATGACTGCACGATCCGTTACAGCCATGCGGATAAGATGCCTGTCATCTCGACTGCTAGTGATACGAGGCCGTTGGGACCCAGCACGGCGTTCCGTATTACCCTCCTGAACCCATCGATTCCATATTCTGCTAACAGTCATTGGATATCGACCAATGTGAACAGCAATGTCGCGATACGATAAACCGCAATCGCGATAGGCTACAAGCTGACCTTTATCAAAGTCGGAAACTTGATGGTACGCATTTCTCCTCCTTGCACGAGGCATCACGAAAACGTTTCACCAGGCAGTGCCGGTCAACTGCTGTTTGTGTATGAGAAATCGGTTGGAAACTTTCCTCATGTCAGCACGTTGTAGGTGTCGCCACCGGCGCCAACCTTGTGAATGCTCTGAAAAGCTAATTATTTGCATATCACAGCATCTTCTTCCTGTCTGTTAAATTTCGCGTCTGTAGCACGTCATCTTCGTGGTGTAGCAATTTTGATGGCCAGTAGTGTATTTTTGTGGAACTTCGCTCGATACTGAACGGAAATGAACTGAACGATTTAAGAATACGTTCCTGGTGGAACGATGATCAGCCACCGCATCTCACGAAAGACCAAGGTACGGAAATGAATATTTCAAAAAACGGTAATATGAAAGAGATGGAAGCGTGGTATTTATCTGATACTCGCTATGTTGTCCGTGCGTCGGAGCGTCCGTAGCCTGGCGCGAGGCCGCGGCCAGAAATAAACCACTGATGAATACGTGCGGTGCCCCAGTCGTACTGGTCCGTAAATTTATTCGGAAAGGATAGTTAGGGATTCATTTTCTGCATGGCTTCGCATGGAAATTCAGTTTCCATAACGGTCGCCAAACTCACTTTGACCCGTGAGATAGGGTTAAACTTCCCACTACTCCGAAGTCCATAATTAGTGTCCTTGAGCAACCTAGCTGCGGTCAGAAGAATTCAGAGATCCGACCGCTAGACTGGAAAACGAACAGTTGATATACTATCACCACCGACAAGAAAGAAAAAATACAGATTAAATTCACTAGCGAAAACCTGAAATTCAAACGCCACACTCGGATTTCTACGAAAACGAATACAGTTGACTGGCCTCAATGAAAACCTCGACCGCTCCGTCTCGTTCACTAAATATCATCGTTAAAGCTAATTCGTTCGCTCCTCGTTCGCCCCGATAGCTGATTGGTCAGCGCGACGGCCCGACATACCAAGGGCCCGGGGTCGGAGATTTTTCCCGCTCAGGGACTGGGTGTTGTGTTGTCCTAATCACCACCATCTCATCCCCATCGACAGGCAAGTCGCCGAAGTGGCGTCAACTCAAAAGACTTGCACCGGGCGAACGGCCTACCCGACGGGAGGCTCTAGCCACACGGCATTTCATTTCAGTGTGCTCCTCATATTTCGTATTTGTTTATTTGTACGTTGTTGATCTTCTTCCTGTAAACGTTTGAGAGTTGTAATTATTATTCAAATTTATTATTTAGCAGTTTGTTATATCTTCATTATTATGTTTGTTATTGCTTTGGTAGTGGATTTTCACCTCTTAGCGAGAGTACCAGTTCCTACTTAATAAAATCAAGTCTTCTTTCGGAGTATGCTGATGTATTATCTCCATACTTAACAAGCATATACAACCGTTCGCTCGACGAAAGATCCGTGCCCAAAGACTGGAAAGTTGCACAGGTCGCACCAATATTCAAGAAAGGTAGTAGGAGTACTCCACTAAATTACAGGCCCATATTGTTAACGTCGATATGCAGCAGGATTTTAGAACAAATATTGTGTTCGAACATAATGAATTACCTAGAAGAAAACGGTCTATTGGCACACAGTCAACATGGGTTTAGAGAACATCGTTCCTGTGAAACACAACTAGCTCTTTATTCACATGAAGTGTTGCGTGCTATTGACAAGGGATTTCAGATCGATTCCGTATTTCTGGATTTCTGGAAGGCTTTTGACACTGTACCACACAAGCGGCTCGTAGTGAAATTGCGTGTTTATGGAATATCGTCTCAGTTATGTAACTGGCTTTGTGATTTCCTGTCAAATGGTTCAAATGGCTCTGAGCAATATGGGACTTAACATCTATGGTCATCAGTCCCCTAGAACTTAGAACTACTTAAACCTAACTAACCTAAGGACATCACACAACACCCAGCCATCACGAGGCAGAGAAAATCCCTGACCCCGCCGGGAATCGAACCCGGGAACCCGGGCGTGGGAAGCGAGAACGCTACCGCACGACCACGAGATGCGGGCGATTTCCTGTCAGGGAGGTCTCTGTTCGTAGTAACTGACAGTCATCGAGTACAACAGAATCGATTTCTGGCGTTCTCCAAGGTAGTGTTATAGGTCTTTTGCTGTTCCTCATGTATATAAACATGGAGAGCTGCATCAAACCAGTCTCAGGACTGAAGACAACAACAACAACAACAACATGTATATAAACGATTTTGGAGACAATCTTAGCAGCCGTCTTCGGTTGTTTGCAGATGACGCTGTCGTTTATCAATAAAGTCATCAGAAGATCAAAACAAACTGCAAAGCGATTTAGAAAAGATATCTGAATGGTGCGAAAAGTGGCGGTTGACCCTAAATAACGAAAAGTGTGAAGTCATCCACATGAGTGCTAAAAGGAACTCGTTAAACTTCGGTTACACGATAAATCAGTCTAATCTAAAAGCCGTAAATTCAACTAAATACCTAGGTATTACAATTACGAACAACTTAAATTGGAAGGAACACATAGAAAATGTTGTGGGGAAGGCTAACCAAAGACTGCGTTTTATTGTCAGGACACTTAGGAAATGTAACAGACCTACTAAGGAGACTGCCTACACTACGCTTCTCCGTCCTCTTTTAGAATACTGCTGCGCTGTGTGGGATCCTTACCAGATAGGACTGACGGAGTACATCCAAAAAGTTCAATTAAAGACAGCACGTTTCGTATTATCGCGAAATATGGGAGAGAGTGTCACAGAAATGATACAGGATTTGGGCTGGAAATCATTAAAAGATAGGTGTTTTTCGTTGCGACGAAATCCTCACGAAATTCAAATCACCAACTTTCTCCTCCGAATGCGAAAATATTTTGTTGACACCGACCTACATAGAGAGGAACGATCACCACGATAAAATAAGGGAAATCAGAGCTCGTACGGAAAGATGTAGGTGTTCATTCTTTCCGCGCGTTATACGAGATTGGAATAATAGAGAATTGTGAAGGTGGTTCGATGAACCCTCTGCCAGGCATTTGAATGTGATTTGCAGAGTATCCATGCAGATAGATAAAGATACAGAGGGGAGGTGGGCGCAATATCATTTGCGAAACCTCTTATATTGTCAACGACCTAAAATTTTTATATAGCCAACCAAACTAACTACAACACTGGTTACAAACAAACAACATAATTAATTTCCCACAGCCGCTCTAGGTAGCCATGCGGTCTATGGCGCTTTGTCACGGTTCGCGCGTCTGCCCCCGTCGGAGGTTCGAGTCCTCCCTCGAGCATGGGTGTGTATGTTGTCCTTAGTGGAAGTTAGATTACGTAATGTGTAAGCTTAGGGACCGATGACCTCAGCAGTTCTGTCCCATAAGATCTTACCACAAATTTCCAGTTTCCTCACCTGTAGGTAGCGCTGTTATATTTACAATAATAATTTACAGGTTTAGGACATGGGGAGGCAGCCTTCAACTTTTTAGTTGTTCGGTGACTATTTTCGATAAGTACTGGTGTTACTATTTCTCAGTCTTAGCCTCCTACACCTTCTGTGTCTTATTAGATGTTATGTGTCAAGCGCCAATCCACCGGACCGGTCAGACCAAAGATCGGTCGATTTCACACTGGGACACTGGTGACGGCAGCCAGTGATGGTCACCGGTATTTGTGGTGAACACTCCTGGATCACCGGTGTCCGACACCGCAGGTATAGCCAACTGATTAGTTAGTGAAATGGACTCGAGCGAGGATGAACTTTGTTGGTACCTCTAAGCAGTAGGAAGAGGAGGACGAGGAGGAGAATGAAGACAAAACGTTTATTACACGTACATCGACTGCTACCAGATCGGCTGGAGAAAGAATTGTTTTATACTCTTTATCTCGTTTGAGGATACGTTAACTATTCAGGGATTGCAGGACATGTCACCTCGTTTAGTCCGTGGAGGAAAATATGGCGAACAGTGTCAGAGACGACTTTCCAAACTACTTCGTTCGCCCTGAAGGTGAAGTGGCTTGGCAGCTGCAAAAAATGTAATTGCTAGAAATATTACGTGAACGTTAACGTGGTTAGGCCTCATTGTTCTTCTGGCATTATATTTGTGATATGCATTGTGCAATTGTTACTATGTTAACTGTAAGAAGTCATATTATTGTATTCACTGAACTGATTGGGACTTACAATTAAAATTATAGTGTGTCAGGAACTTGTACCTCAGTCATATTATAATAAATAAATGAAATTCATTATTGTAGTAGCGACATTTGCGTAAATAATTTTAGCTCTATTTTTTGGACCATAAGGCGGAACGCCTTAAGACGCAGAAGAAAAGGGGGCGAGGGATGCAAATGTGCTTGAAGTTTACTACCCTCCTAGCCACCACTTTGTCTCTATAGTCATCGCTTTTGACGTCCCAAATAGCGGGACGACGTTCTACTTCACTTATAACATCTTCGGTGTTAATGAAATCTAAACTCATGGCTACAATGTGTACAGTATAATATATAATGAATGTTTCGCTGCACCGTCTCAGAAATGACTGCCTGTCTGTTGGCAAATCTGCAGCGCTGTGTCTGTGATCTGTGTCCCAGTGTGAACGATCCAATTCAAACTAATGCATGTCCGGCGGTGACTGCTGTGAACAGTGACCTTGTCCGTCACATGTGGCGAGGGTGAGTCACAGCTGTGTCACAGTGGCTCGGTGAGGCTGTGGTATCCCGGTGTGAATGCTCCAGTTCAAACGAATGTATCTCTGTCGGCTACAATCGCTGGTGACCGTCACCAGTGTCCCAGTGTGAAACGGGCCTTCCGTGGCGGCCACGCATGTTAACGTTCAAAGAAAACATGGACTAAAATACTCGACAAAAATTACGCGGCTGGTTGATCACAAATTAAAAAAGAGTGGATCAGCCGCTAAGCAACACACCAAAAATATCCAGTCTAAAAGACCAGGCTGGAATCCAGAAGATGGACAAACGAGTACCACACTCGCCTGGTCGTCAGCTAAAGTAGATCGAGATACTCGGCAGATGTTATTGCTGTTCTCTCGTCGGAAAATACACTCCTGGAAATGGAAAAAAGAACACATTGACACCGGTGTGTCAGACCCACCATACTTGCTCCGGACACTGCGAGAGGGCTGTACAAGCAATAATCACACGCACGGCACAGCGGACACACCAGGAACCGCGGTGTTGGCCGTCGAATGGCGCTAGCTGCGCAGCATTTGTGCACCGCCGCCGTCAGTGTCAGCCAGTTTGCCGTAGCATACGGAGCTCCATCGCAGTCTTTAACACTGGTAGCATGCCGCGACAGCGTGGACGTGAACCGTATGTGCAGTTGACGGACTTTGAGCGAGGGCGTATAGTGGGCATGCGGGAGGCCGGGTGGACGTACCGCCGAATTGCTCAACACGTGGGGCGTGAGGTCTCCACAGTACATCGATGTTGTCGCCAGTGGTCGGCGGAAGGTGCACGTGCCCGTCGATCTGGGACCGGACCGCAGCGACTCACGGATGCACGCCAAGACCGTAGGATCCTACGCAGTGCCGTAGGGGACCACACCGCCACTTCCCAGCAAATTAGGGACACTGTTGCTCCTGGGGTATCGGCGAGGACCATTCGCAACCGTCCCCATGAAGCTGGACTACGGTCCCGCACACCGTTAGGCCGTCTTCCGCTCACGCCCCAACATCGTGCAGCCCGCCTCCAGTGGTGTCGCGACAGGCGTGAATGGAAGGACGAATGGAGACGTGTCGTCTTCAGCGATGAGAGTCGCTTCTGCCTTGGTGCCAATGATGGTCGTATGCGTGTTTGGCGCCGTGCAGGTGAGCGCCACAATCAGGACTGCATACGACCGAGGCACACAGGGCCAACACCCGGCATCATGGTGTGGGGAGCGATCTCCTACACTGGCCGTACACCACTGGTGATCGTCGAGGGGACACTGAATAGTGCACGGTACATCCAAACCGTCATCGAACCCATCGTTCTACCATTCCTAGACCGGCAAGGGAACTTGCTGTTCCAACAGGACAATGCACGTCCGCATGTATCCCGTGCCACCCAACGTGCTCTAGAAGGTGTAAGTCAACTACCCTGGCCAGCAAGATCTCCGGATCTGTCCCCCATTGAGCATGTTTGGGACTGGATGAAGCGTCGTCTCACGCGGTCTGCACGTCCAGCACGAACGCTGGTCCAACTGAGGCGCCAGGTGGAAACGGCATGGCAAGCCGTTCCACAGGACTACATCCAGCATCTCTACGATCGTCTCCATGGGAGAATAGCAGCCTGCATTGCTGCGAAAGGTGGATATACACTGTACTAGTGCCGACATTGTGCATGCTCTGTTGCCTGTGTCTATGTGCCTGTGGTTCTGTCAGTGTGATCATGTGATGTATCTGACCCCAGGAATGTGTCAATAAAGTTTCCCCTTCCTGGGACAATGAATTCACGGTGTTCTTATTTCAATTTCCAGGAGTGTATATCGCATTCTGTTAAGATATGATTTGCTGCACACCGGCTGGACATTTTGATTTCCTGTCTTATCTCTGATTGCAAAGAGGGAGCCAGCGTCTTTTCTCACCTCCAGCTATGCTTCGTCCCATTGGTGCACGATTTTCTGTCTCAATTGTGGCATGAATACCTCCAGCAGAATGACATATTATCCAACTAAGACACCCCTATAGGCCCCTGTCGCTGAAACATCAACTTGTTCGTTTGCCCCTTATTCAATGTGTCCTGGTACCAATCCACCTTCTGTTGTTATAGCAGGCTGTATATTCTCGACCATTTTTTCTCCTGAATACACTTGTGGTAGGGCCTGATGAACTCTAAGAGAATTTGAGCAGAAGAGAAGGTTCTTCTCTCGGTCACATCTCTTCTCCTCCAGGGTCTCCTTCAGAATCGAGGGCAAGATCGCATTGTAGCTATCAGAGTAACTGCTAGGTGGATCCTGAAAAGCAATGCAGGGAAATATACGTAAGATAAGAGGGTCGTGCCCTGTTTCGACTCGTATGGATGTTAAAATAGTGGTGCCTAACAGAAATATTATTTAAAATATCTAAAGCGAGCTTCTGTAGTGCTTTCACTTCCAAAATTCATCTAACCGAATTCTCTTCTGGATCTCTTAAGAATATGAGTTGGTTGTTTATTCTGACGTATGAGCTAAAACTTCGATGTTCCTTACAAATATTTCCAAGTTCTTTGCACAAAAGTTCTTATTGCTTGCAGACGATTACTGAAAAGTGGCTCCATAGGTGGGCGAGGGAAGGTGTGGTATGCAGGCATCTGGAGATATTACTGCAGATGTGAAGTACCGGCTCGATGTCCTCGGCACAGAGGCTGGGTTCGGGCTGGGCCTAAACGCCTCTACGCCCGCCTAATTCTCTCATGGTGGGCTACTGTCGATACAGTCAGGTACTCTGCTGTACTTTGTGCATTCTCGACCAAGCCAAGGCCATACAAAAGTTCGGTAAAACTGTAGCATACAATCTCGATCTACAACCTACGCGCATTGCCTTTTCAAATATTTAGAGCGTTGGATGACTGCATTTTCAGGTCCACGTTACTTTCTGATAAAAAAAAGGGCCCAAGAGAATCCAACGAATCTAAAAAATTTAAAATGGTGTCTCTTATCATAAATCCTGAAAGGTATGAGACATGACTGCACCGGTTCAAAAGAACTCCATTTTTTTCTGTAGAAAACATAAAACCAAATGTTAATGCCCTTTCCTTCAGCCTCCTGTCATCTGCAGCTACCGTGTTCTCGTTGCAAGGCTGGAAGAGGAACGAAAAGTTGACATTTAAATTCTTTTTAGTACTAACCTCTTTCATTCAATTCGTCCAATAATGTGAAGTAAAGAACGCAGTACAGCCTATAGCTTAAAACACCGTCTCGAAGATTATCGTTGTTTTGTATAAAGAGGTTTGGAAGTAGGTCACCGAGCCGACACTTCAAATAACGCAGGGGCGAAAAGGACTGTAAAGAAATCGGAGGACGCCCCCAAAGCCCTGTGTGTGCAACTGTTGAGTATCATGCCTTCAAGCAGAGTCGAAGGCCTTCTTATGGTCGGAGAAAACACACATTAGATGATGCCCACGTAGGAAAGCCCACTGTACAGCCGTGTCCAGCAGCGTCAGGTAATCGATTGTGGAATGATGTCGCCTGAAGACTCATTGCAGTCATCTTAGGGGAGCTTGGATTCTGAGATCCAGACTAACTGGCGGTTGACCATCCAATACGACTACTTTTCAGTGCACTGTTGAGGAGAATTAGAGTAAAATTCTTTCAGAGTCAGTTAATCTTCCAGTTTTCGGAAATAAGATAAAAAAATTTGAGGAGTATTTCCTTAGCAATATACTGTAACGGGTTCTGTCGCGACTTGTGGTGTCAAGGCAGTAGAAAATGCGGATCTGTCTTCTACATTGAGGAAGGGCAGCTGTAAACTTCGTTACTGCCGGAATTGGTGTCTCACTTGTGCTCTGAGCAACTGCTTAGTAGTGGTAGAAGATCTTGGACGGCGATGGTGATGGTTCGAGCGAAATGCTCAGACATTTTCTGGCCATTGTTTCGTGAGAAGTTTAGTGTATAGGAATTTTTCAGGTGGCTTCTTTTGGTTTTCCTTAATAATTCTGCACATTTCACTTTCGCCCCATCTGAAAGTCTGCGAGATTTTCCGTAGTCGGCTGGCTTTCAAATCTACGCAGACACACTCTACTGCCCTTATTTGTAGTGGGGCACTCCATCGCGGAATAGGCTGTTAAGTTGAAGATTGTGTAATGGGTGCTTAGGCAAGGCACATCAAGGGATTGTCAGAGATGCCCCACAGCAGGAAAAGTGACTGCTCTACCTCATGTTCAAGAGACACACGCCTTCTGGCAACTAGAGGCCCTGAGAGCTATGTTATATGAATTGACGTCACACAGGCAATTTTAGAAAGCTGTCTTAGGAAACCTCTCTAGAAAGCCAATATGTCTGGAACACCTGCGGTGGTAGATACAGGGATATAGGGAACATATAGTAAGCCTTCTAGACACTTGCACCACTTCAGTAATTGCTTCTAACTTGCTGGTGAGAGAGAGAGGAGAGGAGTTTCATGAGTCATTAACAAAACGAGCTGCCTCTCTTGTAAGTCTTTCTTTTCCTGTAGAAGACATACTTTCTTAGCGGAGGGGCTTACAGACGTAGAAACAAGGGAATTTCCTGCACAAGGACACTCAATTCATTCACATGCTGATTACGATGAGTGGCTGACTGCAAACTCCAGAGGCTCATCCTCTGATTCGTCAGAGAGAACCAATTCGAAGAAAGCGGATGGTTTTGATCCGTTTTTTTTTTTTAAATCTGTTGTTTTTACTTGTATGTCACTCTTTCTATGTTGAAACTAAAGGCTTGTCGGTTTGAGGACACATTTTTATTTTTTCTTTATTTGCCCGCTGAGACAGAATGCCAGTTGTGATATTTTCCATTTACTGGCGTTCTGAGAGAGAGCCGACACACGTGTATCTTTGCAGGAGCACTTACATGCGTTGGATCAAGCTTCCACTGTTACAGAATGCGCTGAAGAAGTTTTTGTACTCACTAATTTTACGGTCGTAGTGGCGAATAATGTTGTGGATACTGGTGATTACGCTTCGATATGATAAATCCGGTCGGTGACTTTTTTTCCGATATCTTTCTCACCGATGGAAGCTGTACTTTATCATCTTCAGACTGCATGGCATCCAGATCACTTTGCGTATATGTTGACGCTGACGCTGAACGGTAAGTTATCACTTCATGAGCAGCTTTTCGACATACATCACACTTTGCTTCTTCCTTGCAAGAAATGATGCCATGTCCGTGCGGCCATTTAAAGCACATACTTGGGTTCCGGAACTAGTTCGCACTTTAAGTCCATGGAAACCAGCCTTTATACGTTCTCGCAAGATTGTTGGACTACTAAAAGTAGAAATTAGATTGTTTTCTCAAGCTCGCAATTTATCTTCCACACAACATTTCTGTTATACAGGGTAGTCAGAAACGTTTCAAACTTTCTAAGGGTGTAGCATGGGAGGTTGCACTGAGAAGTAATTGTTAAGCAAAAATTTCGATACTTCGTGTTATTTCGGGGTTATTTAGCATTGAAGTTATCGAATCAGGTCGCTGCACGCGCAAATTCAAGCAGCTTGCCAGAGGCGGAGTAACTAGACGTGTTCATTCCATTTCTTCACCGAAAATAATTGCTTATTTTGCTCACCAGGCTTAAATTTAGCACTTCCAAAGCAGGCACAGTTTGACTGTAATGAGCATTTCAACAAGTGATAACTCACGGACCTGCAGACGTCTGTGCTTTATTGATTTGTAGCGCACACAAGTGCTTGAGTTTGCGCGCGCAGCAACCTCATTGGCTAAGCTCAATGCTAAATAATTCGGAAACGGCGCAACGTAACGATTTCTTTCTTTAACAATTATTACTCAGCACAACCTTTTCTGCAACGCCATTAGAAACTTTTTGGACCGTTCCTGACCCCCTGTATGTCTGACATTAGTTTCTCTTTTGCAAAGCAATACCCGTTCACAATTTCAATTACGTTACAATATAAAAAGTGTGATGTTTGTCCATATAATCTACTGCATCGTTTTGGTAACTTCACCACAGTGCAGGCATGCGTAAATTTATCGTTAATGACTTTTCTTTGTTCCGTAAACACTACAAAGTGTAAAATATTTGTAATTTATCAATTAAGGTGTTTGCCAAAGTTACATATAATATTTTTATTAATGTCTAGTTTCGAATATTTTTGTTCATTCTCGAGCCATTACCTACCTTAAGAGACAATGTTACTAACAAAACATGAAATACAAAATTTTGAACATTTTGTGTGCGTAGATTACAGTAGTGTGATAAATCTTTTGACATACCTGCGTTTGTAATGTTAGACTGTACGCAACAGATCCGGTTTAACATCTTATCAATATAACAAATGTTATTTGACTGTATTATGATTGTCTTGGTACACATAAAATTTGATAGGCCACTTCAGTAGTTCATACATTAAAATCTGACGGACTCTGTCGGCTGTTTGTTGGGTTTTCCAAGGCGCTTAATTGTATAGATAATGTTCTACCCTTAAATAAACTCAAGTTTTATGGAACTGGTGGCTTTATGCACAGCTGGTTTGAATCATACTTAACAGAAAACAAAATGTGCTGAACAATTCAAACAACGTTGGAAGGACAGAAAATTTTAGTGCTCTTCAGAGATCTTAATGTCAAAACTAAAGTCTAGATATTGGCTGTTAAAGATCTCATTCATTGTCGTATTATTATGTAAATTACTTAAGTCATCAGCTAACTGCTGTACTGAGTCATGAATCAAAAAGAGCAAAACTATTGTTTCATCTAAATTTGGCTTGTTCGTTCATCAATTTGTCTGGCTCCTTTATCGTCCGTTTGTATATTTATCATTCTGTAAGCAAGTCTAACTTCATTCCCTTAGGTGCTACACTTAAAATTTTCATAATATTGTGAATACCACCTGCAGTATGTCGCAAACGATGGTCAAAAAGAGTCTTGTTGTTTGGGCTGATAATTTCTTTGTATTCCAGACTCAAACATTTATCGTCCAACTTTCTTACTGATATCTTTTTCCAGAATATTCGAAAAAGTAATGTACTCATGAATAGTGTGACAGTTAAGAGGAAAGAATTTACTTAACATCTCACAGCTTGGATTCCAGAAGGGTTGCTCGACTGAGAATGTTATTTAAATATCCAGTCATCAAATATTACAAACCTTAATGAATTAAAGATTGCTAATTGGTATATTTGCAAGGAGCTTAATTGTATAGGTAATGTTCTACCCCTAAATAAACTCAAGTTTTATGGAACTGGTGGCTTTATGCACAGCTGGTTTGAATCATACTTAACAGAAAATAAAATGTGCTGAACAATTCAAACAATGTTGGAAGGACAGAAAATTTTAGTGATTGGAAAGACAAAGGGAGCCCCACCAGGTCCAGTTTTCGCTTCACTCCTATTCATTATATATGTGAATGACCTTCCACTTAATATTCAACAATCAGAATTGGTGCGTTTTGCAGATGATGCTAGTGTTGTAAAAAATACCATTAGAGAAAAAGCAACGAAAGAAATGGTAAATGATATTATCCAATAAAGGGGTTCCCATAAAATACTATCCCTAAATAAAAAAGTACTATATTCAGTTCTGTACAACAAACAGACATGCCAACAGTGGATGTAGCACGTGATCAGGAGTTTGTACATAGGGTAGAATGATCTAACGTTCTGGGTGTAGATATTGATGAAAACTTGAACTCGAAGAAGCATGTTACTGAACTTCTCAAATAATATGTGATATTCACTAATGGACGTCATGTAGGTATCTCTTCAAGGAACTAGGAGTTTCAATTGCACCGTCACGATACATACATTCTATTTGCTAGTGAAATTCGTAAAAAATAATCCACCACAATTTCAGAAGAACAGTGATGTCCATACCTACAACATTAGAGGAGAAATGGCCCTTTTTACTCATTATTAAAGCTGTCAGTGATTCAGAAATGAATTCAATATGCAGCAACGAAAGTTTTTGATATTTTCCCAATAACATGACCTGTGTGACAGGTAGCAAAGCAAGTTTTAAATATAACTTCAAATCGCTTCTTCTGGACAACTCCTTCTATTCCAGAGACGAATTTCTATTTAAAAACTGGTAGCCACTAATGATAACTAATCATATATACATATCCTGTAAATTGACTCATTCCACGTAATTTTGATAAAAGAATTGTTTAAGTGATTTATCGAAAATCTAACAAATTATCTCGTAAAAAATCCCTACCAGCTTGGCTTATATAAAAATTATAACATGTTCCACATTGAAATTTATATACAACAAATGCATAACACTTTTTTCTTATTTTACAATTATATCTCTTAGTTTAAATCTTAATTGAGCTGCTGTTCGAAATGCTATTTTGTACTGCTCGAGGTAAGCGTGCACTAACTTTTCAGCAATATGGTCATAATATTTCAATGTAGTACGTTTGTTTCTTTAAGTGGGATTTACTCCCTTTTATATTTTTTGAGAAATTTCTGTTAAAACCATTGGCTACTGCTACTTGTTTGAGAATGCATAACTCGCATTATATTTCTATTTCATTTAACAGAAGCTTAAATATGCGAGCTAGCATAGCAAAAAAATATGACTTTTGTGTTGTGGCTGGAGGTTGGAGCCATCCATTGTTATTGCATATGAATGTGATTCTTTACAATAAATAGAAAATTTCAGATTATTTTCTGCCATTGTTACTGTTAAGTCTAAGAAATTAATTTCCATTTTGGACTCAACGTCTAAAATGTATTTCATACTGTGGTACTGCTGGTTAAAAATCATATGGAAGGTGTGTAGATCCTCCTCCCTCCATTTACTACAGTAAATCAATCGTCTAAGCAGGATTTATATATAACTATCTTCTGTGTCAAAAGTGAGTTGTTCTGAAGCAGCGTCTTGATAAATAATAAAATACGAAACTGAACAAAGCCTACGCAAAGAAAAAAATGTGTTACTTTGAAATATTATGGCCGTATTACAGAAAAGTTAGCACATGCTTTCCCCAAGCAATACAAAGTAGCATTTCGGACAGCAGGTCAGTTAAGTTTTAAACAAAGACATAAAACGGAAAAATGAAACCAAGTATTATGCATCAGATGTGTATAGATTACAATGTGGAGCAAGTGGATGTTTGCATATAGGTCAAATTGCTTAGAATACTGCACTATCTATCTGCAACTAGATACAAAGAACATATCAGGCCAAACAATAAGGCTGCTTTTGGCCATCGTTTGCGAAGCACAAAACATACAAAGTATTGCAGATAGTATTGACAATACTATGAGAACTTTAACAGTGTCACCTCAAAGAATGAAGTTAGATGTACTCAAAGAATGTGAAATATGTAAGCGGAAGTTAAAGGAGCTGGACATATTGATGAACGAACAATTAGAATTTAAAAAACACAATAATTTTGCTCTTTTTAAAAGTAATCATGATTCAGTACAGCAGTTTGCTGACAACATATCAGTGATTTTAAAAATAATACGACAATGTCTGAGATCTCTATGAACACAATATCTATGTATTTAGTTTTAATGGAGAGACAGAGCATATGAACACACAATAAATAACTGAAGGCGCCCATCAAATTTTAATGTATAAAGACCAAAAATGCGTATCCAATTTTATACATACCAAGACAATCATAATGTGGTCCGATAACATTTGTTATATTGATCGGATGTAAAAACTTATCTATTATATACTGTCAAATATAACAAATGTTGGAAATGGGTCGGGAATGAACAAAAATGTACCAAACTTGTGACTAATAAGAATATTATATGCAAAGCTGACGGAAACCTTAATTAATAATTTACACATACATTGAGCCGCTGATTCTGATAGCAACACAATGTGGGAATTACGTAAAGTGTAAAATGTACTGTATTTACGAAACATTGAGTGCTCTGTTACGCAGATACACATCATTATATTTACTTCACTGATACAAAGAAAAACAACAACGTGATCATCACTGACACATAGGGTGATAGTACAAGTCGTCAAGAGAGAATATTTAATACTCTTCTCAGTGTCACAAATATTTTTAACCAACAACGTAGTAATTTTCAAGTAATTAAATTACAGTGAACTCATCAAAACAGTGATTAAATGTTAACGTAGCAGCAAATAAACGAAATATACCACAGTGTCTGTTAGAAGCCGAATACATAGCAATGGTATACATCTTTTTAGCTCTCTGACGCTACCTAGTGAAATGACATGTCAGCTTAAGACAGAGAAGGAGTAAGTTAAGTTTTCGTCTGTTCCGCTTAGTTGCTTATGTACATGCCTTTTTTTTCAACTTTTTGTTCTTTAAACGCATTGATTGGCTCTTGAAGGGTTCTGTGGCAAGAAAAACATCGGTACTAACGAGCATCTAGAGGTATATTGGAAGCTCCATTACTGGTAAAACAGCCATTACGCCTAAAATTTTACATTATTTCCCTTACAAATATTCTGCTCTTGCGATTAGCGTTTCATTTTGCTTAAAAAGCAACTACTGACTGATGTATTACACACTCATTGCAGGTTTAATTATATGCTGATATGGATGTTAAGTGTACACCCATTTGCAGAAGGCCGTAAGTGCTGTTTGCAGCTGAAAGAAATTCAGAGACAGTGCAACACACTGTGCCTCTTACTTAGAAATCTGCAAGGCTTGGGTGGATGCTCACAGACAAGACTATTAATCACTGGAAGTTGTAATCAGAAGACTAGACTTCCGGGAAAGAGTTAATGTAAGAGACAAGACACAATCTGTTTTCGATGTCTGTGACTGTCGCACTCTTTGACGAATAAAGACACCACTGTTTGTAGAGGGTGCAGATGACCGCATGTTAGAATCATTGAGCTGGCTTGGATTAATGCATGTAGAACTACTCACGTACTCTTCGGCATAGAAAAAATGGTTTGTGCGGTCACATTGTGATTGAATCAGTGATTTCTAATTCAAATGTCATTTAGCGTATAAATGCTATGGTCAAGGCCACGAGATGTAAAATTTTTCCCCTTTACCGTTTTTTCAGTTCCAACCGCAGCATCTATCATCACATTTTCATGCCCTCTGTTGCTCTGATTGCTCTAACTTTTTTTTTCTTTCTCCACAGAATGTACAGTACTTGTAATGTATCAGCACGGTCCGTTATGTGTCGTTTTATACATTGCATAAAAGGGACCGCTAATAAGTATTCTTGAAGAAACTGAAATATGTTCATACACATAAAATTACCATCAGGAAATTCTAAATGAACAGATCGATTTGAAATATAAATATTACACAGAAATTTTATTGTAATTACCCTTCCAAATAAAAGTTGGGTAGAAGAACAGAATCTACAAATATGTCAGAGATCATGTTACCACGAAATTAAAAGTAATCACTGGAATGCATGCATTTACATAAACAACATTTACATAAACAACATCGGTAAATTGTTGGAAACCTCACACACCACAATACTAGCTGGCATAACCAATTCCATAAGCAACAATAGTATTAAATTACATAACTCATAAAGCAATATAATATAGATTATAAGAAAAAATATAACGTACAGAATACCAGAGAAGTAAACTGCCTGTAAACATGTAACATCACTGACTCAATTGTCAATATAGCTGTCACGAAACATAATTATGAAATAAACTTTCATAATTCGACAATTGAGGTGGTGCCTGGATGAAGGGCATTATAGACAGAAACCATATTACGAGATAAAGAACTTTAAAGTTTCGGTTTTCTGCTTATAAAATTATTTTACCTATTTTCGACTATAATTCTCACATTCAGAATTAAATATGAACTTCTTCATTGCAATAAGTTCAGTATCTTGACATTTATATGCTTATTTTATTAAAGGAGTAGTTTAAAAAAAAAGTGTTGTATGCTTTTTTCTTCGCACAAAGTACTGTAATAATTTATTAATAAAAACCATGTAAAAAGAAAAATACTTATTTAGATAGTACAGTTTATTACAGAAATTGAAAATTAACACTGTCCACAGAAATAATAAGATTGCTAACAGTATTCGTAAGTAATCAGTGCATTCCTATAAAAGTAATTTTCATCATTGAATATTACTTCATTCTAGAAAATTTCTGTACACTCTTGACCCTGTTGGTTAGTGAAGTGCTATAAGTCTCGAATATCCCTTATATTCTTTGTATTTACCATCACATAAGGACAATCATCAGGATGAAATGTTTAGAATGTTTTTATGTCAAATACACTTAAAAGTTTGAAAGAAACATTGCTTGGTATATAAGTTCATGAAGAAAGTAATGTTCCATCTGGTTGGTACTGTAGTTGTAAGTAACTCTGAAGTTTGAATGAATTTTGTCTAGATAAAGTGGCCTTTAGGAAGAAGTTGATCAATAGTCTATTCCAGTCTTCGATTACATTAGGTGCAAAGCATAAATTGAACGGTGTAGATCAGCATAAAAGACCGCTTCAAGGTATGCGTTAGCTGTAGGTATAATGGTATTCTCCCTTAGAGCCTGTTTCGCTATTGCAAAATTTCTGTCACGTTGGGAGAACGAGTGTCAATATACTGGGGAGAGATGATCAGAATTGACATTCTATATTCGGGAGGCATATGAGCAAAACGAAACCATGGCCTTCTTGTTATTTTGCCCACCTGAAGAATCAGAAAGAAAAATATATCTCTCAGATGTCTCTAATTCGTCATTTCCTTTGTAAGACAGTCATTAAAAAAAGATGAAACAGAGTTGACATATTTCCTTGCTTGTGTTTCTAAGAAACTATATGTGTAGGATGTATTGTCATTTTGAACATCGAACATATTCAACATCAGCAATATTTTATAAAATTGACTGGTGACGTTTCCGCTCCGGTCGCAGGTTCGAATCCTGCCTCGGGCATGGATGTGTGTGATGTCCTTAGTTTAGTTAGGTTTAATTAGTTCTAAGTTCTAGGCGACTGATGACCTTAGAAGTTAAGTCGCATAGTGCTCAGAGCCATTTGAACCATTTTTGAACTGGTGACATTTAGCTTTCGTATCGGAAGATTTTGGACATCATCGAATTCTACGACAATACATTTCTCACTTTCTGTAGCTCTCTTTTTATTTCGAAGTATTTTTCAACCTTTTTCTTGTAAAGCAAATGCAGTAATGCAGTATTAATCAGCTGTGGAATGATTCCATAAAATTGATGTCCTGACTACTAGAGTTGAATGATTGAAACAGAAAGTGAAGACGTTATGTATCAGAATATTGGAGATTATTTAAATCAATGAGTGGAAAATAGCATATAAGCCCACATGACATTTTTCCAGCCAACGCCTCAACTTCATAAATAACTACTTCAACAAAAAATGACGTCTGCTATAACTCCAACAGCATAAAATGAGAAAACATATAAAATAGTGTGACAGAAACTTAGAAATTGCTGTCATATGGATATCAAGACCACCTGATGTATATAGTAAACTGTAATTCTACAACAGCGTAAATTACCTACTTAAGAAATTTGAAATGTTATACCAAGCTAAGTACTTCTCAGAGATAACCTGAAGATGACAATCACGCAGAAATAAGTCTATTGTGATAAACAATATAATCAAACACACATACTTCCAGCTATTGATTACAGCGATGTTATCAACCAAGTCCTTTCTCAGGAAAGCTGACGGCGCCTGGGACTGGTGTGTTCGTTATATCTATGACGTTCGACTCCTTGTATTTCACTATCGTAAGCTCAGCTATCCTGGCTGCATGCACAGATTTCCGCACCCTCTGTCTTCTCTATTGTCTTATCAACGGACACTGTCCCCCATATCTCTCCACGACCTTAATGCTCTTGTCTGAACAACATGGCAAAACACCCGTTCCCATTAGACCAAAATCCTGTTTCACCCCATTATTAGGCCATTTTTCTCAGTGTCCCTCCTAGTGGCAGGAACCCGACTCCTAAATCTCCAGTATTATGTTAGAGAACGGAAAAACATCTCCAGCTTCAGAAGACAGTTAATGACGTATCTACTAAAACAGTAACAATGATAACTACTGTCCCTGTACAAGCTCGTTACCGTTGTACATCCTTCTTTCTAACCAGATTTTCCTCTTTTCCTTGTATTCTTAACTGGTGCAGTCTCCTTACATTTCCTTTTCCCAGAACTCGCTCTATCAGAAAACATCTACAGCTATAAATTCCTTATATATACAGGGTGTTACAAAAAGGTACGGCCAAACGTTCAGGAAACATTCCTCACACTCCAAGAAAGAAAATAAGTTATGTGGACATGTGTCCGGAAACGCTTACTTTCCATGTTAGAGCTCATTTTATTACTTCTCTTCAAATCACATTAATCATGGAATGGAAACACACAGCAACAGAACGTACCACCGTGACTTCAAACACTTTGTTACAGGAAATGTTCAAAATATCCTCCGTTAGAGAGGATACATGCATCCACCCTCCGTCGCATGGAATCCCTGATGCGCTGATGCAGCCCTGGAGAATGGCGTATTGTATCACAGCCGTCCACAATACGAACACGAAGAGTCTCTACATTTGGTACCGGGGTTGGGTAGACAAGAGCTTTCAAATGCCCCAATAAATGAAAGTCAAAAGGGTTGAGGTCAGGAGAGCGTGGAGGGCATGGAATTGGTCCGCCTCTACCAATCCATCGGTCACCAATTTGTTGTTGAGAAGCGTACGAACTCTTCGACTGAAATGTGCAGGAGCTCCATCGCGCAAGAACCACATGTTGTGTCGTACTTCTAAAGGCACATGTTCTAGCAGCACAGGTAGAGTATCCCGTATGAAATAATGATAACGTGCTCCATTGAGCGTAGGTGGACGAAACTAAAATGAGCTCTAACATGGAAACTAAGCGTTTCCGGACACATGTCCACGTAACATCTTTTCTTTATTTGTGTGTGAGGAATGTTTTCTGAAAGTTTCGCCGTACCTTTTCATAACACCCTGTATATATTTGTGTGTGTGTGTGTGTGTGTGTGTGTGTGTGTGTGTGTGTCACTATCACTATTATTTTTAATTTTTATTGTCATTATTATTGAAATTATTATTATCACTATTAGTGGCGGCAGCAGCAGCACTATTTTCATTAGTTTACAGTCAGTATTATGTACGCAAATTGTCACTATAGACACTCAAATCATTTTAACACTATTTGTCATATTAAAACAGTTATTTCTTCGGTTACTATGGTGTGAATAAGGTACTGCATGTGAGAAATCCTGGTCCGATGCAAGAGAGGGCCTGATGGTGCTAATGAGGTCAGATTAAATAAATACATAAAAACGAGTGTTTCAGGCACAGCAACAAATCTCCTGAAGATGACATTCGCAGGTGACTTGCACGCCACAATGAATAAAAGAATGTATTCGTACCGGTGGGCGATCACATCTCATGCTGTTGTCCATGATGGACATCAGTCCCACATGAAATGGAAGTTTTATCACTTACTACCCCTTGTATGATGAACATCTCCATGAAGTTACTCACGTACTGAACTGGTGTTACATAATATAACACTTCGATTTCCGTCGGTATGCTTACACGAAGAGACACGATCAAAATGTTCAACATCTTATAATCGGCAACTATAACCATCTTCCTCTTTTGACTGCTGAATCTTCCTTCGGTATTTCGCTACTCTTGTAGAATATACTACTGGCTATTAAAGTTGCTACACCAAGAAGAAATGCAGATGATAAACGGGTATTCATTGGACAAATATATTATACTAGAAATTACATGAGATTACATTTTCACGCAATTTAGGTGAATAGATCCTGAGAAATCAGTACCCAGAACAACCGCCTCGGACCGTAATAACGGCCTTGATACGCCTGGGCGTTGAGTCAAACAGAGCTTGGATGGCGTGTACAGGTACAGCTGCCCATGCAGCTTCAACACGATACCACAGTTCATCAAGAGTAGTAACAGGCGTATTGTGAAGAGCCAGATGCTCGGCCATCATTGACCAGACGTTTTCAGTTGATGAGAGATCTGGAGAATGTGCTGGCCAGGGGAGCAGTCGAACAGGTTCTGTATCCAGAAAGGCCCGTACAGGACCTGCAACAAGCGGTCGTGCATTATCCTGCTGAAGTGTAGGGTTTCGCAGGGATCGAATGAGGGGTAGAGCTACGGGTCGTAATACATCTGAATTGCAACGTCCACTGTTCAAAGTGCCGTCAATGCGAACAAGAGGTGACACAGACGTGTAACCAATGGCACCCCATATCATCGCGCCGGGTGATACGCCAGTATGGCGATGACGAATACACCCTTCCAATGTGCGTTCACCGGGTTGTCGCCAAACATGGATGCGAGCGTCATGACGCTGTAAACAGAACCTGGATTCATCCGAAAAAATGACATTTTGCCATTCATGCACCCAGGTTCGTTGTTGAGTACACGATCGCAGGCGCCCCTGTCTGTGATGCAGCATCAAGGGTAACCGAAACCATGGTCTCCGAGCTGATAGTTCATGCTGCTGCAAACGTCGTCGAACTGTTCGTGCAGATGGTTGTTGTCTCGCAAACGTCTCCATCTGTTGACCCAGGGATCGAGACATGGTTGCACGATCCGTTACAGCCATGCGGATAAGATGCCTGTCATCTCGACTGCTAGTGATACGAGGCCGTTGGGACCCAGCACGGCGTTCCGTATTACCCTCCTGAACCCATCGATTCCATATTCTGCTAACAGTCATTGGATTTCGACCAACGTGAGCAGCAATGTCGTGATACGATAAACCGCAATCGCGATAGGCTACAATCCGACCTTTATCAGAGTCGGAAACGAGGTGGTACGCATTTCTCCTCCTTACACGAGGCAACATGACGTCGTTTCACCAGGCAATGCCGATCAACTGTCGTTTGTGTATGAGAAATCGGTTGGAAACTTTCCTCATGTCAGCACGTTGCAGACGCCGCCACCTGCGCCAACCTTGTGTGAATGGTCTAAAAAACTAATCATTTGCATATCACAGCATCTTCTTCCTGTCGGTTAAATTTCGCGTCTGTAGCACGTCATCTTCGTGGTGTAGCAATTTTAATGGCCAGTAGTGTAGTTGTTCCACATTAAACTGCCCTCATTTCAGACTCTTTAACGTTTTCTCGTCAATTTAGAAGCGGAATAACCCATGTTTACAATGTACAAAAATGGCTCTGAGCACTATGGGACTTAACATCTATGGTCATCAGTCCCCTAGAACTTAGAACTACTTAAACCTAACTAACCTAAGGACAGCACACAACACCCAGTCATCACGAGGCAGAGGAAATCCCTTGACCCCGCCGGGAATCGAACCCGGGAACCCGGGCGTGGGAAGCGTGAACGCTACCGCACGACCACGAGCTGCGGACTTACAATGTACAATAATAGCACCTCAGACAATAGAGGTAACATATTAACACAAATTATTATTATTCGTACGTAAGTGTAGGATTCCGCGGCCGTCGTCACTGTCAATAAAATACTTCAGGGTATTTGACCGAATCGTCAATATGTAAAATTCTCCGACATTTTGATCACTGTTGTAAATGGCCTTCCTCAGGGTGAAAAACACCCTGAGGAAGGCCATTTTGAAGGTACCCCGATTAATTTTATTGACATCATTCGTATGGTTTACATGGTAATTTGACATTCTCACATAAACGGTTAAATATGCAGAAAATACATAGTATAAAACCAAACATAATATAAAAAATTTCTCGAAAATTTTGTAATGGAATCTCTAGTCTCTTAGACAACCCACAGATCTCGGTGTCACTAAATGCAGTTAACTGAGTCCAGCAGGAAATTTTCGTAATAAATACTCTTCAGACTGGTGCTGTGTAGCTTGCTCAGCGACTACACAGTCGCACGTCGGGGCATCTTTGAATCCCCAGTCATACAAATAATGATCATGATTGCTTTGTGACAGCACCAGTTCGAAGGATTAACCAGTGATATTCTGTTGCCCAGGGCATGCCAGAATGTGAATATTACGTTTAGCACGCTTTTCAGGGAGACTCCTTTCATGTCCCCTTTGACGCAAATGAAAACGACAAAGGGATGCTTTTTTATGTGGATTATATGATTCGTAACTGGAACCTTCACGCAAATGATTGAGTGTCGAATTATTTTGTTTTCATTGGGTTGTATCTTCCTGTATAATAAGCTAGTGCGAGTAGGTATACAAGGAGCATTCCGCCCCAAAGTTTCAGCGATGACATTATCTATGATGTCATGAGATTTCCCCACACCAACCCTCCCTTACCACTTCACCACTATCCATGCTGACAAAGGTCAGTTACCCTACGTATAAAATGGCAGAAAATTCAAATGTTTCTGGGAAATTACAAAATGGCGGAAAATACCAAAACTAGCTCAATTTCGTTAGTGTGTTTCCCTCCCACCCCACTCCTATGATGTAAGTTTCTTGTCCTAAGTGTAAACTAGCAGGAAAATACAATACAGCGCTTGAATAAATCAACCAGGGCATACTGACGCAGCACTATAACATCATAAACCGAAATGATGGGTCTAGGATACTGCCACACCCATAGTATGGCGTCAGAAACCAAGACATGGAATACTGGCGCAAACCTATGACATCAAAACACAAGATGCAAGGACAAAGGAAAGTAACACCTGCAGAAATCTGTAGGGCTATTTGTAGCAGTCAGGTCACCGTGTAATTCCGTTCTCCCCATCCTACGTTAATTAGTTTATCTCTGTTTAAACAATAGTTTATGTTTAGTCAGCACACGTGTCATACAACATCGCAAACTTGCTTTTCCTGTAAGTTTGGATCTTTCCACAGTATATCTATAACGCTACACCCTGGGAGGGAAAGGGCCCCTGGAAAATTCACCACCAATGGGAGCAGTCTGCATGCACTGACCATCTCATGACGGTTGGGTCTGGTAGCGAACAGCCATTGCACTGCGCTGTATGGAAAAAGAGCCCTGCAGTGTAGGCAAAATGCTGCGTTATGACCCTGCAGCCCAGCTGGAGGTGTTCCAGAAGCTATAGGCATCAGATGTGAAGTGCCCATGCAAAGTTGGGTGTAGAAGCTCTGATTCCCAACGCCGGTGTGCTGTTGTGACAGCACTGCAGCTACAGCCCACATGACTAAGATGAATTATTTGTGTGTGTGTGTGTGTGTGTGTGTGTGTGTGTGTAATCAGACAAGTTTATACGTATTTACAAGTTGAATCATAACCATCAAACCATGGTCAATATATATGATGAAAAAATAACATCTTACAAGTATAATGGCCCATACCTCTCTTACTCATGGCGTTTCAACACGAAAAAACTGTCTGCAGTATCAGATGCTAGACCACAGCACTTCCTGTCGACATGGTGCAGAGACTGTAAGCAGCTAGAGCCCCCAGACATCTGTCTCATGGAGAAGCATGACACTGCCAGCACAGTGGATCTACGAATCACGCAGTTCAGTATATAATATAGGCATCCAGTGGCTGTCGATACCGGCATCCTAGAGGTTAACCTATTGAATTTTCTCTCATGTCACAGAACTTTTACATCTAAGGGTTCCCACCTCACTATGCGTCTTATGATGCACACTTAACGTCATAAATCTCTATAAAATTTCTAAATGGCTACAGATGACATACATACGGCAAGTCATGGAATTATCGCGTCACTTTTATGGTGAATTGAGAGAATAGCGTACCGAAATCAATGAAATTTCCACCTAAAATCACTCTCCACTTGTGGTCTTATCCTTTTAAAACAAATATTGTACCGACAACACTGAATTCTGCGTTGAAAAATAAAGAATGTAGTACCGAAATCAATTTTGTAAGCTCATTCTCCAGGTGTCATCTTATGCTTGCTATAATGAATATCACACCGCCAAATTGACTCTTCCATTGTAAACAGTGAATGTACTAGACAATAATCATTTTTCAACGTACATTGGAGAACTTCCACTTCAAATCTAATTCCTCCCCTACCGTTGGACACGAACATCGAAGAGTCAAATGTAATTATCCATCGGTGGGAACGTGCTGTTGATGGTTTAATGCCATCCAACAGTCGTAGGGTCCATATCTTAAATTAAAATAATAGTGTACTGCATTGGTCTGCAGGTCACACAAAACTTTAGGCATCCCTCTTACACAGGAGTTTTATACAGCAGCGCTGACATGACGATCACACATATATGACGCTGTTAACAGCCCCTGGCCGCAGCAGAGCTCTCTCAGACAACTGTGCTATTAAGTGTCACTCTATGGATTGGAAAGTCCCGGTATTTATTCTCTCGTCAGTCTGTCGTAGAATCTGAATCTGCCACTTACCATTTCTCACAACTCTGTTAATGTTTGTGTGTGTGGAGGAAAACACTGTAGATATAAATTGTTCCCTAATGCCATCTGCTTCTTTAGCCAGACACTTTATAAATTCGGTATGTTGACTATAGAGTCATAAATAGTGTTAGTCTGTGTGATAGAATTTCACGTGGTCTATACGTAAGGTAACCACGATAGCAAGTGAATTATTGTAACTGCAGTTATTCCACCAGTTTTAAGCACTCAGCAAACTGTATCCCAGCTTCTAGATGCACAATGTTCTCTCCTTATAGCCCAGGGGCACCGTCGCAGAACCCTCCAAAATCATTACAACTAGGAAACGGCGAGTTCCACACACATTTTTGACGAATGCTGGTGCTAATGATATGACGGCTTGTTAATTTTCCCAATAAATCTAGTTCTTCCATCCGCTGCTCCTGTACTTTACAAAGATACAAAACGACTCAACTCTAGCTGTGATGCTCATAATCGTAACAGCTTGACTGTTTCAAGCATTTTCACATGTTTAACGGTACTACATTTCTCAAGCACAGGATGTTTACGTATTTAGCTGTTGATAGACATTTCAATTCCCTACAAGTTGACACTTTTGCCCAATATCACTATACCTGTATAATATAAGATCTTTGTCTTGTTATGCTCAATGTAACGCCTGTGTCACAATGTTCTTTGATTGAACATCTATGTAAAAGTTTATTCATATTGTCTGTCACTTTATCTCACTGTAATTAATCTACGACTCTAATTTTCAATTTAATGTTCTGTTTAAATTCTGTTAGATTAAAATAATCTTTGTAGAACGTGGGTCTTTACTTAGGATGGACGTCCCCCCGCTACTAACTCAACATGATGGGAATAGAAAAGGTGTGATTGGCAGTAGAGCGCAATAAGTCTTTGTGACAGTCAGTCAGCAGCTAGCATCAAAACTGTCCAAATCTTGTGTCATGAATGAGGCTAAGAAAGTAGAAAGACTGATTAATAATAGCACGGATGTGGGTGAGAACTGGCTATTTGTTCACGGAATTTACTGGTTGCCCCTGAATTACAGAAACCCGGCGCCAAGAAGACAATTTTCAGACCTTTTGTACCTCAAGAGCCATGAGTACGTTTATCGCCTTTTCCTTAACCACAGCTGATTGCGACAGTTACCATCTCTATCTCAAGTAAAAGTTTACAATTGTGTTTAGTTGCATGTACCAGTTATTTGCCTTATTTGCAAATAATGACTGTTTTTAGTTCAACTTGGAGTTATGAACCCTGAATTACTCATTTGTCATTTTATTTAGACAAGATCCTTTTCCAAGTGAGCAACATACCCGAATTTCCTATTTTATTGAACTGAAGAATATTTATTGCTTCAGTAGTGTTCATTAACTTTCGTGGAGTAGTTTTCTTAAGTGTTCAGCTATCTTTGTTTCTTGAATGCCTCACGTAAGATTTCAAATATAATATTATGGACAACAATGTATAACCCTATAACTTAATCGTTACTACAGGTTCACAGTCAAAACCAAACTGCTTTTATAGGCGGAACATTACCGGCAGCTTGCTCTTGTGGTTTTAGATGGAAGTGTTACTTGTCTTTTGGTAAAAGTGGTGTTTTAGTGGCTGTTAGTTTTATAAAATCTTGACGTTTTCGGCTGAACTTACACTAGCGCTGTGAACAAGAAAAGAACACTAGACCACCACCATCTAGCTCTCTCTCGCATATACAATCAATAGAGTATGCAGCGGGGCGGGTTATTAAAGTTTGCTCGTTTGTCGTACTGTTCACTGCAAAAGTTCCACCTACCTCAGTACGGCGGCAGATCACAAGCCCATTTCTCTGCGTACGTATGTACTGCGCTGACGACGTAAAAGCAGCGTTGAAGAAAACGCCATCAGTACTTACGTTGCAAGTCCGCGTAAACTCTGGTAGCAAGCTATTCTGTAATTTCTTGTAATACAATTCGGGCAGAAAGTGGTTGCATCGTTCTCTCAGTAAAATGTCAAAATTCTGAAACGAGTCTTTTATTTCATTTCAGTTGAAAAAATACCTGCCGTCAGCCCACATGTAATTAGCGAACAACGTCACTGCCCTCAGTTCACAGTTCATGCAACCCAGTACCCACGCAAGGCAGCCAGAAATGTATTTAAGTCCAACCCGAAGAATTACGCGACTTCACAGTCAATACTCCGCTACTATATCTGAGTTTCACATTCAGTCCTTTTCAGCGGATATCTATTAAAGAAATTGCTCGCCAAATACTCCGTATACGGATACGAAACATGCCACACGGAATTTTACAAAGGCCGGAAGTTCACATGCGTTTATCTTCCCAACAAAATAATTCTAGAAATTCCAGACTTCACAAAACTGTCCGAGAATGCAACTGCTTCTACGGCAACACAATCGGGACGCGAAATACCAATAACTTCTTCATTTTACACATTATGCAGACGGACACGTTCAACATGACCTGCAGGTTCAACAGCTACGCAGCGACTCCTTCATTCTGCTCCTTCCACACCCTATAACTACCTGGGAGTGCGAGGGAACTGCTAAACTCTGATAGGTTGATCAAAATTGGTCGAGATCATTCTCGCGCCAAAGCTGTCCTACGCCAATCACTATTCCCAAGTGCATTCACGTCATTTCAATATGCAAATATTAATATAATGTTTATCATAACCAAACCAAAGGAAAACTAATCTGGGGATTTACTTAGAAAACTATTACTCTGCAAACGGCTATCCTGGCTGCCTTCTTACAAAAGCAAGTACTCTTAGCCATACGTTATCAGCAATGAGGGGAAAACACAACTTTCCTACTACACAGTTACGTAATGTGGTACAACATACAATATTGAATTTCTATGTATGCAACACCTACACCTACACCACAGCATCATCTGCAAAAAGCCTCAGTGAACTTCCGATGTCATCCACAAGGTCATTTATGTATATTGTGTATAGCAACGGTCCTACGACACTCAGTCCAGAACAAACAAGCAAATATTTATTAATTAAATAATCTACTACATCTACATCCATACTCAGCAAGCGGAGGGTACCCTGAGTACCTCTATCGGTTCTCCTTTCTATTCCAGTCTCGTATTGTTCGTGGAAAGAAGGATTGTCGGTATGCTTCTGTGTGGGCTCTAATCTCTCTGATTTTATCCTCGTGGTCTCTTGGCGACATATACGTAGGAGGGAGCAATATACTGCTTGACTCTTCGGTGAAGGTATGTTCCCGAAACTTTAACAAAAGCCCGTACCGAGCTACTGAGCGTCTCTCCTGCAGAGTCTTCCACTGGAGTTTATCTATCATCTCCGTAACGCTTTCGCGATTACTAAATGATCCTGTAACGAAGCGCGCTGCTCTCCGTTGGATCTGCTCTCTCTCTTCTATCAACCCTATCTGGTACGGATCCCACACTGCTGAGCAGCATTCAACCAGTGGGCGAACAAGCGTACTGTAACCTACTTCCTTTGTTTTCGGATTGCATTTCCTTAGGATTCTTCCAATGAATCTCGGCCTGGCATCTGCTTTACCAACGATCAACTTTATATGATCATTCCATTTTAAATCACTCCTAATGCTTACTCCCAAATAATTTATGGAAGTAACTGCTTCCAGTTGCTGACCTGCTATATTGTAGTTACATGATAAGGGATCTATCTTTCTATGTAGTCGCAGCACATTAAACTTGTCTACACTCAGATTCAATTGCCATTCCCTGTCAATTCGCTGCAGATCCTCCTGCATTTCAGTACAATTTTCCATTGTTACAACCTCTCGATACACCACAGCATCATCTGCAAAAAGCCTCAGTGAACTTCCGATGTCATCCACAAGGTCATTTATGTGTACTGTGAATAGCAATGGTCCTACGATACTCCCCTGCGGCACACCTGAAATCACTCTTACTTCGGAAAACTTCTCTCCATTGAGAATGACATGCTGCGTTCTGTTATATAGGAACTCTTCAATCCAATCACACAATTGGTCTAATAGTCCATATGCTCTTACTTTGTTCATTAAACGACAGTGGGGAACTGTATCGAACGCCTTGCGAAAGTCAAACACGGCATCTACCTGTGAACCCGTGTCTATGGCCCTCTGAGTCTCGTGGACGAATAGCGCGAGCTGGGTTTCACACGACCGTCTTTTTCGAAACCCATGCTGATTCCTACAGAGTAGATTTCTAGATTCCAGAAAAGTCATTATACTCGAACGTAATACGTGTTCCAAAAATTCTGCAACTGGTCGACGTTAGAGACATAGGTCTATAGTTCTGCACATCTGTTCGACGTCCCTTCTTGAAAACGGGGATGACCTGTGCCCTTTTCCAATCCTTTGGAACGCTACGCTCTTCTAGAGACCTACGGTACACCGCTGCAAGAAGGGGGGCAAGTTCCTTGGCGTACTGTGTGTAAAATCGAACTGGTATCCTATCAGGTCCAGCGGCCTTTCCTGTTTTGAGCGATTTTAATTGTTTCTCTATCCCTCTGTCGTCTATTTCGATATCTACCATTTTGTCATCTGTACGACAATCTAGAGAAGGAACTACAGTGCAGTCTTCCTCTGTGAAACAGAAATCTTTTCTGTATTTTATATTACAAAAATGAAAAGTAGTTAACGTTTTTAATATGAAAATCCAAATAAATTAACCTGACATTTTGTGAGCTCCAGTAATGTTTTCAAATGATACTAAAAGACACTGTTGTTATTCCTAACTGAATTTTTTAGTCTGGGGTGTTGTAATTAACTTCCTCTAACTCTGAAACTATGATAGATAGAAGGCTGAAATTTTTATAACATATTCTATTGAATAACAAAAGGCAGTGTATCGACTTTGAACAATATTAAATAATATTTTATATAGCTTATTTAGATTCTTAGGGGTCTGAATATTCAGTTGCTCGCTTCCCATGGCTAGTATAGCGACAGGTGCAAATGAGTCATTGCTAAGATACAACTGGCTGTCTCCTTCACAGCCAATGGCTCCAAGGCTACGGGCTGTTCTGCAAAGTAGCTTACAAGTTATCGCATATTGACTCGCAACATTACACACACCCCTAAGAATCTAAAATTTCTCCTGAGCATTTTTATCGTTGTTATTGCAAGAAATTTAGTTAAGATTCATTTCGTTAATATACCAGCACTGTCAAATCTAAATGGTTCTTACTAAAATCTAATTTTAACTGAAATCTTTCTCAAATAAACAAAATATCTAAAATTACGTTACAACATTATATATAGTTGCATCAAACATCAGTGGCTGTGGCTTGATGACATACACTCAAATTAATTCACAAAAAAACTTCTCTCTCCTTTCTCCCAAAATCACCTATTACAACATTTTCTCTCAATTTATATTTACAAATTATTCACACGGGGAAATTTTACATGCCGGCCACGGTGGCCGAGCGGTTCTAGGCGCTTCAGTCCGGAACCGCACAACAGCTACGGCCGCAGGTTCGTATCCTGCCTCGGGCATGGATGTGTGTGATGTCCTTAGGTTAGTTAGGTGTAAGTAGTTCTAAGTTCTAGGAGACTGATGACCTCAGGTGTTAAGTCTCATAGTGCCCAGAGCCATTTGAACCATTTGACATTTTTCCTACGTTCTTGAAACTACAAAATTTTTCCTAATCAAAACTTTTATATCTTCCACATAGTATTTAACCAAAAAAATAATTTTATTTCGTCGCTTAATCAGCGTCCAAAAACTTTACTAATTATAATTTAGGCAATGGGAATGGTGCCCTTTCCTGAACCTTACGCTACGATTTGCCGGTCGTCTCTTAATTTAACACTTTTCTGACAAGAAGTTGGAAGTTTCACTGACGAAGGAGATGGGTGCGGATCACTTCCACAAATCACTTATATATAGGTCACATAATGGCTTGCTACTGGGATACAGCGTCCAGATCTCAACATCGGGTTCCCTCTCAGCACCGTATCCGGTTCGGTCACATTTTACATACCTGCAATATATAGTCCGTCTAAATGTCCATTCTTAGCATTTACATGCTAACCTAACACACACATTTATCCTAATAAATAATAATGCTCCCTTTTCAAAATTGAAAGCGAAACTTTTTCAAAGAACTTTTGGAAAAATTTTGGAAAAAATTGTTTTAACTTTACTGTAGTAACATTTTCATATTAATACTCTCAGTAAAAAGTGAATTAATTGATTCTCAAAATTTTAACAGTACCCAATTCGGTACTACTACTGAAATCTTTTTTTCGAAATCGGTTTTAATCATTGAGCAAGTTACTGTTACAAATATCGCTGATTAAAAAATCCCCAAATATTTTTCTCTAGGAATTTTCCTTCAGCAAAAATTTTCTTCTGCAGTTACTAATTAAGCTCCATGACTTCACACAAAATGAGCTATTACACATAAAGAAAAAAATACATCATCATTAAATATACTGAAAAATTATTTCTGCCACCATCTTCGGCTCTGAAAAACATCATGATACGTTACATAATGAATATAAAATTATTGAACACTGAAAATCATTCATGCCACCTTCTACAGTTCTGCAACATCTCCTATATACATTATATGAAAAGAGAAATTTTTTTTTATAAAATCAGTGAATATTACTCTCATACGCCTATATACAGAGAACATAAATTTCCTTATAGAAAAATACTGAAACAAACTCATGCCAACTTCTGTGGCTCTTCTACACTAGCCAACTACTATGGCTCTTCATTTTCTCATCTACAATTTTATTTATTTCCTCAATAGGCAATTCTCTCTTGCCTTGAAAACATTCCTTACAACAATTGCTTTACAAGATATAGAATTCGGAAAATTATTTCACAATACTGTATTGGCTTTCAGTTCAATTTCATTCCTCTCTCTTTCTGGTTAGTATTTTAGCTTCTTACTGGAACTACCAGCTTTATGTATCACATGATAGAGAAGAAGGTAAGACAATAGCTATAAATTCTGTATGATGAAGAGGAAAGTTGACAATACGAAAAGAAACGGAAATAGTATTGTCAACAACTTGGGATGCCAGGTGTTCGTCAACCACCTGGAAATGCAAATAATGCGTGTACCCTGAGGCTACTTAGTTACTGTTGTTTAATTGATCCTTCAATATGTATTTCTTTAAATCAATAATGTTTCTTAAGCCAAGTAATTTGTGTGACTTAACATATTCCAACCTGTAGGCATTTGCATGAGGTTTGGCTACAGTTCTAAATGGTCCCACATAATCAGTAAATTTTTTAGTCTAAGATGTCAGTTTCTTAGACTTTCCTTTATTTTTCACCATCACTAGGTCACCTATCTGAAAATTCGTTGGACTTGCCCTCGCATCATGCCTTCTTTTCCTATCAAAGCCTATTTCCTAATATTGACATGTGCTATTTTCTTCATCTGCTCCAACGCTACCTCAGTAAGAGTCGGAAATTCTACTAGGTCAAAGACAAGATTATTAGGTCTTATTCCACCCATTAATTCTACCGGTGCAAAACCCATTGCTTCATGTTTCAAATTGTTTATTACTTCTTCAGAATACTCCAAGTAATTAGCCCAAGCAAAGTGCTTCATATGACAGTATGTTTTACAAAGACGGTTAAGTTCTTTCATGATGCTTTCACACATGTTTCCCTGAGGAAAACATGCGAAAATTTTTATATGTTCTGTGTTTCTTTTATTCAAACATTCCTCAAAACGCTTAGAAATGAATTGGGGCCCATTATCTGACAAAATTGCTTTCGGCACCCCTGTGTTTACAAAATAGCCTTTCTACAATTTACTCACATTTACTTTGGAATTAGCCTTCTTAATACGATAAAAGCTCACATACTTTGAAAATCCATCCACCAATACAAACACATATTCGCAACCTCCTCTTGAAACTGGCAGAGGACCGAAAAGATTCACTGCTACTAGTTTGTTCTGAGATTCCACAGAGTACATCTGTCCCTGTATAATTCTGTTATTTGCTTGTACTTTTTGACACTTGTCACAGTATTCTAGCCTCTTTTGCACTGAACACCACATGTTATCAAAAATTAACTCACTTAATTTAGCAATACATTTAAGGGCTCCGTAATGTCCATATTTTTTATGTTTAAAATCAATCAATAAATCTACATGTTGCTCTGGGAAACAAATACGCCAATCTTCATTCGTGTTCTTCCTTCTCCTAAACAGCATATCTTTGTATACCTGATAATATTCAGTTAACTTTGGAAAATCAGGGTGACCTATCCTGCTTTTTACCAGTTTCAGATTATCGCCCTGGTTTTGTTCTGTCTGAGATGCTTACAGATGCGCTTAATTGGTCCCTCTTTCTGCAGTTGAATGACCGCCAGCAAAATTTCATCACAATCCCTATTCCTTAATGGATCTACCCTCTGCTCTTTTTCCATCACGCTTCTAGAAAACGCATCTACCACAATGCTTTGAGAACCCTTTATATACTTCATCTCATTATCAAATTGCTGTAAATACATAGACCACCTACTCAGTCTACCGTGTTTGAGTTGACAAGTATCTAAATATGTTAAAGCACGATGGTCAGTAAAAATTATAACTTTGTCCCAAGAGGTATTGTTCAAATTTTTGCAATCCGAAAATAATGGCTAAAGCTTTCACTTCAGAAATGCTATAATTTTTCTCTGTTTGTAGCAATGATCGACTTGCAAATGCGGTCATTTTGTGGACCTGCTCTTCACCAACTGTATCGATCTGGAATAATTCCACCCTCAGACTACAACCACATGCATCTGATCCCAGACAAAAAAGTTCCGAAAAGTCAGGATGGTTTAAAATTTGACTGTTCACTAGTACTTCTTTAAGTACTTCGAATGCTGTTTGAAACTCCTGGGTCCACTTAATATGGAATACTTTTCTTAAGCAATTCCCTCAAACAAGGTGCATTAAATAACTGCCCAGTCACAAACTTGCGATAAAATCCAAAAAGTCCAAATATTCCTTTTAATTCTTTACGTGTAGTTGGCGCTGCAGGAATTATGCCAGGATCTGGCATAATTCGTTCACCACTAGCTATATGTCCCAGGAATTTAATTTCTTTCTTAAAAAATTCTGTTTTGTCCAGTTTCCGTTTCATTCCACACGTTGTAATTGCCTCTAATACTTTGTCTAACAATAGGCAGTGTTCATCCCAAGTGGGAGTTGAGATCAATACATCATCCACATAAACAGTAATCCTTTTTAATAATTGATCACCTAAGACCTGTGACATTGCCCTAACAAAAGCACAAACACTGATGTTTAAACCAGAAGGTACCACCTTATATTGGTAACATCGTCTTTCAAAGAGGAGCCGGCCGGGGTGGCCGAGCGGTTCTAGACGCTACAGTCTGGAACCGCGCGACCGCTGCGATCGCAGGTTCGAATCCTGCCTCGGGCATGGATGTGTGTGATGTCTTTAGGTTGGTTAGGTTTAAGTAGTTCTAAGTTCTAGGGGACTGATGACCTCAGAAGTTGAGTCCCATAGTGCACAGAGCCATTTGAACCATTTTTCAAACAGGAACGCTGTATACTTTCTGGATTTCTTAGCCAAAGGTAGATTCCATTAACCACACGTTACATCCATAGAAGTAAAAAATTTTGTCCGTTTAAATTTTTGCAACAGCTCTTCAATATTTTCAGGCCTTTCGCTCTCTGGTAATATAAATTTATTCAATGCCCTAGCATCCAAAACAAGTCTAATAGATCCATCCTTCTTAGGTACAACAACCAATGGGTTATTATATACACTAATCGCTTTTTCTATTATTGCCCATTGGAGCATTTTCTGTATTATGACTCTAACTGCTTTCTTATGCACTTCCGGAACAGCAAAAAAATGGTTCAAATGGCTCTGAGCACTATGGGACTCAACTGCTGAGGTCATTAGTCCCCTAGAACTTAGAACTAGTTAAACCTAACTAACCTAAGGACATCACAAACATCCATGCCCGAGGCAGGATTCGAACCTGCGACCGTAGCGGTCTTGCGGTTCCAGACTGCAGCGCCTTTAACCGCACGGCCACTTCGGCCGGCTCCGGAACAGCGAATGGTTTTATGAAAAAATGTGCATCCTCTTTAACAGTTAAATAGCACTCATGATCCCTTACTAGCCCGGGTTGGTCGGAAAACACTTCACAACGATCGTTCAAAATTTGTCTCAAATCTTGTTTTTGTACTTCCGTCAGTTCCGTTAATTCACTTAGTTTTCCCTCGATCCTAATTTTGACATTTTCTGTCTCTGAAGGATCTACTTCCTTTCTTTCACCATATTCATTATAGCCCTCGATTACCTCTGGAGCCCTGCACTATCTTACAGCCCTACAGTATCTTACTGGAATATCACTTTGTTCATTATTTACACAGTGTCTTTTACCTGTGAAGGGAATAACTACCGGTTTTCCATGCACTCTAATAATCACATCATTTGTCCCAAAATTAACTCATCCTTCATATTTGTGTAAGAAATAGACACCTACCAACATTTCAACATTGAATCCATTAACAATTAGAAAATTTAACTCTATTTGTACTCCACTCACAATGAATGATGGGTAGCAATAAATACCTGTTTAACCACCTTCCTGCTTTTCCCAGTGGCCACCATAATTTTCAGCCCACGTACTGGCATTAAAACTATTTGCTTACTTTTAGGGAGAGCATTCACAAAATTCTGGGAGACTGCACATTCAGAACCAGTATCTATTAAACAAGAAACCTTTTCTTTAAACACAGTGACTTCAATGATAGGTTACCCAATATATTCTCTTCTGATTACAGATTCAGGCTCCTCTAACAAATCATGCACTACTTCACACCTGTCAAAATCTACCTTTTCTGTGGAGAGTACACTTAACTGGTTCCTCTTTTACATCATTAATAGTGGCGGCTTTTACAATCGTATCTACCAAAGATAAATTAAAAATATCTAACTTTTCAACCTCTGTACTAACTTCTGTTTCTGAAACCCTGTCCAAGGTGTTGTCAGCATTATTTATATCATCTCCTTCTTCATCCTCACTATCTGAAATTACTTGATTCAACTTATTCACAACCTCCTCTTGTATTTCCATAGTATTAATTCCACAGCCTATAGGTATTCTCACGTCTGTTTCGCAGTGCTGATTCACCCCCACCTCCTGATCTGCGTCTTAACTTCCTGTATTTAATTTCTTCTTAACACGGTTCCTGTGATCTTTATTTGAACTTTCCCTTTCACGAAATGCTACTTCATTCTCTAAATAAGTAAACTGCTTTTCAGTTTCACTCTCCTCTGCCCTCCTGATTTCAGTAACATTACTTCCAAAACGTTTTGTGGGTGCCTCTTTCACAAAGGGTGTCGTTAGCGGGTTTAATTTGTACGGTTGCAGTCTGCAAACGCTAGCGTCATTACAGAACGTTAATTGTTTCCCTGCTGTGTGACGTAATTGCCTCTGACGTCGGTCACCTGATAGGCGGCACCTACTCGTTACGTCATCGGTCTGCAGCTGACGGCAATCCTAGTAGTGTACTCGGTCATTGAACAATTTCCAGCAGAGTCCCCTCTCCCCCGGTATCTGCCTCTAACTGTTCGCTCGCTGCACGCCGATCCTGTTTATACTGTCTTCCGCTCTGTTTTCATTGGGTCTAGTGGGAGGTCAAAAATCTCTCCTAGTATTTTCTTCCACTTTTAAAATATTTTCCACCCTTTCCAAATAATAGATAAATCAGTCAATGTCATCCCTTGATGCCGAAATGATATTATTTCGCCAATACAACGGCAAATTGTTCTCTATTCCCATATTCAACCTTAGCAGTTAAATAGGACAAAGTAGTCACCTATTTTTGTACAAACCTTTTAATACTATCTCTCTTGCGGTCATACTTTTCCACAGACCAAAACTTGTTGAACACGTCCATTTGCTTCCGTCCCCCCCCCCCCCCCCCGTACTCTCTTCAAAGAATGCTTCCTTGAAGTCCACTAATCTGTCATACTTATGGGAAGCTAAATTTCCTCAGATTCTAGCTTCTCCCATTAGATTAGAGGTAATGAAACCTATATATCACTTGTCATTCCAAGATTTGGGTAATACATCTTCAAAATCACTCCAAAATTCTTTCGGATGAACATTCTTACTTGGATCAAATCTCAAAAATTGTCTGTGAGTAACATATGCAGTTTCTGATGAATCTACACCACTGTTAGATACTATACAGCCACTATGGTTGTTAGCATTTTGCTCCACTCTGGTTAGTCTACCTTCATGCTCACACAATTGCTCATTCACACTGGTACTGAATAGCTGGATGTTAGTTTCAATGTTAGTAATTTTACTAGCTACTTGCGCACGAAACTTTGCACATATGTCTCTCCCTTCTTTAAGTTTACTTTCTAAGACAACATGACTATCCTCACAGCACTTTTCTACATTTTGAATCTGTTCCTGAACTTTATTTACTTCTGAATGTAATTGTTGCTTTAACTGCTGATTGTCCTCAGCAACTTCTTCAATCTGTGAAGTTAGTTCACTTTTCACCGTTACAATAGCAGTATTACATTCGAATTTTACCTGATTAATATGACTTAATACTATCACTAAGGAAAGCCATGTCATTATTCCAAGATTCCCTCAATTTAGAAATTTTGTCTTCCATTTTAGATTCCATTTCAACAACTTCAGTGTGTAGCCCATTTATTTCAGAACTTAATGAAGCTTTTATATCTGACCCCATTTTTTTATTCATTTTGGAATTCATCTCAACACCCAATCTGCTCATTTTATTGTCAATATTAGCAACCATTTTATTAATTTTAGTGTCAATATCGGAAGTCACTGACGTTTTAATTTCACTACCCAATCCATTCATTTTTGTCATAATATTCATTAGCATTTCCGACACACTAGCCCTTGATTCCCCCACAATTGACACTGGTTCCTGTTTCGTTTTAGTAATAGCTACAGGCATATATTTAATATCGGCTTCCACCATACTCAGTTAATTTCCTATACCATAATTAGAACTCATTGAGTCTGGCAAACCACTGTCATTGGTTTGTGATACCAAGCATGGAATCATCTTCGTAACTTACATTACCTAAATCTACCTTCAGTTTATCATCTACAATTTCCTGATTCTTTTCTGACCCTTTGCAAAGTTTCTTGGCGCACACACACACAAAACTCTAAGTAGAACACTACTTATCTTTCGCCTCGTCGGTTAGTTGCACGGCGAGATGAAACAGCGGGTCCGTCCAACAAGCTCTGACTACGTTGGACCAGAATACGGGCCACCGCTTCTGCCACGGCTACCAACTGCTCCCACTGCCGGTCTGCTGCAGTAGAAAATGGTTCAAATGGCTTTGAGAACTATGGGACTTCACATCTGAGGTCATCAGTCCCGTAGAACTTACAACTACTTAAACCTAACTAACCTAAGGACATTATACACATCAATGCCCGAGGCATGATTCGAACCCGCGGTCGTAGCGGTCGCGCGGTGCCAGACTGAAGCGCCTAGAACCGATCGGTCACATAGGCCCGTGCTGCAGTAGAAACGCCGTCTCTTGACGTTCAGCGGTCACTGACGTAGCCTGTGCCATCTCGTTCCACTTGCTGCCATTTCTTGACGAAAGTTTATTTGTACATGTGTCTATTGTGCTACTGTAGTTCCTTTACACGCGCGTGTGAATATTTCACGAGTTCACTCGACACTGCTGCTTTTATAAAGTTCCT
This sequence comes from Schistocerca americana, assembly GCF_021461395.2. Lineage (NCBI taxonomy): Eukaryota > Metazoa > Arthropoda > Insecta > Orthoptera > Acrididae > Schistocerca > Schistocerca americana. Next base: position 849,709,752 of record NC_060130.1, on the reverse strand, counting down.
ACACACTCGAACTTGACTGTTGTTTTTCCCGGCCGATAAAGCACCAATTGCGGCGGGGCCGGTTTATGTTTCGTTTTGGATATCACTGCCTTTCGTCGTAATGATCACTGCAAAAGTTCCACCTATCTCAGTACGGCAGCAGGTCACCAGCCCATTTCTCTGCATATGTATGTACTGCGCTTACAACGCAAAAGCAGCGTTGAAGAAAACGCCAAGTCCGCGTAAGCTCTGGTAGCAAGAAGTTATTCTGTAAATTCTTATAATACTTTTCGGGCAGAAAGTGGTTGCTTCGTTCTCTCAGTAAAATGTCAAAATTCTGAAACGAGTCTTTTATTTCATTTCAGTTGAAAAAATACCTGCCGTCAGCCCACATGTAATTAGCGAACAACGTCACTGCCCTCAGTTCACAGTTCATGCAACCCAGTACCCACGCATGGCAGCCAGAAATGTATGTAAGTCCCAACCCGAAGAATTACGCGATTTCACAGTCAATACTCCGCTACTATATCTGAGTTTCACATTCAGTCCTTTTCAGCGGATTTCTATTATAGAAATTGCTCGCCAAATATTCCATATACGGATACGACGCGGAATTTTACAAAGGCCGAAAGTTCACACGCGTTTATCTTCCCAACAAAACAATTCTAGAACTTCCAAACTTCACAAAACTGTCCGAGAATGCAACTGCTTCTACGGCAACACAATCGGGACGCGAAATACCAATAACTTCTTCATTTTACACATTACGCAGACGGACACGTTCAACATGACCTGCACGTTCAACAGCTACCCAGCGACTCCTCCATGCTGCTCCTTCCACAGCCTATAACTACCTGGCAGTGCGAGGGAACTGCTAAACTCTGATTGGTTGATCAAAATGACCAGCCAATCAGAACAATCGTTCGAGATCATTCTCGCGCCAAAACTGGCCTACGCCAATCACTATTCCCAAGTGCCTTCACGTCATTTGAATATGCAAATATTAATATAATGTTTAACGTAACCAAACCAAAGGAAAACTAATCTGGGGATTTATTTAGAAAACTATTACTCTGTAAACGGCTATTCTGGCTGCCTTCTTACAAAAGCAAGTACTCTTAGCCATATGTCATCAGCAATGAGAGGAAAACACTACTTCCCCACTACACAGTTACATAATTTGGTACAATATACAATATTGAATTTCTACGTATGTCCCAATATACATACTCTCATTCATTCTCATTCATTCCACATCAACAAATAGATATTAATCAAATAATAATCTTTTCTGGATTTTATATTACAGAAATGAAAATTAGTTAACGTTTTTAATATGAAAATCCGAATAAATTGACCTGACATTTTGTGAACTCGAGTAATGATTTCAAATGATACTAAAAGATAAACTGTTGTTATTCCCAACTGAATTTTTTAGTCTAAGTGTCGGTTTGGGGTGTTTTAAGTAATTTCCTCTAACTCTGAAACTATGACAGATTTTTATACCATATTCTCTTGAATAACAAAAGGCAGAGTATCGACTTTGAACAATATTAATTGATATTTAATATAGTGTATTTAGATTCTTAGGGATTTGAATAGTCAGTCGCTCGAAGTGACACATACACTCAGTCGCAAAAGTATTCGGACAGCACGTAAAGGCGCATAATTTTGCAGTTTGCCGCATGAATAAATACAGAAATTGCACTTTGTAATGTATTTGGGACTCTGGGTACGATGTCGCAAACGTGAAACACGCGTCAAATACGAAGAATTGTTGTTGGACATGTGTCTGTTACGTAATATTTCCTGAAAACGGTATGGGAAGGTGCAACAAAAGTATTCGGACAAAGGCGGACAACGTGAGAGAATAGTGCATTCCGAAACGTACAGAGGGTGAAGCGACTGCAGTTTGTCCGACATTTCCGCGAGACGATAGCGATGATTAGTAAACACGTATCGCGAGCCTGTGCAGGTCGATGATGGGATGCAGAGGGAAGTGCTCTACGTTCGAGCAAAGGCAATTTGTCGTTTATCATCACGCGAAGGGGAAAACCTGCAGGGAAATTGCCGCAATAGTGAACATGATGAAAAGTGCAGTTCACGACATTATTAAACGGTTAGAGAAAGAAGACCGACTGGAATTCCGTTGCAGTACAGGATGGTCACGGACATTTTCACAGAGAGATGAACGTGTGATTGTGCGAAAGGTACAACAGAATCCGAAAATATCTGCCACACGAATTGCAAGTGAGGTGAAGGGAGACCTTGGTATGAAAGTTCATCCCGAAACCGTGCGAGGGAATACGCCGAATACGATCAGGCTTGGTGGAATCGGGTGATATTTTGTGACGAATGTAAATTTACATTATGGCAAAAGCGACGGAAAGGCAAACGTATGGCGAAAGACAAATAAAGAGCTGAATCCCAGGAACCTCAAACCAACAGTAAAGTTTGGATGTGGGAGCATCATGGTGTGGGGATGCATGTCCGGCAATGGTGTGGGTGATTTAGTGTTCATTGATGATACGATGAACAAGGAAGCGTATTTGAATATACTGCGAGGACATTTGAAGCAGAGTGCACGACATCTAGGTATTGCGAACAACTTTCATTTTTATCAGGATAATGATCCCAAGCATACCGCGCATATTGTACAAATGTGGTTGCTCTTAATTTGCCCGAAAGTATTGCATCCCCCTCCCCAACCACCAGACCTTACCCAATCGAACATTTGAGGGATAAATTGAAACGGACCCTCCGTGCGGACAACATCTATACAAAGGAGACCTTGAAAGAGAAACTGTGCCAAGAATGGACAAATATAGGCCCAGATTTCACGAAAAAACTCGTGGAAAGTATGCCTAGTAGATTGGAGGAGGTATTGAAAATGAAACGTGGACCCACAAGGTATTGACATTTTCGTCGTACAATTTATGAACATTTATTGGACAGTGTCAGAATACTTTTGTAGCAGCAGGGTGTGCAGGATGTTTCATTTTTGTTGTTAATTTTTCTGTTATTTATGTTTTGGAAACGAAATAATACAATAATTCTTTTGTAATTAATGTTGTTACGCATATATATTGCTAATAAATATGTTTGGGTTTCATAGTCAGTGTTTCTCGAGTACTCATTGTGAAACTTCCCACTGTCCGAATACTTTTGCGACTGAATGTATACCGCTACCCACGGCTACCATAGCGACAGGTGCGAATGAGTCATTGCTAAGACACAACTGGCTGTCTCCTACACAGCCAACAGCTCTAATGCTACGGGCTGTAGGACACTCAAACCTTTTTTTTAAAAAAAAAAAAAAAAAGAAAAAAAAAACAGCTGGCAGTGTCTGATGCCGGACCACAGCCCACTCAGTGTATTTAACACCCTCCAGAAATCAGGAACGCTGACTTTGTTCCAAAACATACCTGACAACATAACCGAAGATCAGTTTATGGTATGTCCACCATAGATTACGTCTCTCCATAGCGATCCATATTGCCGAGTGGAACTCGCACAGTTTTACCACACTTGAACACTTAAAGTTGCTTGACAGAGGTACATATTCGTTCTCACATTGCTCCAAATGAAAGTGGAACAGCAAAAGTGATAGACTAACAATGATACAAGACATTCTCCACACTGTGTTGTATGAAGGCCTGTAGAGTATACATAATCGTCTTTCTAAAATTTGAGGCTTAGTAGAGGCAATATCAAAGTCGTTAACATCACACACGACACACACCAGAAATTGCACATCACACCTTTAATTTCTGGTGGACTCTAAGGTGCTTGTACAGGAAAATATGTTACAATAGTTCATACGGACGTGAGGTTCGCTGTGGCTCGGTTGGTATAGTTCCCTAGTGGCAGTGCAGTAGTAGTAGCAACAGTAAATTCAATAGATTCAAACAGTTGGCCCCATGCCAAATTTAGATTGCATTAGGTTACCAGCTAGCTGTAAGAGAGTCATAACCAAGGTTCTCAACCAGCTGTACACACAGTCACCCACACATTCTTTTGATGGGTGACAGCATTTTTTTAACTAATACAGATTTTTACTGAAGGTACGCCTTGGTGTGATGGAAATTTCACATCAGTGTTGAATAAACGTTAAAATCCAACCATCAGTTTGTAAGTGACTCCTCACATAAATTGTGTTTTAGTTGGACATAGCACATCTAGTATTTCCAGTAGATTTCCATCCACCACTAACCCACAATGTCCTGGCTTACTAGCATCAAGATTATATTGGCCAATTTGACCACCATGATATAAGACACTATCGCACTGCTGGAATTCACACATTGCCAACTACCATTGTTAAGTAGGGTATGCTCTTACGGTGATCCCGGCGGGGTCAGGGATTTTCTCTGCCTCGTGATGGCTGGGTGTTGTGTGCTGCCCTTAGGTTAGTTAGGTTTAAGTAGTTCTAAGTTCTAGGGTACTGATGACCATAGCTGTTAAGTCCCATAGTGCTCAGAGCCATTTGAACCATTTGAATCTTACGGTGATGAGAGCACTGGGTGGGGGGGAGGGATGATGATGATGATGATGATGATGATGATGGCCTATGGTACTGTGGTCATCTACCTTCCTCCCTCCCTCCCTCTCACCCCCTTACTCATCTCTGTATTCAGGCATACTAACCATCAAGCAGACCCACAACTTGTGCTCTGCACTCCATAGTGAGAGGGTGGTCACAATCGTAAAGAGTATTCAGAGATCTACCATCTTCAGGCAGAAAAAACTGACTTGCACACTCGACTATAAGTATTAAACCATTCTTCTCGCTCAATGTTTACTAATTATTGCGTATGTGTGAATGTATATGTTTTTCATGGTTTTCTTTTATTTGTCCCTGAGTTCAACAGCTCCGTGACGTATGTGATTCAATGAATATTACTTATGAGGAGCAGCAACAGATATCAAGTCAGCATGCAGGCACACTGTCAGATGCAGCTTCCGACAGACTGGAGTGGAAATAAAGTTAGCATGCAGAACTACGCATATATCCATCACCTGCACCACTAAGATAGCACACAGACTGACCCCAAGATGCAGTATAAGAGCAGGACACAGAATTGTTTCCTGACTTTGAGTTTCTGCTATCACCAATGTCTGAATCACTCATCAAGCCGCTACCACAATTTAATGTAGCTATGAAATCGATTTTGTTCGCTGCAGCAAGTTGAACATGAGTGACAGTAAACACGTAGTTGTAGGCATCTTCTCAGATAGTTAGTTAAATGTAATGGTAATATTTGAAAATCCACGATTTAGTGACATAAATGTATTGCTTCCAGACCATGAATAGTATCAATTATGTTTGGATTCAACGCAAATAACTGCTTGGTTCAACGCTCAGACGCCTGCAGTGTTACTAGATTGTCATATAATACGTGTGTGGGACTGTCCAAGAACAATGAAAACACACTGCAACGAGAATACCACACAGTTCATTCACATTTGGGAATCTACATTTAGAAACTTGATGCGCGCTAGTTCAGCCATTCAGAGTGCAGTGTATGAACATGTCAAATAGTGCCCATATGTGTATGGGTTTTTTGGACATATGTGGCATGTGCTTACAGAGCTTATGCATCAGAATACTTCAGAGGTAGCCTTTGCTACAAATTTCGATGAATGGTGTGTTTCAGTGCATGGCATGTACAATGCATCTGCACCATCTTAATCTGATGTAGCTAGACAAGTACATGCATATTTCAATTTATTTCTATATTCTACTGTCTTAAACCATATTAAAAATGTGAAAAATAAATGAATATTTATCTTTCTGAGTAGTTGTCCATGAACAGGATATACACGTATCTAACAGAACAGTTCTTGATATGAGGTGGACCGAACATCTCAGTCCAGTTACTGCTATCTCGAAGAGTCTAACACATTTTACATGGGCTGAAATTTAACAGTTCGTTTGTTGCAATGTCAGAGAGAGGCTTAACAGTTCACACATTTTCAGTTGTTGCCACTATGTTAGACAGGAACATAGATGAACATTATTAGAAGAGGCAAAATTGGTGTGGAATGAAGTTGCTCAAAAATGAAACTATGTGCAGGTGAACTATGGAAGACATCCACGGGAGGACGACTGCTCCACATGCAGCTGCCACCCGTTCGACACAGTGCCCAGTACCATGCGTGGGTGCTACATCGCACATTGTATAGCATGGGAATTCTACACCAAGCTGTGCTGCACCCTTTAACATGTTCAGTAATTGCGTACAGCTTTAGTGCCACATGCTATATAGTTGTGGCATTGTATCTGGAGAACCACACCGTACATCACATCACCTGTGTAGCGTATCGCAATTGCTGGGCACTTGATCTATCTACAGTACCACATCATAGAGCATACTCTATCTGTAAGGGTACCACTTGTGAGGGAAGTGGTTCCTCTCCCACAGACATCTTGCATTGTTTACCTGTACACACTTTATTTTTTGAGCAACTTTATTCCACACACAGTTTGTCTCTTCTAATAAGAACTTTGAACTTTCTCTCTGATATAGTGTCAACAACTGGAAATGTAATCCATCTCTGACATTCCAACAGTTCAAATGTTACATTTCATCACAGTCAAAATGTGCTCTTCGATATGACAGTAACTGGGCTGTAGAGTTCGGGCTCCTATCGTATAAAGAACTGTTTTGCTAGATGTGTATGTATCCTCTGCATGAATAAGTACTCAATTAAATGTGACCTACAGTTATATTGCATGATTGTGCCCATAGGTAAATGTTCCTTCCTATGAGATATGTCTCGACTACCTCGTCGTCTACATTACTGAACATGTAAAGAATTTTGTCATTTATACTTTAGTAAAATTAACTGTATATTTTATTCAACATGTTCAAGGATTTTTACGAAATATAACAGCTTAGAGAGAGAAAGACTCATTTGTTTTCTCTTTTTTACTTTGGTTTAACATAGTAAGATACAGACAGTAATATAAATATCCACATACTTGTCTAGCAATTTCAGGTAGTGATGATGCAGATGCACTGTACATGTTGCTTACTGAAACACAGCATGCATCGAAATTCGTAGCAAAGGCTTCCTCTGAAGACTTCTGACGAGTAAGCTCTGTAAGCACATACCAGACATTTCCAAATTATCCATCTGCATATAGACATGATTCGCCATGCTCGTACACCACACTCTACATGGCTGAACTGGCACATGCCAAGTTTCTAAATGTAGATTCCCAAAAGTGAACGCACTACGTGGTATTGTCGTTGTACATTTTCACTGTCCTTGAATAGTCTCCCATACATATTATATGAGAATCTAGTAACACTGCAGGTGTCTGAGCATTGAACAAGCAGTTATATGCATAGAATTCAGATTTAATTGATACCATTCATAGCCTGAAAGCAATACTTTTGTCACTAAATCGTGGATTTTCAAAAATTACCACTACGTTTAACTCATGATCTGTGGTGAGTTTACTGTCACTCATACGTAGGTTGGAACTTAAATAGTGGCAACACTACTGTGGAGACACTATGTAATGGAATCTACTACTGTCGCTAATAGCACACTTTGTTGGCATACCTACCTTACCTCCGAGCAAATGGACTCGCCCGTCCCACGTCACCGGCGTGCGCACACTCGAGGGAAAAACAGTCACTTGTGAGCGAGCGGTCTAACATAACGGTGTCACTATGTTTTCGAAACAGGAACAAAAGAGTTGGATCAATGCACAATATTACTGTTCGTTTTTTGAGCATCACCTGCGACCAGCTTTGCGAAAGCAGTGGCGACACTTTCTGCGCAACCCACCTATAATTTTGCACGACAATGCGCGGGCGCATACAGCACAAGCTGTGGCTGCTCTGTTCGGTCGATGGGGCTGGGAAGTACTGTACCATCCACCATACTCCCTGGGCTTAGGTCCTTGTGACTTTGATTTGATTCCGAAGATGAAGGAACCACTTCATGGCATTCGCTTCAGAACTGTTCCAGAGATTCGATAGGCAGTAAACCGCTCCATCCGCACCATAAATAGAACCGACTCTGCTAACGGTATACTACGCCTTCCAAATCGCTGGCAACGGGTTCTACACAACGCCGGTGACTACTTTGAAGGACAGTAACAGGCTGAAACATGTAACTCTTTTGTATCGGTTGTGAACAAACAGTTGCCACTATTTAAGTTCCAACCCTCGTATTCAACTTGTATGATGCAGCTCATAACACTACTTTAATAGCTGCATTAAAGTGTGGTAGCAGCTTCACACGTAGTACTGACGTTGGTGATAATAGAAACTCGAAGTACGGAAAGAATTCGGCACGCTGAACTGATTGCTGCTTCGATGTGTCAAGTGCAGTACTGATACGCAGTGTTTTTAGTTCCGTGACTGGTGTATATGTTGGATATACTGGAAACCCAAAGTCTCGAAACAATTCTCTGTCCAGCCCTGATATTAGGCACTGCATCATGGAGTCAGTCTGTGTGCTGTCTTAGTGGTGCAAGTGACAGATATATATGTAGTTCTGCATGCTAACTTGATTTCCACTCCAGTGTGTCGGGAGCTGCATTAGAGAGTGTGCCTGCATGCTGACCTAATGTCTGGTGCTGCTCCTCAAATATAATCTGCATTGCAATCAAATATGTCAGGGAGCTGTTGAACTGAGGAATAAATAAAAGAAAACCATGAAAAACATATACATACACATATACACATAACAATTACTAAACATAGAGAGAGAGAGAGAGGAATGGTTTAATACTTACAATCGAGCTGTATGGAGGTGGTAGACCTCTGATTACACTTCATGATTATGATCAATCTTTCATTATGGAGTGCAGAGTACAAGTGGTGGGTCCGCTTGATAACTAGTAAGCCTGAACGCTGAAGACGAGAGGGGCGGGGAGGGGGAGAGGGGAGGGATGGAGGTAGGCGACCACAGTGCCAAGGGATTGATACAACTATTTTTTCTACTGCATCCATATCCACAGGTCAGCCACCTCGGATTCTGTCGTCGCGAAAGATGTCATGGACGCTAAATTTAGAATCATGCAGGTACCTGTAGGATGACATAGAAATACCGTTAACCTGCTTAGTGATTTACTGTGTTGGAATGTCACATATGAATAACATGGTAGAAATTCATAGCAGAGAATTCTTCTGAAGTGTTCTAATCAATCTTAAGCATTTCAGATAACGTTTGGACTTTGAGGAATTTATATGTAACAGGAAACATCAGAGGAGACTACATAACACTTTCACTCGGCCTATACATGTTACAGGAAAAAAAAACATTGCATCTAAATGTCTCCAAACTGTGCCAAAATGCCCAACGAACGACACCACAGTTGTAGCAAAATGCTTCCCAAACTATAGTGTCTATCATCATCATCATCAACAACAACACTTTCAGCACTCTCGCCTTCACATGAGCGTTCCACACTTGTGCAGTGGATGTCATGGTGGTCAAGTTCGCCAATATAATCTTGATGACTAGTAAGCAAGGATGTTATGGGTCAGTGGTGGATATAAATCTGTTGGAAATGTTAGATGACCTATGTTTAACGTAAAACACAATTTATATGAGGAATCACTCAAAAGTTTGGCTGTAACTTAACATTTTGTCTACATCGATATCAAATTTTCGTCACACCAAGGTGTACGAGCAGCAGAAATCGGTGTTAGTTGAAAGATTGCACCGTCACCTGTCAAGAGAGTGCGTAGGTCACTGTGATACAGGTGGCTGTAAATCCTTGATTATGAATCTGCAACATAAAGTGAGCTTTCCTGACTTTTGAAGGGTCTTAAATACAGGGTGTGTTGTAGTCTGGTGTCTGACGCCGGTGGTTGTTTTTCGTACTGAAATGTTGCGGATAAGAAGGCAAGGGTATTATTACCGTTGTACACACATTTTCCTATATGTGAAGGATGACTGAAGTTTTGAGTGTCCTAAAGACCAATGCAGTACTGACTGTGTGTGTGTGTGTGTGTGTGTGTGTGTGTGTGTGTGTGTGGAGGAGAGAGATTTTAGTGGTCTACTATTCTGTTCTTTTTCACAATGTTAGTGTAACATACTGTTTAAGTTCTATGTAAAACGCCGAGACTTCGAGAGAACTGAAAGATGTATTGACAGCTAAATACGTACATATCCTGTACTTGTGAGATGTACTACCGCTAAACATGAGAAATAACGTGAAAAATATCAAACTGCTATGATTATGATCATTACAGTTAGAGATGAGTTGGCTTAGTACAGTTCAGGAGAAGTGAATGGAGGAATAAGATTTGCTGGAAATATTCACAAACCGTTATATCACCAGCACCAGTATTGGTCAAAAATGTGTGAGGAACTCGCAGTTTCCTTGCTGTTGTGGTTTTGGATCTGTTGCAGAAATGGGAACACATTAACGGGATACTGTAGGATAATGTTCTGCGACTACATTGTGCATCTAGAATCTGCGAAGCAGTTTGCCGAGTTTTTGAAACTGGTGGAATAGCAGCATTTAACAATAATTCATTTTCTATCGTGGTTAACTTACATTTAGAACACGTGTGGCTCTATTATACAGACTCCAACACTATTTATGACTCCATAGTCAACATGCCGAATTTATAGTGTCTGATTAAAGAAGGAGACGGCATTAGGGAACGATTTGTAACTACACTCCTGGAAATGGAAAAAAGAACACATTGACACCGGTGTGTCAGACCCACCATACTTGCTCCGGACACTGCGAGAGGGCTGTACAAGCAATGATCACACGCACGGCACAGCGGACACACCAGGAACCGTGGTGTTGGCCGTCGAATGGCGCTAGCTGCGCAGCATTTGTGCACCGCCGCCGTCAGTGTCAGCCAGTTTGCCATGGCATACGGAGCTCCATCGCAGTCTTTAACACTGGTAGCATGCCGCGACAGCGTGGACGTGAACCGTATGTGCAGTTGACGGACTTTGAGCGAGGGCGTATAGTGGGCATGCGGGAGGCCGGGTGGACGTACCGCCGAATTGCTCAACGCGTGGGGCGTGAGGTCTCCACAGTACATCGATGTTGTCGCCAGTGGTCGGCGGAAGGTGCACGTGCCCGTCGACCTGGGACCGGACCGCAGCGACGCACGGATGCACGCCAAGACCGTAGGATCCTACGCAGTGCCGTAGGGGACCGCACCGCCACTTCCCAGCAAATTAGGGACACTGTTGCTCCTGGGGTATCGGCGAGGACCATTCACAACCGTCTCCATGAAGCTGGGCTACGGTCCCGCACACCGTTAGGCCGTCTTCCGCTCACGCCCCAACATCGTGCAGCCCGCATCCAGTGGTGTCACGACAGGCGTGAATGGAGGGACGAATGGAGACGTGTCGTCTTCAGCGATGAGAGTCGCTTCTGCCTTGGTGCCAATGATGGTCGTATGCGTGTTTGGCGCCGTGCAGGTGAGCGCCACAATCAGGACTGCATACGACCGAGGCACACAGGGCCAACACCCGGCATCATGGTGTGGGGAGCGATCTCCTACACTGGCCGTACACCACTGGTGATCGTCGAGGGGACACTGAATAGTGCACGGTACATCCAAACCGTCATCGAACCCATCGTTCTACCATTCCTAGACCGGCAAGGGAACTTGCTGTTCCAACAGGACAATGCACGTCCGCATGTATCCCGTGCCACCCAACGTGCTCTAGAAGGTGTAAGTCAACTACCCTGGCCAGCAAGATCTCCGGATCTGTCCCCATTGAGCATGTTTGGGACTGGATGAAGCGTCGTCTCACGCGGTCTGCACGTCCAGCACGAACGCTGGTCCAACTGAGGCGCCAGGTGGAAATGGCATGGCAAGCCGTTCCACAGGACTACATCCAGCATCTCTACGATCGTCTCCATGGGAGAATAACAGCCTGCATTGTTGCGAAAGGTGGATATACACTGTACTAGTGCCGACATTGTGCATGCTCTGTTGCCTGTGTCTATGTGCCTGTGGTTCTGTCAGTGTGATCATGTGATGTATCTGACCCCAGGAATGTGTCAATAAAGTTTCCCCTTCCTGGGACAATGAATTCACGGTGTTCTTATTTCAATTTCCAGGAGTGTATATTGTTTTCCTCCGCACAAAAAAAACGTTAACAGAATCGTAAGAAATGGTAAATGACACAAATCCTACGACTGACTGACTGATGAGGGAGCAAAAGCCGAGACTTTCCAATCTACAGAGTTATAATAGCACAGTTGTCTGATGGAGTTGTCTGCTCTGCTACGGCTGGGGTTGTTAGTACCATGTATCAGTGTGATATTCATGTCAGCACCACGGGTCTATCTTGATGCGACTGTGGTGTACTTGCAGGGATTGCCCTACTGTGAAAACCTGTAGCAAACTCCTAGGTAAGAGGGACGACTAAAGCTTTTTGTGTCCTGCAGACGAGTGCAGTTTTGACTGATCTATTATTTTAATTTAAGATATGGACGTAATGATCATTGGATGGCATCAAATCATCAACACTTCCACAGCCATGGATAACTACATTCGATTCTCGTATGTCTATGTCCAACAGTATGGGGGGACGTAGATTTTACTTGGAAATTCCCCAAGTTACTTGGAAAAACGATTATTGTGTTATATATTCATTGATTTCAATGCAAGAGTCAATGTTGTCTATACAATATTCTTTGCAGCAAGCATAAGATCACAGCTAGGGACTGAGTTTTTTTTTAAATTCTTTTTTATCGAGTTGAGCCTCTATGGACTGCGTGGTAACAACCAATTTCAATTTAGTGTCTAGGTCTTCTTCTTGTTACAGCTTTGACTTCCTGTCAGTACCTTCCGAGCCCATCAGGAAGTGCCTGTTTATGATCTTCAGACGAAGGTCCTCTCCGTCGTTTGGACGTTGATGCCATTTTAAAACCTTGGTGGTTGTTCACCAGTCTTCTAAATTTGTTCCTTCAGAAATTTCTCTCTCTGAGATACCAATGTACCTAAGATCTTTCTCACGTTCCTCGAACCATCTCGGTCTTGTTTTCTTAGACTGGATGAAACTCCATATTCTTTTTGTTAGTCGGTCACCGTCCATCCTCATCAGATGACCGTAAAGTAACAATCGTCTTTTCTTAATGGATGCTTTGATAGGTTCTGCCTTGCTGAACAAGTCCTCATTTTCTCTCATTCGCCGTTGTCCATCAACCTATCTATTACCTAGGATTTTCCTTAATATCCTACGCTCTCGCTTTTCCTGCCGCTCAGCTTGACCTTGCCTATTCATGGTCATATAAGGCCTTAGGTTTTACAACTGTATTATAATGTCGGAACTTGTCCCCTATACTCAGACATTTTGTTATAGGTATTCTTTGTCAGTTGGCATGCCTGGTCTAACTTCCTCATCACATTAACTGCTACTTCTTATAATCCATTCTCCTGGATGATTTCACAGAGACACCTGAAATTCTTAACTCGTCCGATTTTACCCAGATTGGTGATCATCCATTCAGGTCCATCACAGATGTTCGTCATATATTTTGTCTTTTGAATAGAGATCTGAAGTCCAACTTTTTCAGCAATTTCCGACAGCCCATTCGTCTTGTTGACTACTGACTGTTTTTAGCAAAAATGGCCAGGTCATCCGCAAAGGCTAAGCAATCAATGCACACCCCTTTGTTCATAGGACCAAGCCTGAACCACTCTTCATTTGTTTCTCCTTGGACTAACAACTTTTTCCATTCTCGAATGACCTTTTCCAAGGCGCAGCGGATAGTCCATCTCCTTGTCTTACACCCGTTCTGATTGTAAAGGGTTCTGAGATCTCACCCATGAATTTTATTTTTGACACTGTGTTAGTGAGAGTTTGTTTGATCAGTTTTCTTGATGTATCATTCACCTCAAACTCTTCCAAAATATTCATTAATACCCCTCGGTCGATGAAGTCATACGCCTTCTGAAAATCAACAAACACGACCACGTAGTTGTTTCCTCCAGTTTTTTTGTACCTGATGATCTTCTTCAGGTTAAAGATCTGTTCTGGGCAAGAGCGGCCCTATCGGAAACCAGTTTGATATTCCCCAATAAGTTGGTCAAGATGACCTATTCTGTTCTGTATTGCTTTGGAGAGAATCTTATATGGAACACATACTAATGAAATGCCCCTATAGCTGGTGACATTTTTTATTGCCTGTTTTGTGTAGAGGATGGATCAAAGCTGACTGCCATTCAGTTGGTATCATCCAAATTCTCCAGATCTCCTCAAAAAGTTGGACATCTAGAGTTTCATTATTTGCCAGCTTCAGTAGTTCCATCACTATTGAATCCTCTCCAGCTGCCTTATTATTCTTAAGGTTGTTGATGATCTCTTTGATCTCCTCTTTACTAGGTGGAGATGAGTTGGGTAGTTTGTGAATCGGGGCACATACAGGGAATCTTTCTTTCGGTGCATCACAATTAAGTAGGTTTTCAAAATAACGAGACATGATTGTGCAATTTGCTTTGTTGGTCAGGTCGAGCTTTCCATTTTTGTCTGTAAAACAAAGACTATGGGCTTGATATCTTTTAACATTCGACTTGAACGTCTGATAGATTTCTCTGGCATTGTTTTTCCTTAATTTGTCTCCTAGAGATTGCTACATGATCAATCTGTTTCTCTCCACGCACATTGCATGGTGATCACCAAGTCTTCTGTTTACTTGGCTTGTGTTTGTAAAATGTTGACATTATCTGGATATTGAAGGATCGACACAGATTGACTTGTTAGTTACCTTGTGAGCAGGATACTATCCAATTGTTGATCTGAATTGAGGTTCTATTCTCAGCTGAGCGTTAAAGTCACCTAGTAGGATCTTTATGTTCTTAGATGGTATTTTCTCCAACTGTTCTTCAAAAAGATCCCAGAACTGTTAAACTTTTCGGGGTTACGTCTGTTGTCTTCATCGACTGATGCATGTGCATTGATCAGTGTGTATCCTTTGTTGCCGGCCGAAGTGGCCGTGCGGTTAAAGGCGCTGCAGTCTGGAACCGCAAGACCGCTACGGTCGCAGGTTCGAATCCTGCCTCGGGCATGGATGTTTGTGATGTCCTTAGGTTAGTTAGGTTTAACTAGTTCTAAGTTCTAGGGGACTAATGACCTCAGCAGTTGAGTCCCATAGTGCTCAGAGCCATATCCTTTGTTACCACAGCTGAGAGCTAGGACAGAAAGTCTCTCAGAAGGGCTGAAGAACTCCACAATTGAACTGACAACCTTCTTACGAACAACAAAAGCTGTGCCAAGTATATGCATGTTCTTACCGATTTTGACTACCCTTTTCCATTTATAAATCCTGTAACCTTCAATGTCCATTGTATCTTCATCTAGGTATCTGGTTTCTTTAATAGCCAAGATGGTTATGTCATGTTTGTCCATCATCGTCAACCCTTTGTGTTTCCCAACTTTCAATAGAGAATTGACGTTCAAAGTCCCAAAATAGTAATTCTGTTTTATCTTTAATTTTGTATGCATAATCGTGTCTTCAAACCATCTAGGTTCATGCTTCCCAGAATCCATGGGCCTGATTGCACTCCTAAGAGTGGTAGATTACCTCAAACAGGTACTACCTGGGGTAGTGTCCTTTTTATGACGTCATTCCACGATGCTTGGTTGTTCAAACCAGCGTGGGGCGGACAAATCCTTCCCATTAATACAACCGAGTGAGATTATACTTCTTTAGGTACAAAATTCATTAATTTCGATACTATATTCGCTATTCGCTATTTGCAATGCAGATTTCAGTGTTGTCAGTACAATTTTAGTTTAGAAATGCTATGGAAACGTTTGATGTTAAGTATGCACTATGAAACATATAGTGAGGTGGGAACCGCTAGATGTAAAAGTTCTGTGACATGAGAGAAAATTCGATGGCCTGTGGTTGGTTAAGTTGCAAGCTTTCATATGCGGTGACTCTGTTGACATCTGCCGGTCCCCTGCGTAACACACCGAACCGCGTGATTCATAGATCGACTGTGCTGGCAGCGTCGTGCTTCTTCATGAGACAGATATCTTGGGGTTCTATTCGATGACAGTTTATTTTTTTATTTTATGTTTTTTAAATGCCATGGATAAGAGGCGTATAGGCCATACTCTCGTAAGATATTGCCTTTTCACTGTCTATATTTAGTGTGTTTGGCGGTTATGATTGAACTTGTTAGTAAGTATAAACATGTCTGATTCTTAAATGCGCTTGATACATGGCTGCTAGATATATTACCATATACGATCGTCTTATCCAATTCACTAACGCATTAAAATGCCTCAGACTAACACTTGATCGCCAACAAGGAAGCTCCATCTATTAATCATTCAACAGAAAGCCCACAATAGATTAAAATTACTGAAACTACTAACGGGCTGAGCATGGGGATTGCATCGTTCCACAGTCCTCCACACCTATAAATCCCTGATCTGATCCATCTTCTGCTATGCAAATGTGACATGAACTTCCGCTCTTCCCTCCTTTTATCGCGCGTTACAGATGCGCTCCGCCTAGCCTTTCGAATCTGCTTACCCTCCCTCATTTGCATTCCCTACCAACGACTAAAATTCCCCTCCCTCCTCTTCCGTCTTTATAGCCTCTGACTATCCTACATTACCTGTAAACTAGACAATACCCACCCTCTAATTTCCTCCCTACTCAGTGCTCCTGGGACTCTGCTGTGCCTCTACCACCACATTCCCCGAATGCTGCACCTCCACACTCTCCACATTCTGCTCCCAAGAAATTTTAGTCACCTTCCCTTACCTGATCATGAAATCTGCCCTGATATATACCCATCCTGCCGGATCTAAGAGATCCCAGCCCAACTCCCCCAGTCAGGGCTCCCTCAGTCTCCACTTCTCTCCACCCACATCCTATGCCTTTGTCCGGAAAAGCATTTCTCTTCACTCTCCTGAATTCCTCCTCTAAACATCTGCCCAAACAAACACCCTCTTACTATCGCAACTGCTACATTCCCATGATACCCTTCCTCCTAGCAGTCTAGGCACACTCATCACTTCACTCATCAATGTGTCTATTTTGATCACTCAACACACTGGCTTTTCATTTTTTTAATTTACGCACTTGTTTGTCTTTTATTTTTTGTGAAACATTCACTTGCATTTCTTCTGTGTCAAACTTTTAATTAACAACAAATCCACCTTTTATATTTTAAATTATGAGACTGAATCTATGTTTATTATTTCAAACATTCGTTTTGGGAATTGCTGTGTCCAACTGTATGCTGTGTTTTAAAATTCTTACTCTCATATGGCTGAAGAGTGGTGACTTGCATCACTGACAGCCCACCCCAATCATTGTGGGGCAAGAGGAATGAAACAACAATAAAGAAAAAAAATAACAGAACAGGGGTCGTAGGCTCTCCTCTCCACCCCCCCCCTCCCCCTCCCCATACACACACAAAATCACGAATTTTTTGCGCGAGCTATGGCTGTAATGCTGTCACTAGTGTTGGAAATCAGAGCTTCCATACTCCACTTTGGAATCGCACTTCACGTTTGATGTCTACAACTTGGAGACAACCACCAACTGGGTTGCAGGGTCATAGCACAGCATTTTCCCTACATGTAGAGATCTATTTCCATGTGGTACAGTGTGGTGGCTGTTCGCTACCAGACACAGACCTCCTGAGGTGGCTGGTGCATGTAGACAGGTCGCAGGGGTGGTTGTGTTTCCAGGGGGTCCTTTCCCTCCCAAGGTGAGAGATGCAGATTGAAAAATGTTTGGTTGTCAAGAGAGCGACATATGAAGCCTTCAGTGACTACTGTAGTAGAATACTGTAGATAGATCTTTCACAAAACCCAAATAAATTCTGGTCTTATACAATCGCTGTTCATGGTACCAGAGTTAGTGTTCAGTCATCCACAGAGAAGATGAGATCCAAAATTGAGGCTGGTAAAATAAAATCAGAAATGCTTAACTCCTCCACTCGATTTTCAAATGTTCCTCTATAAAGGAAAGTCCAAAAATCCAATACTATTGACCCAATTTAATTCTTGTACTATTGAAAAGATGAGTGAAATATATATTAGTGTCAGTGGTTTTGAGAAACAGTTGAAGTCACTAAAACTGAAGAGAGCTTCAGTGCTCGATGACTTCCTTATCAGATTCCATACTGAAATGCGTCTGAGTTAGTCTCTATTTTAATCATAATCCATCATAGATCCATTGAACAAACAACTGTGACCTGTAGCTGGAAGAACGCACAAGTTATACCCATCTACAAGATGAATAGCAGAAGTGATCCACAAAACTATCGTCTAATATCCTTGACATCCATTTCTTGTACAATATCAGGTCATATCCTGAACTCAAACGTGATGATAGAACAAAAATAGGAAGGCAGAGCTGCCACAAGCACCGTTTGCGATGTTGCCAAATTTACTGCCCCTCCCCCATCTTGGTACAAGGTTGTAGTGGTAAATGTGGCAACATCGCAATTTAATAATGCAAATTAATGAATTCAGTTATGCAAATTAGCCCTTCTCTGACCCTCCCTCTCCCCTCCCCTTCCTCATCCCCACTACCCCACCTGCCCTATTCACAGGAACTTCGAATTTTGGCGGGAATTTCTAATTTTGTTAGGAAATTAAAAGTCATGAGGGTTTCGAAACGGTAGGAATTGCTTTGTCCCAAGGCTGTGCTGACGTCACACCCCCACAGCCCACCCGCGAATTGCCAGGATTTTCAAAATGGTAGGTGACCTTTTTGGGATTCAAACCCCAAGCCTTCTGAGCAGAAAGCCCAAGTGCGCACCCCCCCCCCCTCCCCCCGAACACAAGGACACAAGGAAATGGACAGTCTGTATCCAGCTGTACGAGATGAAGGTTAGGTTAGTGAACTTCATTTATTTTGGGTGGGAAACTGAAGTAAAGATCGGTGATAATTACGTAATTAATCATAAAGATCGGTCCTAATTACACATGTACATGCATAACGCTACACAAGAAGCACCTAAAGTCGCAATACAGCTCAAAACTTGACGATGTCCCCTTCCTTTCCTCTCCTGTTCCCCCATAAGTGAGCCGGCCGCGGTGGACGAGCGGTTCTAGGCGCTTCAGTCCGGAACTGCGCGACTTCTACGGTCGCAGGTTCGAATCCTGCCTCGGGCATGGATGTGTGTGATGTCCTTAGGTTAGTTAGGTTTAAGTAGTTCTAAGTCAAGGGGACTGATGACCTCATATGTTAAGTCCAGTAGTGCTCAGAGCCATTTGAGTCATTTCCCCCATATGCCCTATTAACGAGAATTTCGAATTTTGGTAGGAAATTTAAAAAAAATTGTAGCAATTTCAATATCGCAGCAATTTCTTTGTCCCAAGGCTGTGCTGACGCCACACCCCACCGCCCACTCGGGAATTGTCGGGAAATTCAAAATGCCGGGTGCCCTTTGTGTGATTCAAACCCCGGGCGTTCTGGGCGAAAAGCTCTTGCGCACCCGCATACACAGGAAAAAGATCAATCTGTATCCAGCTGGAGGTGAGGAAGGTTAGGTTAGTATACATTATTTATTTTGGGTGGGAAACTGAAGTAAAGGTCAGTCCTAATTACGCAATTAATCATGAAGATCGGTCCTAATTACACATCTATGGGCATGGCGCCTCACAAGGTGCACCTAAAATTGCAATACATCTCAAAAATTGACCATGTTATACAACTGGTGTTATCGTACAGGAAAAAAGCTCACAATACCACTCGAAACAAGTGGCAGATG
This sequence comes from Schistocerca americana, assembly GCF_021461395.2. Classification (NCBI taxonomy): domain Eukaryota; kingdom Metazoa; phylum Arthropoda; class Insecta; order Orthoptera; family Acrididae; genus Schistocerca; species Schistocerca americana. The sequence goes on along the minus strand of NC_060130.1, from coordinate 849,690,070 downwards.
TACTCAAAATAAATAGTGACTTTATATAGGATGATCCCTTTACCTACAAGTAGAAATAAATCTCTATGCTTCACTTGTGAATTGGTGGGAGAAATGCTGGAGTGGAACGTAATATCTTTATTTTTGGCGGGGAAACCTTTTCAACTCACGGGCCGAGGTTGGAGGCTGTGTCCCTGGCTGAGCACACGGTCGGGAGCCCACGCTATCGATTCAGACCAACGTTACTCACACAATAGCCCGGGACTACAGCAGAGCACTGAGCAAAGCTATCCCAAACAAAGACGACTATGTGTTGTTTGTCTAAACGTGCAGCTGCAGCTGAGATACACTACATGCCACCAACAGCGGCTCCTGCCATGGCACGCTGTTCTGGGAGAAAACATTTCAGTGTAACCACTACATTTAACGTCAACACACCTCGCATAAGTGAGCATCTATTTAAAAAAAATACAATCTCACCGATAATAAAACAGTCCTGTTGCCACGAAAATAGGTGTCGTCCATTTTTTATTTTTTAGTTTTATGAGCAAAATCAGTATGATTTGAAATCATTCGTTATGCACGAGAATATTACACTAATTTGAATTATTAGTATAGAATGGCATCTACACAGTCATTTTTACGTTCGACTACAGGATACAATTCACATCTCTCTCTCTCCCTTTCTCTCTCTCTCTCTCTCTCTCTCTCTTTCTCTCTCTCTCTCTCTCTCTCTCTCTCTCTCTCTACCTCCCTCTATTTTGTGACAGCCCACGATGTGAAAATAAAAACTACAGCACTGGCGCCTAGTACAGATAAGCAAGCTGCAGAGACCGTAGCTCTATGGTGATAAAGCTGACTGATGCATTAACTTATCTCACATCTCCTATATATGTCCACCTTACGTAAGATCGAAAGAGCTTCTACTATTTTGCTGCTAAAACTACCAATCACTGCACAATGTGCTTGTTATTTGGAAACTTTCATTGGAGGAAAAGTGAGAATTTAAACTCCAAGGAAAAAAAAACATGCAGTCTAACGAAACATCTATGTTAACCGATTTCTTCCAGTATGATGGACAAAATTACATGCTTTGAGAGTGTCCCTGGCATTCAGATCAGTGTCCGTAAATGAACTGTCATGCGTGTGGGTACTACAAACATTTGAGAGATATGAAATAACTTTACAGAATTCAGCCTTTCACACTATCTGTTTACATGTCGGAAAAAATACAATCATTTTTCGTTCGGCAACAAGAAGTTACAATTCAAGAGCACGTTCTTGTTTAATACACTATGGCAGATCCCATTTTACCAATGCTATGGTATATCATCCTGGCATTTACGTAACGTAAAAACCTAGTCGTGAGAGCATTCCTTGTCAAAGAACCTCCTAACGTCATCTGGTAGAGAACTTTATAAGATTTCACAGATACATCAAAAACAAATACCGTCTGCGTGCTTGCATCCGACACATTTGCTTCATAACTCGGCTCTACCGACCTGTGTGTAAAATTCCTGTCACTAGTACTTGAAGAAGAAGACGGCACCCAGCAGACCATCATTTGCAATAGCAGCAGATTCTTGTGTTGAAGTTTCGCAAGCAATTTGGTCATCACACAACAACCTGTTTCATGCAATCCACACACATGTCTGGAAAAACACTACCATATCTAGGCTCCACAACAGCTATAACTCAGCTGGAGGATGCTTTGTAATTAGAGGTTACGAAGTATGAAATAACACAGGACTTGCGGTAATACATATTTTTAAACACACAATCGTGACCATAATAATAAAAACACTCATGATTCCACTAGAATAGACACAGTAGATTTCTGTTGGTTTTATGAGAAAATCGGAATAGTTTGAGTGTGTTCCTCATGTTAAAATTACAAATTGTCATGCATGAGGACATTACATTCATTTCAGACGTATGATTTAACGATACAGATCAGCATCTATACAGTCATTTATTACGTTCGAGCGCATTCCTCTTCGTTATTTTGTAACATCCAGAGAGGGTAAAAAAGTCTACGAATTATCTGCAGCTGAACTTTAACTTGCCATACCGCTCCTTGTAATAGAATCACCTAACGTCATCCTATAACATTTTACAGTATCTCTCTTCAGATATATCAAATACCGTCAGCGTGCCGACATCGACGATATTGCTAAATAAGGCGCTTTCACAGACCTACATGTGTGTGTAAAGTTTCGTCACCTGTGCAGGAAAGAAGCCTGTATCCAGCAGTGTATCACTCGTAATAGATGACTCTTGTGTTACAGTGACAGGTCATAGATATCCATGTGTTCCATCTCGAAGAGGCCCTGAGCACTACTGCCTCATATTACAGACATGTGCATAATCACTGTTCCGGTGTTGACCACCCTCAGAAAGTGCGGCTCACAGCATGCACAGCGCAGTAAAAAACAAAAAGGGAGGTACTGTTATCTTGTTGCTGTTGTGGTCTTCAGTCCAGAGACTGGTTTGATGCAGCTCTCCATACTGCTCTATCCTATGCAAGCCTCTTCATCTCCCAGTACCTATTGCAACCTACATCCTTCTGAATCTGTTTAGTGTATTCATCTCTTGGTCTCCCTCTACAATTTTTACCCTCCACGCTGCCCTCCAATACTAAATTGGTGATCCCTTGGTGCCTCAGAATATGCCCTACCAACCGATGCCTTCTTGTAGTAAAGTTGTGCCACAAATTTCTCTTCTCTCCAATTCTATTCAATACCTCCTCATTAGTAGTGTGATCTACCCATCTAATCTTCAGCATTCTTCTATAGCACCACATTTCGAAAGCTTCTATTCTCTTCTTGTCTAAACTATTTATCGTCCACGTTTCACTTCCATACATAGCTACACTCCATATAAATACTTTCAAAAACTACTTCCTGGCACTTAAATCTATACTCGATGTTAACAAATTTCTCTTATTCAGAAACGCTTTCCTTGCCATTGCCAGTCTACATTTTATATCCTCTATACTTCGACCATCATCAGTTATTTTGCTCCCCAAATAGCAAAACTCATTTACTACTTTAAGCGTCTCATTTCCTAATGTAATTCCCACAGCATCACCCGGTTTAATTCGACTACATTCCATTATCCTCGTTTTGCTTTTGTTGATGTTCATCTTATATCCTGCTTTGAAGACACTGTCCATTCCGTTCGGCTGCTCTTCCAGGTCCTTTGCTGTCTCTGACAGAATTACAATGTCATCGGCGAACGTCAAAGCTTTTATTTCTTCTCCATGGGTTGTAATTCCTACCCCGAATTTTTCTTTTGTTTCCCTTACTGCTTGCTCAATATACAGATGGAATAACATCGGGGATAGTCTACAACCCTGTTTCACTCCCTTCCCAACCGCTGCTTCCCTTTCATGCCCCTCGACTCTTATAACTGCCATCTGGTTGCTGTACAAATTATAAATAAGCTCTTGCTCCCTGCATTTTACCCCTGCCACTTTTAGAATTTGAAAGAGAGTATTCCAGTCAATATTGTGAAAAGCTTTCTCCAAGTCTACAAATGCTGGAAACGTAGGTTTGCCTTTCCTTAATGTATTTTCTAAGATAAGTCGTAGGGTCAGTATTGCCTCACGTGTTCCAACATTTCTACGGAATCCAAACTGATCTTCCCAGAGGTCGGTTTATACCCGTTTTTCCATCCGTCTGTAAAGAATTCGTGTTACTATTTTGCAGACGTGGCTTATTAAACTGACTGTTCGGTAATTTTCACATCAAAATAACTGTCATCTTATTGGTAAGAAAAAAATTTGGCGGGCATCGGAGCATATGGAATCACAATTAGTCTCCAGCATTGAGGAACGTCATCAAACAGCTGTCTCAAGGTGATGACCTCTTCATTTAATCCCATGTTACACAGTGACAAGTAGCTGGTGTCCAGTGGTCCACCAAGGCTGTCTCTATCTCAAACAAGTGATGTCAGTCAATCACTGTGTGGTCATCAACAGCGTATCAGTGGATAGATTGGATGGAAAAGACACTGTCGGTACGGAATGATCAAATGTAACAAGCACCGCAGTTGACAGCATGATCAGCTTTACCAGTTTTCCGTAATTTCAACGCCAGAGAATGACGCTGCAGAATGCTTCCTAATTTCTGTACCACCACTAGACTGCAAATGTAGATAGATGGTGTGGTACGTTCGTATGGCCACATACACCAAAGTATACCAGACAGCATGCTACACAGATGCAGTTAGGTTATATACATATTTCTGGCACATCGATCATAGTGCGGAATTTACAATTACGACTGGCCATCTTTCCTTATGTGAATGGGAGTCACAGAGCATTCCTGCATTCATAGGATAAAGTCAGAGATTGCAAGATGTCCCCGCATTATCCTTGACCAGCCATCCCTGAAACACTGTCGCTGATTTAATTTGCAACTGCCCGCCGGCCGGAGTGGCCGAGCGGTTCTAAGCGCTACAGTCTGGAACCGAGCGACCGCTACGCTCGCAGGTTCGAATCCTGCCTCGGGCATGGATGTGTGTGATGCCCTTAGGTTAGTTAGGTTTGAGTAGTTCTAAGTTCTAGGGGGCTGATGACCTCAGAAGTTAAGTCCTATAGTGCTCAGAGCCATTTTGCAACTGCCCAGAAGTAGGAGGGTTTTTTGCCCGCTACATTCCAAGTCTCGTGAAGGAACAGAGCGAGCTGAGTCCGTAATTGCTACTCAGACGACTGCCCCTCATCAGTCTTACTCATGGCACCCATCCAACTGCACAAGATCTCTCCAGATACGCGTATTCGAGGAGGTTAGCATCCCTTATTGGTGTATAGTAAACATGAGGATGTTGTGGTGATAAAACAGATGGTTCAAAATAAATGTGTGGTTTATGCACGATGGAGCTCTAGGTAGACGGACTTCTAAACATTTTACGTAAATCAACTGTGCTATCAATTCTGGAGTATTGAAATGAAATGAGCGTATGGCGTTGCTGGCCGGGAGGCACCATCCGGGGCCGTTCGGCCGCCGAGTGCGAGTCTTATTTCAGTCGACGCCACATTGAGCGACTCGCGTGCCGGTGATGAGAATGAAATGATGATGAAGACAGCTTAACACCCAGTCCACGAGCGGAGAAAATCCCCAACTCGACAAGGAATCGAACCTGGGCCCTCTGCATGGTAGGCAAGCACGTAACCACTCAGCTAAGCAGGCGGACTCTGGAGTAGTATTCCACTGAAGTCAGTACCAAGAAGGTACTGGCAAGAGGCAAATGATCGTAGAACATAGACACGCGCACTCCTAAGGCTACACGGTTCTGCGATTAAAAAACGCTGTAACGCTAAAGCCATATGGTTTCTGAAGTATTAGTCGTGCAGAATGCCATGCTCTTAATACTCTAATGCAGGACGTAGACGTCCATCAGATATTAATGCCAGCCTACAAGTTCTCTGTCGCAATTACTACGGTGACAAACTTTAAGATGATGAAGCTGCTTCGTTCTACACTATTCAGATGACCAAGGAAGTGACAGAGCTGTTCCTCACTACGAATCTATCGTCGGTGTATATCTGTAGCTCGAACTGCTTATAAACAAACTGGAACGAAGTTAGGCGACTGCTGATCTGTCTCTTAGAAGGTAATGGATTTCATACGTCCTTTTTACGTGGGAAACGTACGATCCTCAATCACATTTACCATGTCAGTCGCGCTTATCAGAAGTAGTAGTGGTTTTGATGGATGCGGCCATACCTCACTAGGAAATAGAGCGAGGAAAGAAGACATGAATATCTTCGTTAGTTGATCCAATGAGTTACTTACTGTCCACGCCTTGCTGTATGATAAGACACATCTAGAAACAGTGACTTCTTATGAGTGAGTTAACACAACGATCATCTACATCTACATCCATACTCCGCAAGTCACCTGACGGTGTGTGGCGGAGGGTACCTTGAGTACCTCTATCGGTTCTCCCTTCTATTCCAGTCTCGTATTGTTCGTGGAAAGAAGGATTGTCGGTATGCTTCTGTGTGGGCTCTAATCTCTCTGATTTTATCCTCATGGTCTCTTCGCGAGATATACGTAGGAGGGAGCAATATACTGCTTGACTCTTCGGTGAAGATATGTTCTCGAAACTTCAACAAAAGCCCGTACCAAGCTACAGAGCGTCTCTCCTGCAGAGTCTTCCAGTGGAGTTTATCTATTATCTTCGTAACGCTTTCGCGATTACTAAATGATCCTGTAACGAAACGCTCTGCTCTCCGTTGGATCTTCTCTATCTCTTCTATCAACCCTATCTGGTACGGATCCCACACTGCTGAGCAGTATTCAAGCAGTGGGCGAAAAAGCGTACTGTAACCTACTTCCCCGGCCGCGGTGGTCTCGCGGTTCTAGGCGCTCAGTCCGGAACCGCGCGACTGCTACGGTCGCAGGTTCGAATCCTTCCTCGGGCATGGATGTGTGTGATGTTCTTAGGTTAGTTCAAAAATGGTTCAAATGGCTCTGAGCACTATGGGACTCAACTGCTGTGGTCATAAGTCCCCTAGAACTTAGAACTACTTAAACCTAACTAACCTAAGGACAGCACACAACACCCAGCCATCACGAGGCAGAGAAAATCCCTGACCCCGCCGGGAATCGAACCCGGGAACCCGGGCGTGGGAAGCGAGAACGCTACCGCACGACCACGAGATGCGGGCGACTCTTAGGTTAGTTAGGTTTAAGTAGTTCTAAGTTCTAGGGGACTGATGACCACAGATGTTAAGTCCCATAGTGCTCAGAGCCATTTGAACCATTTTTGTAACCTACTTCCTTTGTTTTCGGATTGCGTTTCCTTAGGATTCTTCCAATGAACCTCAGTCTTGCATCTGCTTTACCAACGATCAACTTTATATGATCATTCCATTTTAAATCACTCCTAATGCTTACTCCCAAATAATTTATGGAAGTAACTGCTTCCAGTTGCTGACCTGCTATATTGTAGTTACATGATAAGGGATCTATCTTTCTATGTAGTCGCAGCACATTAAACTTGTCTACACTCAGATTCAATTGCCATTCCCTGTCAATTCGCTGCAGATCCTCCTGCATTTCAGTACAATTTTCCATTGTTACAACCTCTCGATACACCACAGCATCATCTGCAAAAAGCCTCAGTGAACTTCCGATGTCATCCACAAGGTCATTTATGTGTACTGTGAATAGCAATGGTCCTACGATACTCCCCTGCGGCACACCTGAAATCACTCTTACTTCGGAAAACTTCTCTCCATTGAGAATGACATGCTGCGTTCTGTTATATAGGAACTCTTCAATCCAATCACACAATTGGTCTAATAGTCCATATGCTCTTACTTTGTTCATTAAACGACAGTGGGGAACTGTATCGAACGCCTTGCGAAAGTCAAACACGGCATCTACCTGTGAACCCGTGTCTATGGCCCTCTGAGTCTCGTGGACGAATAGCGCGAGCTGGGTTTCACACGACCGTCTTTTTCGAAACCCATGCTGATTCCTACAGAGTAGATTTCTAGATTCCAGAAAAGTCATTATACTCGAACGTAATACGTGTTCCAAAAATTCTGCAACTGGTCGACGTTAGAGACATAGGTCTATAGTTCTGCACATCTGTTCGACGTCCCTTCTTGAAAACGGGGATGACCTGTGCCCTTTTCCAATCCTTTGGAACGCTACGCTCTTCTAGAGACCTACGGTACACCGCTGCAAGAAGGGGGGCAAGTTCCTTGGCGTACTGTGTGTAAAATCGAACTGGTATCCTATCAGGTCCAGCGGCCTTTCCTGTTTTGAGCGATTTTAATTGTTTCTCTATCCCTCTGTCGTCTATTTCGATATCTACCATTTTGTCATCTGTGCGACAATCTAGAGAAGGAACTACAGTGCAGTCTTCCTCTGTGAAACAGCTTTGGAAAAAGACATTTAGTATTTCGGCCTTTAGTCTGCCATCGTCTGTTTCAGTACTATTTAGTTCACAGAGTGTCTGGACATTTTGTTTTGATCCACCTACCACTTTGACATAAGACCAAAATTTCTTAGGATTTTCTGTCAAGGCAGTACATGGAACTTTACTTTTGAATTCATTGAACGCCTCTCGCATAGCCCTTCTCACACTACATTTCGCTTCGCGTAATTTTTGTTTGTCTGCAAGGCTTTGGCTATGTTTATGTTTGCTGTGAAGTTCCCTTTGGTTCCGCAGCAGTTTTCTAACTCGGTTGTTGTACCACGGTGGCTCTTTTCATCTCTTACGATCTTGCTTGGCACATACTCATCTAACGCATATTGTACGATGGTTTTGAACTTTGTCCACTGATCCTCAACACTACCTGTACTTGAGACAAAACTTTTGTGTTGAGCCGTCAGGTACTCTGTAATCTGTTTTTTGTCACTTTTGCTAAACAGAAAAATCTTCCTACCTTTTTTAATATTTCTATTTACGGCTGAAATCAGCGATGCAGTAACCGCTTTATGATCGCTGATTCCCTGTTCTGCGTTAACTGTTTCAAATAGTTCGGGTCTGTTTGGCACCAGAAGGTCTAATATGTTATCGCCACGAGTCGGTTCTCAGCTCAAGGTAGTTTTCAGATAAAGCACTTAAAAAAATTTCACTGGATTCTTTGTCCCTGCCACCCGTTATGAACGTTTGAGTCACCCAGTCTATATCCGGCAAATTAAAATCTCCACCCAGAACTATAACATGGTGGGGAAATCTACTTGAAGTCGCCAAAGGAGATATAACAGTCTTACTACTGTTTCGCAGTAGCAACTACAAGGCCCTGGTAGCCTTCCTCTTGCACACAGAAGTCATGATCTGATGTTAGGTAGTTTTGCTCATGTGCTGGATAATATAGCAATTTCGTCCTAACACCACATCTCTAGAGTACCTCCTCCTCACACTATTAAATAGGAAATATGTGGCATAAGTCTACTATCCTACACAACACGTTAGGAAATGGCTTAACTCTGTTAAATACATTGATTCTTCTCCTTAATACTTGTGGAACAACATTGCTTGTGAGACCCAGCCTCAATTCGGTAATATCTGTATTCCACTTCATGTGTGAGAACACTGTCTTGGAATGGGATACATATATTTCGCCTGCTTCACTATAGCGCTTCTGTGTGATATTTATTTCGCCTTTGTTGAAGTATGCCTTACGACCGCCCACATGGTTTACAAGTGAGGAGAATTGAAACTGAATATAGTTTGCGCTCAATTTTTAGACTTTTCTAGGTCTTGAGCGTCCGGGTACATCTAAACCACCTCAATTCCCAGCATTTCATGGTATTTTTTCTCTAATTTTGTGTATCATCAGCCAGTATACGTAATTTCGCTAGGTTTTCACGATTTTATGTATTTCGTCGTTATTTCCCTCAATTTTACGTATTTACCACCCATTTGTCATATTTACACAACCCTTTCCTCGAATTTTAGCGATTTTACGTATTTCACGTATTTTTCGATAGTTTTCCGTGTGCATATGGTCTTATTGTTGACATACCCACGCGTTGTTTGATTATATACGAGAATATTTGCGCGTCTCGTACACGAACCTACTAAAAAACCTTAAGGAGACCGCATACATTTTGGATAGGACGATCATAGTAAGTAACACCCGCTTCATACCTAAATGTGGCTCAATGAATTGTGCAGACGAAGGATACATTGGCAACTCGAAGTCTGGAAACAATTCTGGGTACCGCTACGACAGAGAGAGCTTGTCTGCAGACTCGTGTAGTGATGCACTTGATGGAAACTCAGTCTGAAAACAGTTCTACACGTTTGACTTCCACTCTATCGTGCAGGGATCTGCAACAGGGAGCTGACATGTATACAGAGTTGATTTCTGTTGTTGCTCACATATGTTTTCCTTAAGTATATGCTCTTATTGCTTACCACATGAGCTTCGCTACTTCTGTTTATACCTTCCAACTCTGATACGTACCCAAACCCTGTCAGAACATCTACAAACTTTAGATTTCATGTTTTTTTTTACCCTAGTAATAAGTTATTCGTTAGTTGACAGTGTGTTGACTGCACTTGGCATCCTGAGCCGTAACAGTTTCCCTTCTCTCTACCTGCAGAGTGCGTCTCTCCAGCAGCGTCATTTATACACGAACAGTTCGCAAGTTATGTATTCTAACCGCAACCATCGGCCGCTGATAGCTCTACACACATACACATACTCTGGATACATATTACCTATCACGAATTCGCGATTTCAACCACTTGCACGTTATTTTCGACAATGCTACAGCTCTGCAAATAGCGAAATACTCTTCGCAAATCAATTCTGTACGGCGTGTGAGCACATTTAAATTTCTACTCCTAAAAAGTATAACATCTTCTGTATAAGTTATATTACCAATATTTGTAACAAGATTGTCTAGATTCTCCAGTAACACCACCAAACCGACCTGCTGCGCCTATCGCACCTCCTTTTATCCTCTTAAAGATCCACAATGATGGCACATGATCATCCCAGTTCGGATATTTTATGTGCTAGACGCCTGCTGGATGGAGAGAGACAGTCCTTTGTGAGTATTATCCTTGTGTACGGGATAGAACAACACATTAGTCGGATGGTATAGCATAGCACTCCACTTTAATGCATCCAGTCACTTACAATCATATATTCTACGGATGCAGTGCATTTGCTGTATTTTCTGTGTGTCTGTTCATGCATGTGTCTCAAATGGCTCCCATAAACCTAACCTAGTCTTCTCACTGATGGATCCACCTTCCAACACTGACCCAGATGTAGTGCATTACGGATCTCCTCCAGTCACCATTCTAGATATAATGCATGGTGGATCCCCCTTCGAACCCTGTCTCAGACATAATGCATTGTGTACCCACCTCTAGACACCGTTCCATATATAATGTGTGGTGGATCCTCCTTCAAACGCTGCCCCGGGGCATAACAGATTGTGGATCCACCTCTAGACACTGTTCTGGATATAGGCCAGGGTAGATCCACATTCGAACGCTAACTCAGGCCTACTCTGGGTCATGGCAGCCATCCGTGACACATCTATTGACATAGACATACAGAAAATAGAGATAATGCACTGCATCTGTAGAATATATATTTGTAAGGCCGGCCGCTGTGGTCGAGCGGTTCTAGGCGCTACAGTCCGGAACTATGCGGCTGCTACGGTCGCAGGTTCGAATCCTGCCTCGGGCATGGATGTGTGTGATGTCCTTAGGTTAGTTAGGTTTAAGTAGTTCTAAGTTCTAGGGGACTGATGACCTCAGAAGTTAAGTCCCATAGTGCTCAGAGCCATTTGAACCATGTTTTTATATTTGTAAGTAACTGGGTGCATTCGACTAGAGTACTATATTATACTGTCTGACTAATGTGCTGTTCTATCTCATACATAAGAGTAATGAACACAAAGGACTGTCTCCCTCCATCCAAAGGACGTCTAGCACACATAATAGCGGAATTGGGATGATCATGTGCCATCATCGTGGATCATTAAGAGTATAAAAGGAGGTGTGATAGGCGCTGCAGGTCGCTTTGGTGGTGTTACTGGAGAATCTAGACAATCTTGTCACAAATATTGGCAATATAACTTGTATGGATGATGTTACCTGCCTTTGCAGGAGGAATGGTTCAAATGGCTCTGAACACTATGGGACTTAACTTCTGAGGTCATCAGTCCCCTAGAACTTAGAACTACTTAAACCTAACTAATCTAAGGAGATCACACACATCCATGCCCGAGGCAGGATTCGAACCTGCGACCGTAACAGCAGCGCGGTTCCGGACTGAAGCGCCTAGAACTGCTCCACCACAGCGGCCAGTTGCAGGAGGAATTGAAATGTGCTCACACCCTGTACAAAACCGATTTGCAAAAAGTATTTCGCTATTTGCAGGGTTGTAGCACTGTCGAAATTAACATGTAAGTGATTGAAATCTAGACTTTGTGATTGGTAACATGCATGCAGAGCCTCTATGTGTATGTGCGTAGAGCTATCAGCGACAGATGGTTGCAGTTCGAACGCATAACTTGCTAGCTGTTCATCTATAAGTGACACTGCCGGCGAGAAGGGAAACTATTACGGCTCAGGATGCTAAGTGTAGTCGACACACTGTCAACTAACGAATAACTTATTACTAGGGTAAAAGAAACCTGAAATCTACAGTTTTTAGATGTCCTGACAGGGTTTTAGGTACGTATCAGAGTTGGAAGGTATAAACAGAAGTAGCGAAACTCATCTGATAAGCCATATGAGCATATAGTTGAGGAAAAGGTATCTGAGCAGCAACAGAAATCAACTCTGTACACATGTGAACTCCCTGTTGCAGATCCCTACACGATGGAGTGGAAATCAAATGAACATCTAGAACTGTTTCCAGACTTTGAGTTTCCATCAAGTGCATCACAACATGAGTCTGCAGACAAGCCTTCTGTGTCGTATCAGTACACAGAATTGTTTCCAGACTTCGACTTTCCAATTTATTCTTCATCCGCATCATTTGTTGAGCCTCATTTAGATACAAAGAGAGTGTTACTATAATTTTCATGGTCATCCTATCCAAAATATATGCATGTAGCTCATCTGGAAGAGGGGGAATTCTTAAGATTTTTTAGTAGACTGGTGTATAAGACACGCAAGTATCCTCATATAAAATCAAACAACGCGTGGGTATGCCAGCAATATGACCATATACACATCGAAAACTATCGAAAAAACATGAAAGGACATAAAATCGGCAAAAGTCGAGGAAAACTAGGTGTAATTACGACAAATTGAAGGGAAATAAGTGAAATTGAAGGAAGTATGAGGTAATACGTAAAATCGTGAAAACATAGGAACAATATGTAAATTGACTTAGAATACATAAGCATAAAATTAGAGAAAAATACCATGAAATGCGGAGAATTGAGCTGGGTTGGGGGTACCTGAACACTCAGGACCGAGAAAAGCTTAAAATTTATGCTCTCCTGCATTCATTTTCGTTAGGGTCCCAGAGGACGGTGGGACGCTATTTGTCCTTAGCTAAAGAGCGTTGTATTACCAGCTGCCGGGCTGGAATATAGAACTACACAATGGATGGCGTGTTTGACCCTGTGCAGGACTGTTTAGCTGTTTTAAACACTAACAAACAGTATCTATAATGTGCTTCTCTATGCTCTCCGCCAGTCACAGCCTGACGGTGTCAGCTAACAAACACCTCACAAACGGTTGCTGTAAGATTTCTTTTAACAATATTCTACTTTATGTCTATTGAGGTAATAGTCATACATGCAAGTTGACTGCTGTCTTTGATGCTTTCCTGGAAAAGAGAACCATCTGCCTCTAAATTGACTTGCATCTGCTTAAAGGATGGTAGAAAGTGGATAGAGTGACCTGTTGAGATGAGGCTGTAATGACATATGATTTAATGGTAGACTGATGATGCATTCTAGAGGGAGGGAGACGTTGCTACAGGCCATTTATCACACATTCTCATGTGGTTTATCAGTTGTGTGGTATAACCAGCGTTCGACCTGTATACAATTGCGGTTTTGGTGTGTCACTTAGGGCATTGTCTACCTGCGATCGTTAACAGCAAATCTCTCCATACCCCAGTCATCACAGTGCTTCCACCTAATGTGTGATGAAACATGTCATCGATGAAAAACCTTTTTTTCACCCTCCTCTAGATGAACAGAGATTTATTCGACGTAGTCCATTCCTCTGCCGCATCTTGGGGCACGGAATCTCGTCTTCAGTTTCGTAACTACAAGTTAGTGGCAGGTGTCTTACTGTAAGGTACTGAAATCCCTGTGTATGCATCTGCTTGACAGATGTCCTGGTTATAGAGTTAGTGGTAGCATGGCGTGTTATTTCTCATGTCGAAGAGCGCTGCTATGCGTTTGCTGTTTCCTTGTAAGAGGCATTCCCCATTACTGATGATCATTATATAGGACCGATGCGTGTGTAGTATAATTTCTGAACCGTGATTGGATGTGAACAGTGGGCATTACACACCTCTGTAAAGCTATATTGTTCATGTATGACAAAGACCTTTTTTTTGGTATAGAAGGAAGTAGATTTATCTTCTTCAACTTTGTCACCATAGTGAGTGGGATAGAAATCTTGAAGGGTGGATAGATGGCAAATGTTGGACATCTATGTCCTGCATTAGAGTGCATGTGTTTATGTTCTACAATCATTTCTCCCTTACCAATACCTTTACAGTACTGACCCCAGACACTAGAACAATACTTTAGAATTGACAGTGCACTTGATTTACGTAAAATGCTTCAAGCTCCATCCATCTGGAGCTCCATCATGCACAAAACCACACATTCCTTGATCACCATCTGTTAGATCATAACACACTCATATGTACTATACACAGATAAGGGGTGCTAACTGCATCGACATGGGCGCATCTGGAGAGATCTTGTGTACTTGCATGGGTGTCTTGATTAAGACTGGCGTGGAACAGTCTTTGCTGATCAGCAGTTACGGACTCAGCTCGCTCTGTTCCTTCACGAGACATGGAATGTAGCACGTATAGTACCCCCCTACTCCTGGTCAGCTGCAAATTAAATTGGTGACAGCGTGTCAGGGAGGAGTGGTCAAAGAAGATGCGAGGAGATCTTTCAATCCCTTAATTTCTTATAAGAATGCAAGAATGCTCTGTGACTCCCATCTGCATAGGAAAAAAGGGGCAATCGTAATCTAAAGTCGCCAAGAGTGTGCGTTTACGTTTCTGTGGAACCTGACACATCGTTTAATAGCAGTTACATAACATCTCTTTGCGTATTTGTTTATCGCATACAGGCTACAACGAGGTTACTCATCGTTACAAATAATGGCGTTAGATCATCAATTAGAGCGTTACTGCAGTGGTGCAAACCTCCATAATGTTGACCGGCCAGGGTTAGGCGAGCACGGAGCGGGAATCAATAGGCTCCGGGTCGTCGCCCGGGCAACACGTCACCAGCCTCCGGCTCGCGTGTTTGCCTTTCGAGCACACGCTGGCCGCGCCAGGGCTCGCCTAACACGGTAAACCTCATACACGAGATTCAGTGGAGCCTTTATTGCCATCAGTCTTCCCAGTGACTTCCAGACCAGTCTTAATGAAAATATTGCAGGCCTGTGAAGCAAACATGGTTGTGGTGTGACCTTGCGGGGCATTTTGAAGCATGATATAATTATAAAAATTTGAATTATAGACTGGTAGCTAGTTCAGCAGAGCCTTCTGAACAGCGGTGTCAGGCGTGAATATAAAAATCTTCAAAGGAGACTTGAAGGTGTTGCATGTCTATCAATGACAAACGGTGTACACTGAGATGACAAAAGTCAAGTCCTAATATCGTGTCGGACCTTCTTTTGCGCCACGTAGTGCAGCTACTCGATGTGGCATGGACTCAACAAGTCGTTGGAAGTCCTCTGCAGAAATGCTGAACCGTGCTCCCTCTACAGGGTGGTCCATTGATCGTGACCGGGCCAAACATCTCACGAAATAAGCGTCAAACGAAAAAACTACAAAGAACGAAACTTGTCTAGCTTGAAGGGGTAAACCAGATGGCGCTATGGTTGGCCCGCTAGATGGCGCTGACATAGGTCAAACGGATATCAACTGCGTTTTTTTTAAAATAGGAACCCCCATTTTTATTGCATATTCGTGTAGTACGTAAAGAGATATGAATGTTTTAGTTGGACCACATTTTTCGCTTTGTGATAGATGGCGCTGTAATAGTCACGAACATATGGCTCACAATTTTAGACGAACAGTTGGTAACAGGTAGGTTTTTTAAATTAAAATACAGAACGTAGGTACGTTTGAACATTTTATTTCGGTTGTTCCAATGTGATACATGTACCTTTGTGAACTTATCATATATGAGAACGTATGCTGTTACAGCGTGATTACCTGTAAATACCACTTTAATGTAATAAATGCTCAAAATGATGTCCGTCAACCTCAATGCATTTGGCGATAGGTCTAACGACATTCCTCTCAACAGCGAGTAGTTCGCCTTCCGTAATGTTCGCACATGCATTGACAATGCTCTGACGCATGTTTTCAGGCGTTGTCGGTGGATCACTATAGCAAACAGCCTTCAACTTTCCCCACAGAAAGAAATTCGGGGACGTCAGATCCGGTGAATGTGCGGGCCATGGTATGGTGCTTCGACGAAGAATCCACCTGTCATGAAATATGCTATTCAATACCGCTTCAATCGCACACGAGCTATGTGCCGGACATCCATCGTGTTCGAAGTACATCGCCATTCTGTCATGCAGTGAAACATCTTATAGTAACATCGGCAGAACATTACGTAGGAAATCAGCATACATTGCACCATTTAGATAGCCATCGATAAAATGGGGGCAAATCATCCATCCTCCCATAATGCCGCACCGTACATTAACCCGCCAAGGGCGCTGATGTTTCACTTGTTGCAGCCATCGTGGATTTTCCGTTGCCCAATAGTGCATATTATTCCGGTTTACATTACCGCTGTTGGTGACTGACGCTTCGTCGCCAAATAGAACGTGTGCAAAAAAATCTGTCATCGTCCCGTAATTTCTCTTGTGCCCAGTGGCAGAACTGTACACGACGTTCAAAGTCGTTGTCATGCAATTCCTGGGGCAAAGAAATATTGTACGGGTGCAATCGATGTTGATGTAGCATTCTCAACACCGACATTTTTGTGATTCCCGATTGTAGCGCAATTTGCCTGCTACTGATGTGCGGATTAGTCGCGACAGCAGGTAAAACACCTACTTGGGCATCATCATTTGTTGCAGGTCGTGGTTGACGTTTCACATATGGCTGAACACTTCCTGTTTCCTTAAATAACGTAACTATCCGGCGAACGGTCCGGACACTTGGATGATGTCCAGGATACCGAGCAGCATACATAGCACACGCCCGTTGGGCATTTTGATCACAATAGCCATACATCAAGACGATATCAACCTTTTCCGCAATTGGTAAACGATCCATTTTAACACGGGTAATGTATCACGATGCAAATACCGTCCGCACTGGCGGAATGTTACGTGATATCACATACTTATATGTTTGTGACTATTACAGCGCCATCTATCAAAAAGAGAAAAAGTGGTCCAACTAAAACATTCATATTTAGTGAGATATTTGGCCCTGTCACGATCAGTGGACCATCCTGTATACAAACGAAGGTTCATAAAGTTTCACGTCACGTGTTGAGACGCTGTAACACTAGTACACGTGTGCCATCGTCAGCCTTCACAACTGACAGGTTTCCTTCCAACTGCGGATTGTTTTTCCTCGCTCAGTGTAATCTTGATCCTAGGCAACAAATGCCCCTCAGTGAACGGTTTCGTTGAAACAATTTACGCATTGAGAACATATCGTTTTTTCCAATGAGTTTCACATTGTTGTGGAGTACACCTGGAATGCTGAAGTGGTTAAGAAACTTCCTGGCAGATTAAAACTGTGTGTCAGACCAGGACGCAAACCTTGCAGCTTTACTGAACAGTGAGGCTGGGTTGTGAGTCGTGCCAGACAAAACTTTAACTGTCAAAAGAGTTTTCAAATCAGCGCACACTCCGCTGCAGAGTAAAAAATCATTCTTGTGGTTGTAGAGATTGCTATATATCGTCCCAAATTGGACTCCTAAACGGTATCTTTCGCTCAACGTTCGGCACTAAATTTGTCTATTATACAGAAAAACATAGTCTAATTTAATGAAGCGGATGTCGAAAGTAGTGGAGTTCATTTGTATGGGGTTAGCTTATTCTTTTGTGGTTCATTTAATTTATCTCGGCGCCATGCTGCTTACACCAAGCCAATTAAAACTCTCACCAGTGTACACACAATCCTGAAAGAGAATATATCAGGAAAGTGATATGGAAATGTAGGGTACCAGGCAGTGAAATATTAAATTGCCAAGTAGATGAATTGATCCACTGGAAATGAGCGTAAACAAAATCATTACCACGGAACGACTGACTGAGAGAAACAAATAAAATCCCTGACAAAAGAAGTGAAACATCCATAAGGGGAGAGGAAACGTGTTGAGACGATATGTGATGTTATTTCAGTGATTCCAAAATCGAGTCAAATTTTTAAAGAACTTCGCAGTAGGAGCCCACTTATCAGTATGACATTGCTTATCCCTGGCCCAGATGCATACACTGATTCGATAGGGTGGGGCATCATAAGACCGTTGTATCCTCTCATGAGGCAAGTTGGCCCACAACTGCTGTAACTGGTCCTCGATATCCAGGATATTAGCACTGGGACGGAGTTAACGACAGAGCTGGTCCCATGAATGTTCTGTCGTGGACAGATTGGGTGTCTTGTTGGCCACTGGATTGCCTCAACATCACGCAGACAGCACATAGATAAGCAGTGTACAGCTGAAAGTGGCACAGCGTTACAGTCGCTTGAGGGGTAGCACATCAAGATGCAGGCTGTCTGTTGTGCCATCAGAGTTCCCACAATCACTATCAGACGTGGCCTGAAGTCATATCCGATGTCTCCCCACACAATGACGCCAAGGGTGACACTGCTCCGCCTCTCTGAAGCGTTGGAATAATGGAACCTCTCCAGAAGTACCTGCTACACTCATCCTGGGTAGTGCAGAACGGCGATTAATCCCTGCACACAATGAGATCCCATTCGTCAGTAATCTATACTTCCCAGTCATGGCACCACTACAAATGCAGTCCGACTGATGGTGCAGGATGACACAGACGATTTCAGGAAGTCCATTACTTATTCTGTAAAGGCAGCGTGGATGTGAATGGCCTATGATGTGCTTGATACACAATATGGCGATCCTCGCTTGTTGAGGTCAGACTTGGTAGAGCAGAATTTCGACAACGAGTATATCTGCCCTCACGTTCCCATGCAGTCGCACACTGGGCCAGTCCAACACATGAACGCCTCATAAATCTTTTACTGCATCACTCAACCAGCCAGCCAAATGGAGACCCACAATGAGACCCCTCTCAAACTATGTCAGTGCTGATAATGCTGTCTCATATGATTGCATCGCATCTCTGTGTGCTTCATCTACATCTACATACATACTCCGCAATCCACCATAAGGTGCGGGGATGGTGGGTACCTCGTACCACAACTAGCATCTTCTCTCCCTGTTCCACTCCCAAACAGAACGAGGGAAAAATGATTGCCTATATGCCTCTGTACGAGCCCTAATCTCTCTTACCTTATCTTTGTGGTCTTTCTACGAAATGTAAGTTGGCGGCAGTAAAACTGTACTGCAGTCAGCCTCAAATGCTGGTTCTCTAAATTTCCTTAGTAGCGATTCACGAAAAGATCGCCTCCTTTCCTCTAGAGACCCCCACCCGAGATCCTGAAGCATTTCCGTAACACTCGCGTGAAGATCAAACCTACCAGTAACAAATCTAGCAGCCCGCCTCTGAATTGCTTCTATGTCCTCCCTCAATCCGACCTGATAGGGAACCCAAACGCTCGAGCAGTCCTCAAAAATAGGTCGTATTAGTGTTTTATAAGCGGTCTCCTTTACAGATGAACCACATCTTCCCAAAATTCTACCAATGAACCGAAGACGACTATCCGCCTTCCCCACAACTGCCATTACATGCTTGTCCCACTTCACATCGCTCTGCAATGTTACGCGCAAATATTTAATAGACGTGATTGTGTCAAGCGCTACACTACTAATGGAGTATTCAAACATTACAGGATTCTTTCTCCTATTCATCTGCATTAATTTACATTTATCTATATTTAGAGTTAGCTGCCATTCTTTACACCAATCACAAATCTTGTCCAAGTCATCTTGTATCCTCCTACAGTCACTCAACGACGACACCTTCCCGTACACCACAGCATCATCAGCAAACAGCCGCACATTGCTATCCAACCTATCCAAAAGATCATTTATGTAGATAGAAAACAACGGCGGATCTACCACACTTCCCTGGGGCGCTCCATTACAGTGATCACTCAACATCTAACAAAGTCCACGCCCCTTATATACTCTACCGGGCATGGGAACTACAGTAAACACCAATAACACTAACGCGCTATGGTGGCCGTTCTACCCGTCACAGAAACTGCATCTCTGGTCGTTTAGATACCCGCTGATGATGTATACTTGTACGAAGTTATATTGAAATCCGACCATGTATTCTAGTGCTTCACTTTTTTTGTGCAGGCATTGTAGTTATCATCTGCTCATGGTGCAAAATTCTCATACTTCATTTTGATTGTTATACACTAGAGACATGTGCTATATGGTATTAAAAGTTCATGTCTGTAGTCATAAGACCGAGAGTTACTGCCTCCCGACTGGACTATGGTGAGGTGTGACTCAGTCGAGGCAATCAGGCCCATCACGTCCTTAGCTAGCCGTCATCTCGGACCGTTATAATGATCCGTGACGCCGCCAGCAGCGCAGTGACGACAGAGCGGAAGTGGCGGGCATCGAAAGAGCTACCATCTAAAGCAGCAGCGGCTAGTGAGGCGCCAGGACTTCTCCAAGAGCCCAAAATAACAGAAGTGTTTCCAATTCTCCTGCCAAACAGCTCTGCGTTCTTCCGCTCTTGCTCTTATTTTGTCATTATTAACTGTCAGTGATTCGTCCTTTGAAGTTCTCCAACCAGTGGGGGTGTGACGTTAAGAACTCATGGCCTGCAATAAGTTTTCTTGGTGTCTGCTGCATCCACGGCTGTTGTGTACATCACAGCCGCTGACTACACAGTCAGGTGACATCACCATGTCCTCCCTAGGAAAAAGGGATATGGTATCCGTGGCTGGCACCATAAGATCCAGCTACCAACCACACAGCAGAGAACCGCGAGTTACTGCCCTGCCAAGGCACCCGCAGTTCAATCACAGCTTATCTTGCCGGCAACAGCCGCCGCGGTGTCTGGGAGCATCATAGCATCGCTGTTAGCAATATTATCTCGCCGGGCCAATTGATACAAGCACGATTTCCCAACATTCCTCCGCCGGATACCTTCATAAGATGCCACCCAGCAGCTCGCCAGTCAGTCTGCGACTTCCAGTTCCAGTTCGCGAGTTCGAAATCGACGATCACAGACTGCCATTTGTCAGAGCGCAGAGCATGCCAGTCGGAACCTAGACATCAGTAGTGTAGCAGATATTGGCTTTGCACATGCACTGTTTCCCTACTGTAACAGACAGTGAGCAGACATTCCCCTTCAAGAACTGTTAAAGATATCCAGTTTCTCATCAACTCAGGACAACCATTTAGTTTCAGTCGTTCACAAACTGTTCATTTTCTATTTAGAACTCAGTTATGCTGTATTCTCTGTGTCAGTGATAACGTTCTAGTGTTCTTGGTTGCCTGGGCACATCTCTTTTTTTTTGCATGCATCACCCACGTCAAAGGATAAAAATGTGTTACTTTATTCATCTGGCAAATTTACCCAGAAACATGCTGTGGTTGTAATTCCCATGTTTCGCTGGCATTTGCTTTGGGTCACGTGAAAGTTCCTTTTGTGATGGACATGCTCCCACCGACTTGCTATTTCGTAGTGGCGTCTTTGATGGCGTTGTTCCACTCCGGTGCAGTCGTTATTCATGAACTCAAATTCACTGTGAATGGCCTAAAGCTCTGAGAGGTATGTCAAGTCTTCCGTTGACAAGCAGCTAATGAAAAATTTCTTGGAAGATTTCTTCATCTAGTAACATTATTACTACCTTCCCCACCAACTGTCGTTATGGAACTGAATCGTATACAGTGATCAGAATCAAGTCACACATTTCTGTTGCAGGAGCAGAGAATCTCTACAAAGTGCATTTTCCGTCAGTATAACAGACGAATTTGGGGCGCAACCATCCATTCTACGGATAGTCTCGTCGGAAAATATTCTGCCCGGATAGTTGTCGGCGACGAAATGTAAGTCTCCCTTCGACACATTCTTGTTTCTGTATTCCGAAACGACTAATCCTTTTCACATGTTGCAAAAAATGTGAGAGATTTTATCTCTTCATGACGGATAACGCTTCTTCTCTGCTCTGATTATTCACCTGTTGTTTTGTCTCGTGATTGAGTGAGATTTTTGTCGGTCTCCTCCTCACTCATAATTGTCAGTCGTTGCCAGAGCCGGAATATTGTTGAGGCGACACTGTGCGAGACTGGAGTCTGCCGCAGTAGCAAGCTGAATTACATCAGGCCGCGGCCTGATGTTACAACACAGACAGGGCCCAATTAGTATAAAGATGGGCATATCTGCCATAAACATTCGCCACTCAAACGTAGCAGTATATTGTCCCAGACCGTACCGACACTGAGACGTACTCCGCACCAGCAGACAGCCCGATGTTCGTCCCCCAGTCTGGTCTGCATCTGTCTGCCACCTACGCTGCTTTCTGCTCTATGAGCCGCTGCTGGAACCGATGATGCCGGTGCTTGGACTGGCACCATCCAACTGGGGCCATCTCCAGGTGACTCCAACCATTGTCTAATGTCAACATTGGGTCTCGGGACCAGCCCGCCAGAGCTATTTTCAAAGTGTTTCCATGGTTAGTGCTCAGGCAAAAGGGTTAAGTAGTGTTTGTAAAGGTGTAATAGTGTTACTAATACTAAGTATTTCTCTGTATTTGTCCTATTATTTTTTGCTAGTGTTGTAGATACAGGCCTTAGAACGAGCAAACCATGGGAACAAGTGATTACCACCACAGAGCCGGTTCAGTCTTTGCTAGAGCAAGTGTCTCAGATAAGAACAGATAACATAGACTTGGGTAGGCAATTAGATAGTTAGAAGAGCATTGTACCTCGTCCAGTTTATCAGTACATATCCTAGATACTAACACCACTACTTCAGTTTCTCCTTTTTCATGTAAAGTAGGAGAGCTTCTGTTAGCATTTGTGGACAACCTGTTGACAGCTGCAAAACTGAGTTCTTGGTAAAAGGTACAGTTCTTACGTATGGCTATGTTACATATAGTACGAGATCCGAAAACGTATGTGACGTATGATGAGGAATTGATATTTTTATTCTCGAATCAGAAACATACAAATTTACAGTAGCCATACACATCAATAAATATGTACATATATATACAGAAATTATATTTATATTACATGTGCCCAGTACTTTGCAATCTCCAAGGCGCTTGGAGTGGCTTGCAGGAGATCAGTCTTCGTGCAGGATTTAGGGCACAAAAGGCACTGGAGCATGTGGCTTCTGGTTTGTTCTTGTCGATAATCACAGGACGTATCTTCTGTTATGAAGCCCCATCTCTTCAGGTTGTCCCTGGATCGTCCAACTCCTGATCGTAATCTGTTTAAGGATTTCCACACCAGCCAGCTCTCGTTGTGTACAGGTGGTAGTTCTTCAGCTTTTGGCGTCTGCAGGTGAGGAATTAAGAAATGCCGAGACATTTGAAATTCTGAGGAAAAAGTTCTGGCTGCGTTGTAGAAGAATGAATAGGAGCAATATAGCAGTGTGATAGCCGGCCAGAGTGGCCGAGCGGTTCTAGGCGCTACAGTCTGGAACTGCGCGACCGCTACGGTCACAGGTTCGAAACCTGTCTCGGGCATGGATGTATGTAATGTCCTAAGGTTAGTTAGGTTTAAGTAGTTCTAAGTTCTAGGGGACTGATGACCTCAGATGTTAAGTCCCATAGTGCTCAGAGCCATTTGACCATTAGCAGTGTGATACAAAGACAGGGTGAGTCTGCCGAAAGTTTCTCACACAGAATTAGGAAACTTAATGTCAATATTTATAAGGTAATGGATAGTGATGACACACACACTCCTTCTGAACGTAGCAGAACAAAGGATGTTCGACACATTTTGCGGGGATTGCCTACTGCTGCGACCCGAATCCACAATACAGGGTGAAAAGTATTTAAACCGACAAACTCTGGGAGGCTGTACGGGACATCAAAACAAATATTTTTCCCTAATGTCATTTTTTCCTATAAGGATTATTTAAACCGGTGGAGGCCGTATTTCGCTCTTCAGTTCTTAGAGCCCGTATTACGCTCTTCAGTTGTAGGCAACTGCTGTCCACCAGTGTAGTAGTGCATTGTCTCTGTTTACTAATGGAGCGATACCTGGAGTGAGTACACTGATATGGTTGGTGCGCACTACGTAGCGCACCACAACGGACGAACTGCACAGCGGGTTTATCAACAACAATATCCTAATCGCCGTATTACGCATCATACAACCTTAGGTGCTGTGTCCCAACGTCTGTGTGAGACCGGGTCATTTAGCAGGTTACCTGGACAGGGACGCCGTCGCACGGTAAGTACGCTGCAATTTGAGGAAGCTGTCTTGCAGCACGTGGAGCGGGATCCTTCAATCAGCACTCGTGCAATTGCACGTCACATGGGGACGAATCAGACGAATGTAAGAACAGTCCTTCGAGAGCAATTGTTACGTCCATTTCACTTACAGCGTGTCCACAACCTGGAACCAGTTGATTATCCGCCTAGAGCACAGTTTTCGTAGTGGTACCTGCAACATTTCCATCCTCCGTGTTGTTTACCGATGAAGCAACGTTCGGGCGTGATGGAGTCTTCAACACGCACAATTCGCATGTTTGGAGTGAGGATAACCCACATGCCACAGTTACTAGCGCTCATCAAGTGCGGTTTTTCGGTAATGTGTGGGTCGGTGTTGTTGGGGACTGTTTAATTGGGCCGTATTTGCTACCTAGGTCATTAAATGGCAGACACTATTACAATTTTCTTGTCAGAGCATTGCCAGAATTGCTGGAAGACGTCGTGCTCTCTACAAGACAACGCATGTAGTTCCAACTTGATGGGGAACCGGCACATTTCAGTCGTCGTGTGCGTCGATTCCTGGACCGACGGTTACAAGAAACGTGGATTGGCAGTGGTGGTTCTGTACCATGGCCTGCTCGATCCCCAGATATGTGCCCTCTGGACTTTTTGTGTGGGGAGAGATGCGCAACCTTGTTTACGCAACCCCTGTTGCATCGGAAGAGGATCTGGTTACCCGGATAGTAGTAGCAGCAGGAACAATTCAAGATACTCCTGGGGTTATTGCCCGTGTCAGACAGAACATGATCCGATGTTGTAACCTTTGTTTACGTGTCAATGGAAGCATTTTTGAAAATCCACTGTAATTGAAATTGGGTTGTGTTACTGTGTTGTCTCTTGGTCATAAAAAAATGGAAAAGTGTTTGTTGTTTTAATTAGTTTGGCGCCAGCAAAATCGTCCTCTACCGATTTAAATACTCCTCGTAGGAAAAATTAACATTAGGGAAAATGTTTGTTTTGATGTCCCCTACAACCTCCCAGTGTTTGTCGGTTTAAATACTTTTCACCCCGTAAAAAGGCAGTTTTTTTCCGCTGACGTCAAATATTACTGATGTGGTCGATCAGGCCACATACGGCGAGACTGCCGTCAGCTGCTGAGTGGGAAATGCAGCAAGACTGGGCATTGGGGACAGGACTGCAGGAAGAATAGAGGTGAGGATAGGAATACATGGAATGGGAAACGTAACCTACCGTTAAGCAACAACGTGGCCTCCAGGGCCCCCAAGCGGTGTTCCTAGTAAATTTTCGCACGAGTCAAATGTGTGCACAGGCAGAATTTTGCACAATGGCGTAATGGGTGGAAGGGAAAATAAATTTTTATTGGATACAGCTGCGCACACGTCTCTGGCAAGCTTTGACCTCGTGGGAAAGAGGTGGTTAGGCCCACCACGATACAATGTGTGGTGGTTTGTAATGGAGTGTATGGTATCATCGATACTGAATTTTTAGGTGGGGACAAAATACTTCCGGTAATTTAGGGAAGTCTTACCTCGTATAGGCAATGGTTATTGCGCAGTGTTGGGGCTATATTTACTATATAAGCATCACGCTAAAATTGACCTTGGACAACGTATAGTAAAATTTTGTGGGACACCGTTTCGTCTTGGGAAAATTGTTGTCAGTGCTACACTGCCGCAAGATTCATTCATGGCACAATGGGGGCCAATTTAACTGCGTGAAAGATCATCAAGAATTAATATATGCTATGAAATAATGCAAGGTACGAGAAAACTGCTGTATGTGGGCACAGGAGCCAGTTTGCAAGTAATTAAGTTACGTATGCTTGAGACACTGAGAGAGAGTAAGGAATTAGATAAAGTACCGTGTTTTTTATGCAAGAGTGTTGTACACATGTGGGAGATAGATGATGACCAGGTGGTGCCTGCCAGTGTAACTGTTTTATTGGAGAAACTAAAAATACTGAAAGGAATGGAAAAATTAGCAATGGAGGAGCTACAGATGGGGTTTGAGAACCTGTTTAATCCTCATTGGGTTTCAGAGTGACCCTGGTGACACAACACAATACCCCAAATGGGAATGAGCCACTACAGGTGGTGATGGAGGAATTCATTAGCAAACAGTTACACGGTGGCATTATTTGGTGAAGTACCAGTCCTTGAGGAATACCAGTGAGACTGTTCAGAAAAAAAATAGAGATGGATGCAAAGCTTAAAATTTTAGCTGTGACTGCAGATATCTTAATAGTCCTATGATTATAGATGGTTATCCGGGACTGAATATGATGGCGACTTTGGAAAATTTGGGGCAGTGCAGATACCTATCTAATGTAGATCTGCAGTGTGACTATCGTCAATTGGAAATAGCACTGGAGTACCAGCTGAAACCGCATTTACGGTTCCTTCAATTCACTATCAATATCACTGTATGCCATTTGGGTTGAAAAATCCATTTTATCGTTTGCTAGATGGAGTTCTGCGAGGTTAAAACCAAAGCAATGTATGGTATATTTGTATGACATTATTGTCTTTGCAAAACATGTGGAGGATCATGTACTGCGATTAAAGCAGTTGTTTAAGACGCTACATGCATCCTATTTAAGACTAAGTATAGAGAAGTGTCAATTCACCCAATGAGAAGTACGGTATTTGGGCCATGTGATTAGTCATGATGGATTTCAGACGGAGCCTAGATTAGAGAAGGCCATACAGGATTTTCCTATTCCTCATATGGGGAAGGACCTATGGTTATATTTGTGCTCAGAGAACTACTATAAAAAGTTCATCCGAAAATTTGCAGAAATAGCATGAACTCATACTGTCTTCTGACACAAGTAATCATGTGCTTGGTTCATCCCAATACAATACAGATCACCACACAAGGTAGCGGGAAAGCGGGAAGGAAGATAACGAGTTCAGTGTTCCGTTGACAGCACAGTCATTTCAGAAGGAGCACAAGTTAGAATTACGAAAAGATGGGGAAGGATATTGGCCATGCAGTTTTCAAATGAACCATCCTGGCAGTTGCCTGGAGCAGTATGTCGAAATCGCTGAAAACTTAAATCTGAATGTCAAGATACGGATTAGAACCATCATTCTCCCACATGGGGATCCAGGGTGCAACCATCATGCCACCTCACTCAGTGTATAAAGTTGTGCCAGACTGGAAAATGCCGTCACCATTTGAGACAGTAAACCTTAAATTAGGGAAGAATAGGGATTTGGTGCATAATTTTCCAAGAACGCTATGGGAAGTACGGAAGCCAGTACAAGAAGCTAATACAAGGCCTTCGAACATCAGGGACATAAGGGACAGTGGAATGGAAAGCTACCTGAGTACCAAGTAGGACAGTGGGTGATGTTAATGAGTCCATACATCCCAAAAGGAAAAAGAAGAAATTTTTCATGCAAAATCAGGGTCCAAATCAAATAGCTGAAATGATCTCACTAGTAAATGTGAAACTGCCTGTACTACAGTTGGCCATATGAGGCATGTACTTCTGTTTCAGAGCTCGCCAGACTCTTTATTGTTGTTCCCAGCACTACTCCTGAATAAGGGAGTAGGAGAAAACAAGCCACACCTGCACAAGCACAACATAGAATCCTTTGTCTGTCTGATACAAAAAACCATCAACACTCCCATTCTGCCACCTAATGTCTAAGTTGGTCACCCCTAGGATTTAAGTAGACATAAGTGTGCTCGCCTCCATGGAATATGAGTTAGATTGGTCTAAGACGAAAGACAGTTGGTGTGAAAAGTGTAAATGAGTATGTAAAAAAAATGTAAATAGTATTGTGTTGTTTCTAAGTGGCCCAACAATATAGCAGCAAAACGGTTTCAATGGACTAAATCCTAATATGGGACAAGAAGTTTCACCAAGAACCCTTTGATAGGATTTCATAACACATCGCCAGGTGAGCCAGCTAGCTGCCTTTGTAATTTAGTTGCCAGAGTCATAATGTTGCTGATGTAGCATGATACAAGAACTCACACTGTTACAATGCCGGCCGGAGTGGCCGAGCGGTTAAAGGCGCTACAGTCTGGAACCGCACGACCACTACGGTCGCAGGTTCGAATCCTGCCTCGGGCATGTATGTGTGTGATGTCCTTAGGTTATTTAGGTTTAAGTAGTTCTAAGTTCTAGGGGACTTATGACCACAGCAGCTGAGTCCCATAGTGCTCAGAGCCATTTTTCTGTTACAATGGCAAGTTGAATTACTTCACACTATGGCCTGAGACAGGTCATAACAAAGGTTGACAAATCTATCATAAATTCTCGCCACCCAAACTTAGCAGTATGTTGTCCTCAACGACTACTAACACAGAGACATACTCCGCACCAGCTGACACTCTGGTGTGGTTCATCGAGCCTGGTCTACATCTCCATGCAACCCCCATTAGATGCTGGTCAATGGTCCGCTGCTATACCTAATGCTACTGAGGATTGTACTTGCACCATCCAGCTGGGGCACCTCCCAGCTACCTCCCGTCAGCTTCTAGGTGTCATCAGGGGGTCAGGTTTCAGGGCCACGCCTGACCATCCGCACATGTGCCTGGCTGTTTAACACATGCACCTATGGCTTGCCAGGTGGTTGTGACTTGCGACGTGCCTGATGTCAGCCGTGACTCAGGAAGGCTTATTGCTGCCATTCTTCACCAAGGCAGCACACAGACACCTTTGCGTCCTCACTTGCTGTCAGCAGAGAGCAATGTCTTGCACTTTGTTGAGGCAGGCTCGGCTGCCTGGGGATCAATGCACGCTGCCAGCAACCATTGTATGAAAGTCTCGACACACAAAGATTGTAACTGTTAACGCAGAATTTATGATTTCGTGACCGCTGAGAAACTGGTAGTACTTACCTATCCTACGCGAATCAATACCACCACAGACTTTGAATACAAGAACACATTCTAGAAAATGCCTCACATATTTCTTCTATCATTATATTTACAATTAAATCTTACGATCTAGGTCTCAACTGAACGGTATTCGGCAATGAGGGAAGTATTGGAAATAAACTCTGTTGAACGCTG
This sequence comes from Schistocerca americana, assembly GCF_021461395.2. Classification (NCBI taxonomy): domain Eukaryota; kingdom Metazoa; phylum Arthropoda; class Insecta; order Orthoptera; family Acrididae; genus Schistocerca; species Schistocerca americana. The sequence goes on along the minus strand of NC_060130.1, from coordinate 849,660,846 downwards.
TGGCTCTGGAAATGCCTGTACCCTCCTTGGCACTAGACATACTCTTCCCTTCGCTATCACAGTACCCCAAGTCAAATCCACACCCACCCTACAACAGCACATAGGCATTTCCTTTAGACAAACAGATATACTTTATAAACCTGATCCTCAAATGCAAATATATCACACACCCGCCCGATGAATTTTGAAAGTCATTCGGCTAAGGAACGCAGTATGTGACCGGTACTTGCAACTCCCTCATGCCGCTAGGTATTTATCCAGTATGTGTAACGTATTCTGTCTCGATACCATGTCAGATGTTCCGTTATATATCCACTGAGTTAAAGGCGATGACTCATTGAGATGGCTCACAGCCACAAGTGAATCATATCTCGAAACGAGTCACCTTTCTCGAACCTATCTGCCACAGTAAAAATCCTACATGGTCTTAGTCAGTCCCTACACATCTTGCAACTGCTCCCATTTATACAGCTTTGAACATGTTATCATACCATTTTAAGTCCGGACTGAGCAGAAGTTGGACAAAGCCATATCCACAATCTTCTGCGGCCCGTCTAGAAACAGAGTGAACTGAGTTACTGTGACAGGACCCTGTTTTGACCATTCGCCGGAAATGCGCGCATTGTGGTGCGCCTACAAACTACATACAAGTACTACAGATCCACACCCATTCAAATCTATAAGTCCAACATCCTGTCATCGTTATTCTCTAGCCTCCCCCCCTCCCCAGTAGACAAAAATTAACAACTATAGAAGCTCAAATAACTTCATCCGAAATAGAGCTCACATAGACACCATTACTCGCGCGTTGAAGCAAAGCTGCGTTGGAGGTCCAGCGCGGAGGGAGACAGAGAGAGAGAGGGAGACAGAGAGAGAGGGAGACAGAGAGAGGGAGACAGAGAGAAATACACACTTATTGATACACTACACAGGGTAGTTTAAAGATTCATCACCTCTACTCTAGGAAAATGATCGTATCCCACGTACTATACTGTAAATCGCAAGAAACGCCCACTGTGACCCTGCTTACTTGTTCGAAACACTGTTTTTTACACTGTACACTGCCAAACATTTCTTTTTTTCTGCCACGACTTCGACCTCTGTCATATTCTAAACTGGCATTAAGACTCTCTGATCCACTACCTCTCACAGAAAACTAGCTATCACACTATGTAAATCATATTCTCACCACGGATAGCATAGAACTGAATTATTTTTAAATAAAACACACTTAAAGCATAAGGAAACTAGAAGAGTTTGCAGCGTTGTGGAGAGGTTCCAAACTACCGTGCGAAAGTCTTTCATGACACCTACATTTAAGTTCATATGTCGCCGTGACGAAACAGATGATGGCTCGGCCTCCATTCCGAGTTATTTGTAATTCTGCACTCACGTACGCGATCGCTGTTTAGCTGCTAGCAACCCCCAGAAGTGGTCTCCCACCCACAAAACTTCTCCCCCCAACTCCAACAGGCTATCTCACTCAATCATTATATGGTAACCGATGCGCGGATGTGATGCAAACGACACCTTCTACGTACTGTAATATTAAGCAACAGACCTGATAGTTCGAAGAATTTTACACTAAGCTCAGCACCGGCCATTGATGTGACATCATGGCCCCTCAATTTCAAATGGCTCTGAGCACTATGCGACTTAACTTCTGAGGTCATCAGTCACCTAGAACTTAGAACTAATTAAACCTAACTAACCTAAGGACATCACACACATCCATGCCCGAGGCAGGATTCGAACCTGCGACCGTGGCGGTCGCTCGGTTCCAGACTGTAGCGCCTAGAACCGCACGGCCACTCCGGCCGGCCCTCAACTTCAGTATCACAGTTAAACAGCCCCTTTTACATCACTTTGCGAGTATGATTGCGAATGTGGGCAGATTACTGTGCAGTATGTCCATTAATTGTTAATTCTCGAACACAGACGTGATCAAAGTACATCAGACAATACTCTACATATTTGTAACACTTCGAGCATAGTGTTTAATTTACGATCTATCTCTCAGCGTATGGGAGTCACAGAGCATTCTCTCCATCTTTGGGTAAAAGACCAACCACACACGCTCATTGACATACACACCCTGCAGCACCGTTAGAGAATTAATCTCCAAGCGATCAGAAGAAGAGCGCTACACTTCACGTCTCGTGAACGAATATAGCTCTCAAAGTGCCAACCCATCCAAGTGCGCGAGATTTCTCGAGATGTTACCATGTCGAGGAGCTTAGCACTCCTTATCCATGTATAGTATCACATTTTAAAGTGCCGTAATGTAATAGCATTCAGTTAACAATAATGAGAAAAGACTTATGGTTTTACGCGATGGAGTTAGAGACGAATTGAGTTCGATACATTTTTACCTAAATCAATGAAGGTATCAAGTCTAAATTATTGTTCTAGAGTCTAGGATCTGTACTTGGAAGGTACTGGTAAGATGGAGAACATAAACACACACGACTAAGACTGCGACGATCTGCACTTGAAAACTGGCTATAATGTTAGATCGAAAACCTCTCTCCCCTATCAGATATACATCCTTCTTCACAGTTTCTCTACGCTGAACTATCTTATCGAATGGTAAAACATTTCCTGTGCATCATACGAGCACAATATAGCTTTGCAGAGACACATAGTGTCCACTGTTCACATCCGATCATGGTCCAGAAATTATACGGTGCCAGCATAAGGCCTACATAAAATGATAGTTACTATCGGGGGATACATACTACAATGAAACAGATAAACGCAAAGCAGCAGCGTCTGACATGTGAAAATTGATTCCGTCACTAACTCTGTAATAAACAGTGCATCAGTCGGGCAATGCCTACAGAGGGATTGCAGCGCATCACAAGCTCTTACCGCTAAGTTGTGTGTGTGTGTGTGTGTGTGTGTGTGTGTGTCTCAACACGCCTTGCATTCAACAGCAGAGACGAGCCTCGAATGTGAGACTGGTGTGAGTGCTATTTCGAATGCAACTTTCACCGGTGTTTGGTGGCGGCGGCTGGCGTGTGCGAGCTATGGCTGCCTCACTTCGCAGGGGTTGTGGCGCTCGCGGTGAAGCGTCAGTCAATCGTCACTTATGGTCCGTTAGAATCGATAAGGGGGCACATAAGGTTCTGCTATTGCGGAATGGAATTCCGAAGTGTCTTCGCCGGACCGCAGTTAGATTGAGAAAGGCCGACGCGCGCAACTCTGCTTGGAGTGCGCGTTGTGTGTGTAAATAAACGCTCGGTCATTAAGAGTGCCTACATACAACTTTGGCCTGCGTTCGGCTGAAGCTCGGGTTTGCATTCCCGCCCAATCACATCAGTGCGTGTGTGTGTAGGTGAACACGTGTTTGGATAGCAATTTCACAGGTGTCATGTATGAGGGAGGGGCCGCCACCTCATGTTTGCGGAATCTGAGCAGGGGCTGTGCGCGGTTCGACATCTGAGGTATACGTCACTTATCGCTACCACCTGTGTACTCAATGGACTGTGCTTGCGAGCGTTCATTGCATTATTTCGGTATCGGGTCGGTAGGCCTTCATATGCGCTATTTGAATAGTTTACTAGTACTTTGCGTGTCTACACATCGTTGTGCTGTATTATTTAGGAGCAGTTTGCAGGTCTGCACTGATATTATTTCCGAAAATTAGGAGTTGGTTCAAACGGCTCTAAGCACTATAGGACTTAACTTCGGAGGTCATCAGTCCCCTAGAACTTAGAACTACCTAAACCTAACTAACCTAAGGACATCACACACATCCATGCCCGAGTCTGGATTCGAACCTGCGACCGTACCAGTCACGCAGTTCCAGAATGTAGTGCCTAGAACCGCTCGGCCACCCAGGCCGGCATTTGGAGTTGTTCGGCTATTTGGACGTAAATGTTTTGCATTATTTACGAGCGGTTCGCATGTCTGTAGGCTGTGCTATGTGTTATTTTTAACTGTTTACAATTAGCAAGCGGGTGTCTCGACCGTTATAAATGAGTTATGTAGGAGTGGTTTGCAGGTCTGTATGGTGTGCGATATGTCGGTGCGTGTGTTCTGTGATACATATATTCCATCCCTAAATAAAGTACATTCGTTCCTCCATTCATTGGCCTAGTGCAGGGTGAGTCCTTTTACCTAAAACTTGTAGGAAGGGGTTGCGTCCTAGAGGCTTAGGTTAGTGGTGATGAGCTTCGTTTGCCACAATTTTCTTAGGTTGGCGGTGGAAGCGCTAGTGACTTCTCTTTACTGGCAGAATTCAAACTTGGCGCTGGTTCCTAGGAGGAAGTGGCGGTTGGGTGGGTGAGGTTAGTACAAGTGTCCTTTCTTTCCAACAATTTTCTTAGTTTGGTAGAGAAAGCGCAAGTGACTTTTCTTTACTGCCAGAATTCAAACTCGGCGCTGGTTCCTAGGAAAAGGTGGCGGTCTCGACCTTGAAAGTGGTTGAAATTAGATAATTAAACCGCTTTTCATACTTATATGAAATTGTAAATTGAATTATTTAATATGATTAAAACTGAAATGCAATTAAGTGCTTAGGCAATTGATAGTTTAGATGCGCGATGTGGGTGTTAGCATATTTACAGAAGACTATGTCCGGCGCGTGTATGGAGGCGGCGTTCGAGGGTGTGTGACATAAGTAGTTGGACGGCCACGGGGAGGCGGCGCGTGTCCGGTTATAACGCGCGCAATAGAGCATACGGTCTTGAGTCGGTTAGCGAGAGCGTTCTTTGTCGAGCACGCCGCTTGCTGTACCGAACGGCCGACCGTTGTGTGATGTGGGGGAAGATTCCACTCCCAGGCAAACAATTTTGCTGCGAAACGTGTGGGAGGGACGAATACATGTGGTGGACGGACAAACTACGGTTGTGACGTCACAATCGGCAGGTTCCAGCGTGACGATTTGAACTAAATCAGTTGGAGTCTGAACCTAGTGGCGAGCGCACTGGGTGTTGCTGCGATCTCGAGGATGTGTACTAAGTTTGTTGGAGAATATGTGATGACTGTACTGCTTGAAATAAAGACTTCAGTCCTTTTTCCTTGCAAAATCAGAGGATGTGAATCACGTTAGTACAAGTGCAGTTTATTATTTGACGCAATTTTGATAGGTTATCAGTGAAAAAAAGATAAGTGACATTCAAGGTTCGTAGGATGTGGTCTATTTCGTACGTGTGATCGATTATGGTGTTGGAATTTGAACTTGTGACAGATTTTTGCTATGGATGTGAGGCTAATGGCTTTCTTCCCGCTGAAATCGGACATCTTGAATAAATAATATATGATTATAATAATAATAATAATAATAATAAATAGAAGTACAGTTTTCGAGACATTATCTTGTTGGAATTTTAACTTGGCGCAATTTTCTAATGGAGGTAGGCCAATAATGGATGATGATGGTGGATGATGGATGATGGTGGACAGATGGATGGATGATGATGGTGGGCGGATGGGTGGATGATGATGGTGGACGGATGGATGGATGGATGGATGGATGGATGGATGGATGGGTGGATGATGGATGATGATGGTGGATGGATGGATGATGATGGTGCACGGATGGATGGATGATGGATGATGATGGTGGATGGATGGATGGATGATGGATGATGATGGTGGTGGATGGACAGACGGACGGACGGCTGGTGGATGATGATGATGATGATGATGATGATGATGATGATGGATGGTGGTGGACGGACGGACGGACGGACGGACGGGAGGGCGGGCAGACGGACGGACGGGCAGGTGGACGGACGGACGGACGGACGGACGATAATAAAGACAAGTACGGTTGTTTGCAGCCATTATCCTATTTGAATTTGGCGTAATTTTCTAGTGGAGGTAGGCCAATAATAATACTGGGTGATCAAAATGTCAGTATAAATTTGAACACTGAATAAATCACGAAATAATGTAGATAGATGCAACTTGACACACATGCTTGGAATGACATGGGGTTTTAATACAACCAAAAAAAATACAAAAGTTCAAAAAATGTCCGACAGATGGTGCTTCATCTGATCAGAATAGCAATAATTAGCATAACGAAGTAAGACAAAGCAAAGATGATGCTCAATATGTACAACATCATTCCTCAACAATAGCTGTAGTCGAGGAACAATGTTGTGAATAGCACTGCAAAACATGTCCGGAGTTATGGTGAGGCATTGGCTTCGGATGTTGTCTTTCAGCAATCCTAGAGATGTCAGTCTATCACGATACACTTGTGACTTCAGGTAACCCCAAAGCCAATAATCGCACGGACTGAGGTCTGGGGACCTGGGAGGCCAAGCATGACGAAAGTGGCGGTTGAGCACACGATCATCACCAAACGACGCGCGCAAGAGATCTTTCATCTTTCACACGTCTAGCAATACTTCCCCCCCCCCCCCTAGAAAAGCCCCATGTCATATGTGTCAATTTTTACCTCTCTATCTACATTTTTCCGTGGTTTATTTAGTTTTCAAATTTGTACTGACTTTTTGATCACCCAGTAAATAATAATAATAAAAACTATAATAATGAATGATAATGAATGATGATAAATGATAATGAATAATAATGAACAATAATAAAGACAAGTAAGGTTTTTGCAACCATTATCGTGTTGGAATTTGAATTTGGGGCCAATTTTTTCTGGAGGGTTAGTTTAGTGGACATAGCACAATTGATCTATTTTCACGCCAAAATTCAAATTTCGCACCAATTTTCTTGGGGGTTAGGTTAATGGAGGTAGCCCAGTTGGCTTTCTTCCCGCCAAAATCCGCCATCTTGAATGACGTCACAGTGGCGCTCTCTGGTGGCAGGGGTATGAACTAACACACAGTTGGACTCCGGACCTCTTAGCGAACACACGTGCATCGTATAAGCGGTGGTGGTGGTGGTGGTGACAAGTACAGTTTTGCAGGCATTATCCTGTTGGAATTTGAATTTGCTGCCTATTTTTTTTGGTGGGTTAGGTTAATGGACGTAGCCGAATTGGCCTATTTTCCCGCCATAATCCGCCATCTTGGATGACGTCATGTGCTGTTGCCAAGTCCACACGCCGCCATCTTGTATAACGTCTATGGCGCCATCTTGAATAAATTTGGCAACAATGCAGAGTGGAACAGTACACATGTTGTCTTACTACTGGCGATACTGTCGAAGAAGCCAATACAAACATTACTACAATATTCCACACGCTTGAACCACCACAATCACAATCGTCTACAATGAAAGGTTAAGCGTTTCTACGCTTTCCGTCAACGATTTCGCGTGAATTAACATTACTAACCTTCTCGTGGTCTCACAGTGATACAAATTTTCAGAAAAACACCCAATTGATATATGACAAAACAATCTGAACTCATTGTATTAAATACCGTAGAATTTCTCTCCTCCACACACTCATGCAGATGTCTGCAAATGATTCGATTTCAGCGTCACATGAAAAATTTTGAGATGAGGTCCCATATCGAATACCACAGTTTCAGAAGACAGTTATGAAAGTCCTATTGTATTCCCGAACTTTAACAAACAGTCCACTTAACACATAAAGGCTCTAGTTCAGTTCAAAAGGTTTATGATATGCCTATCGCAATATCACCAGTGATTCTGCATAAAAGTCTCCTGTCCACAGTCAAATACAGCGTTAAAACTGTTGGTCAAATATTCTTAACTAGTTGTCAGCACATGGAGTATAAATATCACAGCTATTATATGTTATGCTAAATATTTCACTTAATTGAAAGTGTTATGTCTGTGCTAATAGCAAGGGAAACGCAGGCGACATCAGTTGTCTGTTGCTATTTTTAATGTTACTGCTTTTGCGTTTCTGGTACAGCGATTTGTGAACCGGCAAACAACGCATCTGGTTATGATTTAAAGTGAGACTTTCACTTTTCCTTCCAGAAAAATTATTTCATTGAAAGGTTGTTAAGTTTACCTCTGCAAAGTTTAATCAGTGAACAAATGACGCGAGTAGTGTTTGAAATCCTAATAGAACGAAGCTCCTGAGTTTCTGTTAATGAAACCTGAAATGACACATTCATGATGTTGCTGGAATCCATACGAGATATAATTCGAGTAATTCATTTTAGCCCCAGGCTATCTTAATCAAAGCAGTTCCACGCTCATTAATATGCCAAACCACAAATACCGAATCCAATTTTTAGTTCCACGTTGCGTGGAAATTTCACCGTTTCGCTCTGATATTCGTTTCGAGGCGAAATTAGCTATTCACATGTAATACAATACAGTGACGTTGACGAAGCCAGCAACATGATCATATTGTGGACATTTCGTCCTTCCACTAATCAAATACCTCTCAGAATTCGATGAACCCATTCACAATTAAAACTCCTGCTCTCATAATCCCAGTCATTGTGAGCAGTGATTTATTTATTTATTTATTTAACCTGGCAATATTAGGGCTATCAGGCCCTCTCTTACATCTAACCAGGCATTCTACTTATTTTACATTCATACGTTTTAGTAGGCATGTTAAACTACATCTAGTACAAAAAGTGAAATAAACAATTAGGAAGGTACACCTGGAAAAATACATACATATAGAGTTTATATTCGTAGATCATAAGTACTGTTATAATTAGACATTATTGAAGAGACAAATTTTAGATAGGAGTGCTGGCAGCAGGGAGTATGAGGGAGACTCATGGTGAAGGGAGGAGAAGAATAGACATGATGAAACATAATTAAGGAAATATAAAGGAAAAGAAGATTGCCTGGCTAATAGAGATAGATGAAGGGGAAGACATCTCAGGAGCAAGATAGAAGACGCTAGCTTTGCTATTTGACAGATGAGAGGATTGGCCTGGTACATTAATTTTGTGGAGAACTTTATGAGGATGATAGTAGGAAATGCTTCAACTTCTTCTTAAAAGCAGCAGGAGATTGAATTTTGCGCAAGGTAAGGGGCAGTTTGTTCCAGAGGCGGACAGCGGCAACTGAGAAGGAGTTTGCAAAAGTTTTTGTTTTGTGAGTGGGCACAGTTAGGATACCAAATAAGAGTGACCTCGTGTTTCGATTATGATGGCATGACAGGTTTTTAATCTCTGAAGCAAGGTACTGGGGTGCTTGCGCGACGAGGAGTCTGTGAAGTAGACATAGAGTGTGGTAGGTAGTCACGCAATTTGTCCGGCCGCAACCACTTTAGCTCGGCGTATGAAGCACTAACATGATCATATCGGCGAATGTTGCAGGTGTAACGCACACAGGCATTCATGGTTAGCTCTAGCCGTCTTTTGTTTTCACTACTCGTGCCTTGTTGAATCACATCACAATAGTGGAGGTTCAGTAGAACGAGTGCTTGCACGAGCTGGCGTTTCAAGTCCTGTGGAAATACGTTCTGAAACTTTTTGAGAGCATAGAGACAAGCAGACGTCTTTCGCCACACTGCGACTGTATTCTCCGCCCAGTTGAGATGCTCATCCAAAGTTACACCCAAGTTCTTCACTGTTTTCTGATATGGTATTGGAGTACCGTCGTGTAGAATAGGAGGTAGCCATTCGCGGAAATCTGAACTTATTAATTTCTGATGGGCTATTAAGATTACTTGTGTCTTTTCTGCATTTAGTTTAAGCTCCAGGCTTTTCGCCCATGTCACTACCGAAGACAGATCATCATTCATCTGAGCGATTGCAGTGTTTACGTCTTCAGGTCTGACGCTTAGGTAGAGCTGGAGGTCGTCGGCATAGAAATGATATTTACAGGAGGACAGAACCGACGAAATATCGTTGACATATAAAGAAAACAAAAGTGGTCCTAAGACTGATCCTTGTGGCACTCCCGAGGAAACATGTTTCCAGGAAGATTTTTCATTTACGCAGACAACACATTGCTGTCTGTCTTTTAAGTAGCTTTCAAACCATCTCATTGCACTATCAGAGAAATTAAGCTGTTGCATTTTTCTGAGCAATATGTCAAAGTTAACAGTGTCAAAAGCTTTGCTGAAGTCCAGTAGCGTCAATATTGTTGCCTTTCGATTGTCGATGGCACATTTCAGGTCATCTGTTACTTTAATTAGAGCAGTGTTTGTGCTGTGATGTTTACGGAAACCGGATTGAAATTTGTCATATAGGCTGAATTCATGCAAGTGTTCAGTGATTTGGTCATGAACAATATATTCGAGTGCTTTGGAAACAGCAGGCAGTGTGCTAATTGGTCGGTAATCACTAGGCAGTTGCGGGTTTTCGATCTTAGGGATGGGTCGAATTATGCTTCTTTTCCATGCAGTGGGGTATATTCCGTTCACGAGGGAAAAATTAAATATGTCAGTTAAGACAGGTACTAAGATATCGGCAACATTCTTAATCATGGTTATACCGATACTGTCGTTGCCTATTGCATCAGAAGAGATTCTCATTATTGCTTTTCTTGCCGTATTTGTTGTTGCATGTTTTAGATGGAAGCTATCGTTGTTAGTTATCCTGTTTGGGGATTCTTGTGGACGGTAATTATCAGCCGTGCTGGTATTCAGAGGTGCAGAGAAGAATTCATTTAATTCGTTAGCTGACACATGAAAAGTAGTTTCCGATTTTGCCTTTCCGACCCCCAAGCTACGGAGATTCTTCCATAGAGTCGTGGGCGTCAGATCGCTGCATACAAGGGAGCGAGCGCGCCTGATTTTAGCATTGCGAATGCATTGTTTCACTCTGTTCCGTAGCTTTCTGTATTCTTCGAAACGCTCGGGTTTCGGATCTGCCTTGAAACGCCTGTGGGCAGCATCCCTATTAGTCATCATTTGACGTAATTCAGCTGTCAGCCATGGAGCAGGAGACTTTCTTACACGGATTGTGCGCACAGGTGCATGTTTGTCATAGAGGGCAGTGAGTTTATCACCAAGTTCATTAATTTTGCCGTCGATTGTAGGTTCTCTGATTATTTGATGCCATGAGATTTCTGAGCAATCGGCTGTTAGAGCGTCAAGGTCAATACGTTTCATGTTCCTACAAGTTATGTAACGCGATTTGATCCTTGGGGGCTGCACAGAGTAGGCCAGGAATATTACATCACGTGCTGAGAGGCCAGGGGCCGATGTTTGACCAACATCTCTTACTTTGTCAGTCTGTTTCGTTGCGATTACGTCTATAAGTATTGCAGCGTCCGTTTTTAGCCTTCAGGTACAGCTGGCAGTACAGAAATAAAATATTAACGCTCTCACCGTTCCGTTGGTCAGCTATCGTACTTATGTATTTGTACAAAGAGTTTACTGTTCTCTATTGGCGCAGGTCCCGTTGTAATACAAATTTTACCATTTACGTCATAAAACAGAGCTGGCAACTTTTATATAAAAAACTTCACATTCTATTAAAATTAAATATGAAAGGTACACAGTACATTAGCTTGCCGAAACAAAGCTTCCATGATCATTCAAAACACGCCATACACTATTTTTAAAGCCACATTTTTGTTACTACAGCAAGCAGTGTCTCAGTTGGGTAATAATGAGTACAGCCAGCTAGGAGTTTTAAGTAAGATCAACATGCAAAATATGTGCATACTTATACAGTAAAAATGGGCGGAATATGTAGTAACATATGATATTTTATCAAATATTTAACATAAAACAATAATTTCAAATTAAATCTATTACTGAATTATACTATATTATTTTAATATGCCCTTAAATGTACTATAGACAAGAAACCACATTAAGAAGCTACACTTTACATTAATTAATGTTTTTATTTTAAAAGACTGTACTGTGCAAATAAAAGAAAATTATTTTTGCCCACATTTGTTAACCAAAACGTACATCTTAACTAAATTTCTAAGGTGCCCAGTAAATATGATACGAGACTTCTGGCGCAATTCTGAAACTGTCTACATAAGAGTTAGAAGGGTTGACCTATAATTCCTTCCTCCCATCCCCCTCCCCCTCCCTTGATTTATTGTCAGCCTTCCCTCCTATCCCCTTGTGAATCACAAAGAAAACAATAGAGTCCAAGATAATTTATTACCCTGCTGTAACTGGTCCTTATTCTCCTGGCTGACAGCTGAATTGTTTAAAGAGAAACAGTAGAGTCCTGCTTAATTTACTACCATGCTGTATCCCAGTCCTTACCCCCTGGCAGGCAGCTTAATTATGATCCCACGAGTTCTTGTGTGTGTCAAAATCCAGACCGGCAGGATCAATACAAAGGCCAAGATCAACCCTCCAGGCCAATTGCATTACATGTAAAATTATGGGAAATTCAAAGTGGGTGATGGGCTTTTGTGGTATTCATTGTCGATACTGTCACAGGTGGCACGGTTGCCAGTTTTTTTCCAAGATGAAAGTCCAGGATGGCAGCCATTATGATATCACAATCCAAGATGGTCGAACTAGCTCACTTGCCCTTGACAGTTGTAAAGGATTTCACTGCTTCTTACTCTCCCCAAGTTCAAGGTTAAGGACATACAGGCCTTGTCACACACTTGCACCTGCCACAATGATTTATTTTTATTACGTGATACAACAGGGAATCTCCAGCACACCTGTGGAGCATCCAGGATGATTCATTATTATAACAGACATATTTTGAACAAGAATGAAAAGGATGGTGGGTCCAACCTAATTTTATGTGTGAGAGAGTTATTTTTAACAATTACACTCTTGCTATGTGACAATTACACTGTGGAGGAGCTGGATTCATTTTTTAAACAAAGTAAAATCTTGCTATGTAACAGTTGTGCTCTGGAGGTGATGGGTTCATTTCTAAACAAAGTATACACTTGTTACGACACAATTACACTGTGGACATTCATCTTTTATAAAAGGTAAATTCTTGCTATTTAACAATTACACTGTGAAGGTGCATGGTTTACTTTTATAAACTAATTGCATTGGCAGTCCCTCGTTCTATGTTTAACAATTACCACCAGCTCCAGAGGACGTTTTCCGTGTTTTCACCGTGTACTGTCGCGAATGGTGTTATTACAAACAATTGCAGCCGCTTTACATCGCTGTACCACACAGTGAACCCTAATGGCTGAGCGCCAGCTGCCTACAGCCTAATCTCAGTACAGATCACCAGGGGCACGTTCACCATACCGTTGACAGTGCACCCAGTGGCATGTGCCATGTGGTGCACACTAAGGCTTCATATGATGCACATGCTTCCACTCAGGTGCATGAACTGAAGACCATGCTGCACAGCTATGGCTGTGTGAGTTCATGTTTCTCATTCGTTTAGTGGTTTATAAAATCAGTTGCAGTAACACTATGATTTAAAACTGCATTAAGAGTTTATTTTCAGAATTTAAATACCAGAAACAAATTTAAAGAACTGAGTAATGTACCGCCGCCTATACCACCACAACCAGAAGCTTCTGGCTTCGACCACACACATGTGTAATTCTCCTAAAATTCATTACTTTTCAACACACACAATGTGCGCTACTTATTACACGACCATGAGTTGCATTATTGTCACTTAAAACAATTCCACTACTTTATTTTAGCACAACCTACTCGGTAGCGGTTGTCTAAAATTTATATAAAAACTGTAATTTACATTTTATTGAAGATATGACACTGGCTATAGAAGTTACCGTACAAGCTTAGGTATTAGCTCACGACACCACGAATCTATCCCTGACAACCAAGTACCAAACGGGGTCAAATGTGTAACACAGATGTAATCCAGTCCATTAAGTGATATCCTCTCATTGACGGTGGATAGTGCGGTAACTTCAACTGTTCAGTAATAATTGTACATTTCTAAGCAGCATCTGTACATTCTGACGAAATATCGTGACTGTCCTCTACAATTGTCATGTGGAAGGGTTAACCAATGACTGTCTCCTCTTACCAGAACATTTCCAGGGTGTTGCAGATCTACTAAACAGACTCCTATTCTATGCTGGACATGTCTCTTTTACAGTATTACTGAATGGTATGAAACCCTTACCAGATCGGATAGGTTCTTCCTTATGAGAAGGCATGCAAAACTCACCTCCTCGACCTTACCTAACCTTTGATTGGCTCCCTCCATTGATTATAACAGATCATGTCAGGGGCATTGTGCTGCCACCTCCTGCCAGGTACTCCATATCAGCGATCTCAGTAGTCATTAGACATCGTGAGAGAGCAGAATGGGGCGCTCCACGGAACTCACGGACTTAGAATGTGGTCAGGTGATTGGGTGTCACTTGTCATACGTCTGTATGCGAGATTTCCACACTCCTAAACATCCCTAGTCCACTGTTTCCGATGTGATAGTGAAGTGGAAACGTGAAGGGACACATACAGCACAAAAGTGTACAGGCTGAGCTCGTCTGTTGACTGATAGAGGGTCGTAATTTGTAGTAGGCAGACATCTATCCATACCATCACACAGGAATTCCAAACTGCATCAGGATCCACTGCAAGTACTATGACAGTAAGGCGGGAGGTGAGAAAACGTGGATTTCATGGTCGAGCGGCTGCTCGTAAGCCACACATCACGCTGGTAAATGCCAAACGACGTCTGGCTTGGTGTAAGAAGCGTAAACACTGGACGACTGAACAGTGAAAAAACATTGTGTGGAGTGACGAATCAAGGTATACAATGTGGCGATCCGATGACAGGGTGTGGGTACGGCGAATGCCTGGTGAACGTCATCTGCCAGTGTGTGTAGTGCCAACAGTAAAATTCGGAGGTGGTGGTGGTCGTGTTTTACATGGAGGGGACTTGCACTCCTTGTTATTTTGCGTGGCACTATCACAACACAGGCCTACATTGATGTTTTAACCACATTCTTGCTTCCCACTGTTGAAGAGCAATTCGGGGATGGCGATTGCGTCTTTCAACACGATCGAGCTCCTGTTCATAATGCATGGCCTGTCGTGGAGTGCTTACACGACAATAACATCCCTGTAATGGGCTGACCTGCACAGAGTCCTGACCTGAATCCTATAGCACACCTTTGGGACGTTTTGGAACGCCGACTTCGTGTCAGGCCCCACCGACCGACATCGATACCTCTCAGTGCAGCACTTCGTGAAGAATGGGCTGCCATTCCCCAAGAAACCTTCCAGCACCAGATTGAGCGTATGCCAGCGAAAGTGGAAGCTTTCATCAAGGCTAAGGATGGGCCAACACAATATTGAATTCCAGCATTACCGATGGAGGGCGCCATGAACTTGCAAGCCATTTTCAGCCAGGTGTCCGGATATCACATAGTGTATATAAAGGCTGCAATGTCAAAGACTGTATCGAAAGACCTGAAGAGGATCAATGAGTTGTGCAGTTGACCCTAGAACGTAAATAAACGCAACATATTGTGCATAAAACTAGATAAAGAGATCCATTACAGTTAGATGATGCGAGTGGAAGTAGTATCACACATAAATCTTCAGCAATACGTGGTTTGTGGCAGTGACTTGCTCAGTTTCCATCAGGGTACGGGCAAAGAAAGACGATCAGATACAGTTACTGTGTGTTCCTTATACCCTTCATCTTTTCAGCTTCCCTTCATTCTGAAGCTTCTATATGGAAACATTTTCTTGAATCCCTCCTACATAGGGGGAAATGTTTTACTGAAACATGAGGCGATTTGCTACAGTTTTGTTGTAACATGGTGAGGTATGGGGGGATTTGCTGCAATTTTGTGTGATGCTTATTTGTAACTTAGAATACTGTTTCTGATCAGGCAGCTGACATTATGGGGAAGTTTGTTACAAATTGGCTGTAAAATATCCATGGGTCGTATAGTCTCCAATGTATGATAGCATTAACAGCAGAAGACGACAAACGTTTTGTATTGCAAGATAATTTTTTTGCCGTAGCATGGGAGGCACTGTATCTACAGATGACTTCAATATCGGTCTTAGCAGGGAGTCTTTAACAATAATACAGACAGTTTAGATATGAGAATAACATTATTTACTGTGATACAAAGATCGGACTATTGTCATTGCCAAGCGCACTTTAAGCTGTAAGACAGCTCAGCAGCAGTGTCGTATGTCTTTTTAAATGTTACAGAAGAAATCTTTATGGATTTTGATAAATACTACTGACAACTGTTTGTTTCTTTAGCGTGTCGTACAAAACTTATAGACAAGTGCTGCTTGACCTGAAAGTAATATCCTTAGTGCCAATATGAGAGCTATTCGTGTGTTTTTTTTGTTTTTTTCTGCTGCTGTAGAACAATTACGTTACGACACTAGTGCAACATGGGAACAATATTGATTTTTTCGTTCAAATCAGAGATCTGCAATTAGAGGTATGTATTAAGATAAGCAAGCTGTTTGGTATTTGTACACATATTGTTTTTGTTTCATGGTTTTCTGTAACCAAGAACACTATTTCGAGCCAACAGTTGACATTGTATGGTGCAGTATGATACAATTTCGCTGTAAAATGTCGATGTATGGGGTGAAGTAGTAGTCTCCAATGTGGGATAGGAGTACCAGCAGGAGGCATACAGCCCAATGAGAAAGTATAACAGCCTTGCTCAGTGAACTTTAAGTGGGATTATATGGAAAAAGTACAGCGTAGTTCTCGCGAATCCACGTTAGTTAAATTTCTAGGGCAATTTCTGAGTACACATTGGGTGCTGACTTGGTCCTGTAGTTCTCACTGTGTCTGCTACCTTTATGGTGATGTTCATAAGCTGTAATACAGGACCTAATAGATTTACAACTAGAGCAAATCGTCAAATTGCTACAAATCTACTAGACGCATAAAGAGCTTCTGTATTTAGCGTTAATAACGTATTCGGCTCACATGTCGTAGGTAAATTTTGATCGTAATTTCTCAATACATATTATGTGCAGACTAGGTCCCATAACTGTCACTGATTCTGCTTTCATTTCAGTACTGTAAATAAGCTGTAATATATGACATAACGGACACTAAATGAAGGCAAATCGTCAATAAATAGGATAAGATTGCCACAAATCCACTATAGACATAGCGATATATTGTTTTTAGTGATATGGCAGCATACGTGGCTGACATACAGGCTATAACGGTTTTTTTAACTGTGTGGAAGTAGAGGACAGCACCCAGGAGCCTTCTAAATTTTCGAGGTATAAATGAAATGGACATCTTGAACCTTTAGAGTTTATCGATAGCCGCGACTGATCTACATTGTACCGCAATAATGTATGAGAAAGTAAAATGGGAATCACGTTTGTTAGGTAGAGATCCTGTCAGAACAGTGGTGACAGTCTGGGTGAGAGGTGTTCTGAGAATCAGTAAATATAAATCTGTACTTAAAGTGGATAAAGTCAACAGTCACCTATGATGCAGTAACTAACATTGTAACACACTCCATCTCCACCACAATCCATACGCTGGAGTGCATATAGGGGCTTGCTTTGACAGCTAGCATTGTGTTGATGGAGGTTTTTCTGGGTACAGCTGAACCACACAGTTTGTATGTGGGTGGGAGGCTGCCGTTTGTTAGTGCCCCCACATGTACAGGATAATACGGCACATTACGACAATAATGCAGCATGGAACGCAAATGGTGCTCAGCTTGTCTAACACGCTAGCTGGATTACGTGAACGCACCAAGTTGCCACATTCTTGCAGTGAGCACTACCGGATTGCCACATTCTTGCAGTGAGTACATGCAGTTTCTGATCGTTTACCTCAGGGAATTACTTTATCTCTGTCGTAGTTCAATGTGTTAATAAGTCTGCTCTAAAGTGCTTAGCATCCATCAACTGAAAAACGCTTTGGTCTGTGGTTATTATTGGAGAAATTCGGAAACTGTGATACTGACTTTGGTTGTATAAATTACATTGTGTTCCTACGAGTGAACGACAACGTTGCAGCAAGAGGAATACAGGTATAAAAATAGACTGGAAAGCGCCTAAAAATCCTGTGACCTTGCCATATGAACTGGAAGTGGCTGAGTTTAAAATGGGTGTTCTGATGAACCAATTGCCTGGAATATTGTAGCAGCTGCAAGTATGTGACTGTTACCTTATGCGTCTGGATATGAAACAAGATTTTGCTGGTACTGCTTAACAAATTGGGGACGTATGACTACTAACATCAAACTATGATCCTGTGTGCAAGGAGACTGTCAAGGATGTAGCAATTTATGCACCCTAGTCTGTTGGATTCAGTGGAAGACTCTTTAACACCCACAAAATAATATTAGTGATTCTGATATGAAATTCACTAATGTAGACACTGAATTAGTTGATTTCAACTCAAAATTCGGTGATTACGACACAAAATTCGCTGATTACGACAAAACATTTACTGATTTCGATCCATAGTTCACATGGCTTAAAATCTATGGTGTAACTGCGTTTAACGACTGTTCGTTTACTTAAGTGGTAAACTCATACGTAAACTATATGGAAATGAACAACACAGACAACAACTCTGTTTGACTCTGCAGAAAAACAGATCCAATGGTATGGGAGAGGGGTTGTTTGGACTCCATCCTTTTCTCACCTCATTTCAGTCCGAGCACTTCTATTTAAGACATTCTCATGGTTCCATATAACATTTTGTACAAGAATATTTGTATCCTTATTCGTTATCCTACCAGGTAAGGGTCAGTTTATTCTGTATTCAACAGGGCTTCAGATTCACAATCAAATTCAGTCCGGGTATCTACAAAGTATTTACAGGAATACTTCCTCTTCCAAATGTCTAGCCATGAAAACTTCCATCAACACAATGCTAGCTCTCAAAGCGAGACCTTATACACACTCAAATGCATGGATTATGGTGGAGGTGGAGTGCGTTACAATGTTAGTATGTCATTTGCGAATAAAGCTTTATGGTTACGGATTCTTATAAAGTCTCACACCGTGACTATCACCATTGCTCTAACAAGATCTCCACCTAACACTGGTGATATCTGTGGTGTCACCGCCAGACACAACACTTGCTAGGTGGTAGCCTTTAAATCGGCCGCGGTCCGTTGGTATATGTCGGACCCGCGTGTCGCCACTGTCAGTGATTGCAGACCGAGCGCCGCCACACGGCAGGTCTAGAGAGACTTCCTAGCACTCGCCCCAGTTGTACAGCCGACTTTGCTAGCGATGGTTCACTGACAAGTTACGCTCTTATTTGCCGAGACGATAGTTAGCATAGCCTTCAGCTACGTCATTTGCTACGACTTAGCAAGGCGCCATTATCAATTGCTATTTATCTTCTGATGCATGTACCGTGAGACCGATGTTCACCAATTATGGATTAAAGTTAAGTATTCCAACAGATAAATACTATTTTTGCTAGTCTCATATCCCTGACATGTTCCAGACCTCACGCCAGCCTGCGTGAGCTTAAACGCGTGCCTTTCGGCTTCACCTCCTAGTGGCTTGGCTGTCTTGCCAAGTCACAACAATATCCATTTTACTTTTTCGTATATTGACACCACAGAATACAAATCAGTTGCAGCTATCGTGACTTCTTACATACTCTAGAGATTCAAGATGGCTACATTTCAGGTCATATGAACATGTCACTTTCAAACATACCTCCTAAATTTAGAAGGCTCCTGGGTGCTGTCCCCTAGTTCTACATAGTTCAAAAAACTGTTACATACTGTATGTGAGCCATGTATGCTGACAATAACTAAAAACAGTATTAAAATTATAAACAGCCGACCAGTTGCAATGGATAAAGAATTCTTTACCTAGGTTTCGACAAATGTAAATTTGTCTTCTTCAGAAGGTGGCCTAAGGACAATGAACATCATAGCTTACATTAGAAAAGTATGAAACTTTTTGATGTATAACTACATTAATTGTACCAAGGCTCCCATACTGTTATAACGGGAGTGTTAAACGCCTTCCTTCTTTTTATTGTCACTTTATCTAAGGACGTTATTAATACTGATAATTTACACGTTGCTTTTGTACGCCAATTGGCACATGGTTCGCGCCATGAGCGCCACCTGCCCTGGTCGCAGAGTAACTACGCTGGCCGATTACACTCACAAGGGAATATCCCCATCCCACCCCCTTCAGATTTAGTTATAAGTTGGCACAGTGGATAGGCCTTGAAAAGCTGAACACAGATCAATCGAGAAAACAGGAAGAAGTTGTGTGGAACTATGAAAAAATAAGTAAAATATACAAACTGGGTCGTCCATGCGCAAGATAGGCAACGTTAAGGACAACACAAAGCGAGGAGCGCCGTGGTCCCGTGGTTAGTGTGAACAGCTGCGGTAAGAGAGGTCCTTGGTTCAAATCTGCCCTCGACTGAAAATTTTAACTTTTTATTTTCAGTTTATGTGAAAAACTCTTATGTTTTCATCACTTTTTTTGGAGTGATTATTACATCCACAAGAAAACCTAAATCGGGCAAGGTAGAAGAATCTTTCCACCCATTCGCCAAGTGTACTAGTTAGGTGGGTCGACAACATATTCCTGTCATGTGACGCACATGCTGTCACCAGTGTCGTATACAAAATATCAGGCGTGTTTTCCTGTGGAGGAATCGGTTGACCTATGACCTTGTGATCAAATGTTTTCGGTTCCCATTGGAGAGGCACGTCCTTTCGTCAACTTATCACACGGTTTTGCAGTGCGGTCGCAAAACACAGACACTAAACTTATTACAGTGAACAGAGAAGTCAATGAACGAACGGACAGATCATAACTTTGCGAAAATAAAGAAAGCAAAATTTTCAGTCGAGGGCAGATTTGAACAAAGGACCTCCCGTTCTGCAACTGTTCACGCTAACCACGGGACCACGGCACTCCTCGCCTGACATTGCCCTTAATGTTGCCTATCTTACGCATGGACGACCCAGTTTGTATATTTTGCTTATTTTTTCATAGTTCCACACAACTTCTTCCTGTTTTCTCGATTGATCTGTGTTCAGTTTTTCAAGGTCTATCCACTGTGCCAACTTATAACTAAATCTGAGGGGGGTGCGATGGGGATGTTCCCTTGTCAGTCGGTTGTGAGCTCTGCAAGATCCATGTACTAATTTATGTTTACGTGACAAACCCTAATCCTAGGGCTATATTTTAATTTTGACAAATGGATCTATGCCGACATTTGTAAAAACGGCGATGGTACATTAGTCCTAACTAATGTAAAGTTGTAAGTTCTAGTCGTCGTTCTCATATTTCTGTTATGCAAGAGCTCTCTAATTTGTGTTAAAATCTATTCTTGACTTAAGTTTCATACTTTTCTAATGTAATCTATGATGTTCATTGTCCTTAGGCCACCTTCTGAAGCAGACAAATTTACATTTGTCGAAACCTAGGTAAAGAATTCTTTATCCATCGCAACTGGTCGGCTGTTTATAATTTTATTACGTGGAACCGTTGCTGTTGTGCAGCTATATTTAAAATACTAAAAACACTATGTCTCTATGCCTATAGGTGATTTGTGGCAGTCGCCTCTTATTTATTGACGGTCTGCCTTCATTCAGTATTGTTAGGTTCTATATTACAGATTATTAACAATACCACAATACTAGCAGAAGCATGACTGCTACAGGAGCAAGTCTGCACCTAATATGTATTGAGAAATTATGATCGATGTTTACCATATGTGAGGTAAATATGCTGCCACAACACTAAATACACTAGTTCTTTATGGCTCTAGTAGACTTGTTCTTGTAACTGCGACCAGGACAGTCGCGGGGTAGCATGACGGAAGGCACGGCGGGACCCGCGGAGAGGCCCGCGAACAACAACACAACGGAAAACGACGGACACGACCAACGTAGGACAGAACGAATACAACAAGACCGAACAACAGAGTCACAAGGAAACAAACTCGTACACGAACCAGGAAGAAAGCAGTCTAGCGCAAGCGAGGTGTAAACCGACGTAAGCGAGATTAGACTGACTCGCTGAGCTCGTTTCTTTTTCCTTTATTGTATTTCTATTCCCCCCGAAGGGGGCGGGCTGGCAGCAGCTTATTACGCTGCTCTGCAGCCTACAGACTTTTTAAAACGTTAGAAAGAAGATAATAAACAATAAAAGCAGGCGATAAAACGGTGACAAATTGTAAAACGGCGGAAAATTGTGGAAAGTTAAAACAAAAAGCAAAGGGTTGGCAAAGCTAATAAAATACACAGGAAGCAGACAGGGAACATGGTAGACAGACAATTAAAAAAACATGGCGACAGACTGGTTTCTGTTCGCAAGAGGTATAAAAATCACACCCAGCGACAGTATGATGGCCGTTCGCAACACTTTGGAGAAGACACACAACACTGAACACTCACTGTAAACACTGTACTAAAATGCCAGCACAAAGATAACACACCATAGCCCAGGGCAGATTGCGGGGGGGGGGGGGGGGGACCTGGGCAGATGGGGGAGGGGGAAACAAGGAGGGAGGAGAGGAAAAACGACAGAGGGGGAACCAAAGGAGGGAGAGGACTCATAAGGGGGGAGAAGGGGCAGGGGAGACGTGAGAGGGAATGGGAAAAGGCAGAGGAGGGAAATGCAAAAGGACTCGGGGGAGAGAAGGGGGCAGAGAGACGATAGGTGGGGAAAAAAGAGGATGGAAGAGGGGGAGAGGAAGCCCAGGAAAAGGACAGAGGAAAGGAGGTGGGGTGAGGATCAGAGTTGATAGGAGGTATAAATGGAGGGACAGAGGGCATCATCCGGGAGGGGGAGTTGGTGGAAGCCACCATGGGAAAGGAGATGAAGGGTGTAGAGATGGAGGGTAGGGAAGACACAACAGTGAAGACGTGGCAGGGGGCAGGCATGGGAGGGGAGAGGAGCAACTAGCGGGTGAGGGGGATCAAGGCGGTGGGAGGTGTAGAGTATGCGGATATGTTCGAGGAACTGGAGCAGATAGTGGAAAGGAATGAGGTCACAGAGGATCCGCGCGGGGGACGGGAGGCGCATACGTAAGGTGAGGCGGAGTGCTTGACGCTCAAGGATCTGGAGAGACTTACAGAATTTGGGGGGGGGGGGGATATCCAGGTGGGAATGGCATAACAGAGGATGGGGCGGATTAAGGATTTGTAGGTGTGGAGGATTGTAGAGGGCCAGAGAGGAGGTTCAGGAGTCGGAGGTGGTTGTGGGCTTTGGACTGGATGGAACGGAGATGAGGGATCCAGGTGAGGTGACGGTCAATGGTGAGGCCAAGGTAGGTGAGGGTGGGGGTAAGGCGGTCAGGACGGGCGCAGACGGTAAGGGTGAAATCCAGGAGCCGGAAGGAGCGAGTCGTACGACCTACGATGATTGCCTGGGTCTTGGAAGGATTGATTTTCAGGAGCCACTGGTTACACCATGCAGCAGAAAGGTCAAGGTGATTCTGGAGAAGGCGTTGGGACCGTTGGAGGGTCGGAGCGAGGGCGAGGAATGTGGTGCCATCGGCATATTGTAAAAGGTGTACTGCAGGGGGGGTCTCGCTGAGCGAGTGGCCGGCGCTTAAGTACGCTCTCGGGGGCGCCGCTATTGGCCGCTGGGACCACGTGTTCCACTGTGGCGCCCCCACACTAAAAGCGGGCCAGGAGGCGCGCGCCGACACAGCTTAAGGCGCGATGGTGCAGAGACCTCTATGGGTCTTCGACGTCCATGACGTCTGGCGCGGATTCAAATTCCGCGGCGCGCGGTACCAGACTTGTGGCAATTGTCTCCTATTTATTGATGCTCTCCTTGTTGGAAGCCTGTTAGGCCCTGTATTACAGCTTATTAACATCACCATAAAGGTAGAAGACACCTTGACAGCTACATAAGCAAGTCTGCACCTAACATGTAGTCAAATATTAAGATAGAAATTTACCTAACGTGAATTCTCGAGAACTGCACTGTATGTTTTTCCATAGAATCCTATTTAAGATTCACTAAGAGAGTCTGCTAGACTTTCTCACGGGGCTGTACGCCTGCTGCTGGTAATCCTATTGCACATTGGAGATGACATGACACATCATCTAGTACGTTGAAATTTAACAACGAAATTGTATCAGAGTTCGCCATACAATTTCAACTGTTGGATCGCAAAGAATATTTTTGCGTACAGAAAACCATTAAACAGAAACAGTATGCAAACAAATCTGAACAGGTTGCTTATCTTAATACACAACTATAATGGCAGATCTCTGATTGTGAACGAAAATATCGATATGATACACAAAATAAATTCGTGTGCAGTATTTATCAAAAGATTTCGAGGACCAAACTCATGTTACACAACTTTCGTAACTTAATTGATCTACAGCAGTAAAAAACGCACGCGGTTCTCACATTGGCACTAAGGATATAATTTACAGGTTAAGCAGCACTTTTCGATGAGGTTTCTATGCGGTAGTAATTCTCAAAACATATAAAGATTTCTTCTATAACATTTAAAAACACGAATGACACTATTGCTGAGCTGTATTACAGCTTAAATTGCACTTGGCAATGAGAGTAGTCTGATCTTTGTATCATATTAAATCATTTATTCTCATGCCTTGTCTGTATTATTGTCAAAAACTCGCTTCTAAAACCGATATTGAAGTCATCTAAACATTATAGTGTTTCTCATGCTACGGCAAAAAAATTACCTTGCAATGCATAACCCCTTTGTCATCTTCTGCTGATAACGCTATCACAGTGAACACTACATGACACGTCAAATTTTACGCCAAATTGTCCCATAAAGTATCAGCTACTGTATCACAAACAGCATTCAGTTACGAACAGACATTAAGCAAAATTGTAACAAATCGCTCCACACGTCACCGTGTTACAACAAAACCGTAGCTAATCGCTGCATTCTACAGTAAAACATATCATCCTATGTAGGAGGGAGTCAACAAAATATTTCCATACAAGACTTTCAGAATGATGGGAAGCTGAAATGACATACAGATGATCGGTATAAGCAGCACACAATAATAGTAATTGATCGTCGTTTTCGTCTGTAGCCTGATACAAACTATGCAAGTCACTGCCGAAAAACCACGTATTGCTGACGAAGTTTTACACGGTTGATACTGTTTCCACTAGGATAATCTAACAGTAATGGATCTCTCTTCCAATTTTTTATTTACGTTCCAGGGTCAACTACACCAGTCATCGATCCTCTGCAGGCCTTCCTGTATTTCGTCAGTCTTTGACATTGCAGACTTCGTATAGACGATGGCATTGTCCGGGGAAAGCTTTACGGGCTTCCAACGTCATCTATTGAAAATGGTACAGACAGTGGATTAGGTAACGATGGCGATATAAATTGGTCTTGACCTTCTCTAAAGAACCAATCAGCCCAGTGAGAAAAGGACTCCATACCACGCATCAGTACCCTACAACAGAAGTGACAAGTGTAGTGCAAGCAGTCTCTTTAGTAGATCCGCTACATCTCCTAAGTGATCTGGTAATAAATATCTTTGGTTCACCCTTTCACATGATGTAAACGGTGTTGTAGAGGATAATCACGATATTTCACCAGATCTGTGTATGCCAAAATGCTATTTAGAATTGTATGATTATTACTAACTTAAACAATGAAAGTTACTGCACAATCAACAGTTGACGAGAGTATACACTCTTAACAGGATGGATAACATCTGCTTTCCGCATCTGACCCTATTTGGTAATCTGCTGTTGCGGATAGGTTATTGGTGTAAGGTGTTAATATATAAACTTGTGTGGTAACTGCTATATACCATACCGTGTTTTAAATAAAGTGTAAGTTATGTGTTATCATATGCACTTTAGCCTACCACTGTCAAGCGTGCTGAACTAAATTAAAGTGATGGTGTTTTAAGTACAACTCTGCAGCACATGATTGTTTACTGACATGTTTCTATGTAATATCTAAATTTTTTATATATTACACATTAGTTGTGTTGAAAGAGGATGAGGATATGGTGGTGGAGGAGGTGGAGCATTACTCGCTTCTTGAAACTTATCTCTAGATTTCAATAACCTAAAATTGCGCTTGATGCAATGTTATCTATGTTACTGTAACTGACTTTATAAACCACTAAACAAATGAGAAACATGAACTTGCCTTACTGAAGCTGCGTAGCTTGGGTCTTCCGCTCGTGCATCTGTGTGGAAACAAGTGAACTGTGTTGGCACTGCCCCTGTTATGCCATGCGCACAAGGCAGGGTGTTCTGAAGCCATACCTGGAAGGCTACTCTGTTGCTTTGCTGGTGGCTGCAGAAACTCAGGAGTCACGACACTTGTGCAGCACTGTGGCTGCAGTTGTTTACAATAACACCATTCCTGGTGGTACATTGTTACTGCATAACAAATGCTCTCTGTAGGCAGCGGTAACTGTCACACACACAACCAGTGGGTACCAGTGTAATTTGTTTAAAAATGAACACTGAAACTCGATTGTGTAATGTTATATAGCGAGAGTGTAATTTATTTAAAAAATTAACGCAGCACTTCCACAGTGCAGCTGTTGCACGGCAAGAGTGTAATTGTAAAAAACAAGTCTCTCACACGTACAAATTGGCTAGAACCGCCATCTTGTTTATCTATGTTCAAGAAAACACTCTGTAATAATAAACCTTTCTGAACACTGCACAGGAGTGACAAAAATTGCCTCCCTATTGTCATGTAATAACAATAGATCAGAGAGGCTGGTGCATGAGTGTGCTAGGAGCTGTCCCCCTTGAGCTTGAACTTGGAGGGGGGGGGGGGGGGGGAAGTGGGTGGAATCCTTTTGAACCGACAATGGAAAGTGGACTAATTCCTCCATCTTGGCTTGTGAAATCATATTGGCCACCATCTTGGATAGCCATCCTGGAAAACATGAAGACTGTGCCAGTTCAAAAATGGTTGAAATGGCTCTAAGCACTATGGGACTTAACATCTGAGGTCATCAGTCCCCTACACTTAAAACTATTTAAACCTAACTAACCTAAGGACATCACAAACATCCATGTCCGACGCAGGATTCGATTCTGCGACGGTAGCAGCAGCGCGGTTCCGGACTGAAGTGCCTAGAACCTCTAGGCCACAGCGGCCAGCCCGTAGTGTCATCCATAAGAAAGAAGTTAAGGCCGAGTGCATCCATAAAAAGACGCACATGCGGAATGAGTACAGTGTGTCACAATAACGTTGACCGGCGAGAGAACCGTGTCCAAGGATTGTGGTTCGGTACACCCGGGTCACATTATGCCTCCTCACACCGTAACATTTGGACCACCAAAACGATCGTGTTCGACAGTGCTGGACGTAGCCTCATATAGACAGAGGAGGCAACATGCAATGCAACAAGGGTCGTGGGTGTATTCGGCCCTGACTTCCTGTTTGTGGATGCCAATGGTCGAGTCCATCGAGATGCGTAGTTGGAGCAGCTCTTGGAACAAAAGGATATTCGGAGGATTGACTGGCCTGCCAGTTCCACCGACTCAAATCCCATTAATTACGTGCGGAATGTCGAGGGATGAAATACTGCACCACGTTCACGAGCACCAGTGACCATCCAACATTTGTCATCCACACTGCTGGAGAAGTAGAACGCCCTACCACAAGAACTCCTTATCAACGTTGTGCATGGGAGCACACTGCAGACCACGCATTGTCGTCCGTGGTGATGACGCACACTATTAAAAACCCTGTCTCGCCTCTTTTAATGTCCAGGGGATCATTATAAATCGCAGTGCCTACAGTTTAATTATTGTCTTTCAACAAAAATGTCATTTCTCTTCGGCCGGCTCTTTGCGTATTTCTTTCAGTTAGCTTCTGCATCTTTCTATGTATTGTCCAAGTTTCGCCGAGCTATGTTACTCGGCAGTGACACATCATGCGAAAGTTATTTTCGTCCTTTAGTTCTGCGTACCAGTGCGCCTTCCGACTTTGATGAATACGTCAGGGGGGCATGTACTTGGCTAAATGTTACTCTGCTTTAAATAACTAACTTAAATTCTATTAATCTCAAATATACCATAATACTTCCACCCTGAAAACAGATATTTATTTTTTCACAGGATATGGCATGTTTAGGATTCAAAAGTCTACTTTTAGCTCCAAAGTTTTTCAACAACTATCAGTCGGTCATATGAGTATAATTTTGCTCGCCTTTAAGTGTAAAGTTCTGGTAGAGCTAAGCTCGCCAGGCGGTATTTCACGTAGGCTGCACACAGAAGATGAAGCAAATATTGAGGTATCAGAAGCATTTAATCCAAGTCACTTCAAGTCTCGTTCAAAATTCACACGACAAATAATGGATAACTATAACATAGTTGCCTCTGCGATACACTAGATTAATAATGCAGTCCAGGAACGTTACGAGCAACGCTCACGGACGTGGACGGCAGAGGGAGCAGCCGTCATTGTCAAGGCGCTCAACTGACTAGAGAATAAGAAGGGCCTACAGTGTAATCTAAAACCACGCATTACTTTCCCAGTTGAGACTCTAAATAGATGTCAGTTTGTGGCGCGGTGGAGCGTGTTTCTACGCCGAAGTTGATATAATTTCAGGCCTCTACTTTTATACACACATCAAAAAAAGTTTTGTATCACCTCGGTTACGAGACTTCCGGAACCTGTAAAGAAAATTGGAATAGAGATCAACATAAACACCATTTCTGCCCTTTTTATTGCTCATGAAAATCACACACTGCATATTGTACCACCAAACAGCGAGACCGTCAGAGACGGTGGTCCAGATAGCTGTATACACAAGTACCTCTAATACCCAGTAGCCCGTCTTCTTGCATTGATGCATGCCTGTATTCGTCGTGACATACTATCCACAAGTTCAAGGCACTGTTGGTCCAGATTGTCCCACTCCTTAACTCCGATTCGGCGTAGATCCCTCAGAGTGGTTGGTGGGCCACATCCTCCATAGACAGCCCTTTTCAATCTATCCCAGACATGTTCGATAGGGTTCATGTCTGGAGAACACCCTGGCCACTCTAGTCGAGCGATGTTGTTATCCTGAAGATAGTTATTCACAAGATGTGCACGATGGGGGCGCGAATATTCGTCCATGAAGACCAATGCCTCGCCAATATGCTGCCGGAAAGGTTGCACTATCGGTTGGAGGATAGCATTCACGTATCGTACAACCGTTACGGCGCCTTCCATGACCACCGGCGGCGTACGCCGGCCCCACATAATGCCACCCCAGAAGAGCAGGGAACCTCCACCTTGCTGCACTCGCTGGACAGTGTGCCTAAGGCGTTCAGCCTGACCGGGTTTCCTCCAAACACGTCTCCGACGGTTGTCTGGTTGGAGGCATATGCGACACTCATCGGTGAGGAGAACGTGATGCCAATCCTGAGCGGTCCATTTGGCATGTTACTGGGCCCATCTGTACCGCGCTGCATTGTATCGTGGTTGCAAAGATAGACCTCGCCATGCACGTCGAGAGTGAAGTTGCACATCGTGGAGCCTATTGCGCACAGTTTGCTTGAGTCGTAACACAATGTCCTGTGGCTGCACGAAAAGCATTATTCAACACGATGGCGTTGCTGTGAGGGTTCCTCAGAGCCATAATCCGTAGACAGCGGTCATCCACTGCAGTAGTAGCCCTTGGGCGGCCTGAGCGAGGCACGTCATTGACAGTTCCTGTCTTTCTGTATCTCCTCCATGTCCAAACAACATCGCTTTGGTTCACTCCGAGACGTCTGGACACTTCCGTTGTTGAGAGCCCTTCTCGGCACAAAGTAACAATGCGGACGCGATCGAACCGTGGTACTGACTGACTAGGCATGGCTGAACTACAGACAACACGAGCCGTGTACCTCCTTCCTGGTGGAATGATCGGCTGTCGGACCCCCCACCGTATAATATGCGCTGTTCATGTATGGTTGCTTACATCTTTTGGCGGATTTAGTGACATCTCTGGTCTGTGAAAGGGACTGTGTCTGTGATACAATATCCACAGTCGACGTCAATCTTCAGGAGTTCTGGGAACCAGGGTGATGCAAAACTTATTTGATGTGTGTAAACACAGGTACTAGAATTATTTACTCGGAGCTGTTTGTAATCTTCCAACTCCAAAGTGGCCTATCTTAATTTGACTGTCACTCAGTGTATTACAATTACGAAGATGACAATTGGCACAGCTTCATTAATTTACTGACTGAATGTGGTGCCAAAATTTCTAATTTCTAGGCTAATTTAAAGGGCTAGTTAAATTTTCAGTTTTACAGCCAAACATTACGTTTTCCTTAATAATTCAGAAAACAGGGAAGATACCTTGAAATTACTTTCAGGGCATTTAATTATACCTACCATGCAAGGATTAATTTGATAGCTGATATTTGCAGGTCACTTCATAATTAGGAAAATAGTTTAATTACTCGAAAATTACTTACTTGGTTGACCTAAAACTCATCATTCTTCATTTTTACATCAGTCTGAACAGAATGAAATATATGTTGATATATATCGTCAAAAGAACTGCCTGATTGATTGATTGAACATGGTCTCCTGAAGTGATTTTTTTTTTTACACTTCCAGCTGCCTTCTCTGCATGTCTGCACATAGTAGCTACTGAAGTACCAAGTATTATCTCTCAAAATGTTACATAACTTCTCCATATTTTATAGATGGAAGAAATAATGTGTGTTATACGCTCCCCAGGTATTCTTCATAGTTAGGCACATTCTGCAATAGGAAATGGTGAAAAGTTCAGGTTTTGGGATTTTAGTAGTGATGAAACCTATTGCTTGCATTCATGTAGTACCCTTAGGCTTGACAATAGCAAAAATACTAGGAATGTCTTGATTTTTGTAGCTCCTGTCACCATATTTTCGGCGATATTATTTTATTGGGAAACATTGAGTTCATCAGTCACAATAATACTTCAACTCCAACCTGACAAGCAGTAAGTCAAATTTTCCCTGCACTCTGCGTTCACATTCAACGCTTTTCCGTGACAGCTGTTTATGTTGCCATGACACTAGATAGAACAAATCGAACAATAAAACGTTTGGAAAAAGTGCAGTGTTGTCACATGTAACATTTCCGCAAATTAATCGGGATAACGCTAACCTGTTACGTACAGTGCTTACATTTCATAAACCATACAACTCTCTCACTGGCCTGCAGTGTGAACACAATGTTCGATGGATCTATAGATGCACGCGCGTGACGCTTCTGGTCTCAACCTTCTGTTGTCTTCCATATTTACGTCAAAACTGTGCTTTTTTGTCATCAATCTCTGTACACCACAAATACCGCTCACAAACACGCCAAGAGCAAAACAGTTTGCGAGATCGACGTACGACACTAGCAGCCCCTGCGACTTATCGTTTATCACATTCCGTTAAATGGCTTCGTTTCCTCATCGAAAACTTAACACCTGCTTTCTACTGTTCCCGACGCTGTGTGTTACAGTCTTACGAACGTCATGTGGCCGTATGCCAAACTTACGTACTCCCGCGAACGTCATGTGGTCGTATGCCAAACTTACATACTACGAAGGAGCCTATAGTAGTAGCTTTATTCATCCGTAGATCTCTTTTTACAAGGATATGACATGTCAAAGTATTTACAAGTTTAGACCAATTTAAAATAGGGTTATTCGTACACACATATATTTACAGACTTCTAGTTAGAGACAATCATTAGATTTACTCCTGGTATACAATACTTTTTTTTAGAAATAACTTATTATATTAAATAATGTAATGCCACACTGTTCACTCATATCTCACTATCAGTCACTGCACAAAATATGCGGACATTGTTTCACACACACACACACACACACACACACACACACACACACACACACACTAGTGATCTCTGGACCATTTTCTGTATCGCAACTTCCCATTTGCTAAACTGAAAAACTGAGTCAGCATCCCTCCACAATGAGTGAAATGTTGAGCTCAGAAAGAGGAAGAGGTGTTACTATTGTGCTATGCATAGCTTGGGGGTAAGTATGTGCAGAAAGGAAAAAAACATAAAGTGAAGGTGTTATGTGGAATGTTGGATATTTTATAATCATTATTATTATTTATTTGTATAACATTGTTTTATCAAACCCCTACTCTGTTTTATCTAAGTAATCCTTCAATGTATAAAATGTAATGTATAACAGGTACTTTCTAGACCCCTTTTTAAATAACTTTATTTTTGCAGTTTCTTTAATCTCATTTTGGTAATTTATTGTACAATTTTATTCCTTGTTAGAAAATGCTGTTTTGACTTTTATGTTTATTTTTCCTCGGCAAATGTGAGTTTATCTCTTGTTGCATGGACATGGACAGAGCTCTTTGTGCAGTAATTACCAATGTTATTTTTGATGTGTAAAGCTGATTGGTAAATGTATTCACATGGAGCAGTTAAAATCCCCAGTGTTTTGAACAGATCTTTACAATGAGCTCGACTGGTATTATTGGTTATTATTCTCATGGCTCTTTTCTGGAGTTTGAAAATTGTGTTCATCTTTTGTGCGTTTGTTCCCCAAAAAAGAATGCCATAGTTAAGAACTGAGTCTACATATGAATAATATGTAACTAAAAGACGCTGCACTGATGAAATTCTGTTTGCAAGTACCTTTGTGTGTTCACACCACTTCAACTGAGAATCAGCATTCATTCCTAGAAATTTTGCATTTGTTACACAGTCTATAGAGGTGCCATCTACATTTAACACTGTCATTTTTCCTCTTCAAACTCAAATTCATGGCATTTGTTTTCTTTATCTTCAGTGTCACTTTATTGCTTATTGACCAATCATTAATTTCCTTGAGAGTTTCATTTGCTTCCTCAGCAAGGTATGATCGAAACCAGTCATTAGCTACCCCTCTAACTCCTAATGCTTCTAATTTATTTAAGAGAATCTTGTGGTCGACTGTATCAAACGCCTTAGAAAGATCCAAAAATATGCCTGTGACACGCTCATCTTTATCAAGAGCATCAAGTACAATTTTTGTGAATTCTACTACGGATGAATCTGTAGTTTTGACACTTCGGAAACCAAACGGTGATTCGCTTAAAAGATTGTATTTATTCAGATAATTCATTAATCTGTCTTTCATAATTGCTTCTGTTGTTTTTGAGAATGCTGACAGCAGGGAAATGGGCCAGTAATTTTCTGTGTCTTCTGCATTACTTTTCTTAAGCAAAGGTACAACTCTTGCCTGTTTTAACTGCTCTGGAAATGTCCCTGATGTGAAGGATTCATTTATTTTATTTGTTAAGGGGCCTTGTATAATCCCCATGCATTGTTTAAGTACATACATTGGTACTTCATCGAAGCCTGCTGACTTATTATTTTTTAGTTTTTGAACAGTTTTATTGACTTCTTTCTCTGTGGTTGGAAGTACCATCATTGTAGTTAGTGCAACATTATTTACAGGTCTGCGACAACTTAGTGTGTTTCTCTAGCACACGTGTCGAAACATGATCTCTCCTAAGAATCATCAG
Source organism: Schistocerca americana (assembly GCF_021461395.2). Classification (NCBI taxonomy): domain Eukaryota; kingdom Metazoa; phylum Arthropoda; class Insecta; order Orthoptera; family Acrididae; genus Schistocerca; species Schistocerca americana. The sequence goes on along the minus strand of NC_060130.1, from coordinate 849,627,662 downwards.
AAGCATTTTCTCTGTTGTTCCGGCAGATATTTTCAATTTAGTTTCTGAAGTGTGTAGATAGAATCGGTCCATTTTTCATTTAGCGCCCAACGTCAACGGGAAGCGAAGGTTTGTTTCTGGTTACAAACGAAATTGTTGTTAAAGTGGAATTGTATGCGGCAGTTCGATAGAGCGGTCCCGCATTAGTCTGGTGCGACATTCGATTTAGGGGTATGTCTTCACAGTAAAACACGAGGAACAACCAGTAGCGGTATTTCGGCGGAGACTGTAGTGCTGCTACATGGCGGTAGCAGACAGCGCGGCTCAGCGCGACACACGAGGCGAAGACATGGTGCACAAAAGTTCTACTGTCTTTCACTGGCCCTGTCAATACATATTTCTAAACCTAATATCGCACTAGACTAATCTGAGACCGCTTTATCGAAGGGGCACCTAAAATTTCGATTTAAAAATCATTTTGGTGGTAACGGCAGACAAACCGACGCTTTCCGTTGACACTGGGAGTTGCATGAAAGACTTGATGAGTAGTTTTTGTTGTAAAAACGAAACTATGAATATTTGCTGAAACACGACAGAAAATGCGCTTGAGGACTCTTAGGAGAGACACCGGTACATAGGGTGTAAAAAAAAGGCTGCCTAGAGATCGTTTAAGTGTTTGTCGCTGTACTTATCCTATGCTGACGCCCATAGTTGTGAATGTTACAATTAGGCACTAGAATCCGATATGCATCACAATTACATCAGTGATTTTCCAAATATGTGGACATCTCACTGGGCCGCATCTTCTGCCTAACATACACTGTGGAGAAACTTTTTCTCCATGAAGTACTACCGGAAATGAGAGAAATGTTGGAGAATATCCCGACTATATTCAGGCAACGAGCATGGTTCCAGCATTACGGGGCCCAACAGCACTTTCTCTCTGATATCACAGAACGTTAGACAATGCTTACCACAATTGTTGGATTGGGAGAGCTACGCCAGCGCGGTGGTCAATATGTTCTCCCGACCTCACTCCTATGAATGTGTGTGTGTGTGGGGGGGGGGGGGGGGGAGGGATGTAGCGTTTGGTGTACGAGACACCGACAGGCACTGCAGAAGAGGTCATTGCCCGTTTGGCTGAAGCTACAGCCATTTTCGCGAAACACTTCGTTGTTCTGAGAGCGTTAGACGATCATCAGCACACGAATGCCATTTGCGCGTTAGTGTAAACGTACTACATTATCGGCCACATCTCACAATATTCATCACACGGCAGTCTGAACTCCGTTCCTGGACACCAGCAGCGTCGAAACTACCTTGGGGTCCCATCGGGAAAACAGCGCACCTGTTACATTTTTGTCACATAAAAAACTGTTTCTTTTTATCTCCTCTAAAAACTCTAAAACGTTGTACATGTATTTTTTAGACACTGTATATTAGTAAAAGCTGTGTTAAATAGATATAGTATAGAAAATGGCTGCATTAAATATGTCTGTCTTCTTTTTTCAACAGATGCAGAGATTTTTATTACAAAAACGAACTGCTGATACAACCCCAAAATGTTACTTTTTATCGCATCAGCAGTAACGACTGTGATATTTTTTGGATATATTCCACTGCAAGCAGACTGCGGCAATCCTACGTATTTTAATATTGGCGGCGTCTTAAGCAATAACGACAGTATATTTAACTTCCAGCAGACTATTTCCGTAAGTAAACTTTTCACAAAAACTGGACATTATAACTGTAAACTAGTTGTAAGTATTCGTAAGGACTTTTTCTCCAAGGGACAAAAATAAAAAGATAAGTGATGTGTTGTTTCCTTTGTAATTCAACCGTATGAAATATTATTTATTGAACGATAGTCCACAAGTGTGATGTGTGACTGAGGGAGCTAATCGTGAGGCGACGTCTAACTCTGGGGCTTCCGCGACTTGAACAATGTTAACATGTGTGTGGAATAACAGGTATAATAAAGGACTCTACTAATAACATAAAATGTTTATTGTACTCTGTAGATTCGAAGTACGTAAAAGATTAAATAAAATTCATTAAAAGAACCTTTTAATAATACACGACAAGAGCCTTACACCAATATTATTTGCGGATGATTTGCTAATCGTGAGCGGTTCAGAATCTCTACATATTATAAATATAGATATATGTATGTACGTTCGGCATTACCTCCTAAGCTACTAGATAGATTTCAACCAAACTTGACATACATATCACTTCTATCACGAAAGAAGCTCAGGGCGGGCAAGAACCACCACCCTCTGAAAGAGGTGGGGATGGGAATAAAATAGAAACACTACACTCCACACGCAAATACCCAGAGTGTATTCATCCAGTATTTGAGAATGAGAGCACTTAGTGACTTGCTACAAACTTCACACATAATTTCAAACTTCCACGAAACTTTTTCTCTCTCGCTAGTCCCCCCGCCCCCCAATAGCTCTATTCGTAACACGTTTCGCAGAAAGTACTCACATTTACTACTGAATGTACCTGCATAGTATCATTGCACCGCACATAGGTCAGCAGGAGATATGACGTCATAAACACTGATACACATGATAGCAATGAAGCATATGCTAGGATACTATCATATCCACCAAACAATATTTGTGTAATACATTATTCTCGGTCAATTAATGTTTTCGCAATTATAATCGCCCGTCATTCAAATTAAAGTTAGAAGAACAGTGATTGCACTAGCAGAAAGGAGAGGTAATTTCCTATTAGAATAATAAAATTATCTACACAAAAGAATGCATAATCCTACTTAATTAGGCTTAAGCTACCATAAGGATAACTTTCTCCTGGGATAATTTGAGACTAATGATAAGTAATTTCAGGAAATGCACGCACAGGTTATTTAAGAGCCAGCATGATGCTAAAGATGGGTCTCAGTTTGTGACAAGGACAAGCCTAGCTTCACATTAACGATATAGAAATTGTAATTTTCTTATGTGGCATATTGTGAGATCAATGACGGGTAATTTCGGAAAGTAGAACCCGACGGTATTTGCTGGATCTGTGGCCAACGTTAAGATGGCTCCTCTATCTTTTTCCCTTGAGGAGCAAGGGATATTAAACGCCGGCCAAGCCCTGCGGTCCATCATTCGGAACTATCCAGCTGGGTCCATTCCTGGGGACCGCATCTACACTGCAACGCGGCGTCGCTCCAGCAGCCGTCAGCGATAATACTCAACAGCAGCCGCACCGAGTTTCCAGCCATCTCCCTCGGAATCCTTGCCTCCACCGACACTGGCCTCCCTATGACACAGTGACACGAGACAGGTAGTGCTTCTGTGGAATTTAAACTGTGTGCTTGTGCCACATACTAACCACCGCGACCCACATCACTACAGACTGATTCTGTCATACTAATATCAGATCAGGACGATCTTTCAGTAGCGTTACTCAGACTCTGCCTTATATTAAACTTCGCCTTTGTGTATTGTCCAAATGAAAGTGTACTTAAATGCTACCTTGGAATTATCACTCAATAATTAATTGTTTGCATGTGCACTACGAAGGACGTAACAGTTGGCGATGAGGGTAAAAAGTCACCATCCCCAGTATAGTCGTCTGTCGTCACAGCAACTGGCTCGAGCTGCTGCCGTGTCCCACCCATACACTGCCCTCATACGGCTCAGCCTGGTGCTACCCCAGCCACTTTGCGCCTTCATCAGGAAGTTGCAGCTACGTGCGGCCTTTCTCATGAAGACGGTGTAGCACTTAATGCCTCTTCTCTTCTTGGTGACTTGCGACAACTCGATATTTTCCTCTATCCCCTTGATGCTTCTCCTACTCTCCTTCATTTCCTGTGGTATAAATAACTTTAGTACCCCTTCACATGCATCACCTCTTTTGCATTTTATTCTGACAGTGTAGATCATTGCTTGTGTTCCACCATACACTTTTCATTGTGTCTTTCACATCCGCCGAGGTTCTTCTGGTCTTTTTACTCGTGTCCTCTTACGCATGTCACGTTTTCTGGGCCACCAATCCTGGCTCTGGGGAAGCCCTTGCAGTTCTTTCCATGCGCTTCTCGTGCCCAGTTTTGTAGCTCAGGAAAAATCCACCAGTGTCCGCCCTCTGGGCCCTTGCAGGGTCTTCAACATGCATTCCATTTTGTGTCGTCATCCATGGCGTTTCAGGCCTCCTGGCCATTCTTTCTGTCAACACGCACAGTCCTTCTGCCACCCATCCCCATCTCCACCCTCTGGGCATGTCACTCACCACTTTTTTTTTTTTTGCTTTTTTTCTGGTGACCACTGTCACATGGGATTAGTGACCATATCAAGTGTCAGGTGGCCACATTGGTCGAGCCCTATCTCCTAGTGCCACCTCGCACCGTCACACCTCAGGTGGTCTCATAGGCTGAGCCCTATCCCCCAGTAGTGCCATGCCAGCAGTACCGGGAGACAGGGCTCAGCTACTCTAGCTACTGACGCTACTCTAGCCTTGGCACTGTTGCGCCTCAAGTGGTTTCATTGGTTGAGCCCTGCCCCAGTACTGCCAGCGCCTTGCTGGCGCTATGCTATCCTTTGCATCACTGTACCTCAGTCAGTCACATTGGTTGAGCCCTGTCTCCGAGTACTAACACCACCTCATCGACGCCACGTCTGCCATTGTCACCTTAACTCCTCCGGCAGCCACATTGGTCATGCCTTTCCTTCCATCTCTGCTGGAACACCGCCAATGCCATTCCAGCCCTTCAGCACTATTACACCATCAGTGGCAGCATTTATCAACTCTTGCGTTCCAGTGCTACTAGCATCTTGCCAACTGCATGCCGGCCAACTGCATGCCCTTGGCAGCTGCATTGATCAAGCCTTGCCTTCTACTGCCACCAGCACCCCAACGATGCCACGCCAGCCTGTCAGCATCATGATACTGCAGGCAGATGGGTTGATGATGGAGACTCTCAATGCTTCCAGCACCCCACCTAAACTGCACTGGCACATCAGGACCATGAACTCTGCCCCCAGCTACACTGATCGGGTCTTGCCTTCCTTTGCCTATACAAAGACCATGCAAATTTTTCCATAGGACAGCTGATCTACTTATGTTGTCGGTTAATGTATGGACATGTCTGAGTTTTGCAATTCTCACAGCTTGAGTTACACTGTTCAGCTCCTGCTTGAAGCAATACGATTTTCAGGTGTGGAGCACAGTTTGTATGCCCGATATTCAGTGTTTGAGATTCATGATCTGTTTCAGTTCTTCAGTTACCCAAGGTTCAGGGTTCCTTCTTATTTTTCCAATCTTTAGGGGAGCATATTTGTCATATAGTTGAATAAGTTTTTTAGTAAATCCATACAGTCTTTAGTTGTGCCTTAAAGGGAGTAGATGATGTCCCCCCACACTACTTCTTGGACGTCAGTTGCAAGTTCAGATAAATTAATGCGTTTTAAGTCACCGTCTACAGTCAGATGTAATTTTTTTCTGGGGCATTCTACTCGTAGTGAGTACGTCACGGACAGATATTCCAGGTGAAGATATTTGAGAGAAATGAGTTGCTCTGTTGGGGGATTTCATTGCGAATATATCTATGTGAGTGTGATTCTTTGTATGATAGGTGGGAGAAAGTTAAAGTAGTGACACTTTTGAAGAAAAAAGCATCTGCTTAAATTTCACACTGGAACGACTATTGTGTAGAAAATTTTCTCGCATGTCGATCCGAGACTTGAAAGAGCAATTAAGAAGCAGGCAAACCTGCTTGCTTTACCTTATTTGTAGAGTACACACATCAGGTACTTTCTGTTAAGGAATTTGATCTCTATGAACATATTTTTCAATCAGACCATAAGTACGCCCCTACTCCAGTCTGTTATACGTGTCGCGTCTTAGGAAGATGTAGTTCAAAAATGGCTCTGAGCACTATGGGACTTAACATCTATGGTCATCAGTCCCCTTGAACTTAGAACTACTTAAACCTAACTAACCTAAGGACATCACACAACACCCACCCATCACGAGGCAGATAAAATCCCTGACCCCGCCGGGAATCGAACCCGGGAAACCGGGCGCGGGAAGTGAGAACGCTACCGCACGACCACGAGCTGCGGACGAAGATGTAGTCTTTTGGATTTCCTGAACTTGTGGGAATACTTGGTTTGAGCCTGGTGTCCCACTGAAGTATTACGTGGATGTCTGTCTCGAGATACATGGCAGAACTCGTCGATATCAGCTGACAGAAACTGGATATTTGCGTGCGCAGTGTGGAGCTTGGTAAGTTCAGATGCAAAGCTCACGAGAATGCCGCTGCTAGATATTAGCTGTGCAAGTGCTGGCGAGGAAACAGAGCATAGCGAAGCTCGCTGCGCTAGGGGCGTGGGTTCGCAGAAGTGAGTGTGGCACGTACAAGGGACAAGGGAGGTTTAGCTGCCAAATCAAGCGGGCTTTGCAGCGGTCGTCAGGAAAAGACAGGAAAAGAAACACAGTAAACAGAGCTGGAATAATCTGTGCCCAACGGTACTGAATGCAAGATATACGGAACAAAAACAGAGTGTCCTATTAATGGCGCTACTGATCAGTAGCAATAATGACACGATAATAAATTGCTAAAATAACAATGGAAGTAGCCTTAAGTTGGTACAGTAAGTGACAAAGTAAATAAGAAATGATAAAAAACAGGACTTAGTAATGGAGCGGCAAACAAAAGTTAACATATTAGTTAAGTTATGTTTAATTATAATGTACAATAACAATATAAACACACAAACTACCAGCAGAAAGTTTTGACATATTCGTAGCTCCTAAATCACAGGTTTTCGAATTCATTTGTATTGCAAACTGATCTTTTTTCCATTTTCAGTCTTCGCCATTATCATGCCATTATTTGTCCGTACGTTTTGTAGCCCAAATCTCGAAATCACGTTGTTGAAAATGATTACTGTTTCAGATGCGAGATCCTCTCTTATTGTCGGACTTTTTCGCTTAAAAATGAACACAAACACACCAACGTTTATTGTATGGTAACCGGTTTCAGTTAGTTTTTGACCATCTTCAGACTCTTGTACCATGACAGTGGTGCTGGTGATTGGTGCGGGTGTTATAACTCCACGGAAGTCAACTGCTCAACTGTTATAACACCCACTTCAGTCACCGCCACCACCTGACATCCAGGTATGAGGGTCTGAAGATGGTCAAAAACTGACCGAAACCGGTTAGTACAAAATAATTTTTTTTACTGTCGAGCCTGTGTTCATTTTTAATTAAAGCACTTTATACCAGACCGCTGTTCTCCACGAGAAATGTTCTCAGAAATTACCTTCTTCTTCGCTCTTAAGATTTCGGATCTTTTCCTTCATGACACGAATTTCACTATTAGTGGCCTAGGTTTTGTAGACCCTGGTGTCCTACAAAACACTCTGACTTCTATCAAAATCATGCAGTGTCACCTGCAGACGTAGCTTCTTCGCACAAGATTCGTCACTAACTCGTCTGTACTCTCTGCTATTCTTCGAAATCCCGAACAGTCTGAGATTATTGCTTCTCTGTTACAGTTATAGTTCGTCAGACTTTTCGACCAGTTTCTGTTCGAGCAATGGTCTTCCATCTTCAATTTCTTTTAGTGACTCGTTAAGAGCACGGATCTCGCTCGCATTCGCCCACAAAGTTTGCTGTATTTTGTCCATCACTGCTGCAGCGACAGCATCAGTGATGGTCTGGACAGCAGTTCCAAACGTGTCCTGTGATTGTAGAGCGGCACTAACCTCAGCCTTGACGAGTGCGGCGACTTCAGCGATGCTGGGCGATGCGGCCGCAACTGCTGGTGTCGGCTCGCCCCAGCATTCTGGGCGGCCTGGCCATTGGCGGTGCTGCGCATTGCTCGACGCTTTTCCATTATGAGAGCAGATTCAGGTAACATACAGTCAAAATGAATTAATAATGTGACTCAAGGCACTCGCAACACGAATCCTGAATATAGAAAACAGCCTAACTGCTTAATAACACCTCCAAATTTCAGGTAAATTTGCGAACTGAGCTAGGGCAGATTACCCACTTGCCGCCATCTTATAAATCTAGGCCATTTTTAAGGGACCGGAAGAGTGATAATCGCATGGGGAGAGACTAGGACTACAGGGAGGGGGGGGGGGAGGGGGTGGATGTGTTCGAGTGTCCCCCCTCTTGAGTTGTCGCAACTTCTGCAGTATGGCGACGCGCGTTAGCAGCCGTTGTCTCATGGAACTTGTCGCACTATTTCACAAAGGTGGTTTTCGACAGCCATGTTTCCCCCATACACGTTCTCCAATTTCCTATGGATGTCTCCCAGTGTTTGTTCTTCGGCAGCCAAGAAAAGAACAGCGGCATTCTGGTGCGGTTTGGACGCATTTGGTAATGACGTCACCATAGTTCAAGTTTCTCCATACACGTCGGAAAGATTAGATTCCCACACCAGTCCCTTGTTTGGTGCTTATACTCTGTACCCGCATTGGCGTCGCGCTACATTGCATACATGCTGCAGCAACTTCCTCAAACGCAAACTTTTGTTTGCCCGTTACAGGGAGAAATGGGAAAGCCCAGAACAGATGTACATGTTGTTGCTTTCTGAGGCAGGCCTTTTCATTTCTTCACAGTAGTGCTGCGGGTCCGGAAATGGACTTTCAGAATCTAGATATAATAATTTAACACGGTACTCTTCCGAATGTGAGTGACAAAATAAGCAAAATAAGTTGTGTGTAATAATTATCCCCGATAGAACACTTCACTCAACATATTGTAAAGTAATGCTGCTTCTGAGTATGGCATACACAGTCAACATCGAGATGCACTTCTTAATTTCTTAGTTTATTGTATGGCTCCATATTTATATATGGTCCTTTTTTGTAGTTTTAATATCGAACCATAGGGAATCCTACAGAGCGGTACGCATATTCCACGGGTCGGGATCGATTATCTCCATGTGTAACGTTGTTCATTGCTTTCACTAACGTGAATGCTAGTATTTGGGAAAAGAAAAAGATTATCGCAGCGAGGATAAAACTACAATTAGTTCTTTCATTTTTTCTACTTTTCATTAACATTAGAAAGTACAATAACACCATACTGATGATGGTTAGGATTAGGAGGTTAAACACACCTTCTGTTGAGTATAAATATTTGGTTACAGGCTCAATCCTGATACAACGTGACAACAGCATAACTGAGAACAAATATTTACTATTAATACCTAGTAACTTCTGTTTTCAGAACCTGAACTTTGCGGAGCATATAGTGCCGAAAGGCATCACGTACTATGCGACTGCAATGCAGATGGATCCAAATCCAATACGAACAGCCCTTAGCGTGTGCAACCTCCTCATAGCACAAAGAGTAAGTAAGAAATGACAATAATATGACTTTCTCTGTAATTTTGTATGTTAGACATCAAAAGAATAGACTGTAATCAGTTGTTTCGGAGAAATGGATTTCGCATGCACATTTCAATTCTCTGTGCGTATTACGCAATTTAGTTAGCACCTTGGCCAATCACAGCTTTTTCTCTTTTAAAAATGTGGTTAGAGGCGAGAGAGGACACAATGGGAGTAACACAAAACGTAGAGCGAGCACTTCAAAATACGAATGTTGTGTTGTTAAGCACTCAAGCACAGCGTAAATCCATGTTCAAAAATGGTTCAAATGGTTCTGAGCACTATGGGACTTAACTGCTGTGGTCATCAGTCCCCCAGAACGTAGAACTACTTAAATCTAACTAACCTAAGGACATCACACACATCTATGCCCAAGGCAGTGTTCGAACCTGCGATCGTAGCGGTCGCGCGGTTCCAGACTGTAGCGCCTAGAACCGCTCGGCCACTCCGGCCGGCTTTTCTGGATCGAGGTAGGATGTTCAGTATGGTTCAACATTAATGTCTAATATTTTAGCCCTGCCCAAGATCTCTGCTCATGAGATATAATGCCATAATTCCCGTAAGACAGCAATACAAAATCGTTTCATCTGCCAATTCCACCCTTTGTAGCAGATTTGAATATAAAAGAAATCCCGACATCAGCTATGCCGACTTTCCTAATACTCAAAAATAAGCTTGATGAATAACAGCCTCTGCCTATAAACAAGTTAAATGAACATTTCGATTCAGTCACCAGCAGACATTCACCACGGTCTGCTTCCTTGAAAGGCGTTATCAGTGAGAGATTAGACCACCAGCCCATTCAGCTGAATACTTAACGCTGCTGGCAGGAAAATTGGCAAGGAAGGACAGAGAATGGGAATTCTTCGCCTTCTGCAAAGTTGATTGTCAAGCCCCCATCAGATTAGTAGTTTACAGTTGCGAAGGTGAATGTTGGTAACTTGTGGGGTGGGAGAGAATTTCTTAGAAACGTGATGGAAAAGAGAAATGAGCGAAGATTTACAACGATGTCTAATTTGTCATAAATACAGAATAGTTCCAACCAGTATTGCAAGGAGTATCATTGCTGGCTGCCGAAAGATTGCAGGAATAAGAGCACTGAAGAATGAATATTCCCGAAACAGAAAAGAATTGGTTTTATTCTGCTGTTTTCATGTAATCCACCAACTTGTAATATTCCACCTATTCATGGAAATTATCGCCTGAGTTGCTTGACTCTATGAGCACCAATGACACCGTCTGTCACACAACGCATCGGGTCCACCAGCACTTACCCATCTTCAACGCGATGCGCAATCCTATACCACAGGAAATAAAACCGAAAGCCACCACCGCCTATCGATCGCGTGCGTTTTCTCGAGCTCATTTTCAGAAGCAATCATCAGAAGTTTTCCTTGAGAGTGAGTTCCGAAGTCCTCGCCATCTCTGGGGATACTGATATTCGCTAAAATCCATCAAATTCGAATACAGCGTCCACTGCAGTACATATGTTTTATTTCGGCCATCCAACATACTCTTTTCAAAGCAATCTAACCTGCACACACAGTGTAAACAACACTGAGATTGTCTGACGAGCTTCTAATGTGGTTGTTTCTTTTTTTATTTAAAATTAAAGATTTGTTTATACCATAAATATGTTTAGTTCGTTGTTGATCGCTGGTAAATCCCATCATTTTTCCCTCTCACTACAAATTCGACCACCAGTGACTTAAATCCCACACTCTGCTGTTCTGCATAACAACTGATTGTAGGAGACTGAACTGGAAATCCATGCGCAGGAGTGACATTTTTCTTCAAATAACTGGAAATCCGCAAGGGAGAGGGTGGGGATATAATATTTTTCTTCAAAAACTGCTTGGGCATAATTCTTTATTTCCAGCTCCATACTTGAATTCCATACCTACTACATTTTTGCCACTCTATGAATTGCTATATTTTGTGTTCATTATGTGACCTCTGTGTAATGTCTGCCGTGGCTCTCGGAGTCATAACCTATGTGAAATTAGTTTTTCCTCTCCATGTGGGATTAGTGGACGTGACAACTGTCATGTTACGAATAAAATACTTAACTCATATACATTTATTGTCGATTATAACTGCAAATGACAGTTCAGTATGAAATTACAACCAAACCTGTCTTCACATACAGAAGAGCGGAATTTGACGAACACACAAAATGGTTCAAATGGCTCTAAGCACTATGGGACTTAACATCTGAGGTCATCAGTCCCCTAGACTAAGAATTACTGAAACCTGACTAACCTAAGGACATAACACACATCCATGCCCGAGGCAAGATTCTAACCTGCGACCGTTGCAGCAGCGCGGTTCCGGACTGAATCGCCTACAATTGCTTGGCCACAGTGGCCGGCGCGAATACACAAGTTCAATGTGTAACCCTTGACCCGTCATTTCTGTGTAGTTGAGCTATCCAGTCCTTTCACTAGAGCTACAACGACGTTAGGTACATAAGGAGGCTTATACCATTTTGGTACCACCCACTGCCGGCCAATAATAATCTGATCGAGATGGAGATAATTTGTCATGAACTTCCTGGTGTAGAACATTTTATTTTAACGAGAATTCTTCTTGTGCCTTCACACTCAAAAGAAAACATTAAATGTTTACCCAGCACTGAATGGAGGCTTGGTTCATGATCCAAGCTAATTTCGATAACATCCATTGCCATACAGTACTGAGAAGAGTCAGAGTACATAATGACTCCACAATAAAATGAATTTTGTCCATAATGTTACGGTTGAACTCCGTGACCGCTTCTTTTTAGGGTGTAGAATAATAACCGCTACCACGCATTTTATTTAACACACCACCAGAGTCGGGTTTCTGCCCATCTTCAAGTAGTTTACATTCAATTAAATGTTTACGTACTGAAGGTTGGATACAATTGTTTAGATAAAAACCAAACCCGGTTGGCCATATAGATTTAGATTTTCTGTGATTTCCCTAAATTGCGCCGGCCAGAGTGGCCGAGCAGTTCTAGGCGCGACCGTTACGGTCGCAGGTTCGAATCCTGCCTCGGGCATGGATGTGAGTGATGTCCTTAGGTTAGTTAGGTTTAAGTAGTTCTATGTTATAGGGGACTGATGACCTTAGCAGTTAAGTCCCATAGTGCTCAGAACCATTTGAATCATTTTGAACCCTAAATTGCTCCTGGTAAGTGCAGGAATGATTCCTTTGAAAAGGTCAGGGGCGATTTCCTTCCCCATCCTTTTGTAATCCGAGCTTGTGCTCCGTCTCTAACAATCGAATTGTCGACAGGAAATTAAACTCTAATCTTCCTTCCTTTTAAAACGTTTGAAAGAAGAGTACAGAACGGACGAGTACAGAACGGACGAGTACAGAGCGGACGAGTACGAGTACAGAAATTTAACGCTTGTTGATATTGGTGTTCGCGTAAGGGCCACGAAGATAAGATGAGAGAAATCAGGGTTCGTACGGAGGCTCGTAGATAGTGGTTTTTCCGTTGCTCTATTTGCGAGTGGAACAAGAAAGAGATGACTTGAAGTACTACGTCTGCCATTACCCCACGGTAGCTTGCGATGTATGTATGTAGATGCGGATGTAAAACGAGCACGAGAACCCCAATTTGTGGTATTTACACAGCAATAGGACGTTCCCGCCGCATTGACTGTTAATTTTAGCACATTTCTCGAATACTTTTGTGAAAAGACTCAGCGCTAACAGTAACAAGAGTCATATGATTGTGATGAGACTGTACTCATCTTTCAAGAGCTTTCGAAGCCCCAAAAAAGTATACTGTAACATTTAAGTAAAACAAATACACTTCATTCAGCATCTCGATTGTCACAAAAGTTGAAGGTTTAACATGCAAGAAAATTACGTGCCCATCAGCGTACTTTCACTTGCCGAAAACCTCGTTTAGATATCTTGAACTATTCATGAAGTAAAATGAGTACTCCATCTTAATACAGTTGATAAAGCATAATGATGTTCACAATTCAAAATCTGTAAAAACGGTGATCCAAATTAATCTTCATTAAAAACTGTTGTCCAGGGGCATCTTCTGAGTAAATTGGTATGAGGAACTAGTGGTCTCCGGTGGCTCGCAGAGAGCTAATGATTTAATGGTTATTTATTTCGTACGTTACCTTTGCTTCTGTGAAAACAACTACACAACAGTGCAAAAGTCTATGTTACGCAATTATCTAAACGTATAACATAAAACAGAGTGAAATACAAGAGAACTCTCAGATGAAACACGAACACAGTTCGGCATGGCGTCGTCGTATCTATGTCCATACTGTTGTGCATCATTGTTAAGTACGACTGATACCTCATGAAGAGTAGACTTAAGACAGAACCGAGCAATACTGAATCCAAGATTTCGGGCGAATAGTGACATGGGCGTTCATGCTGACAGCAGTAAGCACCGTGGATGAATGGAATATGTTCGATTTCACCGAGCGCATACCGTTTGCACCGTTTTGCATTAGTTTTAGTGGAATAAAGATACGAACCAAAGTGGGGCAAGAAGCCAAACTAAGTCTAATAACTTCGCAACGAGCCACAGAGGACTGTGAGACCTTCATATCAAAATACTTAAAAGGTATCCCTGACAAACGCTGAAAGTTTCTGTTTAGAAAACGATCAACACTACTGTTGATAAACATTTTAATTACTTGCCTAATGATATAAACTGCCTGACGGATAGCAAAGCTAAATTTGAAAGTCAGTTAAGTTTTCCCTTTTCAATCCCTGTCTCATAGAATAATCTTTATTTACGTGAGCTTATTTTTAATTGGTAAATATGAAACTATATTCAAATATGAATAAAGTTAATTAACTAGTAAAGTAGCTCTTTTGCGACTTTACTAGCTGGTGTAGAACTAAACTAAATTAATGCTTCTGTACTCGTGCAACATTCCACTATATATTGTAACATAGCTATTTATTACAATTTTCCGGCGTTGGTGATAATTTTGTGCTTAAAATTAGCTACTTTATTCTTAACTTTTCAAACGTGTTATAGTTAGCCGAAATTATCCTGAATGCATTTAATATTTTAAGAGATGCAACTTTTCAAGATATAATTAAATTTAATAATTAAGAAAAGCTGATTAAAACGAAAAGCCTGAAATGTAACATTTGAGCTTTACTCTTTCTTTTAGTGCAGAAAAAGACCAAAAAACGGTTCAGTGTCATGTCATCTTTATTTAACTTCAAATTAATCTATATTAAAGTGTTAATCTGAACGAGGAACGGGTATTAGCCAAGACCTACTGCTATAATATTATCTTGGAACTCATCCATTTGGTCCGTGTTTGCATAGAAAAACAGTAATATCACAAAGCGAGTCCGCCTTGATGCAAAACACCTTGTTATTCGTTTATTTCTTTATTATCCCAAACTAGTTTCGGCAACAAATATCACCATCATCAATGCGGTTTTTTAAATCTAAAACATGCAGAAAAGGGTATGGTTGTACAAACACAGTAAAACATTATTACATTTTTACAAATCGTCAGCTGCTGACATACGAAGCTCACCTTTGAGTATTTGTTTACTAACAGCCGCTCACATGGTTGCAGTAAAAAGACGGCAACAGAAAAAAGAGAACAGAAAATATGTCACAAACAGCGCCAATAATTGCTTAAAACATGCTGTAGCGTACAATAAACAAGGTAGTATGAAAGTATCAATATAAAACTATATTTCAAAAGACGAGTTATAAAAATGTAATAATGTTTTGCTGTGTTTGTACAACCATACCATTTTCTACATGTTTTAGATTTTAAAAAACCCACTGATAGTGATATTTGTCGGCGAAACTAGTTTGGGATAATAAAGAAATAAACGAATAACAAGGTGTTTTACATCAAGGCGGACTCAGTTTGTGATATTACTGTTAGTCCTACTGCTATAAAGAAAATTGGATTTACAGCTTCTAGATATGCCTTTTTGTGCACTCAGGTGTATGCAGTAATTGTCTCTCACCCGTTAACTGGTGACCTTTCTCCTGCTGCCGTGTCCTATACAAGTGGATTTTATCACATTCCTGTGATTGGAATTTCTTCAAGAGATTCAGCATTCTCCGACAAGGTAAAACTGTTCACATGCTTCAACTTTTCGTTTTAAAATATCAGTATATAGATGGAATAGTGACAAATTTCTCTCTGCATCTCGGTTCTACTTGTCGTTGCAGAGAAATTTGTTTCTTCTTCGATACAGTGTTCAGTGCCATACTATAATTATTAATAGCGTTACAAAGCAGAACCTGCCTCTGTTAAGTAAAGGAATAAAACACTGAATTTTCCGTTTCTATTTTAGTGTTTTTAAGAGCATTCTTCCGTACTGGAAACGGAGGTTTAAGTATGCAAGCTGCAAGTACTGCCATACATACGTGTTCGTCAGATCTTCACGTCAGCGTTTAATCAGTTCTTTGCATGTTTAGAAAGTGCACTGATTACAATTTATTCAGCGTGAGTTTTGATATGATAAATTTTGTATGGTCACGCATAGGTGAGTGACATTGCACGGCATCGCGTATGTAATCTCAAATGGGAAAATTTTACTTGATTTGTCTCTCACGCCGCCAACAAGTACCACAGTTCGGTTGACTTGATATGTGATAGATTTCTGGTAACGGTACAACCATTAGGAATTAGCCTTTGTACGTCCGACATTTTAGAGATGGTTGCAGGACTCGGCTGTCCGATACAGGATGCCAAATTAAACACCTTTCAGCCGCCTGCTGTCCAACCTTATTTTATTTGGCAACCAGTTTCAGCGTTTTACTACGCCATCTTCAGGCCTCTGACCGACGTGTAGGAAGATTCTACCTCGGTTGTGATCAAAACAGTGGCCAGCAAATACTGGTATTAGTAGATTTTTGCTTTAGCGATCACTTCAACTATCATATACCGACTGTCGGCAGTTGATGGTTGAAGTCATCACTATAGCAAAAATCTATTAATACCAGTATTTGCTGGTCACTGTTTTGATCACAATCAAGTTAGAATCTTCCTACATGTCGGTCAGGGGCCTGAAGATGGCGTAGTAAAACGCTGAAACTGGTTGCCAAATAAGATAAGGCTGGAAACTAGACGGCTGAAAGGTGTTTAATTTGATATCCTATTAGAAATTATGACGGCCCAGTGTTAAGATGCTAGAATTGTACACCGCCTGACAGAAAAAAAGGAAAGCGTCCAGAAAGGGAGATGGAAACAAAATGCAACTTCAAAGACAGTGTGTGTAGATGATAGTGATTACAAAATCGATTCAAACTGACTAAGAAATAAGCAGATGGAGACCTCTTATCAGTATGACGTTGCAGCCATTCTGGCGTGGATGCATGCAGTGATACGGTTGGGAAGGGTGCAGGGAATAGCAATTGAATATCAAGGTAGAAAAGTGTAATGTGCTGCGAATACATAGAAACAAAGATTCCTTATCATTTAGCTACAATATAGCAGGTCAGCAACTGGAAGCAGTTAATTCCATAAATTATCTGGGAGTACGCATTAGGAGTGATTTAAAGTGGAATGATCATATAAAGTTGATCGTCGGTAAAGCGGATGCAAGACAGATTCATTGGAAGAATCCTAAGGAAATGCAATCCGAAAACAAAGGAAGTAGCTTACAGTACGCTTGTTCGCCCACTGCTTGAATACTGCTCAGCAGTGTGGGATCCGTACCAGATAGGGTTGATAGAAGAGATAGAGACGATCCAACGGAGAGCAGCGCGCTTCGTTACAGGATCATTTAGTAGTCGCGAAAGCGTTAAGAAGATGATAGATAAACCCTAGTGGAAGACTCTGCAGGAGAGCGCTCAGTAGCTCGGTACGGGCTTTTGTTGAAGTTTCGAGAACATACCTTCACCTAGGAGTCAAGCAGTATATTGCTCCCTCCTACGTATATCTCGCGAAGAGACCATGAGGATAAAATCAGAAAGATTAGAGCCCACGCAGAAGCATACCGACAATCTTTCTTTCCACGAACAATACGAGACTGGAATAGTAGGGAGAACCGATAGAGGTACTCAAGGTACCCTCCGCCACACACCGTCAGGTGGCTTGCGGAGTATGAATGTAGATGTAGATGTAGATGTAGATAAGGCCGTTGTATTCTCTCTTGATGCAAGCCGACCCCCAGCTGTTTTAACTGGTCCTTGATGTCCTGTACACTTGCATTGGGATGGAGTTATAACGGTGCAGTTGGTGACTGGCTTCTGCATCGTCAGCTACAATGGAATTCCTAGTTGGTCGGTTATGGTCGGTGGTTCTCTGCTAGAAAAGGATGCAGTTGCAGCAGAAAGAGGTTACGATAACTTGTTCATTGCTGTTTGTTTACAATGATGAGACTTGGAAACTGCAAGTGACGATGGCGGGCAAGGTGAATACTCAAACGCTGGCCGGTGTGGCCGAGCGGTTCTAGGCGCTTCTGTCTGGAACCGCGCGACCGCTACGGTCGCAGGTTCGAATCCTGCCTCGGGCATGGATGTGTGTGATGTCCTTAGGTTAGCTAGGTTTAAGTAGTTCTAAGTTCTAGGGGACTGATGACCTCAGATGTTAAGTCCCATAGTGTTCAGAGCCATTTTGAATACTCAAACACCGCATCCCCCGGTACGTCAACCTCTGGCTGCTGACCATACGCACTCTGCTGGTGCGAGAGGCCCATACTGCCCGCTCGGAGTATGGAGGCCAGGCGGTGGTAGCTGTGTTTACGTCCGGTTACGTCACGCTCCAAAGCCCTAGAGCGAAGAAGTCATCCGTTGACACCACGGCTGAGACGGGTATGGCCAGGCGCTCGAATCTTACCCCCTAAACGGTGGTGAAGTGCTGAGCTGCTCGAGCGTCCAGGTGCTCAGGCGACGGGCAGGGGATTCGTGACTCCATCGGCACGGCTCCGGCCGACGCAGACTGGACGTCACATAACTGCACCAGCTGTTCGACGATAACGAACTTGTTTCGTTAGGTTTAAATGCTGCTGCTGCTGCTGCTTGCTGATTTAATGATAGTACCTGTGTTTGTATGTCAAACCGAACAATTTGGAACAGACGCAACGACCAACTGGCCTGGGCATTGGTATGCGAAGGCCTGATGATACAGAGGGCGGTTACTTCCGCTGATTATGCAATTCAATGATCAGCACTGACCGGTTTTAGCTGTGGCCTGTTTACAGCTCTCAGGTCCCTAATAGTCATGGGCGACTGGAATGCAGTTGTAGGGGAAGGAGTAGAAGAAAAGGTTACAGGAGAGTATGGGCTTGGGACAAGGAATGAAAGAGGAGAAAGACTAATTGAGTTCTGTTACAAGTTTCAGCTAGTAATAGCGAATACCCTGTTCAAGAATCACAAGAGGAGGAGGTATACTTGGAAAAGGTCGGGAGATACGGGAAGATTTCAATTAGATTACATCATGGTCAGACAGAAATTCCGAAATCAGATACTGGATTGTATGGCGTACCCAGGAGCAGATATAGACTCAGATCACAATATAGCAGTGATGAAGAGTAGGCTGAAGTTCAAGACATTAGTCAGGAAGAATCAATACGCAAAGAAGTGGGATACGGAAGTACTAAGGAATGACGAGATACGTTTGAAGTTCTCTAACGCTATAGATACAGCAATAAGGAATAGCGCAGTAGGCAGTACAGTTGAAGAGTAATGGACATCTCTAAAAAGGACCATCACAGAAGTTGGCAAGGAAAACATAGGTACAAAGAAGGTAGCTGCGAAGAAACCATGGGTAACAGAAGAAATACTTCAGTTGATTGATGAAAGGAGGAAGTACAAACATGTTCCGGGAAAATCAGGAATACAGAAATACAAGGAATGAAATAAATAGGAAGGGCAGGGAAGCTAAGACGAAATGGCTGCAGGAAAAATGTGAAGACATCGAAAAAGATATGATTGTCGGAAGGACGGACTCAGCATACAGGAAAGTCAAAACAACCTTTGGTGACATTAAAAGCAACGGTGGTAACATTAAGAGTGCAACGGGAATTCCACTGTTAAAGGGCAGAGGAGAGAGCAGATAGGTGGAAAGAATACATTGAAAGCCTCTATGAGGGTGAAGATTTGTCTGATGTGATAGAAGAAGAAACAGGAGTCGATTTAGAAGAGATAGGGGATCCAGTATTAGAATCGGAATTTAAAAGAGCTTTGGAGGACTTACGGTCAAATAAGGCAGAAGGGATAGATAACATTCCATCAGAATTTCTAAAATCATTGGGGGAAGTGGCAACAAAACGACTATTCACGTTGGTGTGTAGAATATAACAGTCTGGCGACATACCATCTGACTTTCGGAAAAGCATCATCCACACAATTCCGAAGACGGCAAGAGCTGACAAGTGCGAGAATTATCGCACAATCAGCTTAACAGCTCATGCATCGAAGTTGCTTACAAGAATAATATACAGAAGAATGGAAAAGAAAATTGAGAATGCGCTAGGTGACGATCAGTTTGGCTTTAGGAAAAGTAAAGGGACGAGAGAGGCAATTCTGACGTTACGGCTAATAATGGAAGCAAGGCTAAACAAAAATCGAGACACTTTCATCGCATTTGTCGACCTGGAAAAAGCGTTCGACAATATAAAGTGGTGCAAGCTGTTCGAGATTCTGAAAAAAGTAGGGGTAAGCTATAGGGAGAGACGGGTCATATACAATATGTACAACAACCAAGAGGGAATAATAAGAGTGGACGATCAAGAACGAAGTGCTCGTATTAAGAAGGGTGTAAGACAAGGCTGTAGCCTTTCGCCCCTACTCTTCAATCTGTACATCGAGGAAGCAATGATGGAAATAAAAGAAAGGTTCAGGAGTGGAATTAAAATACAAGGTGAAAGGATATCAATGATACGATTCGCTGATGACATTGCTATCCTGAGTGAAAGTGAAGAAGAATTAAATGATCTGCTGAACGGAATGAACAGTCTAATGAGTACACAGTATGGTTTGAGAGTAAATCGGAGAAAGACGAAGGTAATGAGAAGTAGTAGAAATGAGAACAGCGAGAATCTTAACATCAGGATTGATGGTCACGAAGTCAATGAAGTTAAGGAATTCTGCTACCTAGGCAGTAAAATAACCAATGACGGACGGAGCA
The DNA here is from genome assembly GCF_021461395.2 of Schistocerca americana. Classification (NCBI taxonomy): domain Eukaryota; kingdom Metazoa; phylum Arthropoda; class Insecta; order Orthoptera; family Acrididae; genus Schistocerca; species Schistocerca americana. The sequence continues at coordinate 849,607,222 of NC_060130.1, read as the reverse complement.
AGGAGGACATCAAAAGCAGACTCGCTATGGCAAAAAAGGCATTTCTGGCCAAGAGAAGTCTACTAATGTCAAATACCGGCCTTAATTTGAGGAAGAAATTTCTGAGGATGTACGTCTGGAGTACAGCATTGTATGGTAGTGAAACATGGACTGTGGGAAAACCGGAACAGAAGAGAATCGAAGCATTTGAGATGTGGTGCTATAGACGAATGTTGAAAATTAGGTGGACTGATAAGGTAAGGAATGAGGAGGTTCTACACAGAATCGGAGAGGAAAGGAATATGTGGAAAACACTGATAAGGAGAAGGGACAGGATGATAGGACATCTGCTAAGACATGAGGGAATGACTTCCATGGTACTAGAGGGAGCTGTAGAGGGCAAAAACTGTAGAGGAAGACAGAGATTGGAATACGTCAAGCAAATAATTGAGGACGTAGGTTGCAAGTGCTACTCTGAGATGAAGAGGTTAGCACAGGAAAGGAATTCGTGGCGGGCCGCATCAAACCAGTCAGTAGACTGATGACAAAAAAAAAGAAGTCTATCTTCTGCTCCAGGTTCTGCTATTGTTTTATTCTCTTATACCGGCAATTCCCCCCTCCTAAGAAAATAAATCCGCTCATGGATTTCTGTTGAATAGTTTACTGTAACGTAGGCACTAATTAATTTAAAAGTCTTTACAGTTTCCATTTTCAACTTCACTCGTGTTGACAATGGGTTCTACACTATTTATATTTCTTTTCCAAACAAACTAAAGTTGGAGTCACGAACGATGGCTGTCGTGTTTACGCTTGTTGCCTGACAGCCAATGAGCTGTCAATAGTGTTTTGAGTGCTGCTATGTGAACGCCGTAGCCGGTATGAGCATCAGACACGAACGCAGGGAGTTATTCAGTGAATTCATATTCCATTTTCCGTGATTTGGCATCACCGATGATGGTGGCAAGTGAAAAATTCTACATAAATAACCGAAAGATATAATTTGCAGGATACTAGCTTCCTTAAAGCGCAGAGCAGGTGTATGCGCGTATCACAACTGTTGCTTGGAACCGGCAACAATGCAGTCCCCGTCAGTGCCTCGACCTATGAGAACGGTCATTGAGAGTTTTTACTCTGTCCTTTGTTAGATTGTTTCTCACTGGTGCCATTCTGATTGGTTGGAGGTTGGCAGGAATGGGATTTGGGTTACCATTCACTTGAACTGGTAGTAAGCAGTACTTATTACTGCAAAAATTATGCAAGTAGATGAAATTGAAGTTCCAGTAGTTACAAGTTGGGATGATGTTCAGTACTGTACTTTGCCACGTGGTCTAGAAGGTGCGCCATTGAAATGCGGCCATTTTGCGCCGATAATATTTGATCTAGGGAGGCTAGCAGAGTCGGGTCTAACGCGTTATCTAAGTAGGTGAGGTTTTCCACAGGTAGAGTTTCAAGAGGTAGTTCGCTTAGGTTAATCAGTGGGTGGGAGGTGTTCAAGGTGATAGTTCCAGTTACAGTGAAGAGCAATTGGGTGCGTGGTCCAGGGATATCACATCGGATGCCTTTGACAAATAACCCTTAATCCTGCAGCTCTTTTCGCTATGCGACATCGTTTCGTCCTTGCTGGAAAGAAGTAACAATAATAACTACTGGATTTGCTACAGAGAATAACCAATGCAAACTTATTCTTTGGATGAATTCTGTTGTTAAGTTATTATTCTTGTTTGTGGCTTAAGTGCGTAGTGATGTGTAAGGATAACTGTGGAAGATAGTGGAGGCAGTGCATCTATAGTTCCCTTTAAAAAAAAACGAATGTGACTTGTTTGAACAACTGTGCCACGAGTTGGAAGTCATAATTTGATATTGAAAGGTGAGGTCATTTCGATCACTTGAAATCGTTGCTGATAAAGCGTCACGAACATTTTTGACTTTCCTCTAGTACATAGGGGTTGGTCATCATAATCCACTGCTTTCTTATTAGGAGTTCTTTCTTGGCATTTCAAAGTTTTAATGTTCATCTTTTTCACCTCACTGACAATATATCCTTTTCTGGCAGGAGGGGGGGGGGGGGGGGGAGGGGAGGGGAGAAGGGTAGGGCAGTTACAAAGTTCAAATGGAGAAGACTTCTTTTTTGAAGTTATTGTAATGTTAATGTAGTATCTTAACATTTTTGCAGTCGGTCAATGGACTCTCTGCTTTAGATTGTTTGTCAGTGGGTGTAATGCACCAATCATAAGTTTCTTAATGTGCAATACCCAGCACAATTCCTTTGTTAAATCGTACATACATGCTAAGTCTTGTGCTGGTAGAGGTGCAATGAGAACACAGCGCAGATAAACAATGTAGAACAGTTTGACTGAGAAGCACATAAACCAAAATACTACTCCTTTGAAGAAAAGTAAGTCACTACAATAGTTGAGCTCGCCCGTCTAGCCGTGCGGTCTAACGCGCTGCTTCCCGAGCGGGAAGGCGTGCCGGTCCCTGGCATGAATCCGCCAGGCGGATTAGTGTCGCGGTCCGGTGAGCCACCCAGCCTGTGGATGGTTTTTAAGGCGGTTTTCCATCTATCTCGGCGAATGCGGGTTGGTTCCCCTTATTTCGCCTCAGTTACACTATGTCGGCGATTGCTGCTCAACCACTGTCTCCACATATGCGTACACCATCATTACTCTACCACACAGACATTTGGGGTTACTCTCATCTGGTATCAAACTTTCCCGGGGGTAGGAGGGGGGGGGGGGAAGATGAGTCGGGGGGGGGGGGAGTCCACTGGGGGCCGAACCACACAATAACCCTGGGTTTGGTTCGGTGTGGGGTGGTGGTGAGGTGGGTGGAATGCTGTGGCCTGTTGTGGGGATGTGAACCACTGAGGGCTATGGCAGGACGAGGTCTCCCTGTCGTTTCTAGGTCTTCGGTTTAATACACAATACACACACTACAATAGCTTGCGGAAATTCGTGATGGGCACCAAATTTATATGAGCCTGAACTTTGACTGTTTTATCATTATGGCCTTCAGTCTAAGTTTAATATTCATTAGGAACTAGAACAAAATAATGGGTGAAGGTCAATGGCTGATACCAAATTCCCTGTCATCTGCGACACAGAGGCCACATCTTGATGATGGTGAAGGCAGACACTGGTGGCTCCCACAGTCAGCAGTGGCTGGCATGGCATTTCGTCATACATAGTAAAGGTTCCAATTGAGATTTTGGTGGGAAGCACTGTGGGTGCAGTCAATGCCAGGCCCAGAGATCTACAGAAGGTCACTTGCATTAACTTTTTGCGGCCTTAAATACCCAGGACACATAGAAATAGTAGAGGAACTATTTGTGATCACGTGAACTGCAGAGGCAAACAGGTCCAGAGGGCCAGTTACCTCTGGCAGCACTCGCTGTGCCACCTGCTGGCCTAGGGAACCTGCATGATTGAAGATCTGTCATCTACTGATGTAATCCCTTTCAGGTTAGGCCGCTTGTTCACCAATGCTGTGAGGAGGGTTACCAATCTGTTGGGTGTACACACCAAACACAGCTTCTCTCTCCTCTCCTAGTAGGGTGAGAGGGTGTGGCACATCTCGATGTCCAACGAACATGGCTCCTCGTAACCGGGTGCCCGTGAAACTGGTGAGCCCAGTGGGCTAAAGTCAGTGTCTATAGAAGCTGGTGTCTCGACCAGCGATGGGCTGATCTCCCTAGAGGCCAGAGAATGCGTACCCTGTGGGTGCTGTGGTTGTGCTGTGTTGTCAAAGGTTCTCCGATGGGGCATGTCCGACTCTAAAACAAAAATTCGTGACAATCCACTGCTAGGAGGCGTCGCTGCTTACTGTGGGCACACCTGGTTGACATGCTTGCGACAAATTGATGATCCTTCATGTAGTCATACTACCACCATGGCCTGTTGCAGTAAATGGATGACTACAGTCAGGGCCCATTGGCGGCGATTTTTGGAGAAAACTAAAACTAACGTCACCTTTGACGGAATAATAGCTGCATTGAGACTGTGGAAGGAGAGACAGAGTTCTTGCAGGATAAAAAGCTCGGACTCAGGTTGCCATCCATGAAGTTTTCTGATGGGTTTGATGCTGTCCAGAGGGGTGGACAAAAATAGAGTGAGGGCTTATTCTAAATCATGATGGTGGTGCAACTTTGCTAACTGAGACTTGAATATGTCGAGCGACGTCGTTATCCTGAAGGAAGTCATTCACAAGATGTGCACGATGGGGGCTCGAACTGTCGTCCATGGAGACGTATGCCTCGTCAATATGCTGCCGATAAGGTTGCACCATCGATCGGAGGATGGCATTCACGTATCTTGCAGCCGTTACGGCGCCTTCCATGACCACCATCGGCGTACGTCAGCCGCACATAATGCCACGCCAAAACAGCAGGGAACCTCCACCTTGCTGCACTCGCTGGACAGTGTGTCTAAGGCGACTGATGACCTCAGAAGTTAAGTCGCATAGTGCTCAGAGCCATTTGAACCATTTTTTGTGTCTAAGGCGTTCAGCCTGACTGGGTTGCCCCGAAACTCGTCTCCGACGATTGTCTGGTTCAAGGCATATGCGACACTCATCGGTGAAGAGAACGTGATGCCAATTCTGAACGGTCCATTCGGCATGTTGTTGGGCCCATCTGTCCTGCGCTGCATGATGTCGTGGTTCCAAAGATGGACCTCGCCATAGACGTCGGGAGTGAAGTTGCGTATCATGCAGCCTATTGCGCACAGTTTGAGTCGTAACACGACGTCCTGTGACTGCCCAAAAGCATTATTCAACATGGTGGCGTTGCTGTCAGGGTTACTCCGAGCCACAATCCGTAGGTAGCGGTCATCCACTGCAGTAGTAGCCCTTGGGCGGCCTGAGCGAGGCACGTCATCGACAGTTCCTGTCTCTCTGTATCTCCTCCATGTCCAAGCAACATCGCTTTGGCTCACTCCGAGACACGTGAACTCTTCCCTTGTTAAGAGCCCTTCCCGGCACAAAGTAACAATGCGGACGCGGTCGAACTTCGGTATTGACTGTCTAGGCATGGTTGAACTACAGACAACACGAGCCGTGTACCTCCTTCCTGGTGGAATTGCTGGAACATATCGGATGTCGGATCCCCTCCTTCTAATAGGTGCTGCTCATGCATGGCTGTTTACATCTTTGGGTGGGTTTAGTGACATCTCTGAACTGTGAAAGGGACTGTGTTTGTGATACAATATTCACAGTCAACGAATGTCTTCATGAGTTCTGGGAACCGGGGTGATGCAAAACTTTTTTTTTTAAATCTGTGGGTATGGGAGCACCGTGTGGATGTGTAAAACATCTGGAGCATGGGCATCAGGCGGGGGTAGGGGGGCCCATCAGGGCGTAATTTAATTACTCTTGGGGGAAGATTAGCAAACTTCCATCTTGTGTCCTTTCTTACCTCAGGGAGAACATTTAACTCGGCAATAATAACTCTGTTCCCATGGACGAGTAATAAAACAGTTGCTGAATGAGGGTATCCACTGCAGGCAATACAAATTGGTTGAGGGCTTGCCAGCCACAGGCAAATCAGAATGCTGTGAAGGCAGTGGCTTGTGTTGGGGCCAGTGAGCTGGGCAGGCAGAAAACACTTGCAAAGGATCGTGTAATGTTGCTGATGACCACAGAGACTGTTCAAAAGTACTAATGATGGAAAGGCAAGTCTCTAACGTGGGATCCATGAGTTTGAGGAAGTCATTACAGAATCCTTCATCCAACGAATGTACAAGAATCATGTCTCTGACAAGGGAAGTTGCATAGGACTGATTACATTGGGGTTAGTACACTGGAACCGACAGTCGCAGGATAAGCCCCGCAATGTCGCTATCCGTTCTCTGTAAGATTGTCCACTGAGCTTGTGGCAGCCAAAAAAACTCATGGTGCGCCTCCGTAATGTGCACCTGACAATCGAAATATTTTAGCAAACAAATTTTTAAGTGATCGTGTGGGAGAACATGGGACACCACTTCAGGGTAGAGTTGCTGCAGCAAACAATAAATTTGCAGGCCTCCATATGCCAAGATGAGTGCGTCCTACTGGATGTCATCTATGATACCATGGACCAAGAAATGTTGCTCTATTCTGGCCATGTAATTCATCCAGAACTCGATCTTTCAGTCCAACATATAGAACAGCAGCAGCACCCCTCTCAATCCTTTCACCAGTGAATCGCTGTTGGACTGTTGGTTGGATGGATGGTTGGTTGGATGTGGCCATGGCTGCCACATTCTCCACCATCATGTGCATGACTTACTCCATGTTCTGGAGTGGTAGCAAAACTTGGGTTGTAATATTCGAAGGATCAGACATGGTGGAGCAAGAAAACACTATCGTGGTCTTCACACCGGAGGAGTCACATGCACGCTATCGCTGTCTACCTGGGGCATTGAACACGGGTGAAAATATTGGTTTACTGGAAAATTCCTCGTGAGAATTAGCCAAGTCTTGTGACAGTTGAGCCACAGTGAGAACACAGCTCATGTAAACAATTTAGAACAGTTTTGCTGAAAATTACGTACACCAAAATACTACTCCTTTGGAGAAAAGTTAGCCACTAAAATAGTTTGTCGAATTTCGTGATGATCATTGAATTTACACAAGACCAAACGTTGGCTAAAGGCCATAATGGTGAAAGAGTAAAAAATTAATATTCACGAAGAAGTAGAACAAAATAACGTAGTGAATGTCGATGGCCAAAACCAAGATACTGGTCATCTCTCACACAGAGCCCAAGTCCTGGTGCTGGTGGTGACTCCCTCAATTGGCAGTGGCTGGTGTGGCATGCCGTCGTACATAGCAAGAGATCCAGTCGAGATTCTGACTGAACAATGGCAGATGCAGTCGGCGTCTGGCACAGAGCTTGACGGAAGATGCCTCGGACTGGTTTTGCACCAGCCTAAACACCCAGGCAGGCTGCATGGAGATACTAGAGGAACTACTTGCGATCTCATGGCCCATGGACACAGGCGCCGACTCCATGGGGCTTCAGGGAGTCCGAGCCACCTCAAAAATTCGTTTGGTTAAGAAAATTGTTAGTTATATTATGCTTTGTAAAATCACAAAATTATGTTGGTATTTTTTATTTTCCTTGTTTGACGATAGTTACCGTTTAAAATACATTCAGTAATGAGTTAAAACAAATAATTATTACGGTAGTAAGCAGGTTAACTGAAAACGAGTGATGTGAATCGTGACAGTGTTACAGTGCTGCGGGCACACGTAATTTTTTCCGGTGCGCGAACCTTCGGGTAAAGTCTGGCGCCGGCGGGCCAGCGTTGCGGCCACGGCGACATCAAAAGGACTGCAGCAGAAGCGCCTGGAACCCTCCGCCTCGCGTCATATAAAGCCCACCCTGCTGTTGCAGTCACTCAGTGTGGATAGTTTCATTCAGTGCATGCTGCAACACATGTTTAGTGTTCCTACTTTAGTGTCTAGTGGACTATTTTACATGACAATATTTTATTCGTTTACTTTAGTCTCTTAGCGTATTGTGAATTAAGTTTGCAATGGATAAACTTGTTACCACAAAGGCGCGCTTGGAAGTTGATGATACTGTAAATCAACCTCCAACAATTATTGTGTCATCAATTGCTTCGTCATCTTCAGACGAGGACCGTTCACAACCGAAACCTGGACAATCTGGTAAGGGAAGATCATTCCAGAACTCTTGTTTGATCAAATATACGTGGCTAGAACATGAAACATCTACTGAAAAAGCTTTTTGCAAAACCTACAAAGAGGCAGATGCTAAAAATCTGTTACAGTTTTCTTCAAAAAAGATGTATTTACTTCCGTAGGGTTTTATAACTGGGAAAAGGCTTTAGAAAAATTCCGTGTTCATGAAAATATGTTTACGCATATAGGTGTTCTGAAACTAAATTCTATCACTAACCGAAGTGTGGCCTCTCAGTTGAATGAACATTTTGGTGGTGATATGAAGAAAGGCCGTTTAACTCTTGAGACAATTTTTACTACCGTGCAATTTCTATGCCGACAAGGACTAGCAATTAGAGGGCACGAAGATGTAAACTCAAATTTTTTTCAATTGTTGGAACTCCAAAAGAATGACATACCTGTCTTTAAAGACTGGTTAGGGCGTTTGGGGTATAAGTGCACGTCCCACGATATTCAAAACGAGATCATTGATCTACTAGGAAAGTCTGTGTTGAGAAAAGTATTGGCTTCAATCAAGAAGACTGAACATTTTTCTATTACGGTTGACGAAACAAGTGAGTCCTCGATTCACGAACAAGTGTCATTTTGTATTCATACTGTCGATGATTCCTTAATCATCAACGAAGACTTTATTGGCTTATACGAGACCCCCGACACCGAATCACATACTCTGTTAGGTATTTTAAAAGACGTTTTTGATCGTCTTGGTTTGACAGTGGATAACTTAAAAGAGCAGTGCTATGATGGTGCCTCGAATATGAGAGGTAAGTTCAAAGAACTAAAAAAGTTAGTTTTGGATATACAACAAAAAGCATGTTATGTGCACTGCACTGCTAACAGTTTAGACTTGACAGTTGTAGACAGTCTCCGCCATCTTACATCTATGAGGGATATTATGGCTTTAGCCAAGGGCTTAATAAACACCGTAAGGGAATCCAACAAAAGGATGGGACTTTTCAGAAGCATACGCTGTGAGAGCGCCAACGACCAAGCTGGTCTACGACCCCTTTGCCCGACTCGATGGACTATACGAGCTTACCGAGCGAGGTGGCGCAGTGGTTAGCACACTGGACTCGCATTAGGGAGGACGACGGTTCAATCCCGTCTCCGGCCATCCTGATTTAGGTTTTCCGTGATTTCACTAAATCACTTCAGGCAAATGCCGGGATGGTTCCTTTGAAAGGGCACGGCCGATTTTCTTCCCCATCCTTCCCTCACCCGAGCTTGCGCTCCGTCTCTAATGACCTTGTTGTCGACGGGACGTTAAACACTAATCTCCTCCTCTCCTCCACTATACGAGCTTCAAGTATTTTGAGAATATTGAAAAACTTTGAAGAACTTCTAGAGTTTTCTGAAACATTTTCTTCAGCGGACGAAACAGAGGCAGGTTACAACTGTGCAGGCTACCTTGAGTCAATGTTACAATTCAAGAATTTTCTTTTTACATCTCTATCGCCATGTAATGAACCCAGTAGAGGATGTCAATGAAAAAATTCAATGCCCTCATCTCAGTGTTGCTGATCTGGAAAAAATATGAGCGTTTGATTTGTATGTTGAATGGAAGGTGTGATCGTTCTGAACACTTTCGGGAATTGTGTTTAAAAGAAAAACCTTCACAAGTTTATGATCCTCCGCTTCCTAGGAATCTAAATATACCAAAGAAGCACACTTTCAAAACCCCAAAGTAATACTACAAAACTATTTACGAAGGTTGAAACTTCAATAGTGGCAGCTATTTATTCACAGCCGATAGAAAAGAGTTACATGTTTGCACCTGTTACTGTCCATCAAAGTAGTCACTAGTGTAGTGTACAATCCGTTGCCAGCGATGTGGAAGGCGTAGTATACCGTTAGCAGAGTCAGTTGTCATAAAATGACTCTAAAATGCTTAAAAAAACTTTAAAACTCAGTATTTTTCATCTAAAATTTAGAAAATTTTTCGGGGCAAGACCCCCCAGTATGCCCCCCCCCAATCTTTTTTATAAGCCGGCGCCCCCCCCCCCCCCTGCCTGGAGGTCTGCGGGGTCCGAGTCCTGTGGCGGCGTTCACTCTACCTCATGCTGGCTAGGCAGCATGCGTGATTGAAGCTGTCATCTGCTGATGTACCCCTTCGAAGTTAGGCCGCTGGTACACCATTGCTCTGAGAAGGGTTGCCATTCTGTAGAACATACAGCCCGTAAATAACACAAAAATCGTTCCTTGGCCATTATTACTGTTTTTGGTGTTCTGAACTTTTGTCTCAATTAGCTGACCATCCACCCAACATCTTGGGTGTTCTTTTTCACAGTAATAGTTTCCCGCCGCAAAACCAAAATGAAACGGGGCTCCATGCAGTTCTACTATACGTACGCTATTCCAAGTCAATGTTGGCGTGATGTGTAATCACGAAATCTAAACCGAGTAGGACTTCGTACCCACTGCCACCTATGGGAAGAACTTCTACATTAACCCAAATGTTACATCCTCCCATTCGGATACTTATTACCACGAACCAAGTAAATCTACATTACCCCCTCCTACACCACTTAATGCTCAGCCTGGTGTGTTTAATTCTGCTTTACCAAGTGTACTCTTCCTTGCTACAGATACTTGAGATCCAGCTTCTAATAACAATTTATACAACGTTCATTAATAAGCGGTCACAATGCCCTCATAGTACTAGGGACGGAATGTTGGCTGAAGCCAGATGTAAACAGTAATGATATTCTAAACTCAGATTGGAATGTATACCGCAGAGACAGGCTGGACAGTGAATGGGGAGGCGTGTTTATAGCGATAAAAAGTGCAATAGTATCGAAGGAAATTGACGGAGATCCGAAATGTGAAATAATTTGGGTGAAGGTCACGGTTAAACTAAGCTCAAACGTGGTAATTGTATGTGTCTATAGGCCCCTGGATCAGCAGCTGTTGTGGCAGAACATCTGAAGGAAAATTTGGAAAATATTTCGAGTAGATTTCCCGACCATGTTATAGTTTTGGGTGGAGATTTTAATTTACCAGATATAGACTGGGAGACTCAAACGTTTGTAACGGGTAGAAGGGACAAAGAATCAAGTGAAATTTTTTTGAGTGCATTATTTGAAAACTACCTTCAGCAGTTACACAGAGAACCGACTCGTGGCGATAACATATTAGACCTTCTGGTGACAAACAGACCCGAACTATTTGAAACAGTTAACGCAGAACAGGGAATCAGCGATCATAAAGCGGTTACAGCATCGGTGATCTCACCCGTAAATAGAAATATTAAAACAGGTAGGAATATTTTTCTGTTTAACAAAAGTGACAAAAAGCAGATTTCAGAGTACTTGACGGCTCAGCACAAAAGTTTTATCTAAATTACGGATGGTGTTCAGGATCAGTGGACAAAGTTCAAAACCATCGTACAATATGCATTAGATGAGTGTGTGCCAAGCAAGATCGTAAGAGATGGAAAAGAGCCACCGTGGTACAACAACCGAGTTAGAAAACTGCTACGGAAGCAAAGGGAACTTCACAGCAAACGTAAACATAGCCAAAGCCTTACAGACAAACAGAAATTACACGAAGCGAAATGTAGTGTGAGGACGGCTATGCGAGAGGCGTTCAACGAATTCGAAAGTAAAGTTCGATATACTGGCTTGGCAGAAAATCGTATGAAATTTTGGTCTTATGTCAAAGCGGTAGGTGAATCAAAACAAAATGTCCAGACACTCTGTGACCAAAATGGTACTGATGACAGACTATAGGCCGAAATACTAAATGTCCTTTTGCAAAGCTGTTTCACAGAGGAAGACTGCACTGTAGTTCCTTCTCTAGATTGTCGCAGAGATGACAAAATGGTAGATATCGAAATAGATGACAGAGGGATATAAAAACAATTAAAATCGCTCAAAAGAGGAAAGGCCGCTGGACCTGATGGGATACCAGTTCGATTTTATACAGAGTACGCAAAGGAACTTACCCCCCTTCTTGCAGCGGTGTACCGTACGTCTCTAGAAGAGCGTAGCGTTCCAAAAGATTGGAAAAGGGCACATGTCATCCCCGTTTTCAAAAGGGACGTCGAACAGATGTGCAGAACTATAGACCTATATCTCTAACGTCGATCAGTTGTAGAATTTTGGAACACGTATTATGTTCGTGTATAATGACTTTTCTGGAGACTAGAAATCTACTCTGTAGGAATCAGCATGGGTTTCGAAAAAGACGATCGTGCGAAACCTAGCTGGCGCTATTAGTCAACGAGCCTCAGAGGGCCATAGACACGGGTTCCCAGGTAGATGCCGTGTTTGACTTTCGCAAGGCGTTCGATACAGTTCCCCACACTCGTTTAATGAACAAAGTAAGAGCATATAGATTATCAGACCAGTTGTGTGATTGGATTGAAGAGTTCCTAGATAACAGAACGCAGCATGTCATTCTCAATGGGGAGAAGTCTTCAGAAGTAAGAGTGATTTCAGGTGTGCCGTAGGGAAGTGTCGTAGGATCGTTGCTATTCACAATATACATAAATGACCTTGTGGATAACATCGGAAGTTAACTGAGGCTTTTTGCGGATGATGCTGTAGTATATCGAGAAGCTGTAACCATGGAAAATTGTACTGAAATGCAGGAGGATCTGCAATGAACTGACGCATGGTGCAGGGAATGTCAATTGAATCTCAGTGCAGACAAGTGTAATGTGCTGCGAATACATAGAAAGAAAGATCCTTTATCATTCAGCTACAATATAGGAGGTCAGCAACTGGAAGCAGTTAATTCCATAAATTATCAGGGAGTAGGCATTAGGAGTGATTTAAAATGGAATGACCATACAAAATTAATTGTCTGTAAAGCAGATGCCAGACTGAGATTCATTGGAAGAATCATAAGGAAATGCAGTCCGAAAACAAAGGAAGTAGCTTACAGTACACTTGTTCGCCCACTGCTTGAATACTGCTCGCCGGTATGGGATCCGTACCAGATAGGGTTGATAGAAGAGAGAGAGAATATCCAACGGAGAGCAGCGCGCTTCGTTACGGGATCATTTAGTAATCGCGAAAGCGTTACGGAGATGATAAACTCCAGTGGAAGACTCTGCAAGAGAGACGCTCAGTAGCTCGGTGCAGAGTTTTGTTGAAGTTTCGAGAACATACCTTCACCGAGGAGTCAAGCAGTATTTTGCTCCCTCCTACGTATATCTCGCGAAGAGACCATGAGGATAAAATCAGAGAGATAGAGCCCACACAGAGGCATACTGACAATCTTTCTTTCCGCGAACAATACGAGACTGGAATAGAAGAACCGATAGTGGTACGCAAGGTACCCTCCGCCACTCACCGTCAGGTGGCTTGCGGAGTATGTGTGTAGATGTAGAAAAAATTCTGCCACTAACTCCACAGAGAGGCGCCCTGTGCTACGTATCTTTCTGTTTGAGCACTATATTGAATTTAACTGGCCACGTCCGTGTACAAATTTCTGGTGTAACACATTCCAATAAATTCCAATGAAAGAATGCTGGAGCGAGGCTTAGATCATGTTACATAATAATGGTACATAATGATATTTGCTCTTTCTTGAACACTGGTATTTCTGGCGTCTGCTTTATCTGAGATAATATGATTAGCGACTTGTCTCCTGCGAATCAGTACGAGTTCATGAAAAACTCTTAAAACAACCTCCCTGTAGTCCTCCGCAAATACAAGTACCATACAAAGAAGCCGAAACTTCCATCATCAACAGATACTTTTAGTTCATTTGTTGATCAATGCGACTGCATCAATTGACGTAAAAATGCATATCTGCTCATTAGCGTTGCAATTCTCAGATTGGGTTCAAATGGCTCTAAGTACAATGGGACCTTTTTTTTGTGTGTGTCTAACTTTCACCAAGGTCTGTATCAGTGCATCAGTAGTCTCTGTAGCTAGGATTTTTTAGTTCAAATGGTTCAAATGGCTCTGAACACTATGGGACTTAACATCTGAGGTCATCAGTCCCCTAGACTTAAGAAACTACTTAAACCTAACTAACCTAAGGACATCACACATATCCATGCCCGAGGCAGGATTCGAACCTGCGACCGTAGCAGTAGTGCGGTTTCGGACTGAACCTAGAACCGCTCGGCCACAGCGGCCGGCCCCAGATTGGGCACATGAACAATAATGTGGTTATTCAAAGGATACTGAATTTCTGAAAACATGCGAAGTGCTCAATTTCTATGTAACTCGTTGTCAATAGCTTTCTGCACTGCTGTTTCATCGAGAAGTCTTTCTTAAATATACAGAAGACTGTCGGATGATGGTCGATAAGTGTTATTGTTTTCTCACAATCGATACTGAATCGCTGTGAGCGGAAACTGGTTGATCAAATGATTTATACTTGCGATATTCGATGCCAGTAATAGAATCGTTGATGGCAATTTTTTTTCTCTCACAGTCAGTACGGTGTGTGACTCACCTTCTTCTTCTTCACTCACCGCATTGACTAATGAGAGCTCACAGAGAACGAAGTTAAGATTTGCAGCACTGTGTATCCTAGTGATGATAGCATTTGTCGATTGTGAGGAGTCAACATATTTTTTAACCTAAAATATTTCCGTCTTGATCTTTAATTGAGATACTTAATTCTGAAACATGTCGTAGCACAACTGGTATGTAAATGGGCGAATTTGGTGATTCCACACTCTTATATCCAGGCGTTACTGCAGGCAAGACCTGATGTAACGTGTGTGCAGGAGTAGCATCGTGGAATGAACCTCCACATATGTTTCAGTCAGTTTATAGGACGTTAACGTTTTGGATATTTACTGCAGGTTTTGCTGTCTTTAAGGTTTCGTTTTCAATTACTTTTTTCTCAAAACATAAAACTGACTCCATATTATTATCCAGCTTAAAATCAGCGTATACTGCACTCCTCATCTCGGAGAGTTCGAGAATTTTATTGTAACTGGTGTCTGTTTTAAACTGATTTTTCTTTCTCTCCGCATTATCTTCGTAGTTATTCCTGATACTGTATAACTCTGTTTCTCTCAACAGGGTGTAAATAATGCCACGGAGTTAGTAAGTTCCATGTTTTAAAGCACGTCTGCCCAAAATTTACTGATCGCAAATCTGATTATAAGAGTAGAAGTTATAGTTTCTCGACAAAATATTCGGTATGGAATAAGTTCTGTAAGGCAATTTTGTATGCGTGATGAGACAAGTTTTTCGTGGGGTTAAAGGCGACAGTTTTATTTGAGTTTTGCATGTGACACTATCTGCTATCGGTATGTGCTAAAAGACTTGCTGAAATATCTAGAGTTCAGAAACTTTAAACAAAGGAGGCCACATCTATATCGTTAGGTGACTGAAATGTATTGTAGTTATACTTTATTGTATAGTTTTGAAATACTTCACAAGTATTGTTCTTCTTCTTGTAAGATACCCATTGTGAACGTGAACCACTTTCCGTCTGGAAGTTAACAATCGCACTCTCAAATGTTTTAGGCGTTTTGGATAAAGTATTTCTCATAAACACAGCAATAAAACGTGGTATTTCCTGTTTTTAGCATAATTATCTAAGTCAATTATAATAATTTCTTTTGTTGGAAGACTTCTTAAGGAGAACGTTTTTCATCAAATACAGACCAAACCTGCTTTTCCTGTATAGTACTTGGCTCTGAGCACTATGGACTCAACTGCTGTGGTCATCAGTCCCCTAGAACTTAGAACTACTTAAACCTAACTAACCTAAGGACATCACACACATCCATGCCCGAGGCAGGATTCGAACCATCGACCGTAGCAGTCGCACGGTTCCGGACTGCGCGCCTAGAACCGCGAGACCACCGCGGCCGGCCCTATATAGTACTAAACACAGCCTATTTCCTTCTTAAATTGCTTTTGTATCTCATTTAGCTGTTTGCTAGTGGGTTTTGCACCATTAATATAATAACATTATATATGTTAGCGCGTATTATAAGGATATAAAATGTCGATTCATAAGATATCAGCGAAGGAAGGCTCGTATCGGAGCACAGCAAAGGCGAATATGCTCCTATTTAAAAGGCTCTGACTCAAAAATGAGGTACCAGCTGCCTCATTCTACCTTCCTCAGCACCTTTAAAAATTTTCCGAAAAATTCTAGTATGCGAACATATACGCGCTCTTTTCAACATGCAGATCTCCTCTCACTCCCACAAACTCCGCTAACTGTAACTCGCTCACACCCATCGCTGTAAATTGCCATACCCATCCACTCCCATGTATCCATCTCTCTCGTTCATTCATCCCAACTTATTGTATTATTTCTTTGTGTCTTTCTGCCACTGTCTCCTGCCTCACAGCCACAGTCTCCTCCTTTCTGTCCTACTAATACTGTCTACTTCAGTGTCACCATCTCATTCTTGCTCTTTCTTAGTTCTACTATCTCATTCATTCCTTCCCACTCCTGCTCTATCTGCCTGTTGTCACTAACCCTCTCTTTTCCTCATTGTCACTCTCATAGGCTGTGTCTCTGATTATCACCAGTTCTCACCCACTTCCACTTTTTCCTTCTCTTTATTCCTCGCCCATTGGCACTGTCTCCTTCAATCTTCTCCTAGCATTGTTCTGTCACCGTCAACTTTCTTCCACTGCCACTGTGTCCCTCTCTCTATCTCTTTCGCTCTTTCTATACCACAGCCATTGTCTACCATCTTCCAGTATTTATTACTTTACCGTCTCTTTCCCATTACCACTGTTTCCTTCTATCTTAGGTTTGAATATGTTATACGCCAAAAAATTTTGGGAAAATTTTTAAAGGTACCAGTACTGAGGAACGTAGATTGATGCAGCTGGTACCCCACTTTTCAATCAGTCTTTTAAGCACAAGCATATTCAGTTTTTTTGTGCTCCAGTGGGAGCATTTTTCTGCTGGTTCCCTTTTTTTCCTTGCTACAGCAGAACATTGCACTCATAAGAAAAGAACTTTATGAGACCTAAAAATTTTGATAGTTTACTTATGTGAAACTGCAATAAACCAAAATTAATTTTCAGCCTCTGATTTTACGTGCACAAAAATTTTGCATGTACTTAAGTACTACAACATGGGTTTCCGAGACTCATTCTGATGATAACGGAGACACTTTAAGCATATTTCTCCGTGATATATGTCTTTAAAAAATACGTTTTCGCCTCACACCAGATTTTACTTCAGTATTTTACGTGTACCTGTAGAGTGAATTTGAACCTCTGCATCTCGGAAACGGATTAAGAGAGCAAGAAACTTTTCGAGGTTGTCTGAGATGGGGACGTTAGAAATATATAGTAAAAATTTCAGCCATATACTGTGCATGTCCATCTTGGGATCCGCGACCCGGTTTTAGTCCCCAGAAGTCATGATTTTGTGGTGTTTTCGATAACGGGCAAAGATTTTTGAAAGTGGGAAGATGGCATTTCTAGATGAATGCCTAGAGAACATACCGTTAAAATTTGAGCAATTTGCTACTGTTAGTTGTATATATATCCACTGCTGGCGGCGAAAAAAATGATGAAAAGGCTTTTCCGAGTTTTCTCAAGAACCGCCCATGAATTAAATGGTGCCTCTATAAGCCCCTCAAGGCGTACTATAGACCACATCTAATGCAAAAAGAACCAACCAATGTGCTCCATTTGCCTAAGAGGAGGAAGTGTGTAATATTCAACTTTTGACCTTCGATAGTTACAGTAAGACGATCCTTTGTTGGGTATACAAATGGTCCCTAGCCCAAGGACTATCCAAAACATTTGAGTCTACCTTTCTATCGCCAATAGAACCTGAGTTGTGATCCGAGGAAAATCCTATTTCTAAGCGAAATTTTGGAATATACTGGAAGAGCAAGCTGTCTCATTCGTATCGATCATATAGAGGAACTGTAAGATAAAATTAATATTCACTTTCTAAAAGATGATTGTCATTGTCATTGTCTCGATGCCTTCTACATCTACATCTACATCTATACTCCGCGAGCCACCTTACGGTGTGTGGCGGAGGGTACTTATTGTACCACTATCTGATCCCCCCTTCCCTGTTCCATTCACGAATTGTGCGTGGGAAGAACGACTGCTTGTAAGTCTCCGTATTTGCTCTAATTTCTCGGATCTTTTCGTTGTGATCATTACGCGAGATATATGTGGGCGGTAGTAATATGTTGCCCATCTCTTCCCGGAATGTGCTCTCTCGTAATTTCGATAATAAACCTCTCCGTATTGCGTAACGCCTTTCTTGAAGTGTCCGCCACTGGAGCTTGTTCAGCATCTCCGTAACGCTCTCGCGCTGACTAAATGTCCCCATGACGAATCGCGCTGCTTTTCGCTGGATCATGTCTATCTCTTCTATTAATCCAACCTGGTAAGGGTCCCATACTGATGAGCAATACTCAAAAATCGGACGAACAAGCGTTTTGTAAGCTACTTCTTTCGTCGATGAGTCACATTTTCTTAGAATTCTTCCTATGAATCTCAACCTGGCGCCTGCTTTTCCCACTATTTGTTTTATGTGATCATTCCATTTCAGATCGCTCCGGATAGTAACTCCTAAGTATTTTACGGTCGTTACCGCTTCCAATGATTTACCACCTATGGCATAATCGTACTGGAATGGATTTCTGCCCCTATGTATGCGCATTATATTACATTTATCTACGTTTAGGGAAAGCTGCCAGCTGTCGCACCATGCATTAATCCTCTGCAGGTCCTCCTGGAGTACGTACGAGTCTTCTGATGTTGCTACTCTCTTGTAGACAACCGTGTCATCTGCAAATAGCCTCACGGAGCTACCGATGTTGTCAACTAAGTCATTTATGTATATTGTAAACAATAAAGGTCCTATCACGCTTCCCTGCGGTACTCCCGAAATTACCTCTACATCTGCAGATTTTGAACCGTTAAGAATGACATGTTGTGTTCTTTCTTCTAGGAAATCCTGAATCCAATCACAAACCTGGTCCGATATTCCGTAAGCTCGTATTTTTTCACTAAACGTAAGTGCGGAACCGTATCAAACGCCTTCCTGAAGTCCAGGAATACGGCATCAATCTGCTCGCCAGTGTCTACGGCACTGTGAATTTCTTGGGCAAATAGGGCGAGCTGAGTTTCACACGATCGCTGTTTGCGGAATCCATGTTGGTTATGATGAAGGAGATTTGTATTATCCAAGAACGTCATAATACGAGAAGACAAAACGTGTTCCATTATTCTACAACAGATTGACGTAAGCGAAATAGGCCTATAATTATTCGCATCTGATTTATGACCCTTCTTGAAAATGGGAACGACCTGCGCTTTCTTCCAGTCGCTAGGTACTTTACGTTCTTCCAGCGATCTACGATAAATTGCTGATAGAAAGGGGGCAAGTTCTTTAGCATAATCACTGTAGAATCTTAAGGGTATCTCGTCTGGTCCGGATGCTTTTCCGCTACTAAGTGACAGCAGTTGTTTTTCAATTCCGATATCGTTTATTTCAATATTTTCCATTTTGGCGTCCGTGCGACGGCTGAAGTCAGGGACCGTGTTACGATTTTCCGCAGTGAAACAGTTTCGGAACACTGAATTCAGTATTTCTGCCTTTCTTCGGTCGTCCTCTGTTTCGGTGCCATCGTGGTCAACGAGTGACTGAATAGGGGATTAAGATCCGCTTACCGATTTTACATATGACCAAAACTTTTTAGGGTTCTTGTTTAGATTGTTTGCCAATGTTTTATGTTCGAATTCGTTGAATGCTTCTCTCCTTGCTCTCTTTACGCTCTTTTTCGCTTCGTTCAGCTTTTCCTTATCAGCTATGATTCGACTACTCTTAAACCTATGATGAAGCTTTCTTTGTTTCCGTAGTACCTTTCGTACATGATTGTTATACCACGGTGGATCTTTCCCCTCGCTTTGGACCTTAGTCGGTACGAACTTATCTAAGGCGTACTGGACCATGTTTCTGAATTTTTTCCATTTTTGTTCCGCATCCTCTTCCTCAGAAATGAACGTTTGATGGTGGTCACTCAGATATTCTGCGATTTGTGCCCTATCACTCTTGTTAAGCAAATATATTTTCCTTCCTTTCTTGGCATTTCTTATTACACTTGTAGTCATTGATGCAACCACTGACTTATGATCACTGATACCCTCTTCTACATTCACGGAGTCGAAAAGTTCCGGTCTATTTGTTGCTATGAGGTCTAAAACGTTAGCTTCACGAGTTGGTTCTCTAACTATCTGCTCGAAGTAATTCTCGGACAAGGCAGTCAGGATAATGTCACAAGAGTCTCTGTCCCTGGCTCCAGTTCTGATTGTGTGACTATCCCATTCTATACCTGGTAGATTGAAGTCTCCCCCTATTACAATAGTATGATCACGAAACTTCTTCACGACGTTCTGCAGGTTCTCTCTGAGGCGCTCAACTACTACGGTTGCTGATGCAGGTGGTCTATAGAAGCATCCGACTATCATATCTGACCCACCTTTGATACTTAACTTAACCCAGATTATTTCACATTCGCATTCGCTAATAACTTCACTGGATATTATTGAATTCTTTACTGCTATAAATACTCCTCCACCATTGGCGTTTATCCTATCCTTGCGGTATATATTCCATTCTGTGTCTAGGATTTCGTTACTGTTCACTTCCGGTTTTAACCAACTTTCCGTTCCTAATACTATATGCGCACTATTTCCTTCAATAAGAGATACTAATTCAGGAACCTTGCCCTGGATACTCCTGCAGTTTACCAATATTACGTTAACTTTTCCTGTTTTTGGTCTCTGAGGACGGACGTTCTTCATCAACGATGATAATGTCCTCTCTGGTAAGCCGTCAGGTATTTTATCGTTTCGCCCAAGGGGGGGTCCCTCTAACCTAAAAAACCCCCGTGTGCACGCCACACGTACTCTGCTACCCTAGTAGCTGCTTCCGGTGTGTAGTGCACGCCTGACCTGTCTAGGGGGGCCCTACAGTTCTCCACCCAATAACGGAGGTCGATGAATTTGCAACCATTATAGTCGCAGAGTCGTCTGAGCCTCTGGTTTAGACCCTCCACACGGCTCCAAACCAGAGGACCGCGATCGACTCTGGGCACTATGCTGCAGATATTAAGCTCAGCTTGCACTCCGCGTTCGATGCTGGTTGTCTTCACCAAATCAGCCAGCCGCCGGAAGGAACCAAGGATGGCCTCAGAACCCAAGCGGCAGGCGTCATTCGTTCCGACATGTGCTACTATCTGCAGCCGGTCACACCCAGTGCGTTCAATAGCTGCCGGAAGGGCCTCCTCCACATTACGGACGAGACCCCCTGGCAAGCACACCGAGTGCACACTGGCATTCTTCCCCGACCTACCCGCTATTTTCCTGAGGGGCTCCATAACCCGCCTAACGTTGGAGCTCCCTATAACTAATAGGCCCGCCCTCTGTGACTGTCGGGACCTTGCCGGAGAATCGGCCACTGGCCCAACGGGCGAGGCATCCTGTGGTGGCTCGGAAACGATGTCATCACCACTAGGAAGCACCCCGTACCTGTTGGAAAGGGGTAAGGCAGCTGCCACGCGGCCAGATCCCACCTTCGCCTTTCGGCCAGGCACGCGCGAGCCCACCACTGTCCGCCATTCACCCTGGAGTGATGGCTGACCGGTAAGATGCTCACTGCCGGAAGACGCAGCGACATAAGGGGTTCCATGTGATTCCAAGGCCACCGAAGTAGGCATAGGTCTCACCACAGTTGCCCCAACGCCACTACGAGCCGACGCCTGCGCCTCGAGCTCGATGAGCCTAACAGACAAAGCCTCCACCTGCCCCCGAAGAGTGGCCAATTCTCCTTGCGTCCGCTCACAACAACCACAGTCCCTACACATGACTATGTTTACCCTACTCTATACGGTGACAAATTCCCAAGATAATCTTCTGATGAGCTACTCTGATAATCAAGAAACACTCACTGAAATACGAGACGCGAAAACTACGCTAGGTTTTCCCAGAAAAACTATTTAAAAGCTAAGCGCAGCAAATAAGTACAAAAACGCTTTATACAAACAGTACTCGCTGCTGCTGGTGCTCTCGCTCTGGCTGTCACAAGACAACTTCTCAGAAGTAAATCTGAAAATAATGCGTTGCTCAAGAAAGACTGCTTTACAGAATCTGAATACTCTGTTTTATTTTAAGTGGGTGATTTACATCTACATCATACTCCGCAAGACACCTAATCGTATGTGGCGAAGGGTACTTTCGGTACCACTATCTGATCCCTCCAACCCTGTTCCATTCGCGAATAGTGCGTGGGAAGAATGGTTGTCGGTAAGCCTCTGTATTGACTCTAATTTCTCGAATTTTCTCCTCATGCTCAATACGAGAGCTGTATATGGGGGGAATTACTATGTTGTCCGATTCCTCCTGAAAAGCGCTGTCCAGAAATTTCAATAGTAAATCTATCCGTGATGCACAACGCCTCTCTTGTAACGTTTGCCAGTGGAGTTTGTTCAGCAACTCCGTAGGAGTTTGTTCAGCAACTCCGTAACGTTCTCTCGCCAGCTAAAAGATTCCGTGACGAAACGTGCCGCTCTTCTTTGGATCTTCTGTATCTCCTCTATCAGTTCTACCTGATAGGGATCACAGACAGATGAACAATACTCATGAAGCGAGGGAACAAGAGCCTTATAAGCCATTTCTTTCGTGGATGAGTTACATTTCCATAATATTCTTCCGATGAATCTGAGTCTGGTGTCTGCTTTTCCCGCAATCTGTTTTATATGGTCATTCCACTTAAGGTCGCTCTGGATAGTTACGCGTAGATGTTATACGGCAGACGCTGTCTCCAGCTGTTTGTCATCAGTAGTCTATCTGTACAGCAGTGGAATTCTTTTCCTATGTATGCGCAATATGTTACATTTATTGACGTTCAGGGTCAACTGCCAGTCTACACCGTTCATCAACTTTCTGCAGGTCGTTCTGCAAATTCTTACTGCCAATAGCCTTAAAGAGCATCCGACGCTTTCTGCTAGATCATTTATATATATTGTAAACAGCAAAGGTCCTAACACACTTCCCTGTGGTACTCCGGATATTACCTTTTCATCTGTCGATTTAGTTCCGTTAGGAACGACGTTTTGAATTCCATCAGCAAGAAAGGTTTGAATCGAATCGCAGGTGATTTCTATGGAGGAGATGTTCACTTTCCATAATGTTCCTTCGCCTAATCTTTATAGAATCTTACAGATATCTCATCTGATCCTCTAGCCTTTCCATTACTAAGCGATTGTAGCTGCTTTTCAACTCCGTGATCGGTTAACTCAATATCTGCCATTTCAATGTTCGTACGGTTATTAAAACGAGGGACTGTGTTAAGATCTTCCACGGTTAAACAACTTCGGAAGACCGAATTTAGTATTTCGGTCATCTGTTTGCTATCTTCCATTTCGGTGCCGGTGTGGTCGCTGATAGAATGAGTAGATGATTTTGACCCACTTACTGATTTTACATACGACCAAAATCTCTTAGGGTTTTTACTCAGGTCGTTGACAAGGCCTTACTTTCAAAGTCATTGAACGCTTCTCTCATTGGTCTCCTTACGCTCATTTTTGCTTCGTTCAGCTTTTGTTTGTCAGCTATATTTTTACTTCTCTTGAATCTGAGATGAAGTGGTCTTTGTTTACGTAGCGCTTTTACATACGACCAAAATCTCTTATGGTTTTTACTCAGGTCGTTGACAAGGCCTTACTTTCAAAGTCATTGAACGCTTCTTTCATTGGTCTCCTTACGCTCATTTTTGCTTCGCTCAGCTTTTGTTTGTCAGCTATGTTTTTACTTCTCTTGAATCTGAGATGAAGTGGTCTTTGTTTACGTAGCGCTTTTCTAACACGGCTATTAAACCATGGTGGATCTTTCCCATCCCTTAAAACTTTACTCGGAACATACTTGTGTAGGGCATATTGAACGATGCCTTCGAATTTTTTCCATTTGTTCTCCATATCTTCGCCCTCATCACCGAATATTTGATGCTGACTGCTGAGATATTCTGAAATTTGTACCCTGTCACCCTTGCTGAGCAAATATATCTTCCTACCTTTCTTAACATTCCTTGTAGGACCCGTCGTCATCTATGCTGTCACAGCCTTATGATCACTGATGCCTTCCTCGACGTTAACAGATTTGATAAGTTCAGGTCTGTTTGTTGCCAGGAGGTCTAAGACTTTACCCTCTCGAGTTGGTTCTCTGAATATCTGCTCAGGGTAATTTTCGGACAAGAGATCCAGAACAACGCCACACGATTCCCTGTCTCTGGCACCAGTTTTGACGGCATAACACTCCCAATCTATACCTGGCAAGTTGATGTCATGTATTACAATGAACCAATTCTGACTCAGTACAACGAAACTGGTTGATAGTTACATTAAGGAAATATTATTGATATCGTATACCAGTTGTATAGAAAACGCAGTTCAGTGTCAGTTTCATTTTATTAGGGCAGACATAGATATTAAAACTTGGTTACCTGCTGGAGATGTTTTTACATAGTTACTCAAATTTGAACTACCTTTTGTTTGCGATAGATGATATCGTAAAAAGTGCTGAAGGTGAATAATATGTTTAATTGTAGGATGAACAAAGAAAGAAATATAACATTTTTATAATAATTTTGTTTCCAATGGGCCTGCAGTTCGATATAAGTCGTGTAAAGACATTATGAATTAAGTCCAAAAAGCTGCTTCTTTTTTTGAGATGTTCATTTAATCACGACAGACCTGTTTCAGCACTACTGTCATCATCAGGCGATCTGAAAGTCATGGTTTTATTATATACTATTTTCTAGGACAGACAGTAGCCTACTTGTCATATATGAGATTGGCAACCATACATTCATGGAATTCTTAACTTACCTATAACGTCGCTGGTTCGTCACTTAAACGTGTTTCTTACGTCTTTTAAATTGTTTCTTTGACTGGGATGTTAGTGTACAGTTTTGTAATATCAAAGGATAACCATAACTGAAAATAATTTACTACAATATAGGAAAATTTCAGTCATGGGCACTAAAGAAATTATAGAATTATTCAAATTGATACATCAAAATTACTTCTAGTTTAATGAAAAATTCTGCACACAAACTGAGGGAGTTGCCATGGGATGCAGAATTGCAGGAACTATAGCAGATATATTCTTAAATTCATTAGAAGAAAAACTTTTCAACACCACAAACCTATCATTAAAAAAAATTGTATATTACTATAGATATGTTGATGACACCGTAAGTCTACTTGATAGAAATACCACAGACATCCAGCTAATACACAATGCGCTAAATGCACTACATCCAAAAATGAAATTTACAATGGAACTAGAAAATAACAAAGCGATAAACTTTATAGACCTTACCAAAAAAAATGTTGAAAATACACCCAAATTTGATATATAAAGTAAACCTACCACCACAAATAACATTGTACATGCCACCCAAAAGCACATAAGTACGCCTAATTTCATGCCATGATCAACAGGATAATAAACCTCCCACTAGAACAAGAAGCAATACATAAAGGGAAAAAAAATTTAAAATATGTGGCACTACGGAATGGTTATAACCCAAAATTGGTTCAACAGATATATGACAGAAATACCACACCATTAAAATCAAAAATACGTAATGAAATAACACTTCAGCGAGAAACACAAACCAAATAAATTCACATATATACCGACAACATATGTAGGCAACATATCGAACACACTGAACACAGTGTTAAAGAAAACAAACGTACGCCTCGTATACCACACTGAAGGAAAATTAAAAATAAGATCGGTAAAAGTTAAATTGCCAATAGACTCGAATCCAGGTATATACAAAATTCATTGTAACGATTGTGATAAGTTCTATATAGGTCAGACAGGCCGGAACTTTAATACCAGATACAGAGAACACACTAGAAACACTGAACGCAACCCATGAACCTTCTTTCAACACCTACAAATAGAACAACATACCACAGGCAATGTAGAAAAAGAAATCCAAATTTTGCATATAACGCCTAAAGGTCGCTTACTCGATATTCTGGAAGAGGTCGAAATCTACACACATGCACACAAATATCCACAGCAAATACTCAACGAGCAATTAGATCTAAAACATAAACACTATATAGAAAACTTTATTCAAATCATCGATCGTGAAAACGGATAAACAACCAAAGACATGAGCTAAGCCAAACCAATCACACATTCACAGATAAAAATAAACAACACGGTAACTAAGTGAAATCGATAAGTAACTGCTCTGATGTCAACTTATAAAATCGTAGGTAAAATGTCAAACAAAAAACACACACAACAAATAAAATTCAGGCTATAACTTCCAACAAACATAGCCTATGAAAGCTAACTTTAAAAGATGTAAGAAAAACGCTTAAGTGACGAACCAGCGATGTTATAGGTAAGTTAAGAATTCCATGAATGTATGGTTGCCAATCTCATATATGACAAGTAGGCTACTGTCTGCCCTAGAAAATAGTATATAATAAAACCATGAGTTTCAGATGGCCTGATAATGACAGTAGTGCTGAAACAGGTCTGTCGTGATTAAACAAACATCTCAAAAAAAGAAGCAGCTTTCTGGACTTAATTGATAATAAAATATATAATAAATTAGACCTAGATTTTGTTTGTTTGCTTTTATTCCTTGCCCTCTAGCATGTTTTATTGATAATGCTTCATTACGACGAGAGTTTGCTCTTCCCGTAGTCAGTATGTAAGCTCAGGAGGTGGACAGTAACTCATGTGTACTTCAAATATGTATGAGCCGCTACTCTAAAAAACGCTGAAACTGGTAATGAGATTGCAAATGCAGATACGTATAAAATGTATACTACAGTTAACTAAAAATATTTCACCAAAAAATATGCATAACGGATTGTCCTGGTCAACAGACTTGTTTCTTTTTTTTCATTTTGAATACTATCTTTATGACTTCATGTTCTATAAAATGAAAATGTCCACAGCTACCTAGGTAGATATAAGAGTTGGCGTACTTTTAATCTCATTCAATATGATGAGATGCTCTAATATCTTACGTGCTTAATGTGAAGAACTATCGAGCATTTATTCTTTCGTTTCCGTTCTTTACAAATAATTGCAGTTCAGTGTTTGACCACGGCACATAATCTCTCAGACAAGCCGTACTGAGCGTGAGTGCAAACAAGATATAGGTATTATTATCTTTCCATATTTATTTCGATGTGTTAGTTCAGAAATGTGTTTGTGTCTGTGAGGTACGTACCACAAAGGTTTAATGTTTTCATTTTTTTTCCTTACAGAATATTCATGTATCGTTCCTGCGTACAGTGCCTCCATATTCACACCAAGCCGACGTGTGGGTGGAACTGCTGAAGCATTTCAACTACAAAAAAGTTATTTTCATACACAGCTCTGATACTGACGGGCGAGCACTGCTTGGCCGTTTCCAGACAACATCGCAAAGCCTCGAAGATGATGTAGAAATTAAAGTGCAGGTGAGTCGCCACGACTGTTATACACCGCACAAAATATGAATATGATGGCGAACTCAGACATACTATGTAACCAGAAAAGGTATAGCTATAATATTCGAATTCTCTTCACGTACTCTCGGCAGAAATACTTGTGCGTTTATTAATCGAAGAATAATTAAAATTGTTTTCAATAGACAACGAATGAAAAGCACCCGAGCGAGCAGCCGAGTCGTCGTGGCAAACGCGCACAATATTTCGACAATAGAGCGAATTATCATTAGGCACGCTGATGGCCTGATGGAGAGCCCACCGTGAGCCTGGCGGCGCCATCTCAATTCGTTGCCGAAATAATGTTCGTGTTTGTCGCTCGCCTGAGAACTTTTCATTCGTGATATACTTTGGAACAAACTGAAAAATCGCAATAAGGAAACTGTTTAGAATTCTTGTAGTCACGAGAGTATGGTTTCAGAGAGTATGGTTTAACACATTTTAGATGCATAGGCAAGCGAATCACTAAGTAAATGTAAGAACAGTTGAAATACTTCCGCCTGCGAGAATGCTTCTGAAATGATTTGTTTCATTAAATAAGGGAGTGTAGTCTTTAATCTGTGTATTGGTTCACAATATTAATGCCTGTTACTCTCTGAATGCACACGTAACTCAGTTTATTTTTGTTACTTTTCTGCTGTTTGTTTCGAATCATGAAAGAGGTAAGAAAATGTGTTGCTCCAACCTTGTGACGTATGACGATGGCAGTGATACCGCAATCTCTGGTTCCGACATCCCTGTTGTATCCCATATAGCAACTCTCCTGTTTCAAGTAATACATAATTTGTCGTTAAAATTATTGATGAAAATTTTTCCGTTCCATTGTGTAGGCTGCTACAGTAACTAGTTTCGAATTATTTCAGAAAAACAGATTTGGCTGCGAAGTTATTTAATGTCAATAACGCGTTTCATCCTTTTGGGGCATCATCATATTGTTTATAAAAACATGCCACCAATCAATTAGAAACAAACAGAGGAAGGCACATGGTCCTATCTTCTACTATTACTCGGGAAAAATGAACTGAAACTAATAGAGAATTACGTAAAAGTAGCTGGCTGAGTAACCTATCTGTCATAAAGCCATATAAAATGGAAAACTGACGCAAAATAAACCACATAAAATGGAAAGTGAACATAGTTAAAGGAAAAGACAACCGCCAGTATATCATTAGGAAGGTACAAGAAGAAGACGGAAAAATTTCAACGACTATCGCATGTTACCTTGACTCCGCTATAGCAGCACGCTTATAACATAAACGCGATGTGAGCCGCACACAGCACAATGTGCATTTGGCGCGCACACAAATATTACTGTGACAGATGAAGATACAAACACCGCGTATAGTGTGCCAAGAGCTGCCCAAGTGGCGCCCATGACAGGCATAAGGCATATTTACGAAATACAAAAACTAAGTAAAACTAGTGAATTAAGATGCATATATGCAAACCATTGCGATGAAATGAAACCAAAAGTACAGTAAGGTATCACTATATAAAACAGAAAAAAATAGGTAAACTGATGACATGAAAGATAGCTAGCTAAAATATGTCATTTAAACTCTGCCACACAGAGAAAAATAGCCAAAGTTTCAAGTGCATGCCCAGATTATGCATACAGGATCAACAAACCCAAACATAAAGGTATCAGGATCAGGGGCACTCGTAAGCATTACAAACTAGAGGCAAAGACCTATTTTAGTATTTCTTTTGTAAATAAAAACAGCCAAATGTTGCTGCAATTTATTTTATTTCTCCCAGACGCGTTTCGCCCTTTTCACTTTGAGGCATCATCAGCGGGATCTAGAATGATACAGCTTTGTTATTTTTAGATTATAAAACGGTTCACGTCTTGCTTTTTACGTAAATAAGCGATTACGTACTGTTCTTCGCGTTTTTGGTTGGCATCGGCGTTTCCATCCTGCAGAGTCGAGGGTCACAGCCTGTTTCTGTTTCTACTTCGCACACGGTAACTGGGAATTCGTCAGAGGTGAGCCGCTGATTGGAGACCATATGGCAAAGGGAGAAAGTGTATATGCATGTAACTGCTAAGTGGGGGGGCTGTAATGAATCTCGTAGTTACAGCTACCGAGGAACAATACACACTGATGCTTCCGTTGCGCGGTTTTATGGGGGAAGTTTCGAGTGGGAATCGAATAGAAAAATGATAGGCTTGTGGTCGGTCATCAGGTGAAACTTGGTACCGCAGAGTTTGGCGCCGTATATGACACCTAACGACTCTTTCTATCATCATCATCATCATCATCATCATCATTTAAGACTGATTATGCCTTTCAGCGTTCAGTCTGGAGCATAGTCCCCCTTATAAAATTCCTCCATGACCCCCTATTCAGTGCTAACATTCGTGCCTCTTCTGATGTTAAGCCTATTACTTCAAAATCATTCTTAACCGAATTCAGGTACCTTCTCCTTGGTCCACCCCGACTCCTCCTACCCTCTACTGCTGAACCCATGAGTCTCTTGGGTAACCTTGCTTCTCCCATGCGTGTAACATGACCCCACCATCGAAGCCTGTTCGCCCTGACTGCTACATCTATAGAGTTCATTCCCAGTTTTTCTTTGATTTCCTCATTGTGCACACCCTCCTGCCATTGTTCCCATCTACTAGTACCTGCAATCATCCTAGCTACTTTCATATCTGTAACCTCAACCTTATGGATAAGGTAACCTGAATCCACCCAGCTTTCGCTCCCATACAACAAAGTTGGTCGAAAGATTGAATGGTGCACAGATAACTTAGTCTTTCTCTATTTGTGAATAATTTGACTGTGCCACATATAAAGTTTTAGATCCAACCTCAGTAGGCTGTTCTGTGCCATGGGGTATTTATGGGACAGCAGTGTACCAATGCCGGAATATCAGGCATCAGTGCCTAGGGTAAAGCGTTTGCCCAGGCTATGCCGTACAATGCGATCTAACGCAGTTTTTAAGTTGCAAGAAAGCTTTCTAGCATGCCTTCGACCAGTAGGAAGTTGTTGACATTGTGAGTGAATTTTGCATGAAAATTAACTTTATCAAGGAATGAATACAGTAGTTCTTTGAGTTTTTTAGGAGCTGATAAGTTATTTACATGAATGCGTGGTGTCTGTTCTTGTACATGCCCGAAAGAATAGACACCACGCGGAATCCTCAGCCGTGTTACATATTATGTAAACTGAAGGTGGAGGGGAAAGAAAGAAACTACTGATGTCAGCTGCATCGAGATTTTGTGCCAAATCAATGGCGACGAGTGAAATTGCGTGCCGGACTGGGATTCGAACCAGGCACCTCCAGCCTACTAGGCAGATACTTGAACCACTGCGCCACTAGGATACAGTGCTTATTGCAGCTGAGCGACCTACCTCGGCATACCTCGCAGCCGACCCACATCCCCACGCAGTCCCCCTCCATGTCTTCAATGCTCGCTACTTTGAGATGCCCACAGGAGGTCGAACGTAGTTGTGCATCCACAGTGAACGTGGTTGATTCACTGCCCATCGAGGCGAATCAATTATACCAATACACGGTGGCTGTTCCTTCAGACATGTCCGAAAGAACAGAAACCACACATTCATATAACTGATTCGCCTCGACTGGCAACGAATCCACCACCTTCAGTGCGGATACAAGTAAGTGCGTTCTCCCGTGGCAATCTCAGAGTATCGAGCGTTTCCTACTCTCCCCATCCCCCACCCCCAAACATCGCCTACAGATTTTGCAGGTGCTGCTTCCGTGCGGCTCCGGTAATTACCAAGTCAAATAATACATGCCATATTGTCATGAGATACCACAACTCTATATTTTTATATTAAAAATGAAGAAATTCCTCTAGCTGTATTTAAGGTGTCGATTTTATTTTGGCAACTAGTTTCAACGTTGTAACAACGTCATCTTCAGGCCCTATAAAATATACCATGCATACAACAACCAATGTGATATCAGTAATCTATGAGTTATTATGTAAACAAATATATTATAAACATATTACATAATGGTTGAATTCAACAAAATTAATTACATTTTGGCCGTTTTCATTAAATGCAGTCATTCTGGAAATCAACAATTCATGTGGTATCAATAAGTACAAATGAAATTTTACTTAAGTGATCGTTTTTATTACAGACCAATGTCAAGCATTAAATGAAATGGGAGTATATACACTCCTGGAAATGGAAAAAAGAACACATTGACACCGGTGTGTCAGACCCACCATACTTGCTCCGGACACTGCGAGAGGGCTGTACAAGCAATGATCACACGCACGGCACAGCGGACACACCAGGAACCGCGGTGTTGGCCGTCGAATGGCGCTAGCTGCGCAGCATTTGTGCACCGCCGCCGTCAGTGTCAGCCAGTTTGCCGTGGCATACGGAGCTCCATCCCAGTCTTTAACACTGGTAGCATGCCGCGACAGCGTGGACGTGAACCGTATGTGCAGTTGACGGACTTTGAGCGAGGGCGTATAGTGGGCATGCGGGAGGCCGGGTGGACGTACCACCGAATTGCTCAACACGTGGGGCGTGAGGTCTCCACAGTACATCGATGTTGTCGCCAGTGGTCGGCGGAAGGTGCACGTGCCCGTCGACCTGGGACCGGACCGCAGCGACGCACGGATGCACGCCAAGACCGTAGGATCCTACGCAGTGCCGTAGGGGACCGCACCGCCACTTCCCAGCAAATTAGGGACGCTGTTGCTCCTGGGGTATCGGCGAGGACCATTCGCAACCGTCTCCATGAAGCTGGGCTACGGTCCCGGACACCTTTAGGCCGTCTTCCGCTCACGCCCCAACATCGTGCAGCCCGCCTCCAGTGGTGTCGCGACAGGCGTGAATGGAGGGACGAATGGAGACGTGTCGTCTTCAGCGATGAGAGTCGCTTCTGCCTTGGTGCCAATGATGGTCGTATGCGTGTTTGGCGCCGTGCAGGTGAGCGCCACAATCAGGACTGCATACGACCGAGGCACACAGGGCCAACACCCGGCATCATGGTGTGGGGAGCGATCTCCTACACTGGCCGTACACCACTGGTGATCGTCGAGGGGACACTGAATAGTGCACGGTACATCCAAACCGTCATCGAACCCATCGTTCTACCATTCCTAGACCGGCAAGGGAACTTGCTGTTCCAACAGGACAATGCACGTCCGCATGTATCCCGTGCCACCCAACGTGCTCTAGAAGGTGTAAGTCAACTACCCTGGCCAGCAAGATCTCCGGATCTGTCCCCCATTGAGCATGTTTGGGACTGGATGAAGCGTCGTCTCACGCGGTCTGCACGTCCAGCACGAACGCTGGTCCAACTGAGGCACCAGGTGGAAATGGCATGGCAAGCCGTTCCACAGGACTACATCCAGCATCTCTACGATCGTCTCCATGGGAGAATAGCAGCCTGCATTGCTGCGAAAGGTGGATATACACTGTACTAGTGCCGACATTGTGCATGCTCTGTTGCCTGTGTCTATGTGCCTGTGGTTCTGTCAGTGTGATCATGTGATGTATCTGACCCCAGGAATGTGTCAATAAAGTTTCCCCTTCCTGGGATAATAAACAGTGCTAAAGAGAATATGCATTCCTAATCATCAGACATAGGTAGGGTAAGATCCATTATTAAACAATAGTAAAGGGAGGGAAAGGTAGAAATAGAGTTATGCTTGCATAACAATGCATTGTCATCTTACCCTACATATGGCAGGAGAAATATCCTGTAGCTGGACTAACGACGACTCAAGAGGATCGTTCAACGTGACAGAAGTGCAATGCTTCTAAAAATTGTTGCAGATTTCAATGCTGGGCCGTCAACAAGTGTCAGCGTCCGAACCATTCAACGAAACGTCATCGATATGGGCTTTCGGAGAAGGAGGTCCAGTCGTTTACCCTTGATGAGTGCACGACACAAAGCTTTGCGCCTCGCCTGGGCCCGTCAACACCGACATAGGACTGTTGATGACTGGAAATATATTGCCTGGTCGGACGAGTCTCGTTTCAAATTGTATCGAGCGGATGGGCGTGTACGGGTATGGAGACAACCTCGTGAACCATGAACCCTGCATTTCAGCAGAAGAATGTTAAGCTGGTGGAAGCTCTGTAATGGTGTGAGGCACGTGCATTTGGAGTGATATGGGACCCCTTGTACGTCTAGATACGACTCGGACAGGTGACACGTACGTAAGCATCCTGTCTGATCATCTGCATCCATTCATGTCCATTGTGCGTTCCAACGGACTTGGGTAATTGCAGCAGGACAATGCGACATCCACACGTCCAGAGTTGCTACAGAGTGGCTCCAGGAACACTATTCTGAGTTTCAACACTTGCGCTGGCCACCAAACTCCCGAGACATGAACATTATTGAGCATGTCTGGGATGCCTTGCAACGTGTTGTTCGGAAGAGATCTCCACCCCCTCGTACTCTTACGGATTTATGGACAGCCCTACAGGATTCATTAAGTCAGTTCCCTCCAGCACTACTTCAGACATTAGCCAAGTCCATTGCACGTCGTGTTGTGGCACTTCTGCGTGCTCGCGCGCACCCTACACGATATTAGGTAGATGTATCAGTTTCTTTGGCTCTTCAGTGTAATTAATATTACTTAACGAAAGTCTTCTGATCCTATGAATCACGAGTTGCGGAACGTCGAATTTTTTTACAGAGAGTTATAAGCCGTTACATAAAAGGAACACCACTATAGTACACTTGTGACAATATTTCGTGGTATTCAGCATTTTACTCAAGACCACGGCCAATTACCTATCCTATCCCCGTAAAAAGTAACTTTATATATTTTTCGTGTGTATATTTTGAGCTGTATATTTTCATTTTATTATTATGATAAATACTATATAATTGTGAGATGATGCCTGGATGAATAAATACGTAAATAAATAAGTAGATTTAACAAATTAACGTTTTTTGACAGGTCGAGTTTGCAATAGAGATTGAACCGGGACTTGACAGCTATACGGATTATTTGACAGAAATTAAAGGCGCACAGTCACGAGTCTTCCTTATGTACGCAAGGTAAGGGTTTCATGGTAATTCTACTCATTACTGCAATACCTATTCGTATTTTATGTCCTAGTTACCGTAATGTATGGAAAAATATTAAGACTTCATAATCCTTCAAGACATTACAGAGACAAACATTTCTAGCGTTACTTGGATCTGAACTACAGAATGTGACTGGAGAAGTATGCTGCATTAATGTTGTGCCAATTAGTCAATAGCTGAACAACAAATTACCCTTATTTTGATGAGATTCGTAATAATTTTATTCAGAGGAAAATTTGATAAGACTGTACGGCATCCCCACAAAATACGAGGGTAATCCCAAAAATAAGGTCTCCTATTGTTTTTGTAAGTACATAGACCTGTTTATTTCTACAATGGTTTACATAAGTTTACAGCTTGAACATTTAGCTATTTTTCGACATAATCACCATTTCCGTCGATGCATTTTTGTAGACACTGTGGCAGTTTTTGTATGCCTGTGTCATACCAGCTCGCCGCCATGCTGTTCAGAAAGTTATGAACATCTTCTTTCACTTCGCCGTCGGAGCTGAATCGCTGGGACCACAATTAACGCTGACAGGTACTGTGAGACTCTTAAAAAAACTCATACGGCCAATTCAGAACCGGAGAAGAGGAATGTTGAGCAAGGGCGTACACATTCTCCATGACAACGCTCGCCCACACATCGCTCAGCAAACCGTTGCTCTCCTGCAATAGTTTCGGTGGAACATAATCACCCACCCACCCTACAGCCCTGACTTGGCGCCCAGTGACTATCACCTATTCCATAGGTTAAAAGAACATTTGGCAGGAAAGCGATACAGCCCCAACGACGAGGTGAAAGAAGAGGTTCATAACTTTATGAACAGTATGGCGGCGAGCTGGTATGACATGGGCACACAAAAACTGCCACAGCGTCTACAAAAATGCATCGACAGAAATGGTGATTATGTCGAAAAATATCTAAATGTTCAAGCTGTAAACTGATGTAAACCATTGTAGAAATAAACAGGTCTATGTACTTATAAAAAAATAGGAGACCTTACTTCTGGGGTTACCCTCGTATATCAGTCGCAATTGAAAATAATGTGAGTCAGTCACTCATCAGTGCGTGAGTGATTGCAATTCCCGTTTCTGTACCACCACGGATGCCACGTAACTGTACTTGACTAGCAGCACATGTAATGGGCCTAGTTGTCTTTTGCCGCGTTGAGCAAAGCACAGAATTTCTAAACTGTCTACCAACCTGGCGTCTTCAAGCGATGTTATCCCAGCATACATGTAATACGTAGATCTTGAGCTCGCTGTTTTTTCTGTGAGGTTTTAATGGAGCTAACAAGAAACAGGCTAAGGCTTCCTCTTACTGAAATAATAAGTTCCAAAGTTTATACACATGCCAGCAGTTGTTTTACTATGCAGACTTCTTCAGATAAAATTACAAACTGTACAACGATGAGGCATAGTAATGCACACGCCAACAGTTCACAGGTAAAGTTACTAATCATTCTTATCACTAAAAATACAATTGTTTATCATTTATTTTCAAACTGAGTAGCAACTATTGTTAACATTTCACAGACCAAATTACACTCTGAACTACCTGCTTAGTTTCGATATAAGAGGCGAACTGCAATCCAGCCAAGCTACCTGTTTGGCCCCTCCACTAACGACTGAACTGTTTGAAGCGAATCAATTTGCTAGACAGTCATTCGCTGCGAAGCTGATTACACGTGAAGTAATTCGGTTCCTTCTAGCTACTCAAATGTTTTCTAAAAGTTGACATTAAAAAACACAATTATGAGTTTTGGCGCGCAGACCAGAGGGTAATTCAGTAACCTTTTATTACAACAGCTAATCAGAACACAAGGCGCTTCAGTTGGCATAGTTTCCCGCCACCGTTGTAGCTATGTAGAAACATCTGTTGATCCTTCCTCACTCTATCTCATAACATCAAAAGATAAGTGACCCTTATAAAGCTGGAATGATCGATCAGCCACTCCAAAGTAACTAAGATATGGCGATAATAAGTATTCATTAGTTCAAAATACCTTTAAGGCCGGAATTATTCATCAAATAGTCATTCATTTACACTAGGAAATCTTAAATTTAGCACCAGGATTTTGTCATCATGAGACCTCTGCTGGAATTACACGCAAGCCAGTTCTTCAATCACATAACTATCAGAACACAAGTAGATTCAGTTTGTGAAATCTCAGACCTCTGCTGGAATTACACGCAAGCCAGTTCTTCAATCACATAACTATCAGAACACAAGTAGATTCAGTTTGTGAAATCTCCCACTATAGGTGTAACTGTGTAGTAGCGTCTGGCGTTCCTACCTCACTCTACGTTATGACGTCTTGATTCAACTAATGTATGACTGAGAAGTGATATGTGGGAACAACTATGGCTCCAAGCACCATAAATGTTACAATAGTCAACCAAATAGACCACGTCACAGTACGATATAAATCAAATAGTTTGGTGGCATGAAGTACAGATTCAGAAGTCAGCTATAAGGGCCAGCAAAACTCAGAGCTTGAGACAACGTGGAGAAAGTAGTTCGATAAAACGTCGAAATCCTTAATAACACCAGCATAAAAGAATATTTCCTACTCCTACTGCTACTTGACGACCACTGAAAAAATACAGGAAAAGGAAATTAATCTAGGACAGAATATCTAGCTATTAGTTGGGATCAAGCCTGTGCAAAACGCCAACTTAAGCCACTGGAAGTGGAAGGGAATTCTGAGTGGGTCAGGGAATTTACGTAGCTGAGAGCAATATTCACATAAGACGTAACGTGCCAGACATATAGCCGGCCGCGGTGGCCGTGCGGTTCTGGCGCTGCAGTCCGGAACCGCGGGACTGCTACGGTCGCAGGTTCGAATCCTGCCTCGGGCATGGGTGTGTGTGTGATGTCCTTAGGATAGTTAGGTTTAAGTAGTTCTAAGTTCTAGGGGACTTATGACCTAAGATGTTGAGTCCCATAGTGCTCAGAGCCATTTGAACCATTTGAACCAGACATATATCAAAGAGATGATGCAAGCTGTGATTCGATCCGGTGTGCCTCACAAGGAATCCCTTGAGTGTGGGGTCGCAAGTTCAAGCTTTAGTAAGGCTCACTTGAAAGTGTTGTGTTAACTAACAGCTATGACTGGAAAAATACGAGGCGTGTTTTTTAAGTAAGGTCCGTTTTGTTGTAGACACTAGTAGTTCGTGCGCATACCGCAACGAACGCGTGCGTCGTGTACCGGCATGCCTCGAGCAAACTGTGCCCAGTTTCAGCTCTGTGGATAACCTATACTGTTCTGTTCTGTGCTTTCAAAATGTTTAAGACTATCAACTCGCCCGCCGCATATGAGGTTCGCTCAGTGATACGGTTTTTGTCAGCAAGGAACCTAT
This sequence comes from Schistocerca americana, assembly GCF_021461395.2. Lineage (NCBI taxonomy): Eukaryota > Metazoa > Arthropoda > Insecta > Orthoptera > Acrididae > Schistocerca > Schistocerca americana. Next base: position 849,569,694 of record NC_060130.1, on the reverse strand, counting down.
CTATTGCAGAAATTCATCGACAGATTTGCGAAGTGTACAGTGATTCTGTTATGAGTGAAAACAAAGTGCGTAAGTGGATGAGAGAATTTAAAGATGGCCGTGACAACGTCCATGATGAGGACCGCTCCGGTCGCCATTCTTTGATTACAGATGATTTGTTGGCTCCAGTTGAAGTGAGAATTCGTGAGAACTGGCACTTCACAATAACAGGTCTCTCAAACGAATTTCCTGATGTGTCGAGATCAGTGCTTTATAACATTGTTTCTGAACACCTAAGGTTTAGGAAACTGTGCTCTCATTGGGTCCCGAAACTCCTAACAGAGGACCACAAAAACAAAAGATATTTGAGTGTGTGATGAATTTCTTGACTCGTTATCATGGAGAAGGTGATGGCTTCTTGAGTCAGATTGTAGCTGGAGACGAAACATGGGTTTCGCATATCACGCCCAAATCGAGCAACAGAGCATGGCATGGAGACACACACACTCGCCTGTAAAGGTGAAGGCCAAACTGATTATGTCCCAGGGCAAAATCATGGCGTCAGTGTTTTGGGATATTCATGGTGTTTGGTTGGTCGACTTCGTGCAGTGTAGGAACCACTATCAATGCAGAAGCATACTGCCAAACCCTGGGAAAGTTACGCAGAGCAATTCAAAACAAGAGATGCAGCATGCTGTCAAAGGGAATTTTCCTGCTCCATGGCAATCCAAGACCTCACACTGCAGGTGAGACCCGCGATTTATTGGGCAGTTTTGGCTGGGAAGTTTTAGACCACCCACCCTATGGTCCTGATCTTGCGCCAAGCGATTACCATCTGTTTCTCCACCTCAAACAACACCTCAGTGGCAACCGTTACAATGATGACGACGACGTGAAAACGACAGTGAACTCTTGGTTATCGGAACAGGTGGTAAGTTTTTATGTAGACGGTATTTTAAAATTGGTTGAGAAGTATATGTGTTTGAACAAACTTGGCAACTATATCGAAAAATAGTGAAGTATGTACTGTCTGAAAATAAATTTACTTTTTTGAAATAACCTTTCGTTGTGTACCTATGTTCAAACGGACCTTACTTAAAAAAAAAAAAAAACGTCTCGTATTAGCTGCTAATGACTCACCACGTGCATCTGAAGGGCCACAAAAAATTAGGGTACTGGAGGTGCAGAGATCAACCTTCTATGGCATGTATGTATTATACTTCACAAAATGGACAACGTCGACATTCAAGAAATGTTCAAAGCAAACCACTAACTTGCACCATGAACACAGAATGAAAAATGGCGCGCCATAGTGGTCAGAAAGACTTGCACCATCAAGATCAAAGGCGAAATCCTTAGTAGTTACAAACCGTACAGGATTTTCAGTTAGGTATCCACTCTTACAGAATGCATATAGAATCATATTGGTGTAACAGGGTGATGAGAACTGATGGAATTTGATGGCATGTAACTGAATGCGAAACAGTCTGTCGTGGAGCTTATCGTGAAACTGGCTACCCTTTAGGCATAGCTGCAGATAGTGCGAGAATTTGTTTTATAGATACAAAAAAAAAAAAATATTCACAGGCTGAATTCGTCTAGCGGTTCCGGGTGGTATGAATTACAATGTGACACACTTTTCAGGGGGAATAGTTTGCTCTAAAGGAGTGTAATTTTTATATGCAGACCAGAAATCAAGCGAAAGCAATTTGTTTTGACCAGCTATTGGCCAAAATCAGTGCTGATACCAGTTATAGTTCTCCTAGGCCCATTTTCCCACTCTTGCTTGCTGTGACCTAAACATTCCGTACTGCCCTAAAAAGACCACACACACGAGAAAAAATCATAGGTGGCAGAGCATCTCCCACTTCTCGTAGCACAATAAATAACTTTCTAGTCAGTTTAAAAAATAGATTGGCAGTCGGTATAATTGTATACGGTGGCGTTTGTTTACCTCTGCTACAAATTTTTAGGCCCATTCCGCAGTTAACTGTGCACCGTCAAGTTGAAGCATTGTTTGAAATTTCGTTATTTTATGTGTTGAAATTCCGTAACACCGTTCGAAGTTATGCAGCTGTCCACTGCTCTCCTTGAAATCACTGCAATCCATGTCGTGCACAATGTGCAACATAGTAGGTCACTATCATGCAAATCCTGCATATTGCATCGAGCATCCTTGAAACTCGAAACACCAGTTTTTGTAAAAAGTGTGCCTTGTCCTCCCTTGAATTTCCGTATTTTTTCTTATGCAATACACGGTCATACTGCTCCTAACTTATTCGAAATATGTTTATAATTGTATTTTTACTATGCTGTGGATGATATTCCATGTATGCAATTTATTTACTACCCGCTCCTTGGACAACGATTATTCTTTACTACGTTTCACTGGAGGGGAGATTTGTGGCGTCCTATGTGACAAGGATGATGAACTGTTTCAGTATCATCTTCACTTGGCAAAAACGTATTGTCATCATTGTATTCTTCATGTACAACTTCCGCATAGTTTGGCATACACGACACCACACATTCCAATGACACATCTTGCAGAAATGCTGTTTCATCTGCCACTTCTTTGTCACTCTGTGAAATTCTTTGTGTTCCTTTTCGACGAAATGTCAGTTTCAGCAACTGTTGTTGTAGATATAATGCAGTGTTTGCTTTGTTTATCGTTGCTATTGCCAATACTGTGGTTCTGTGGTAAGCCCTGAGTGAGACATTGAGTGTCATAAATATCATTGGCCTTTTGCAACCTGGCACTGACAGAGTTCCTTGTCAGTCAACTTGTTCAGCCACAAAATCTGTTGTGGAAACTCAAACTCCATATAAACATGGCACTAATTCAAGCAGTGATATTCTACATATCCCAGACAGGGAGTAAATGGAAACTAAAATTTCATGACCTTCTTGTGTTTGAACCAAAAGTCATAAGGGAAAATCTCCGATTGAGTACTCCACTGCAGTCTGGCGGTCCCAGTACACACGTGAGTTTTGTGGAAAACATAGCACTCCACACATCGAAGTTCTGATACGAAACAAACATCTAGTGTGAACATATACGATTCGAATAGGGATTCACTGATGGCGTAAAAAATAGTTAGATTTTGTTTGTAGCCAGTGACTGGAATAAGAGTTAGTGACTGAGTGACTGAAGCCCTCCGCTCAGCAGCGACGGCCTAAATACTTGCTGTCAAGAGGGTATTGGTGGTGTGTTGCTTGCGAGTCTGTCTCTGACCTCTCTCGTGATAGGTGTGCTTGATCCAGCTCCTACTATCGATCTTCGCACTACATCTCTGCCGGCTGGTGTGTTGGCGGCAGCTTACGCCAACACATGCCTCATCCCCCTCCTTCCCTCCCTCCCTCCCTCCCTCCCTCCCTTCCTCCCTCCCTCCCTCCCCCCTCCCCAAAATGCTGCACCGTTGTCGCGTAGGGAAGATGCAAATGATAACAGGGAGGGAGGAGGGAGGCTGGACGCTGTACGTAGAGACGGGCTGGGAGCCGTGACTGGAGGATGGCATACTCCCAAATGCACCCCATCATCGGGCTTGTGAGGCAACAGGAACATCCTTGGGAAAATTGCTGCCAGGGCACATGTCCAGGCCTGAGGGCGTGTCCTAAGGCGATGTCGACGTCGCCGACAGGTCCACGTCCATCGGGTCAGCGAGCGGGGACGGCGGTAACGAAGGAGCATCGTCCATCCGCTCCTCCTGGGGTGCCCTGGTGGCACCAGAGGCTGTCTGGGAAGGCCGCATGGTCCCGCGAGGCCGTGAATCTGGGGGAAGAAAAGCAGTAAAATCATGGGGCAAATGACACGCGCAAATTTTGTTCTGGTGGTTGTGCTGCAAACCATTGGGGCCTGCAGTCAGGTACACAGAAAAGCTAATGTTTTCCTGGGTCATGCCTCTTTCCGAGCGCCCACGGTTGCCATAAACCCTGAAAAGAACAAGATTGTGTGACGCAAAGTGATACTTGCGGACCATTGGCGGCGCCAGAAGCTGCGGTGGTTGTAGCAAATGTAGTAGCATCCGATGGCAGCCGCCATTCAGAAGTTCCGCCGGTGATGGCCCGTCTCATGGGTGGGAGCAATAAGAGGCGAGAAAGAGTTACAGCGCCCGTTCCCATGTGTGGGTGGTGCGAAGTTTGGCCATCTGTTGTTTAAAAGTGATTACGAGGTGTTCTGCCTCTCCGTTGGACTGGGGGTGAAACGGAGCACTTGTTAGTTGACGAATGTCTTTTCGTTCACAAAACAGTTCAAATCACGTGAAGTGAACTGTGGTCTGTTGTCCGACACAAGTACTTCTAGCCATCTCCAGGGCAAAAGGTTGAGGACAACACTTGTATGGTACTACGGTACGCGGTCGAGTTCATAGGCACTGGAAATGGAAACTCGCTAAAAGAGTGTACCACTATGAGCACATGAGTGTTCCAAAATGGTCCTGCAAAGTCAATGTACACTCATTGCCATGGCGATTGAGTCTTAAGGCAAGCTGCGAATGTCTGTGGCGGAGCGAATTGGTTTTCCGCACATGCGCGACACTTTGATGTCATGTATTCAATGTGAGTGTCCATGCCCTGCCAAGTACTGCGCCGTCGCGCTAACTGTTTAGTGTGAACAATTCCCCAATGTCCTTGATGGAGCAATCGCAATACATCCTTTTGTAACTCTAAGTGCACGCGATTGTCCACTGTCATTTTGAACTACAGTCACACCCTGTTGAACTGAAAGGTTACGCCGTCGTGCAAAATGTCGGCGCACAACTGACTTCTAGATACTGTTCAATGAACGAGCCCAACACGTGCGAATGTAATGAAACAAAATCTTGAGATCTGGGTCTGCTTCCATAGTCTGTACAATATTTCTGTAGTGCAAGTGAAAAGATTCCAGCAATTCGGAGTCATCGATTTGGCAACAAGCTGCGGCAGATGCATCAAAATCAGAGTCTGGGCCAATCGGAAGGTGAGATAGGGCGTCTGCTTTGCCATGCTTTGCCGTAGTTCTATGCACAATTTCATACTGATACTGCGAAAGCAACAAAGCCCAAAGTTGCAATTTTTGAGCAGCGCGTGTAGGAACCGGCATTGACGAATAAAACAAGGACTGCAAAGACTTGTTCAAAATGGTTCAAATGGCTCTAAGCACTATGGGACTTAACATCTGAGGTCATCAGTCCCCCAGGCTTAGACCTACTTAAACCTAACTAACCTAAGGACATCACACACATCCATGCCCGAGGCAGGATTCGAACCTGTGACCGTAGCAGCAGCGCGGTTCCAGACTGAAGCGTCTAGAACCGCTCGTCCACAGCGGCCGGCGCAAAGACTCGTGATCCGTCACTCAAAAGAACTTGCAGCCTTACAAATAATGATTGAATTTGGTCACACCAGACACAATAGCGAGATCCTCTTTTTCAATTTTAGAATGATTGCTCTGAGTTTGAGTGAGCAACTTTGAGGCAAAAACAATGAGTTTGCTTTGTGCATCAATTCTGTGTGAAAGCACTTTACCCCCGTGAGTTTCCTCAGAACCACGACCACCCTGAAGCAGCGTATAATGGGGTTCAACCTGGAAAAGCTGTTTCAAAGATGATTTGCAGTATACGTCTCAGTTCCTGCTCATTTTTTCTGTTGGACTAATGGTTTGCACGTAGCGAGCAAGAGAATATGAAAATCTCTCGCGTAGGTTTCGAAGGCCTGATAGAACATCTGTTTGTCTAAAACGACGGCGATAGAGGCAGCGGAACCGCCTTGTATACTTATTTTCAAGTTATATTGTGTAAACTATTTCCCTTGTATTGGATAAGAAATTATTATGATACTTGAAGTATTCTCCGGGATAGACTGTAATGTGGCTTGCAGAATTTAGACGCAGAAGTTGTTTTTATTACCTTATGCGCATATCTCATCAACATAAACTGCTGTTATTTAACGGTATTTGTCACTTCCTGTAATCTCCTGTAAAATTGTTCTGCCAAAATTTTTACTCTAGAATACATTGTATGTCTTACAAGTGCAATACTCTTCTACAGAGTGATTTTTTCCACCGTGTACAAACTCTAGGGATTAATCGATGAGGGGATACGGAACAAAAAAGTCTAATGAACTTATATCTGGAATTGCGCTGTATCACATCCACTACAAAGTGAGTCTGCAAGAGAAGTGAATCGGAATCGGACACAACGTTACCAGTTAGTATGATAGGAGAGGGCGCTAGGGCACGACGTATGAGGAACAGTAGCGACCTCTAGAAGGGAACCATGCTTACTGTAACTGTGGCTGTATGGTACAGCGCAGATTAGACCGCAGTTTCTGTAAAAAAAGTATGACTGAATAAATGGTCTCTAGCATGGAAATCATGCATTTCCGGGCATAAGTTCATTAGACCTTGAATCATACTGGAATCATTAGATCTTTTCTGTTCGTATCCTCTCATCGATCAATCCCTTGAGTTTGTACACGGTGGAAAAAATCACCCTGCATACAGTATTTTGATGATGTCATTATTAGTTATATATTTTTTACATATGAGATGAAATATTAAAACAATATGTTTCCTTAATAGAGAATAAAACACTGGACTCGCATTCAGGAATTCGGTGCTTAAAATCCCTATATGCCCATCCAGATAATTTTTCCCGTGATTTCCCAAAATCGCGTAAGGAAAATTTCTGGATGGTCTCCTAGCTTGTGCTCCGTCTTTAATGACTGTCGTCGAAACGACAGTAAACCCTAATCGTCCTTCCTTGTTTTCGTAAATAAGAAAAACTTTTTAAATGTGCATTTCGTGACAGATATCTCATCCTATTGATTTGTCTAAAGTGTTCTAATAGCTACAGTTTCTTTCTTCTCTTAAAAATTATATTTGTTGAAGTTGGAAAGCAACTGAATGGTGCATAACTTTGCATAATGTTTACAAAAGTATATTCATTTTCATATGCATAACTCAGTTGCTAATTAGCAAACGTGAGAGAAAAATCTGAATTCTGGTTGAGAAACTGAAATCGCTAATCATCAGTTTCAGCTGAATTCTTACTCTGATACAATTTTCAGAGCAGTTTTAAAAACACATGTTGGCAATGACAGCATGACACTACAGAAAAAAAGGTACACATGCCAGAAAATAAATGCAATTTACATTATTAGAGTTAACTGTCTAAAATTTTAAGATTAGCAACGTTCGTTTATTTTTCTTAGAATTAATAAAATTGTTTCTGTTACAGCAAACAGGATTCTGAAGTGGTGTTTCGTGATGCTGAGTTACTAAACATGATGGAAGTTAACTACGTCTGGATTGTGACAGAACAAGCACTTGAAGCTCCAAACGTCCCAATGGGTACACTAGGGCTAAAACTAGTGAATGCTACAGTAGAAACAGATCACATTAAGGATAGTATGTGAGTTTTAAGTTGACTATTTATGGCATGGTGTATACGTAACATTACTGCACAAAATGAAAACACGTCAAGTGCTGATAGTTGTAATTTACTTATCCACAGGAAAAAATGTAATATTAGATCTCACGATGAAAATGGTTACAATTTTCGGCGCCGAATTTAATTTTGTAGTTTAACAACAGATATGTACAAACTGTCAATGTGAGGTAGCTGATCCCTAACTTATTGCATTAACATCGCTTTAGTATTAGTTCTTAGTAATTGTGCAGTGCGGCAGTAGAGATTCATCACTAATATCGCAAGCAACGACATCTGAAAGCCAGCTAGTTATCTTCATACACTGCTTAGCATTCAAGAGGAGACCCCCGCACACCCATCCACGTCCTGATGTAAGTTCTCCATGCTATCCTTAAATCACTTAACCCAAGAATCACGATGCTTTGTTTGCAGATAACACTGCGCATTTTCTTCCAGATACCTGTCCATTCCCAATGTGTGCTCTATTTCCAATACATCCATCGTCCTCCCTTCTTTCTCTTTTTAGATCACGTGCAGAAGGTTTTGTGTACAATATCCGTACTGCATTGTTGGCTGCGAGAACCCGAGAGGTTGACGCAGCCTCCTAATCGGATAGGTAATGGTGTTGCTTCCATAGCACTGGAAATAGGGGACGTCAGCTGCATAATATTTCGTTATCGGGAACAGAAGCTACTCTCTGACCACTTTTCTTCCACTATAGCTTCCACTGATTTGCTCTCAGTTTTGAAGCAACTAAGGCTTTATCGTCAGTCACTTTAGCACTGTTATCGAAGTTATATGCCACTGTAAATATACCCTGTTTATGTCCCCCAAGTATCTCATAAGACTGCCTTATACTCACCACGCATATCCGACAGGTGGCTATAAGATGGCGTCCACGTTCTCTGTGCATGCTGTGTTGTGATGTCCACCTAAAAAGTTGAAATAAGGCTATAAAGGGCCAATAGCCGCCATTCTTCATCTGTAGTGATGTTTTTCCTATGTATTGAATATAAGTTAGCATAAGGATGAATTTGCAATGATAATATACAACAGGAATGGAAATGCTCTATTATTAGTTTGCTAGCGTTCATGGTGTAACACTTCCCGTTTCTGTCAGCGTACATTCCCCGACGCTTTGCCGAAGTGATTTCTGACGTTCCCTAAGGTAGCGTTGAAGGCCCTCTGTTGTTCCTTATCTAATAAACGATTTAGAAGACAATCTGAGCAGCCGTCTTAGGTTATTCGCAGATGATGCTCTTGTTTATCGTCTAGTAAAGTAATCAGAAGATCAAAACCAACTGCAAAACGATTTAGATTAGATACTTGATGGTGTAAAAATTGACAACTGAGCTCAAACAATGAAAAGTATGAAGTCATCCACATGAGTGCTTAAACGAATTCGTTAAACTGCGTTTACACGATAAATTAATCAAATCTAAAGGCCATAAATTCAACTAAGCACCTATGAATTACAATTACGAACAACTTAAATTGGGAAGAACACACAAAAAATGTTTTGAGGAAGGCAAACCAAAGACTGCGTTTGATTGGCAGAACACTTATAAGGTGCAACAGACCTGCTAAAGAGATGCCTACGCTACGCTTGTCCGTCCTCTTTTGGAGTACTGCTGCGCGGTCTGGGCTCCTTAGCAGATACGAGTAGTATTGACGGAATACATCGTGAAAGTACAAAGAAGGGCAGCATGGTTTTTACTATCGAGAAATAGGGGAAAGAGTTTCACAAACATGAAACGTGATTTCGGGTGGACATCGTTAAAACAAAGACGTTTCTTACTATGAAATTACAACCCTTAGCTGCTCACAGACGTGGACATATGTCAACGGGGACAGATTAGAATGTGTGCCTCGACCGGGACTCGAACCCGGGATCTCCTGCTTGCATGGCAGACGTTCTATCCATCTTTTTGGGGGGGGGGGGGGGGCGACAGATGAAAATGTGTGCCCCGACCGGGACTCGAACCCGAGATCTCCTGCTTACATGGCAGACGCTCTATCCATTTTTTTTAACGATTACCACTTTTTTTAATACCCAGACTATAAGTATCTGAACCTGTCATATTTTTTTTGTTTCAAAAGAAAACAAATACTCCATTTATACTGGTTTCTCCTTGCAGTAAACGAAAATTAGTCTCTTTCGTCTTGATGGCGAAGAACTAATCTTTTGGAACAAAAAACGTTTCTCAAAGCCAAAATCAAATTTCATTTTCCTTTAAGAAGAAATTAAGAGGAATAAATAAGGTTGGTTGGTTGGTTTGGGGAAGGAGACCAGACAGCGTGGTCATCGGTCTCATCGGATTAGGGAAGGATGGGGAAGGAAGTCGGCCGTGCCCTTTCAGAGGAACCATCCCGGCATTTGCCTGGAGTGATTTAGGGAAATCACGGAAAACCTAAATCAGGATGGCCGGACGCGGGATTGAACCGTCGTCCTCCCGAATGCAATAAATAAGGAAAAGTTATATATATATATATATATATATATATATATATATATATATATATATATATATATATATATATATAAGGTCGTCGTGCCACTTGTAGTTAAAGACCAGTTCTTACAGGAGCGCCTGAAGTGTCTCCGCCTACAGCAGGCCAGCTCGTCCAAACGTGTCTTCTCGTTGCGTAGGCGTGGGTTCTGGGTAGCAGATCTATTCAGTTCGGTTCTGTTAATACAGTTTTCAGCTTCTCAGGGCTTGGACGTTCCAGCTACGAGGTGGGTCATCGAAGGTGCTCCGTAAGAAATTGGAAAAATGTTGCTTATAGCGTGGGTTGCGTATCAGGACGCAGTGTCGTTCATTGACATAAGTCCAATATCCTAGCATAGACTTGTCGCCAGAAGTAAACAGATAGCGGATCGTGTGGCCACAGATCCAATTCACAGAGTGAGTTTTGGCGGAGGGGTAGAAAGTCTTATCGGGGTACAAAAGCATGCGGACATCGATCTGAGCTGGTGTCTGTCGAGTAAGAAACGCCAAAATTCGCAGCGCAAGTGTCTAGACGTCGAACGCTGTGCCACAATGGAACCGGTGGACATCCGTGTCATCCACTCCACAGTGGGTGCAGAGGGATGAATCGGCGAGATGGATGCGGTGCAGACGCTCTCGGTTAACTTGTTTGCCATTCACCGTGTTGTACTACTCTGATTGAACGTCTGATTCGAGAAAACGCGCATGGATTGCCTTCCATATGTGTCGCCACACGTACTGTGGATACTTACGTTCGATGGGATTGGACGGGCGGCACTGTTGTAACAATTCGGAGACTCTTTTCGTGAGGTACAAACGCGTAAGTGGTAAGGACCGGTAGACATAACTGAACTCCAGGAAAAATCGTTGGATGTAATAAAAGGGGGTTGGAATGGTCGATACCAGTACTGGGGCGGACAAGGAGGCCGGCGCAAAGGTGTGAAGCAGGAGGCTAGTAAGGCTCTGCGGGCAACGATGCCAAAGTTTTAGTTGGGAGCTGACGTAAAGTGCCTTGACACGAGTCGGCACGTGGATGAGTCCCACCCCGCCACGATCTCGTGGCAGTGCAAGGGGTTCATATTGCACCTTGAATAACATCCCCGAGCTGACGAAGGAGCCGAAAGCGATCAACAGTCGTCGGGCCAGGAGATTTGGTACTGGTAGTACTCGAGCCACGTGTGGTATACGGGAAGCATGATACATGTTCAGGTATTGCGCGCGTTGGATAACGTCGAGAGCTCGTAGCCGGTGATCTGCGAGAGTTGCTCTGATCCTCTGTAGCAAGCGTCTACCATTGATAGTCGCTGAGCGGCGCAGATCTGCTGCGAAATCAAGTCCAAGATATCGTATGGTGGCGGCGACACTAAGGGGGGCAACGCATCTCTCCGGCAAGCCCTCACCAATGAGCAGGACCTTTGATTTTGACACGTTGAGGTAGCTCCCCGACGCTTCGCCGTAAGTCGCCACCCATGTCAGTGCTGCTCGTACTTCATCTTCACTGCGCAGATATAGTACTATGTCGTCTGCGTAGGCTGTACAACAAAAACGGTGGCCGTGCACAGCCATACCTTCCAAACGTTGGCACATGCCCTGGAGCAGGGGTTCCAAGGCGAAAGCATATAAAATCGTGGAAAGAGGGCAGCTTTGTCGTACAGATCGTGCGATGACCAGGGTCGGTGTGAGGCGACCATTGTACATGATTTTAGAGGTTGCACTACTCAACAGGCGCATAACCACTGTGACAATACCGCCAGGAAATCCCATATGCTGAAGAACTGTCCGTAAGTGGTCAACACGGTCGAAAGCCTGGCTAAAGTCCAGTGAAGCCAAGGCGACAGGGAGACTTTGATAATGCGCCAATGCTATCACGTCTCTGTAACGGCAAAGGGCCGTACGGATGTTGTTGTCGCCTCCTAGGGAAGTCTGGTCGCAGGATGTGACGTAACGTGCGACCTTCTTGAGTGGCGACACCAATAGTCGTGTGAATATTTTGATGTCGCTGTTGAGCAAAGTAGTTGGTCGATAGTCCTGGACCCTCGATAACCCGTGCGGTTTATGTACGGGGATAATAATGCCATCTAGAAAGGCGCTCGGGACCACTGTCATCGGTGACATCAGCTCTTGTGCGATTGCCGTCCACGTGGAAGCCAACAAATAGTGAAAACTTTTATAAAATTCGATGGGTATATCGTCAGGTCCAGGAGATCTGCTATCGGAACCCGCCTTGATAGCATCTACCACTTCATCTGTGGTTACGTCGTCTTGAAGGTCATGCAGTGCATCCTCTGGAAGAGTGTTCGTAGTAAGCTGAGCGACTTCTGTTATCAGTGCTGCAGAATGCGGTACGGCTGCGTATAGCCCGGCAAAATGAGCATGGGGAGCACGACCGATGTTTTGTTGGGTATCGTGCCGGCGCCCTTCCACATCAGTGAGCACTTGGACCAGAGCTCGTCGTCGTCGTTGTCTTTCCTGAAGGAGGTGGTACATCGACGGACGTTCTTGAGGGATACGATTAGAAGCACGAGAACGGACTACAGTTCCTTCCAAGGAACGCCGCATGATCAAGGAGATCTGCGCATTCGTGCGATGGACCATCGACTGCCGTGCTGGCGAGAAAGGCATCGTCGCGCAGTCACGTAGTATGGTGTAGTAGAAGTGCAGGGTATTAGTTTGCCACGCCTTATATTCCTTCCCATAACTCATCAATATCTTCCTGAGGGTCGGCTTTGCACAGGAGAGCCACCATGATAAGGTGGAGTCATAGGCTTCTCGACGATGGCGGCAGCGTGCCCACGCTTCTTCGACCATACGGCGACAATCTGAGGAGGTCAGGTGAGCGACATTGAGTTTCCACAGTCCACGACTATGCCACACTCGCTGTAGGGCGAGAGTGACGCATCATGGTCTGAAAAGGCCAAAGGCCAGACTTCCTCATGACGTGTGCCATCAGCAAGGGAGCGAGTAACGTAGATGCGATCTATGCGGCTTGACGAGTGAGAGATGTAGAATGTATAGCCCTGTTGAATTCCGTGGAGCTGCTTCAAAGTGTCAATAAGTCGTAGACGGTCGATGACCACTGAGAGAGATGCACAAGGTGAATGTCGCGGGAGTTGATCCGCGGGCTCTTGTGTCGAGTTAAAATCCCCACCGAGTACCAAATCGTCCTGCGGACCTGTGAAGAGGGGTGTGACGCTTTCGGCAAAAAAAGTATGTCGGTCATGACGGCGGCCAGTTCCGGACGGAGCGTAGATATTAATAATACGAACGCCGAACAGTGTGAGGGCCTTGCCTCGCGCAGTGGGGAGGTAGATGACGTCCTCTGCAGGGAGTCCGTCGAGTAGGGGGATGGCGACGCCGCTACCGGTGTCGGATGCTGGGGAAACATGTGCGTTGTATCCGGTGGGAACTAGGAAGTCAGCCACAAACACCTCTTGTAAGAGTGCTATATCAACATCCGCAGAGTAAATAGTGTCTCGGAACATGGCCAGTTTATGGGGGGCACGAATGGTGGCAAGATTCATCGTGGCGATACGATATTGCTGTGTACGGCCATCCTCAGTATTTGCCGAACTTGCGGTAGAAGTAGCCGCCAGGTGGAGACTCGCCGGTGGTGCCGCAGTGGTGATAATTACTGGCGGGGCGCCAGCCCCAGTGTCGCCGTGGTGGACTCCTGTGCAGACACGATGGCAGTCTGTTCCACTTCTTCTTCAACGTCATCGGCCCAGGAAGCTGAGGACGTGGACATGTGACGGTCTCGTGCGTCCGGAACGAGTGTTGTGGATTTCTCAACATGAGTGGCAGGGGGACCGCCGTCATCATTCGTTGACAACGGCGAGGACACGTCCCAGGCTGGGAGAGGAGGCATCACAGGAGGGGCGCCTGTTGCTTCCACATCGCGTGACTGGACGCAATGTGGGAGATCACCGTCAGACATCAGGTCGACATCTCGCGAGGCCGTCTGAGAAAGGGTGTCATCGGAAGGCGTTCGTCGTCGTTTCCTGTGTTTGCGAGGCGACCGCTGTTTTCTGATGTGGCCTTCTGAATCAGAATGTGGTCGCCCGTCGTCTGACGCCGAACCCGTCTGGACAAAGGCAGACGTCGCCACGACACCGAGGTCGACGTCCATGGTTCCAACAGGAACATCGGTTTCGGTCTGCAGCCCGGACGGTCCTGAAACGAGGACTGTAGGCGACGCCGTGCTTGTGTCGTCGGCGCGTTGTGCTGCGGCGGGTGGCGTTGACGTTGCTGCTGGCGCAATCGAGACTGGTACGACGGGGTCCTGTGCAACCTTGGCGTAGGTGATGGGTAAGGACGTGACCGTCGAAGCCTGGGTCTCTTCACGTAACGGCGTCTGTATTAAACGGCGGTGTAAGCATTCGGAACGTACATGTCCCTCCTGGCCACATCCTGCGCATGTTCGTGGCTGTCCATCGTACATGACGATGGCCCTCACACCGCCAATCAGCAGGTACGATGGGACATGTTTCGTCAGCTCAATTTTTATTTGCCGGACGCCATTTAGTACGGGGTAGGTGGTAAATGTTTGCCACTTCTCCGCGACGTGACCCAAGACGGTGCCATATGGCTGGAAAGCGGCAATGACCACATCCTGAGGCACCTCGAACGGAAGCTCAAACACCCGCAATGTCCGAAGACCGCATCCAGCATGGGCGACTGTCACAGCACCCATATGTCCATCAGGGTGTTTAAATTTTAGTCCGGTGGCATGGCGGTGAATTATGTCAGTGCAAATTTCCTCCGTCGACATCTTGATGTAGACAACACTTCCAGTGATGGAAAAGTGTATGCCGATTACGTCCTGGGGGTTCAAACGTAGATCCTCTCGCATGAACTGTTCGACTTCGAAAGCACTGGGTCGTGGATGTTCGGCCTGAAACGTTACTTTGATCGTTGCACGGCGGTACGAGTGCGCCACGGAGTACGTTAGTACTGGACTCGATAGACACAAACACCGCGACGCGGAAGTAAACACCACCGAGAGCGGAGCGTCGGACGGCGCGCGGAGCAGCTCCGCACGCTAACACGGCTGTGAGCCGACTGACTCCATGTGAGCCACCGAGGACACAGAGGATAGTGCGACTGCAGGGATTTATCTCTGGCACGCCTCCCGCGAGACTCACATTCTCAACGTATTGTCCCGCACTACATTCGTCGTGCCCCCGCCCATTATAATATATATATATATATATATATATATATATATATATATATATATATATATATATATATATAAGGCGCACCGGCCACTTGACCATCTTCTTCTTCTGTGCGAATGCACAAACAGTGCCCGAACTCTTGCGGGAATCGGCAACGAGCCGCGAGTAATGAGTATAATGGGCGGGGACACTACGAATGTAGTGCGGGGCAGTACGTTGAGAATGTGAGTCTCGCGGGAGGCGTGCCAGAGATAAATCCCTGCAGTCTTACTATCCTCTGTGTCCTCGGTGGCTCAGATGTATAGAGCGTCTGCCATGCAAGCAGGAGATCCTGGGTTCGAGTCCCGGTTGGGGCACACATTTTCATCTGTCCCCGTTGACATATGTCAACGTCTGTGAGCAGCTAAGGGTTGTAATTTCATAGTAATTTCATTCTAACGAGCTGCATGGTTACCGATGGTATCTGTTCTTTCGGACATGTCCGAAGGACAGATACCATCTTCGTATATACCGGGTGATCAAAAAGTCAGTATAAATTTGAAAATTGAATAAATCACGGAATAATGTAGATAGAGAGGTACAAATTGACACACATGCTTGGAATGATATGGGGTTTTATTAGAGCCTAAAAAATACCAAAGCTCAAAAAATGTCCGACAGATGGCGCTTCATCTGATCAGAATAGCAATAATTAGCATAACAAAGTAATACAAAGCAAAAAGATGATGTTCTTTACAGGAAATCCTCAATATGTCCACCATCATTCCTCAACAACAGCTTAGTCGAAGCATAATGTTGTGAACAGCACTGTAAAGCATGTCCGGAGTTATGGGAAGGCATTGGCGTCGGATGTTGTCTTTCAGCATCCCTAGAGATGTCGGTCTATCACGATACACTTGCGACTTCAGGTAACACCAAAGCCAATAATCGCACGGACTGAGGTCTGGGGACCTGGGAGGCCAAGCATGACGAAAGTGGCGGCTGAGCACACGATCATCACCAAACGGCCGGCCGAAGTGGCCGTGCGGTTAAAGGCGCTGCAGTCTGGAACCGCAAGACCGCTACGGTCGCAGGTTCGAATCCTGCCTCGGGCATGGATGTTTGTGATGTCCTTAGGTTAGTTAGGTTTAACTAGTTCTAAGTTCTAGGGGACTAATGACCTCAGCAGTTGAGTCCCACAGTGCTCAGAGCCATTTGAACCATCACCAAACGACGCGTACAAGAGATCTTTCACACGTCTAGCAATACTTTGGTTTTTTTTTTTTTTTGTTCTAATAATAAAACCCCATGTCATTCCAAGCATTTGTCAATTCTTACCTCTATATCTACGTTATTCCGTGGTTTATTAAGTTTTCAAATTTATACTGAGTTTTTGATCACCCGGTATATATATATATATATATATAAATCGATCATCATAATAAAATAAGAGAAATCAGAGTTCGCCCGGGTACATGTATGTGTTAGCTTCTTCTGATGCGTCTTGTCACGCTTCTTCCGTCGGAGGTTCCAGTCCTCCCTCGGGCATGGGCGTGTGTGTTGTCCTTAGTGTAAGTTAGTTTAAGTTAGATTAAGTAGTGTGTAAGCTTACGGACCAATGGCCTTACCACAAATTTTAAAAAAAATTTAATTTTCCCGCCCGCTGTTCAAGAGTAGCTTAACAGAAATTACTGTGAATGCAGTTCGATGATCCTCTGTCAGGCACTTACGTGTGATTTGGTGATTTGCAGTGTGGCCATGTAGATGTAGGTGCAGATGTATGGAGGGACATACGATCAGCAAATCTCTCTCCTAATCTTTATCAGCTTTTCAGAACCTGTAACCACCACTTCATACTCAAGTAGCTCCTCAGTTGGCCTTATGAGGCTGAGTAAACTTTATTTAAATGCTTATAATTAGATAACTTCGCCCCTTTGGCTATTATTAAGCTACATCCAGATAAAAATTGGTTTGCTTACATGTTGCTTTTTCCTTACACTGATGTGTGGAATAAAACTTGCCGTCTGCATAATTTTTATTGTGATGTAACTTGATAATACCCAAGGTAATGACATAAAGATTTGTTTCAAAACAAAAGAAGAGTATACCCAAGAAAAACACATTCTTTAAGCAATTTAGAGCAACTATGGGTTCATACTCAAAAATAAATGTAAGAAAATGCAGAAGAAATTAAATAGTATTTACAATGTTTTTGTATGTGCGTAAATGTAAGATAGTGACCATAAACAAATTGAATAACATCACAGTATCCGCTTACAACATTAGTTGTGAACGTTTGGAGTCTATCACATTATATGAATACTTAAGCCTGACATGAAGCTTTATGCAGCACAAATTTGTGAAATCAATGGTAGGGAATATGAATGGAATACTTATATTTTTAGGAGGACTCTGGGAACGTGCAGAGCATGTGTTAAGGAGATTGCATACGAAAAGCTAGCGGCACATGTTCCAGAGTACTGCTCCAGTATCATGAAACCTTATCAAGTAGACATGACAATAAATATGAACGAATTCAGAGACGCACTAATAGTGACTTAAAAGATTCGCTGGAAGGAGATAGGAGTTCTGCCTGTTTCAAACAGGAACGAACTTCAGATAGATTCGTAATGTCTGAGTGGTGTCAATACTTTTTCTCTGAGCCGAGTGTAATCTCGTGGTGACAGCTGAAATACAATGTATCTAAAACGTCGTCTGGTCCCTATTTTGCAGAGTAGCACCATCTAATGCCTTGAAGCAATTCATGTACGGACTGCAGTCTTAAAAGTTAGCATCGATGAATTTACCACTAAGTGTCGTTTCAAATCATTTGGGACAGTACCGACACAAAGGAAATGTTCGTCGTTGGTGATTACAGACTTTTGGAAGCTTCTAAAGAAAGACTACGTAATCTCGCAAAGCCCTGATAGTTAACTTTATGAAACTGGTATTCGAAGGTGAACTGTGCAACAGTGTTACTGTCTCCGTCATCAGAATAAGACAAGAGACACTGAGGTGAGTATTGGAAACAGATACGATCATTCGCCCCCAATCCATATGTGCGTAGAGCGCAACAGAATATGGCACAAAGTAACGTTCGTACAGTGATTTGTGGAGTACCGGTATAACATAGATGCTAGACCAATTCACGAGTATTGCTCGTTAGTCCATTATCCTTCCAAGGTATCTCCAATAGAGAAAGTAGAGAAAATCCAAAGAAGAGCAGAGATTATCTTCACGGGTTCCTTTAAAAAGCGCAAGAGCGTCACAAACGTGCTCATCAAATTCCAGTGGCAGTCGCTACAACAGAGCTGTTGCGCATGGAGAACTTGGATAAAGTAGCTACTCTAAGTGGAAATAATTTCTAACATCACTGAGGAACAGTAGATATTGTACTTCATATTTTAACAAAAAAGAGGTTATGGAAAATTTATTATTTCGTCTTCAATAAAGAGATGTATGTGGGATGTGAATGCGCTGTACACTTTATTTTCACATTTAATACACATCAATTGAAAACACGTATAAACTCCACAATACAATGCAGACACAGACCCAAACTCGACTATTAAAGAACAAAGGGACAAAGGTAACATACGCATTCACAAAATATTCTTAAACTTTAACGCTCACACTGTTTCGACTTGTGTCAATCTTATTGTCTCATGTCACCACATTAGCCCCCCCCCCCCTCATTTTTGTGATTTGGAGGGCAGAGTTTGGAAGAATTTCACGTTACGTGACTGAGATCTGTGAGAAAATTCTGCAGCCCCCTGAATATGTGTAAAGCGACAATAAATCTGCCTACTGACACGCGGAAAAACGATCGTTAGATTTCCAAGAGGGAAAGAAGGAGAGTGTGAGCCTGACTGAGGCACTTGTCGCACCCATGGGGTAACCATAGAACCTGAATACTCCTCCATGTAAGCCAGCTTCGAACAGTCAATTGACACAGTATCTCAAAAGTCCGTTTACATCCAGGACAAAGGTCTTGTCCAAATGGTGTAACACCTTAAAACGGCCTTTATATAATTGGGAGAGTGGAGGCTTGACAGCTCCCTCTCCCTGTCAGACAAAAGAGCATGTATGTAAATCATTACTACTACATAAAAAAG
Source organism: Schistocerca americana (assembly GCF_021461395.2). Classification (NCBI taxonomy): domain Eukaryota; kingdom Metazoa; phylum Arthropoda; class Insecta; order Orthoptera; family Acrididae; genus Schistocerca; species Schistocerca americana. The sequence goes on along the minus strand of NC_060130.1, from coordinate 849,550,546 downwards.
GTTTTTGTACCGTGACATACGGGTTTCTGCGGCGAAAGAAACTGCATATACGATTGCAGCTTCTGTAAAAAGAGTTCAAATTCTCTAAAATAAAGGTCAGGAATAGATGAGAGGGAAAAAAATTACTTTGGACCCTCAACGTCTCTCTGTAGACAAGCTAGGCTATAGAGCACCCAATATCTTCTTTTACAACAACGTGAAGGCCTAGAACCACCATAGGTAATGTATCAGGTCCACATTCAAAGTACTGTGTAAGTGCACTACTATCCTATTACTGGTGAATGTGACTACAGCCACACCGAGGCACACTAAAGGTAGTCAAATTGCCTACCTCTGCCGGTAGTAATAATCTAAGGGTTGTCAAATAGTGAAAAGCAAAAAGTAAACAGAGCTTAGGCGACAGAGAGAGCAGAAATGTCTGTGACCAGAACAGCCTCAGGCCACCTTTTGAACCTGTCTATTATTGTCACTATGTAGCGGAAACCACGATAAAGGGGAAGGGACCAACAATATCCAAGTGGATGTGTGAAAATCACCCTGAAGGGTAGGGGAAAGAAGATCTAGGAACAGAAATATGACCAGCAGTTTTTGAAGATTGAAATTTCTAGCAACACTTCACCCACTGCCGACAATCCAGCCTGGGACAGACGACCTTATCAACCACTAATTTAGCACTAGCCTTAACACCTGGGTTAGACAAGATGTGAAAAATGTCAAAACTGGGGCAGAACTATTGAGCCAGAATAAGTAGGAGAACCCTATTGCAGGATATGTCACATGGTACCTTTTGACGAAAACTTGCAGAGGAGGGAGTCCAAGATGCAAACCAGTTGATGGTGGATTCTGCTGGCATTGAAGAAGGAAGGGATCTGAATCTTGATAAACAACCAGGGCTGCAATCAACGCACAATCCAGAGACAAACAGTCAATGACGACATTATCCTGGCCAGAGATATGTCAGATATTGGTTGTAAATTGTTCAATGAAATCTGCCTGCCGACACTGACGTGGGGAGCTCAGCTCCATGACTCTGTGAAACATTGACATAAAGGCTTGTGATCAATGAACACAGTAAAAGTATCCCTCAAGCTACTGTCAGAAATGCTTGATGGCCAAGTAGATGACCTACAGCTCCCTATCAAAGACGCCCCGACGTAATTGTTACAGGGACAGATCTTTTGTGAATAATGCCAGAGATTGCCAGGAAGAGGAAACACATTGCTGCAAAACAGCACCGCCGGCCGTCTAGCTTGCAGCAACCAGTAAGGCGATGGGTGCCGTCGCAACCGTATATGCGGACAATGCGGTGTTAGCAAAGCGTAGTCTTCATGGAGCTGAAATCAGTTATGTTTTTGGAAGTCCACTGGATGCGTCGGTTGTCCAAAGTGTTTTTGCCAGTTATTAGGTTTTTGAAGGGGAGCCAAGTGATGCAGATGACATCTGTAGTAATTAAGCATCCCAGAACATGCTGGTGATATCTGAAGGTGGTTGGCGGCGACAGCTGCATAATGTTCACTCTCTCGGGCATCGACGAAATACCAGTACGTGAGGCTGTGTATTCAAGAAACTGAACTTGTTGTCTGGCGAATGTGCATTTATCAATATTTATCATAGTGCCGAAACTCTATAACCTGTCGAACGTTGACACAAATGTTGGCGGTATTGCTCATGGCTCTCCGAGAAGATCACAATATTGTCCGTATAGCAAAAGGTGAAAGACAGCCCATGGAGAACCCCAGGCATAAAGTGCTGCCAAGTTTGTGCGGCACAAACTGAAAGGCATAGAGTTGTGCTCGAAATTCCAAATGGTGTAGCAAGGGCAGTTTTATGTTTGTCCCTCTTAGATACTGGAATCTGAAAAAAATACTTTGGCGCAATCGACAGCACTGAAGACACATGTGTCAGCCACATTGCTATTGAAATAAGTCATGTTTGGGACGGGGTATCTGTCAGAGATTGTGCGGGCATTTAAGCATCTGTAATTGCCACACAAACGACAGGAACCATTCCTTCTTTTGATTTACGGCTCCTTGTATTGGCCGTGTTTGCAGTTACAATTTTTAGGATTTGAGGTCCGCCAGTTATGCAAAACACCGTTTTTCTCAGTACCCTAACATGTTTCGGCACCACTGTGCCACCATCAGTGGGTTTTCGTTTTTATTTATTCTTTACATTTGGTGAGCATGAATTTTCTGGACCACTTTTGCGCTAATTATTACAGGTAGCTTGTCATGTTTTCGTGTGGCAAGCACTTCCATTTTCCGCATCATGCTGAGATGTTGTGATGGCCGGCCGAAGTGGCCGTGCGGTTAAAGGCGCTGCAGTCTGGAACCGCAAGACCGCTACGGTCGCAGGTTCGAATCCTGCCTCGTGCATGGATGTTTGTGATGTCCTTAGGTTAGTTAGGTTTAACTAGTTCTAAGTTCTAGGGGACTAATGACCTGAGCAGTTGAGTCCCATAGTGCTCAGAGCCATTTGAACCATTTTTTTGTTGTGATGCATACATAGCTATAACAAGTATTTTCCACAAATAACGGCGTCACAAAACATCCGAACTGGCGCTGTAGAGTGAACAGGAGATTGTGGCATTCTAACTAGGCACCGGTCCGCTAAATCAGGCATTATGGAGAAATAATTTAAGAAATCAGCATCCAAGATAGCACCGCTAACATCTGCCACAATGAAGGTCCACGTGGGGCGGAAGTTCTCATCCAAATCAAGAGTCTAATTTACCCTTCCTAACGTAGCAATTGATGAATTGTTGGACGCTGTGAGAATAGGTACTAGTCCGGCAGAAGGGTTCACAGCTTGTGATTTTGGGTACACACTTTTCTCTGACCCAGTATCAATTAGGAAAAGGTCACTGGTTAATCTGTCTTTCACAAAAAGTCTAGCTGAACCTGTCACTGCAGAAACTGTGTTGTTTCACATTGGTTGTAGGCACTTCAAATAGTGGAGACGAATGTGTGGATCTACTTGCACTCATCTTTGCAGTTTGGGTAGGCACATGGCTTGGAACGTCTTCTTGCAGCCTTATCAAAAGGTCAGTGAAAGCGACACCATTAGTGGCCTCGATCTCCACACCGGCACACGCGCTGCTTCTTTCTGCTTCTGCAGTCTAGCGTTGTGGGCGACCTAATTCATTGACTAAGTTGCCCTTAGATGGCTCCGGTGTCGAACTGTGAGGGGGCGGCGTTGCAATACACGATGCGGGACCGTCCGAAGCAACTGCCGCTACTATGCGTGGTTCGGGGCCACCCACCATAACCTCTGACACCACTGCACTCATATTTACTTCTGTATAAGTAATAGCAATAGCAGCAGCTTCGTGTGCGATTTCGGCTACAGACAAATTTGTGAAGGCAAAGAAAATATCCCGAACATGCAGAGGTAATCAACGGAGCCAAAACAGTTTGAGAGATTGTTCCGACAGTATGCCCCGTCCAGCGAACACGCGCAGTGAACGGAGCACTTGGGAGGGGAACAACTGGCACTCTCTTCACTATCAGTGATCTTATGCAATTGTAAGTCTGTCGACAGCATAAAACGTTGCAAAATCTTTTCCTTTAGATCTGCGTAAGGCTGTCGACTGAACACTTAGGTCCAATTGTGCAGCAGCTACTGTGAATTGTTCCGTGTCCGACATAATGCCATGGAAACGGAAGACAACTTCTACTTGGGTTAACCATAACTGAGCGTTTGTCGGTGAAAATGGGGGAATCTTGACGTTCCTGTTGACCATGTGATTGCCGTTGCTTGCAGTCACTGCAGGTGTGGTAGTAGAATCTTGCTATTCAGTTTGAGGTTCTTCTTTTTTGTTGTTGGAAGCTATATCGCGAACGGTTTGTTGCAATACACTTGTAGAAGGTAATCGTCCAGTTTGGGGTCACCACTGCGGGGAAATTTATGCTTCAATGAAAGGATGTACACTGGATGTGAATGCACTGTACACTCTATTTTCGCATTTAATATACATTAACTGAACACATCCATGAACTCCACAGTACAACGCAAACAATGAACCACGCTCGGCTATCAAAGAACAGACACTTTTCTTTAACATACACTTTTACAAAAGGCCTTTAAACCTTAATGCTCACACTGTTTCGAATTGTGACAGTCTTATTGTCTGACGTCACCACAATGTCCATAACGTAATAAATTAATCATTTGTAATTCCGGTAACGCGTTTCGACCTATACCACTGTTATAGTGTGAGTCGGTAACTGTTATGTTCCGATCAACCAAATGTTACTTCCTCGTTGCTAACGATAAATTGTTGGAAGGTGGCCAAAGGGATCTGCCACCGTGGGAACCAGGATAGGCAATCAAAAGATTAGTTGACATAAGTGCATTTTAAATAAATATATTTTACTCAGCTTGTCACTGAATTACTTTTACACTGTTGACAACATGCGGCAGCTGTGGCTAGCTATAAGCAGAGCCACGACATGGACGTGCGTCTGTGTACAATGAATGTTTGGCGGTAGCTCGGTGAAACGTTCGGCACCAACTAGCAACAGGGAACTACGAGGGTTGCCCAGAAAGTAATGCACCATATTTTTTGTTTCTTCAACTATTCTTTATTGAACTTACTGAGAATTACACACATGAAAGGATGGTGTTTTATCTACACACCCTATTTTTCCACGTAATCTCCATCTCATTCTATGGCCTTCCTACAGCGCGAACAAAGGCGTACATGCCCTGTCGGTACCAATACTTCTCCTGATGGTGGAGCCAGTGCTTCATTGTGTAAATCGCCTCCTCATCGTCCGCAAAATGTCTTCAACGAATGACATCCTTTAACGGCGAATGACTAGATATGCTCCTGCAACATGTCACGTGTGACGGCCGTGGATGGTCTCCCGACCGCTGTAAATCGTGGAGCTCCGCGGAACCGCCTTCTGTTGACCTCACCCTCCGTGTTCAGCGACTAACTGTACTTCTGCCTACAGCAGATGCTCCATAGACTTTCCACGAGCGTTTGTGAATATTCCCCACAGTTTCTTTCTCTACAGTGAGAAATTCACTGGCGGTACGTTGCTCGTAACGTACATCACCTACAGACGTTATTTTGAAACTGTCCTGCTGCTACACAGTTTGTCAGAAGTAACGGAAATTTGGCGCGCTCACTCAGGAGACTTCAAATAATACATACGTAAGGCGTCGCATTCGTAGCATTATTTTCGGCTGAGAAAAAAACGCGGTGCATATCTTTGTGGGCAACCCTCGTAATATTGAATTGGAAGAAGGCGCACAGGTGGCCGCTGATTAGAACACCGTCCTGGCGGACTCCATCGGTCGGCGGCCTGGAGGATCTTCATCGGTGAGGTCATCATATTTGTGGCGATCTTCAAAGCGCTGCTGGCAGCGCCCGCAGGTATCTTCATCTCGGCGCCGGCTCAGGCAATATCAATAAGCTACGACACTACGAGGTGCATTCAAATTCTAAGGCCTCCGATTTTTTTTCTAATTAACTACTCACACGAAATCGATGAAGCTGGCGTTACTTCTCGACGTAATCGCCCTGCAGACGTACACATATTTCACAACGCTGACGCCATGATTCCATGGCAGCGGCGAAGGCTTCTTTAGGAGTCTGTTTTGACCACTGGAAAATCGCTGAGGCAATAGCAGCACGGCTGGTGAATGTACGGCCACGGAGAGTGTCTTTCATTGTTGGAAAAAGCCAAAAGTCACTAGGAGCCAGGTCAGGTGAGTAGGGAGCATGAGGAATCACTTCAAAGTTGTTATCACGAAGAAACTGTTGCGTAACGTTAGCTCGATGTGCGGGTGCGTTGTCTTGGTGAAACAGCACACGTGCAGCCCTTCCCGGACGTTTTTGTTGCAGTGCAGGAAGGAATTTGTTCTTCAAAACATTTTCGTAGGATGCACCTGTTACCGTAGTGCCCTTTGGAGCGCAATGGGTAGGATTACGCCCTCGCTGTCCCAGAACATGGACACCATCATTTTTTCAGCACTGCGGTTACCTGAAATTTTTTTGGTGGTGGTGAATTTGTGTGCTTCCATTGAGCTGACTGGCGCTTTGTTTCTGGATTGAAAAATGGCATCCACGTCTCATCCATTGTCACAACCGACGAAAAGAAAGTCCCATTCGTGCTGTCGTTGTGCGTCAACATTTCTTGGCAACATGCCACACGGGCAGCCGTGTGGTCGTCCGTCAGCATTCGTGGCACCCACCTGCATGACACTTTTCGCATTTTCAGGTCGTCATGCAGGATTGTGTGCACAGAGCCCACCGAAATGCCAACTCTGGAGGCGATCTGTTCAACAGTCATTAGGCGATCCCCCAAAACAATTCTCTCCACTTTCTAGATCGTGTCGTCCGACCAGCTTGTGCGAGCCTGAGGTTGTTTCGGTTCGTTGTCACATGATGTTCTGCCTTCATTAAACTGTCGCACCTACGAACGCACTTTCGACACATCCATAACTCCATCAGCACATGTCTCCTTCAACTGTCGATGAATTTCAATTGGTTTCACACCACGCAAATTCAGAAAACGAATGACTGCACGCTGTTCAAGTAAGGAAAACGTCGCCATTTTAAGAATTTAAAACAGTTCTCATTCTCGCCGCTGGCGGTAAAATTCCATCTGCCGTACGGTGCTGCCATCTCTGGGACGTATTGATAATGAACGCGGCCTCATTTTAAAACAATGCGCATGTTTCTATCTCTTTCCAGTCCGGAGAAAAAATATAGGAGGCCTTAGAACTTGAATGCACCTCGTACAATGGCTGAAGTAACTCTTTCTTAGATTTGAAGTTACCACAGTATTGCGAACACGTGAGATATTTAACATATTATTTACACAATGTGCAGAAAGTCCATTTCTTTCATCCATCCACTGTATATGTAACAAGGAAAATATACTTTCCACTGCTCCATTGTAAGATGGATTGCAAGTATTAAACAATTTTCAAAAGTTGCGGATACTCATCTCCAGAGCGATTGTTGATGAAATCACACCATCAAGTCACCGTGTCACGAGAATCGACGATCTCTGAAGTGTTTCCAATCTGCTATTATCTGTGGCAATTTATTCCCAGGTTCAGTTCCAGCCTACCAGATGACAAGTGACATCACAGAACAGAAACTTGACATATAATTCCAAAAAATTGGGTTTTTTACTGTTTTATTAAGTTGCAACCGGGGGCTGAAGTAGAGCGTCAAAAACCAGGTGAAGTCCGGGTAAACTGTGTGATTCGGTAACGCAAGATACGAGTGCTTGTGCAGCGTTCAGTTTTAAACTGCTAGAAAGTTTCATTTGTTATTCCGTTATAAATCTAACAATTTGCTCGAGAATATAAATGTGCAGCGAAACTCAGAGAAAGTGTGATTCCAGTTGTAAGATGGCAGCTGATGTGCTTATCGGTAGCAGTCTGCGTTGCTGGCCCGTTCATTACCCAATGTTCCTCCAGTCTAGACGGCGGTAACACAGCACCAATAGACTTTCGCGTTTCTGTTTCAACAGGTGCAATCCATTTACGACTGTGCGCAGTGATTTCCATTGCTGTTCCTACGTAGGGATCTCGCACTGCGCCATTGAGCTCAAAAGTCGCCTGATCTCAAGATATGCCACTTTTTTTGTGGGGATTTTGCAAACGACTCCGACTTTGCCTCCTCTTGCACTTGCGATGCCATATAGCAACACGGTATGCAGCAACTCCAGATGTGCTTTCAAATGAGTGGGAGAAGTTTGACTACCGACTGGATATTTGTAGTGTGTCGAGTGGATGCCATATTGAACATTTGTGAAAAGTAAATGGAAACTTGGATCCTACAAGTAATTTTAGAAAGTGCTCCGTAGCTGTGCATCCATGTAAAAGTATATCCTTGTAAATTCGGATTTTTTAAAATAACATATTTATAGTCTGATGCGTAAGTTAAAATGTAGCCCAAGTTTCTATCTTCATTCATAAGCGCTGCTCGCGCCACCCGCAGATTATTCATATCGGCGCCGGCTCCGGCAGTATCAATAAGTTACGATACTACAACGACCATCTGCAGATCACAGCCGATGGAATGTACGAGGGGGAGTTGGAAAATAAGGTTCGGCTGTCTACTGTGGGCAGAGTTGTATGATATGGGCGAAATACGACACGGCAGGTGGATGCGGACGTGCAAGGCACCGATACACCATTGGGTAGAGGTTGACCGCGATCAAGCAGATGGCGCAGTCGCAGAGCCTGCGCAAAGAGGCGGCCAGCCGCTCAGTCTTTTCCCGGAGCTATGGAGATAAGGTGCGGTTTGGAGTCGTTGTCAAGGGCGGAAGTGAAGCTGTTATCCGCTATGAATGGGCACGTGAAGTATCAGGCACAGAAATTCATAACCGCCTTGTTGAGACGTATGCGTCAGGCGTGATGTCGAGACAAATGGTGTGGAGATGCCAGCAATTCAGTGATGGACATTAGCAAGTGCAGGACACACAGAGACCTGGACGGACGCGCACGGCCACTACAGATGCAAATGTCAGGAAGGTGGATGACATGAATAAAGTGAAACGGCGTATCACCATCGATGGAGTAGCGGCACAACTTGGAATCGGACGTGAGGGGAGCTCACAAGATCATCCATGACATTCTTCGATACAGGAAGGTGTCAGCACGATGGGTGCCCCGCCCACTCACCCCGACACACATGGAACAACGCATGGCGTTCAGCCTGGAACAGCTCGTGCATTACCATGAATCTGGCAGTGACCTTCTGTTTCGGATTGTGACCGGGAATGAAACATGGGTCCACCATTACACGCCCGAATGGAAGGCCGCATTCATGGAGTGGAAACATCAGTCGTCGCCTGTCCGAAAGAAGTTGAAAAGTACTCCGTCTGCAAGTAAAGTTTTACTCGCCGTTTTCTGGGACGCCAAAGGAGTTTTGCTGCTGGACTTTCTGGAGGATGCAACCATCAATGCTACGCAGTACTGTGCCAGTCTGTCGAAATTGAAAGAGGTGATTCGGAAAAAGCGGCCTGGCCTTCACAGAGTCGGCGTTCAGCTCATGGATGACAATGCGAGACCACACACGGCGACGGCAACGCAAAACCATATTGCAACTCTTGGTTGGGAGCGCCTACACCATCCGCCCTACAGTCCGGATCTCGCACCAAGTGACTTCCATCTGTTTCCTGCTTTCAAGAAGACTCTCGGCGGAAGGCGCTTTGGCAGCAATGCTGACCTCAAACAAGCCGTTCAATGCTTCTTCCATATGCAACGTCCTGATTTTTTCCTGGAAGGCATTTTGAAGCTTATAAAGCGGTACGAGAAATGTCTCAATGTTCTTGGAAATTATGTAGAAAAATAAAGATATGTCTTATCTTTAAGGTCTTATTCTCTTTTTTCGTTTCACACACAACTCTGACCACATTCGACAGGAGAAACTTTTCCAACTCCCCCTCGTATAACAGAATGGGCCATGTATCACAAAACTTACTCACCTTAAAAAGTAACACAAGAGCAACAACGTTATAAAATAAAATGGTGTGCTACTCAGATGACACGAGGAGTCAGTTCACAGAGCGGCTGTGAGTACTAACCGGTAGTTGTCACCAACTGCTAACTAGCCAACAAAGGCTGAGCGTTATAAACGGGAAGCTCTTGCTACCGTTTACCACGTGATCCATAGTGAAAATGTTTCAAATTCATCAATAGCGTGTGTATAAACAGGAAAACATCGTACTGTCCTTGCAAACGTAGCACAAAATATAGGGGGCGATCGAAAAGTTTCCGTCTGAAGGCATTGCTGCAGCGTATATACAACGCAGCGCGACTCCTATGCCGGTATATAAGCATCGACATGTAGCAAGAGAGTAGTGTGTCATTCACGGCTTTCCCACGTGCGTGCAGTAAATGCGGAACTATGGTTACGTTATTAGCAAATGCGTAACGTGAACATGGCGACCCTATTACGAAACGCATCGAAACAGAACCATCGCGTTGTTATTTTTTTCTTGGCTGCCGAAGGACATACCTGCGCTTGATAAATTGCGTTTTGTTGGCGATTTTCTTGATGCCACTTTCAATAACAAACATTGTTGGAAATCAAAGGTTGTTGGAACAGCATCAGCCTTCAAGCACGCATTTCCGAACCTCTCCCTATCAAAACGTCCTCCTACGACGTGTTTAGAGCAACTTTTGAATCTTTTTTTTGTTTTCTGGACCAATATTTTGACTCTGTTCATCTTTTGGGAATCTAAAATAAAAAAATCACATAATGTAGGAAGCCGTCTAATACAGAAGTAGTTATATATTCAGAAGGGTTTGAGAACCTACATGAAACAGGGTTAATTAATTTGACTTTCACGTATAAATTTTAACTGCAGTTTGTGAATATGTGTACACTGAAACATACTTCAGATTTACCTAGCACCTGTCTCGTAAACACATGGCCAAAATGTCGCAAAAAATAGCTTTAAAATATAAGATCCTGTACTGTAGTGTCTCGATATTTTGCAACATATAAAGTTCCTCGTGTCAAGACGACATTTACATGTAGTCATAAGTTGTACCTATCTATGAATAGTGTCTGGTCCTCCTTTCACGTACTTTTCCTTGCATCTGTTGCAAAAACAGTACTACGCCGTAACTGATACTAATACGTAAACATACGGAAAGGCACGTAAGACAATATAAATGTTTCGCCGCTACCACAGTATGCCATGAAGCAGCGTCGTCCCAGTATTACGTGACTAGCCAAGACTGATATTGAGAAGATGCGCAGTAGGCTATGCTCACTCCATAGATATTTATACTCTGTTACCCGGCAAAATTTTCGGGTTCGAGTAAGTTTACCATATTCCAAATGAAAAAGCAGGAAGTAATGCAAACAACCTTCATGTGTACCGCAAAGGCTTACTTCTTTTACAAAAGCATTCTTCTCGCTTCTTCGACGTTCTTAAGCAACTCTTTCTGGGATTTGAAGTTATCAAAGTATTGTGTACACTTGAGATATTTAACATATTACTTACACAATGTGCAGAAAGTCCATTTCTTTCATCCATTCAATGTATATTTAATTAGGAAAATATACTTTACGCAGCTGCATTGTAGGAGGGATTGCAAGTATTACACAATTTCGAAAGTTGCGGATACTCAATCTCCAGAGCGATTGTGCCACGAGAGTCAACGATATCTGAAGTGTTTCCAATCTGCTTTTATCTCTGGCAATTTATTCCCAGGTTCAGTTCCAGCCCACCAGATGACACGTGACATCACAGAACAGAGACTTGACATGGAAGTCCAAAAATTGGGGTTTTTCACTGTTTTATTAAGTTGCAACCGGGGGTTGAATTAGAGCGTTAAAAACCGGGTGGAATCCGGATAAACCGGGTGATTCGGTAACGGAAGGTACAAGTGCTTGTGCAGCGTTCAGTTTTAAACTGCTAGAAAGTTTCATTTGTTATTACGTTATAAATCTAACAATTTTCTCGAGAATGTAAATATACAGCGAAACTCAGAAAGCGTGGTTTCAGTTGTAAATGGCAGTTGATGTTCTTGTCAGTAGCAGTCTTCCTTCCTGGCCCGTTCATTACCCAATGCGCCTCCAGTCTAGATGGCGGTAACACAGCAAGAAAAGACTTTTTCGTTCTCTGTTTCAACAGGTGTAATCCATTTACGACTGTGCGTCGTGATTTCCACCACTGTTCCTACGTACGCCATTGGCCTCCAAAGTCGCCTGATCTCAAGATATGCCACTTTTTTGAGGAGATTTTTGTAAAAGACTCCATATTTATGCTTCCTCTTCCAGTTGCGATGCCGTATAGCAAGGATACGATATGCAGCAACTCCAGATATGCTTTCAGACTTGTGGGAGAAGTTTGGCTACCGATTGGATATTTGTAGTGAGTCGAGTGGATGACATATTGAACATTTGAGAAAAATAAAGGAGAACTTTGATCCTACAAGTAATTTTAGAAAGTACTCCGTGGCTGTGCATCCGTGTAAAAGGTATATCCTTGTAATTTCGGATTTTTTTAAAGTAACACCTTTATATTCCTATGCGTAAATTAAAATTTAGTCTAAGTTTCTACCTTCATTCATGTGTATGATAGTTTTGTGAAGCAGCAGGCAGTTTCAGCTGTCGGTGCATGAAGTCCTCTATTCCCCACTGTCTGCCGCAGCACCACTGCGTCAATACTGCGGGGAGAGCAAATATGATTCACCCGCTAACCACATCCGCCTGTGTGTGACAGCGAGGTCCTTTGACAGCAACGGAATTGCTTTTCACTCTGCACGGTTAGAGCCACAGAGCGGTGGAAACTGTGCGCCATCTCAGTCCCACGATGACGCGAGAGTTTAAACGACGGCCTGGATGCTTTCATCTCTCATGAAATTGTGGAAAACCGAAGCATCCCTCTTACGTTCTACACATTTAACCAGGTTACGTGCTTAAATTAGCTGCTGAACTAAAACTCTTCTAGGCGCTTCAGTCTGGAACCGCGCGACCGCTACGGTCGCAGGTTCGAATCCTGCCTCGGGCATGGATGTGTGTGATGTCCTTAGGTTAGTTAGCTTTAAGGGGACTGATGACCTCAGATGTTAAGTCCCATAGTGCTCAGAGCCAATTTTTGAACTAAAACACCTTTCTTAGAATGGGATGCCTTGTCAGAAGTAACACCAGGGTCGAGTGTGTCTCAGGGAAATGACAGGGCTGTTAAGACTGACGTTGAATAAAACTGACCCAGTATGCATCGCTGGTTTCTTTGTGAGGCTGTCAGTGGAAAACGCAGTTTTACACACGGTTGACGTATTATTTAAAGTTGTTGCGAAATTCGGAACGATTAGTGCTTGGTGCAAAAAATGGCATGTTTCCCTGGTTCTAAGTAAATGTAAAGCTCATAGACAGGGTTAAAAACGTGTCCTGTTTGATTTCGCAACGCAGACCGTCGTAAAGCTGTCAGTAAACCTCCCCGTGAAGCACTACGCTTCCGTTGTAGCATCTGTCACTGGTGTTGGTGACGTAGCATCCCACTCCTCTTTGAATCAACCTGTCTCTTCTATTAATCCTACCTGGAAAGGGTCTCAGACTGACGAGCGATACTGAAAGATCTGTCGAACGACCACTTTGTAAGCAACGTTTCTCTTGGGGTTGTTACATTTCCTTAGGAGCCTACCAACGATCCTCAGCTTGATATCTTATTTTTTCTGCAGTACTTCTATGTTATCGTTCCACTTTGGGTGTTAGGCCTTCCGAGGTCTGTTCGGACAGAGAGAGGGGGGGGGGGGGGGGGGAGAGAGAGGGGAGGGAGGGAGTATAATGTAACAAATGTCCTTGATACACAATGCATTGCTTTGTATATTAGATGAGAATCACCTGTCAGCCTTTTGCATCAAAGATCGATCATCTGCAGATCGTTCTCCATTTCAATAAAATTTCATGGTGTCGGTACTTTCCTGTATACATCAGCTGGAGGTCTCCAAATTCTGCGTCTGGCTCGCTCATGCTCGTTCGAACCCCCAGCGCGTGGGAACGGCTTGCCAGAGTACGAATACACGAAGTGGACAGGCTCTGATTGGACGTGAAACTGTACCACACAGTCGATTGGTGAAAAAGTACTAGCTTATCGTGCATCGAACCAGATTTGCGACTATAGTCAAGTCTTCCTTGCAGATAGAACTCAAAACGTGGCTCTTAACGGAACAGAATCGACAGATGTAAAGGCAATTTCGGGAGTACCCAGAGAAAGTGTGGTAGCACCGCTGCTGTTTACAATGTATGTAAATGTTCCAGTAGAATGCCCGGAAGCTCTTTAAGGGTGTTCGCAGATGATGCGGTTGTCTGTAAGAAGATAGCAACGCCATTCAGACAGTAACGATATTCAGAAGGACCCACGGAGGATTTATGAATGGTGCAGGGGCTGCCAGTTGATCGCCAACGTAAATAAATGCAACATCCTGCGCATACATAATCCATTACTGTACAACTACACTACTGACGACAAATTGCGGGGAACAGTGACTACCGTCAACATCTTGGCGTATCTGCCTGGAGCGACATTCAGTGGAATGATCGAGTAAAACAAACACGAGGAAAAGCGGATGACAGACTGAGATTTGTAGGAAGAATGTCAAGAAAATGTAATTCATCCACTAAAGAAGTGGCTTACAAGGCGCTTGTTCGACCGATTCTTGAGTACTGTTCATCACTCTGGGATCCTTACCAGGTAGGACTGATAGAAGGGATACTGAAGGTCCAACGAAGAGCGGCGTGCTTCGTCACGGGATCGTTTAGTCTTGTGATAGCGTTGGAGAGATACTCAGCAAATTCCGGTAACAGACGCTACAAGAGAGGCGTTGTGCATCACGGAAAGGTTTACTGTTGAAATTTCACGAGTGTACTCCTAGGAAGAGTCGGACAAAATATTGCTTGCTCCCACATACGTCGCACGAAATGGACACAACGAGAAGATTCGAGGAATTAAGGCTGATGCAGAGGCTTACCGACTATCATTCTACACACGCGTCATTTTAAAATAGAACAGGGAAGGTGGTAATAGCGGTACCAGAAGTACCCTCTGCTACGCACCATCCGGTGGTTTGCCGAGTATTGATGTGGACGTAGATGTAGAACGAGGCGCTGTGCGGAGGGGAGAGAGCGACCGCTGCAGTTGCAACCGTTTAAATAGCAGCTTTGTTTGTCTGCTGGCTGTGTCGCCTCTGACGTACTCCAATCAGCTGATGGATCTACACTCAGGTCAATTTCGTTACGATGTACTCGCATGTTCCTGGGTGGTAGTGCCTGATGGCGACATCACCGTGATCCGTAAGAGAAAACAGCTTGCTTTACAGTACAACGAAACTTTGGAAACAGTTGGGAGTTTGTCAGGAAAACTATATAACTGCCAACTTTTGTAATGAGGTATTTTTATAGCACCATCTGCTTTATTGATTCAAACATAGTCGGCCATATAAATCGCAAGATCCCTCGTCTCATCGTTATGTTGAATCGCACAGCTTTACTATCCGTTAACACAGCATAACATCCAAAGAGACGAACTACTACCAACATATTGTTTATAGGCGCGGAGTGGAAAAACTAGCCGAACACTGTGAGGCTGTTTCAAACAGCTGATTAATTTCTCTCTTATCTTTATCTGCTTTGTTCAATAAAATAACGAAAATCGCTATTTAGTATGCAGTGCATTAATACAAATGAATTAATGTTTATGATGATAACTTAGTCCGCCCCTGGTAACTGAGTGGACGCCGGCACGTGTTCGGTCAGATGGCGTAGCTATCCTCTGTAATAAAAAAAACTGAGTGAACGGATCAACGAACAACCTGAACAGGTGTCATCTGACGTCCGCCACGAACAAATTCAACGAACAGTATAGAACAAAATGAGATAAAAAAAAGTGGGGTCAGCGCGACGGAATGTCAATCCTATGGGCCCGGGTTCGATTCCCGGCTGGGTCGGAGATTTTCTCCACTCAGGGACTGGGTGTTGTGTTGTCCTAATCATCATCATTTCATCCCCATCGACGCGCAAGTCGCCGAAGTGGCGTCAAATCGAAAGAGTTGGATCCGGCAAACGGTCTACCCGACGGGAGGCCCTAGTCACACGACATTTATTTATTTTTATGATAACGTTACGAGAAAAGTCTTTTTTTAATGAAACACAGAATACCAAAACTGTCAAGAGCTAGCAGGATAATACACACTTCTGGCTTCTAAACGATCTGAGTCAACGTTCATCCAGTCATAATGAAGTAACTTTAAAAGACTACTACAAAAGTACGCGAATATAGCAGTATGGGTAGCTACATAACAAAATCCAGTTAACAAATCATTCAGTGCCACAATGACGCAAATACAATTGGCAGAAGCAGAAAAAACACACACTAACAAGTGTGCAATTTAACAAGTTTTCCACCTATGGGGGAGAAGTTATCTTAAAATTTATTTACTGGTTGGCGATCTACCTGCCAGGGGCTCTTTCACATAAGAGGTAAAAATCTTGTCCCCAGCATAATTAGAACTGGAAAACTGAGTCAATCAGCACTCCCTTGTTGTCCCAGTGATAGCTAAGAATCTGGAATGTAAATGGTGAAGTAAGCTGGAGTTTCTATTGGAACGAGATACCTGGATTCAAAACCATATTATTTTCTACCCCTCTGTGATGCCTTGAATGAGAATAATTTGGAATAACCGATCCAGATGACAAGAAAATATCAACTGAATGTACCAGGATAATTCTGAACCAAACCAGAAGTGAACTGACGGCCACGTAGCTGCCAAATGTATTCTACAATGTTTCCAATTCTGAGAATAATTCTGAATATTTAATATCCAAATGACAAGAATATTGACTGAATTTACCAGGATCGTTCGGAACAAAACCGGTAAATAAATCGTGCCAATCTGTCTTAGAATAGCCATAGGCAAACTAAATTTGCTCAGCCGATGTGTTTCTTGAGCTGAATGGCCCCAGAAAGCTCGCCCTTCGAAGACGCGATGTCGCCACCTGCCACAGCATCGACTAGGAGCAGAAATACGTAGTACCAATGACTGTTCTTAGCATTTCTATAGCTGTGGTTTGCGTCTAAAGCGTAGTTTCGAATAATATTTAGAGGCACCGATTGCAAATCGAACATTGTAAATAAAGGTCAGGGAAAACTGTTTCAGTGGTTCTACTCTTCTTTAGCTGTCATACGTATATTGTTTTTCTGCCTTAAGCAAATTGAAAATTATAAACCTGGTTGTCTGTACGCGATTCGCTTTCTTAGTATTACCAGACGAAATTAATTTGATGTGGTAGTAACACTTATTTTAATATTATATACTAGGAAACAGTTTTCCTTACGAATGCTTGAATTAACACCACTTATAATACACAATAGCACAAGTGAAAAGACAATATAGTACTGCTTGTGGATGTCCACATTTTGCAATCAAATTTTATATGCTGTGGATAACACATAGTTTCAACTCACAAAAATGAACCGAGCAAGGGAATTTTTCGCAGTGGTCGAAAAATAGAATTCAAAACCTATGAAGTTAAGTTAGCAAATGAAGCAGTGCTGCGCGAATCCGATTCCAAGTTCTGATAACATGCAGAGAGAAGCGGTTGTGGTGAGAATGTGAAACAAGGAACAAAATGTCAACATTAATGTGTCAAATATGTCATACTTAAGCAAAACTGTCAGTCATTTCACAGCTACTAAAGAAATGAAAGGTTGAATTTAATTGAACTGAATTTTATTCGATTCTGTAGAATTACATGGTGTACAGTGAATATACATGTAATGTAGGACATGTCAAATGTACAAAAACCTTCATTTTCACATTCTTCCTAACTGTTGTAACATCATCGATTATAATTAAAAATATTTACAATACTGTAAAATTCATTTTTAATCAGATAGTATTTTAAGTTCTTTGGAAACTTAGTGTCATGTACGTTTTCATGCAGTTTCTTAGGCAGACTTCATAGTAAACTAATACCTGAGTACTGGGGTCCTTTTTCAAACATTGTCAGTCAGTGGGGTATGCTTTGTATGTCATTCTTCCTCCGTATGTTGTGTGTGTGTACACTAGCATTTGTAGTCCACTTTGCACTGTCTTTTGTGACACATAGTATAGTTTTATGTATGTACAAGCGATTAAGATGGCTTGTCTTTTGAAGCAGTGTCTGCATGTTTCAGAAGTCTTTCTTCTTAATGAGTCTGACTGCTTTTTTGTGTAATGTGAACATCCTTTTTATGACACTGGAGGTATGAATTATAAAACGCCTTCAGTCACAAATTTTCGTCTTTTATTAAGCACGCAATGCATTTCGGACCCTGTGGTTCCATGATCAGATGTAATTTGTGTTAATACATGCTTTTTTTCCCTTGAATAGGGGTGAAATGCATATTCCTGTCACGGAAAGGTTATGGATTTCATAAGTCAATCGCGGAAAATATGTGCGAAATAGTAGAAAAGATGAACAGTGTAAACTTACCACGTAATCCAAGAAAAGCGTCTTTAACGTTTTAGCACCATCAAACATTCTTTTCTCCATGAATTTTGAGTTTCCCCATACTGCCACTCCATATTGCAGGAAATGTTCAGAGAGTCCATAGTATACTCTGCACAGAAGCTGTTTGTCTGCATACAGTGGTAGCTGCCTCATTATAAATATGACGGAGACGATTTTCTTACAGACAGTATAAATATTTTGTTTCCATTTCAGCTTGTTATCCACGGTAATAGCTAAGAATCTATTGGATTTTACTTCTTCTAGTCTCGTTTCATCCACCTCTAAACCCATGTGTACAGCATTGTCTTTATTTCTGAACACTCCAAACAGTCTTTTTTAGGTTTATACCTAACGAGTCCATTTTCCAGGAGCCTTTGAGCCGTGATGTTTGCAGAAATGTATGCTCTTCTCTCAAGCTGAGCCACAGTTTGGTCATTGTTCAGTATTGACATGTCATCTGCATACAATATTTCCATTTCTTTTACTTCAACACTTACCTCATTAACAAACAGATTAAACAGCAAATGCCCCCATTACCGACCCCGCGGCACTCCATATTTGATGGTTTTGGTTTCTGCCTGATAGGCATCCCTTATTGACACCTATTGCTTTCTGTTGCGTAAGTACGATTCTATCCACTTCCCTACTTGCCCTCGAATGCCTTGGTTTTCTATTTTTATTATCGGTATTTCATAGTCAATAGTGTCGAGTGCTTTGGAGAGATCCAGAAACATTGCAGATACAACTCATTTTTCATCTAAGAAATATATAATGCATTCTGTCAGACTGGCAATTGCTGAATCTGTAGATCTACTATTTCTGAAACCCTGCTGCGATGGTATGAGAACGTTGTATTTGTCCACATAATCAACTAATCTATTATGCAAATACATTTCCAGGCTTTTTTGAGAAAACTGATATCAGTGAAATTGGCTTGTAGTTGTTGCAGTCGTCCTTTTCCCCTTTCATGTACACTGGTACCACCCTGCTAATCTTCAGTTTCTCTGGAAAAATTCCATCTCTGACAGAGCTGTTTGCTATGTTCAGCAAAGGTAAAATTATTGTCTCAATTACTTGCTTTATTACATGATTCGGTATTTTGTCGTCACCATATAATTTCTTGGACTTCATTTTCTGTATAGTTTTCCTCAGTTCATCTTCTGTGACTGGTTTCAAGAACATGGTTCTGCTTGATTTTCTGTGACAACTTAGTAGGCTTCTTTTGTGGACTTTTTCGTTACAGTTTTAAGTTCTCTACCACATTTGTACAGTTATCATTGAGTATGTTAGCTATTTCTGTACCATCTGTAACCACTGTGTTCTTTATTTTCATTGACCTGATATCTGTTTCTTTGTTTTATCCTGTCTTTCATCATTAATTGCGTTCCAAGCTGCCTTTGCCCTGTTTCTTGAGTTCATTATGGCAGCATTAATTGCTCTTGATTTTACCTCTCGTATTATTTTCCTATACTTCTTTTGCAGCATTTTGTAATTTTCAGCTTCACCCCTCCGTCTCAGATCCTGCAGCTTCCTTTACAATTTTATTATTTCACTGGTAATCCACTTCGTCTGATCCTGCATCTTTTCTTACCTCTATACTTTGGGGAATGCTGTAGGGCCCCCCTAGACAGGTCAGGCGTGCACTACACACCGGAAGCAGCTACTAGGGTAGCAGAGTACGTGTGGCGTGCACACGGGGGTTTTTTAGGTTAGAGGGACCCCCCCTTGGGCGAAACGATAAAATACCTGACGGCTTACCAGAGAGGACATTATCATCGTTGATAAAGAACGTCCGTCCTCAGAGACCAAAAACAGGAAAAGTTAACGTAATATTGGTAAACTGCAGGAGTATCCAGGGCAAGGTTCCTGAATTAGTATCTCTTATTGAAGGAAATAGTGCGCATATAGTATTAGGAACGGAAAGTTGGTTAAAACCGGAAGTGAACAGTAACGAAATCCTAGACACAGAATGGAATATATGCCGCAAGGATAGGATAAACGCCAATGGTGGAGGAGTATTTATAGCAGTAAAGAATTCAATAATATCCAGTGAAGTTATTAGCGAATGCGAATGTGAAATAATCTGGGTTAAGTTAAGTATCAAAGGTGGGTCAGATATGATAGTCGGATGCTTCTATAGACCACCTGCATCAGCAACCGTAGTAGTTGAGCGCCTCAGAGAGAACCTGCAGAACGTCGTGAAGAAGTTTCGTGATCATACTATTGTAATAGGGGGAGACTTCAATCTACCAGGTATAGAATGGGATAGTCACACAATCAGAACTGGAGCCAGGGACAGAGACTCTTGTGACATTATCCTGACTGCCTTGTCCGAGAATTACTTCAAGCAGATAGTTAGAGAACCAACTCGTGAAGCTAACGTTTTAGACCTCATAGCAACAAATAGACCGGAACTTTTCGACTCCGTGAATGTAGAAGAGGGTATCAGTGATCATAAGTCAGTGGTTGCATCAATGACTACAAGTGTAATAAGAAATGCCAAGAAAGGAAGGAAAATATATTTGCTTAACAAGAGTGATAGGGCACAAATCGCAGAATATCTGAGTGACCACCATCAAACGTTCATTTCTGAGGAAGAGGATGTGGAACAAAAATGGAAAAAATTCAGAAACATCGTCCAGTACGCCTTAGATAAGTTCGTACCGACTAAGGTCCAAAGCGAGGGGAAAGATCCACCGTGGTATAACAATCATGTACGAAAGGTACTACGGAAACAAAGAAAGCTTCATCATAGGTTTAAGAGTAGTCGAATCACAGCTGATAAGGAAAAGCTGAACGAAGCGAAAAAGAGCGTAAAGAGAGCAATGAGAGAAGCATTCAACGAATTCGAACATAAAACATTGGCAAACAATCTAAACAAGAACCCTAAAAAGTTTTGGTCATATGTAAAATCGGTAAGCGGATCTAAATCCCCTATTCAGTCACTCGTTGACCACGATGGCACCGAAACAGAGGACGACCGAAGAAAGGCAGAAATACTGAATTCAGTGTTCCGAAACTGTTTCACTGCGGAAAATCGTAACACGGTCCCTGACTTCAGCCGTCTCACGGACGCCAAAATGGAAAATATTGAAATAAACGATATCGGAATTGAAAAACAACTGCTATCACTTAGTAGCGGAAAAGCATCCGGACCAGACGAGATACCCTTAAGATTCTACAGTGATTATGCTAAAGAACTTGCCCCCTTTCTATCAGCAATTTATCGTAGATCGCTGGAAGAACGTAAAGTACCTAGTGACTGGAAGAAAGCGCAGGTCGTTCCCATTTTCAAGAAGGGTCATAAATCAGATGCGAATAATTATAGGCCTATTTCGCTTACGTCAATCTGTTGTAGAATAATGGAACATGTTTTGTGTTCTCGTATTATGACGTTCTTAGATAATACAAATCTCCTTCATCATAACCAACATGGATTCCGCAAACAGAGATCATGTGAAACTCAGCTCGCCCTATTTGCCCAAGAAATTCACAGTGCCGTAGACACTGGCGAGCAGATTGATGCCGTATTCCTGGACTTCAGGAAGGCATTTGATACGGTTCCGCACTTACGTTTAGTGAAAAAAATACGAGCTTACGGAATATCGGACCAGGTTTGTGATTGGATTCAGGATTTCCTAGAAGAAAGAACACAACATGTCATTCTTAACGGTTCAAAATCTGCAGATGTAGAGGTAATTTCGGGAGTACCGCAGGGAAGCGTGATAGGACCTTTATTGTTTACAATATACATAAATGACTTAGTTGACAACATCGGTAGCTCCGTGAGGCTATTTGCAGATGACACGGTTGTCTACAAGAAAGTAGCAACATCAGAAGACTCGTACGTACTCCAGGAGGACCTGCAGAGGATTAATGCATGGTGCGACAGCTGGCAGCTTTCCCTAAACGTAGATAAATGTAATATAATGCGCATACATAGGGGCAGAAATCCATTCCAGTACGATTATGCCATAGGTGGTAAATCATTGGAAGCGGTAACGACCGTAAAATACTTAGGAGTTACTATCCGGAGCGATCTGAAGTGGAATGATCACATAAAACAAATAGTGGGAAAAGCAGGCGCCAGGTTGAGATTCATAGGAAGAATTCTAAGAAAATGTGACTCATCGACGAAAGAAGTAGCTTACAAAACGCTTGTTCGTCCGATTCTTGAGTATTGCTCATCAGTATGGGATCCTTACCAGGTTGGATTAATAGAAGAGATAGACATGATCCAGCGAAAAGCAGCGCGATTCGTCATGGGGACATTTAGTCAGCGCGAGAGCGTTACGGAGATGCTGAACAAGCTCCAGTGGCGGACACTTCAAGAAAGGCGTTACGCAATACGGAGAGGTTTATTATCGAAATTACGAGAGAGCACATTCCGGGAAGAGATGGGCAACATATTACTACCGCCCACATATATCTCGCGTAATGATCACAACGAAAAGATCCGAGAAATTAGAGCAAATACGGAGACTTACAAGAAGTCGTTCTTCCCACGCACAATTCGTGAATGGAACAGGGAAGGGGTGATCAGATAGTGGTACAATAAGTACCCTCCGCCACACACCGTAAGGTGGCTCGCGGAGTATAGATGTAGATGTAGATGTAGATGTAAAATGGTGTTTAACTGTAATAAATGAAGCATATTTTTCATTTGCATCCTGCATCTGTAGAGCTTCATTCCAGGTTTCCCTGCTTAATAGTGTATCAAAGATGTCATAATTTTGTTCACTATTGTTCCTGATTTCTTTAGTTGTTTGTTTTGGTTCATGTATTATGTCTGTACTTCTGCAGAAGCCGATCAGCTGTCCATGATGATCAGATATTTCTGTTTGGACTACATGTGACTCATAGTTAGACCAGCTAATATTAGTAATGATGTCAGTAACTGTCTGACCTTCAGAAGTCACTCTTGTTGTTGCTGATATTGTTGCTTCCATACTGCACTGAATTAACAATTCTTCAAAATCTTGTCTTGGTTTTGATTCTTTTCCCATGTCAATATTGACGTCACCACATATAATGTTTTCCTTCATATTCATTCTTAGTAAGCTGGGCAATTTTTCCACAAAAAATGCTTCAATCTTGCCTCTTTGTGATCTGTACACACAAAACAATCTAAAGTCATCAGTCTCTACACCAGTAATTTCAAAGTCTTTTTCTCTAGTTATAAGTAACCTCATAACTTTACTGTTTACAGTCTTTAGGGGCTTTCCTGTTTAAATAGATATGGAAACTGCATCACTTTTATGTTTAGATCTACAGAAGTAACTGGATAAGATATAGTTCTTTATTGTCAAGTTAGCTATCTGGGTTTTAGTTAGACAATGTTTACTCTTACACAGTATGTCTGGTTGTATTTCACTTAGGAATACTTCTGCTACTACTTTGTTGTTACCAACGTATTGAATATTCTGCTGTAGTACTTTTATATAACATTTCTTTTGTTGACTTACATGCTGTGGGCTGCATTCTGAGAGCATATTCTGTAGTCCCTCCTTTTTTCTGTGGTTCTTATATTTCCTTTCTCAGCTGTAACAATAGGTTTTTCACTCCCATTGCCTGCTCGTAATTACACCAATATAATGGTCGGTAACAGCGAAAAGTGACTGATGAATGGGTTTCTCAATTTTCAGGTACAGTAAAATCATAAGGACAAATAGGCATGGAGACTATGAAACGTACTAATATACGATCGTTAGGATACGGATGACATGAAGTGTTGACCCCAGGTGCCAGGCTGCCACATTTACAGGCTTATATAACTTTTTTTAACCACCTCATTTCAATTATCTGGTCATTAAGAAATCAGTTTATTATACTGATTCATACTCTGTCATTGATTTCATTCCGACTTTAGCAAGCATACATATATCTCTGCACTAGTTCAGTTGATACTTGAACATCAAACATACACAATTCTCATTTTTTAATTGCAGGATAATTTTTGTAAGTATCCAGATTATCGTACCGTTTGTATTTGTATAATAAACTCACAGAAATTTTAGGAACAATTTCGAACTAATAATCTTCATGATATAAACAAAGTCATAAAAAAACGTTGTTAGAAAATGTACGAATTTCAGTACTAAAAGCTAAAAGCCGTGTAAAACTTTATGTTGCAACGTGAGAGGAACGAATTAATGCTTAACTGAATGACAATAGTCTGTGTACTCTAACAAGATTTTGATTGTAATCCATAAATTTTCTGTTTCGAATGATGAATGACGTAGGTAGTAATTATATATATATATATATATATATATATATATATATATATATATATATATATATGAGTAGTTAATCAGTTTTCCGATAGTTTTGGTGAGCTAGTTTTATTACAGTGTTACACGATAAACATGCGATTTTGAAAGCGGACATCGTGTCAACCCGAATTTCTTGAAATTTCTCTTAGCACTTCCAAACCTACAGCTACACTGTCAAGAACTCAACAAGTTGCAGCAAATTTTGTTGGAGCAGATAGCCCGCAAATTCTTTTATGGCTACTGCAGCATCGGAGATCGCCGAGAAATGAAGATGAGTATTTGCTAATTAATTGCTACTCCTAAACAATTGTTACGCCCTGATATATTTCAATCGTGGTGAAGGATCATGGGATTACAGCTCCGCTGCTAAGAAAATTTTGCTGACAGAATTTTTTGAGTTTCAGGTTGATTTATGCAATAATGGACGCTGATACAATGGACGATTTTAAAGAAATCAGTGGTATGGTCGTCTGAAACGAACTATACATTAACACAAAAAAGGGGAGTCGAGAGATGATTACTAAAAAATGGACACAAAGAAGGAAATGATGTTTATGGCATGGAACTACATCCCCACAGGCAACTGAGATAAGTATTTTTGATTGTTCATTCTTTTTTCTGTGTGCTAGAAATTCCGCTTGAAGACTAAAATTATAGTGTGAGGTCTTCAATTTTCGTTCAAAGCGTTTAGAACTATTAGAACTATGTTTGTTTATCAGTACGGTGAGTAATAGTAGCCAAAACTGTGCGCTACTAAAAAATCAGGAATAGGTAGCAGGCAATGTTGCGAGTTTAAACAACAACTTCACTGTTAATGAAAACGAAATCAAAGTAAACCGTGACGCATCAGATTGATTGAGGGGGGGGGGGGGGGTTATGGGACTGAACGGCGAGGTCATTAGTCCTGCAGTTCCAAAGTTACATGTGTAAAATAGAGGTGTCCGCTAAACGTGGGCGGATCCGTTCAGAGGGGTCAAACTACAAAGCGAAGAAGCTAAAAACACGCACAGTAGAAGGCATAAAATGGTAGGCCAAATTTAAAAACTGGAAAAACAAAAGGATAAAAGAGCGGTCTGTGCAAGGGGAGTGCTCATGGGTCCCAGACCCAGAAAACACGGAGAGGCCCCAACCACAACCACACTGCCCCTGCTCCAAGAGTTAAGCAAAACCTTATAACTGAGAACAAAAACCACTTTCACGTAGGAAACTGAGCACCAGTTTCATCATCCTTGAGTCGTTTGCTAATATTAAAGACTAGGAATCTGGAAAGCTATACATAGCGTGAACGGCCAAAAATAAGGGACATTCCACCAATGCACGAGATACCGTCAGTCTGGCTCCACAGCCACATTGTAGGGGTAGCTCGTTACAAAGAGATAACAATGAGTGCGCCTAGTATGACCGATGCACAGACGGCATAAAACAGTGGATTTCTTCGGAGACGAGCGGAAGGAAGAGCGCCAGACTGCAGTAGTCTCCTCGATTGTGCAGGGTTTATTGCTTAGAACAGTAGCGCACCAGATGTCATTCCACTTTTGGGCAAAGAGAGATTCAATGTCGACCCGCATATCTCAACTTGGAATCATGAAAGGGAATAGGAAGCAAGTATCTGCCTCTCTAGCCAAATGGTCGGCCAGTTCTGTTCCTGGGATATCCACATGACTTGGGACCCAGAGAAAGATAACTTAACAGGTGACACGGCCAAAGGCAGAGACCAAAGGGTGACGTAAGTAGCATCGGTCTATAGCCTGCAGGCTGCTCATTGCGTCGGTACATATTAAAACAGGTTGTGAGATGTGTCGTCAAAATCCTTGCAGCGCCCATCGGCGATCCTGGACAGCGACTTCTACATCCTTGGTCCACCATGGTACCGGTCGACGACTAGGGGATTTGTAAATAGGGGCATAATGCCAGCGCCATGAATAATAGTGTCAGAGACGTCTTGCACGACCGCATAACACAATCAAAGAGAGAGGTGTCAAAGTGCAGAGCAGACGTATATACAGGCAAATTGGCTCTGTGAAATGCCAACGTGGTGGCCTGTCTGCCTGATGGTGGCAGGGGAACTATAGAATCACTGGAAAGTGGTCACTGTCATGAAGATCATCATGGGGTGACCAATGTAGTGAAGCCACGAGAGAAGGGGGAAGATTATGAGATTGATAGCAGAAAAGGTGCTATGAGCATCACTGAAGTGGGTAGGAGAACCGTCATTGAGGAGACACAAATCAAAGTCTGTAATAAGTTAGTCAATTAGAAGACCCCTACCAATCGAAGTGGCACTCCCCCACAGAGTGTGGTGTGCATTGAAGTCCCTAAGGAGGAGATAGGGGGAGGGGGTTGCTGTATTGACATAGGCAATTCAACATAAGGAAGATGACCAAAAACGTTGGAGAGTGGTCATCGTGGAAGTGCATTTCTTGAAGAGGGAGACTGAATGCAGAATAAGAGGAAACAAGTTGTTATATTTCTGGTAGGTGACAGTAATATCTATTACAATTCCACTGGATTATCGTGTGATGAGAGTCCAGGTTAGACATAAAGGAGGTGAGTGGAGGTCAAGTCACTGGATGAGTGGTCATCATGGACAAGGATGGAGAGACATCCATAAAAATTGGGTCTGATTTGGAGTTAGGAGGAGACGACGTAGCCCCTTGGGATGCCAGGGAAGACTCGTCCTTGGATTTGCACTGCTGCTTCTTCTTCTCCCTCAGAGGGAGGGAGGAAGTGTTATCAGCGATGTCCAGATCAGACAGAGAGCGAGCGGCTTTGGGGCCCTAAACCCGAGGTTGCAGGCTTCTTACATCGAGAACGCCAGGGAGGGGAGTTCTGAGAGGAAACCCCAGCCCTAGAAGGGCCCAGGAGCTAGGAAAGAGGACTTCTTCTCTGGCTGAGGAGGAGGAGGAGGAGTTCTTGAGGATGGTTGTTAGGATGAGGGGGTAGGAGGCAAAGGTAGATAAGAGATTCACAGCGTGAAGTCTGTCAAACTTCTTCCGGGCCTCAAAGTAGCTGATATGGTCAAGGATCTTTATTTCCTAGATTCTTTTTTCCTTTGTATTCACCGGACACCCCAGTCAGCTGGGACAATACAGACCAGAGCAGTTTACAGAGTTAGGCAGTTGGGTACAAGAGCTCGCCATATGAAGAGGGCGGCCACAGTCACCACAGATGGGAGCAATATCGCATCACAACGACACTGGCCAACTTGAGACAATGGAAGCAAATGCATGGGAGATAAAATGAATGGCTTAACACTGCATCAGTATACCATCATCTTGACCTTTTTGAGCAGGGTATTCCCCTCAAAGGCCAGGATTAAAGTGCCAGTGTCTACACGATTGTCCTTAGTGTCTCTCTGGACACACCACATGAAATGAACGCCAACTCATTCTATATTAACGCCAAGTTCATCACCAGACACCTAAGAGAAGGTCCCTATGGAAAATCATACCCTGTGTCATATTGAGAGACTTGTGAGGAGTGATAGTCACTGGGACATCTCCCAAGCAGTCACAGGCATGGAGAGAGGCTGACTGGTTGGTATAAGTTGTCTTTATAAAGAGATCTCATCTTGCTCAAGGACTCAACTTCACCAAACTTGTCCTCAACGTGCTCCACAAAAAAAAATAACGATTGGTGGCGGCAAAAGTCTCCCCATCAATCCTGGTACAGACCACGAACCGCAGAATGGGTTTCACCCAAAGCCAGTGGGCCTGGCCCTCCTCCCATGGGGTAGCCAGGGGGGGGGGGGGGGGAGGAGGAGGGTGAGAAGGTAGAAACAGGAAATGAGACAGAACTATTCCTAGGAAGAGATGCGGGCACAGAAGAGAGGTCAGACTTCAATATGTTTCATGTGCTGAATGTCTACCAAGGTACCACCCACTCCGATCAGGGTCTCGCTTCATGGGCGTCATCCAGCCAGAGCAATGGCCACCTGGCATGACAGTCATTGCTGGGAGTTCTGACGCCCCGAAAAGATAGGCAACCAATCCTAGGCTTTCATAAGGCATTCACATTGCAGGTTCCAGCAGTGTGATCCCTATGGTGCCAGAGGGCTCAGCCAGTTGGGTACATAACACCAGCCCCCCCCCCCCCCCTCCATATGGACTGGCTACCGAGCTAGTGACCTAACAAGGAGGCGAAAGGGCTATGGTGGGGTGAAAGGGAAGGGGGAAAGGGAGAGGGAGAGGAGGAGTGGGGGAAAGGAATCCAGGCGAAAGTCGCTAGGGACGGAGTTCTTCCCCTTATGGCTCATGCTACAGATTTCAAATTTAGAGACAGAGGTCAAACCCCAAAGGAGGACAAAAAAAAAACAAAAGTCGAAAAGGGGAGGAAAAGTAAACAAACCAAAACTGCAAGATTAAACGAAGTAAGGAGGATAGCCGGGCTGACATAAATAATAACACCAAGAGAGGGGAAAGGAAGGGGCAAAGGGAGAGGGATAAGGACAGGGAGGGAGAAGGAAGGGGAGGATAAAGACTGGCTCTGAGCACTATGGGACTTAACATCTTAGGTCATCAGTCCCCTAGAACTTAGAACTACTTAAACCTAACTAACCTAAGGACATCACACAACACCCAGCCATCATGAGGCAGAGAAAATCCCTGACCCCGCCGGGAATCGAACCCGGGAACCCGGGCGTGGGAAGCGAGAACGCTACCGCACGACCACGAGACGCGGGCGGGGGGGGGGGGGGGGGGGGGAGGGGAGGATAAAGCATTCCTGAAAAGAAGTAAGGCTGCAAACGCTTAGGGACCTGTGCATACCACACACATACCCACAAAGGTCCTGTGGGCCCTCTGGGGGGGAGCGAGATAGCATAGAACCAGATTCGTGACAATGAGACAGTGGGAGGTGTTAATGTGATTGGTTGTTCATTGTTCCTTGGTTTTGACGAAACTGGAGTTACAGGTTCAAACAGTGGAGTTGTAGAATTATGGTCAAGATTATTAGGTGAAACTGCTAATACCATAACTAGTACCTTAGGTGGCCAAACTTGTGAAACAAAGAATACTTTGAAGGACCTCAAAACAGGACTGGAAAATAGTAATACAAGAATTACAGCTTTCTGACTGTTCTTTTGCTCTATTCTTGCCGCTGATGCCTGTCTTGTGAGTGTCAATTTTCATTTAACTAATACTGTGGATTTATGGTCAAAAGGTAGTTACATAGCAAAGTTACTCAGTAATAAAAGATGAAATGTTATTCTTACATAAAGTGTCAGTCTGTGTGCTGAAACTTTATTTGCTTTCTGTATTAATTTCAACTTACTTGTATTCTGTGTGTTTGCTAATGACGCAACTATATACTAACAATTGTCAATATGTAAGTGAGACACATTTTGCTTGGCATTGGAAGAGTTTGTTGAAAGAGTGGACTGCACACGCTACGTAATCTAAAAAAACTGTGCTTAGTTGTTTTGAAGTGAATACCTGATTATACATGCAGAATTTTTTACACGAAATTAGTCAGTTTTGTTAGCAATCTTAATAAATAAACCAGACAAACAGAGAATTACTATTGACACTGAAAGATACATTTCCTTACATTATTAAGAGATATGGGAGCTGTTTTATTCAAACAATGACTGTCTGAGAATTACTTTGATACTGGCATTATATTACAATGAGAATATTGCTGTGAATTTTTGCTAACACAGTTCATGTACATCCTGTGGATAATTTGTGGTTCAGTAGTAATTAGTAAAAAGGGGATGGATACTGTTTTGAACTAATGCACACTTGTTGGACTTGAAACCATTTTGTAGATACATATTGTCTTTTATATGCTATTTCACATGATTTATATTGTAGTGCTAAAGGAAAAATGAAGTTAGTGATACACAATGAGTATGATCAATACTACTTTCCACTATTGTTCTTGCTATCAAGCTGCTGAGTGACTGGTAGACTATTAGGAAGAACTCGTTGTAGTTTACCAATAAAATGTGTCAAAATATTCACCTGGAAGAGTTCTACATTGCTTATGCTGGACACACTACTAAAAAGTGGTTTTAAATTACCTGAATGTATATAGTCTATTATGTTATTGGTAATAGCTGATTGACAGAACGTACTTATCTGTATTTCATAGCGTACACACACACACACGCACACACAGAATCTCTGTAAATATTGAATAATATACTAATATACAGAAAAGATTGTCTGACTGATATGAGTCACAGCAGTTTGTGAAGCTGTTTAGTCAATACTCTTGTCAGACACATACATTCTTACTTCCTTGTATTTATGAGTTGCTGAATGTTCATGTACTGTAAAATCAGTCGTCAAGGATAATGATGACTGCAGAGTTTTGCTGTGTATTGCGGTGTTTTACTACACTTATATTTCACATTTTACTATGGTAAAGGCACATAGTCGCAGTGGACTTACACTTGAGTTCATTTGTTTGTCAAGAGATGCATTTGTATATGCAAGTTTAATTTTTATTGCATTTTGAGAAATGTGAATTATTTATGGGAGATAACGAAAATGTTGAAATGCAGGTCTACTATGGAGCCATGATGTGTGCATTTCCAGTATATTATCTCGAAAAAAAGTAATTGTGTGACAGACACAATGAATGCTATTTACACAGTAAATTTATGGGAATTTGAAAGGAAGATTACTTCAGATAAGCTATGGTAAGGAATAGTTGTCACCTTACTGAAATCTGTGTTGGATCAGAAAAAGAGATAGCTGAATAAAATTTCCACACAAGCTGTCACTTGTAATAAATCTGACTGGATTAATAATTGTTAAGCACATAATTTGTATATTGAACATATTGATTTGTCATTATATGAAAGTTTTATTACTTATCAATGTGAGCAATCCTTGCACTAAACATGTGCCTGCACAGTATTCCTTACCTTAGATGACCACAAATCTTCAGTACTGAAAAACTGAAGGAAGAAAATTATTAATTGCTAATTTTATTACTTTACGAATATACACATTACTTTGATACATGAGAGGGACACTAGCACAAAAGTATGTGCCCATACCGTGCTTCATTCTTCTGAAAAAATCATTACTTAATATTTTAATGTTTTCTTAATTATGGACTACTTTGCAGGGAGAGCAAGTATAATGTCAAAATGAATATAAAGACATGCAAAGAAACAAAATAACTTATACCAATGAAAATACAAACTGATTATCTTGCTATCTACACACTGTTTTAACTTCTATTCTGTCTTGGAGGTGATATTCAAGAATGTACCTGTTACCCACAAATGCCATTTGAGGAAGTCATGCACCCATATTGGAAGAATCAACCAAAACGTAACTTGCTAGTAAGCTAATGTCTATGCAACAGTATCTGTGTAACGATAATGAAATTTTGGACTTTAATATAAGCACCATGTCAGGGTATTTGAGCATCAACCATGTATAACTGTGCAGTTGAGGTAATATGTGTCACTAATAACATATGTTTTGATGGAAATACATTTATTAAATAATGAATAACTAAAGACAATGCAGCAGAATACATGAATGTTACAGCATGTGAGAAAACTGGTATCTGACTGCTCCAAAGAAAGTCCTTCACAGATAAAACACACTTTACACTTATCGATAGTCACCAAATGGCCCTCCCCCCCCCCCCTCCACCCCCACCCCAGAAATACAGAGCATGCTAGAGAGGTTGTCTCCAGGCCATGTGGTGGTACGTAGGACACTGGCTGCAGTGAGACATAGTATTCTTCGTGTCAGTGAGGCAGTTGAATACAGCGTCTAGCTCTGGAGATGGGAGGCATATCAGCTTGCATTGGTTCAGCAGGAGCACTGTTATCACGTTAGTGCACTGAGGGGAGGCCCAAGGGGGTGTCATCTTGGAGCAACAGTGGAGCCAGTGGCGCAGGAGAGTCTTCTAGGGTCCAAGCAGGTTTTGCGCAGTGCACGAATACTGTTCAAGGTTTACCGTTGAGCACGATACGCATAGTATTGGTGCTCCGAGTGAACACTTTGTGGCCTCGAGTAGGGGGGTTGAAGAGCTGCATGTATGGAATTATCCCATAACATGATAAAGTGGCATGTTTCCAAGTCCTTATGGACATGCGTGGAGTGGTGTAAGGCTTAGCTGGTGGTGTCCAAAGGAGATGTGCATACAAACATGCTCGATCAGGGCAGGTAGTGAGCCTTGAGAGGAAGGTGGGACGTCATCCACGAACTTGTTCGGCAGGAGTAGTGGCTCACCGTACAGTGTTTCTGTGAGTGGTGCATTTGAGTCGTCCTTGTGCGCTGCACATATGCCTAGAAGTATGCAGGGTAGTGCCTTGGACCAGAGTCCTCCATGGTACATGAGCACAGCCTCGAGTGTCCTGTGCCAACACTCCACCAGGCCATGCTCTGTGGGTGGAAGGGTATGGTGTATAATATCCATCTTTTTGATTTGCAGTTCCTAGTATTGGCCATGTTTGCAGTTAAAATTTTTGGATGTGAGGTCCGCTAGTTATGCAAAACACCGCTTTTCTCAGTACCCAAACACGTTTCGGCACCACTGTGCCATCATCAGTGGGTTTTCGTTTTTATTTATTCTGCAATGTGAACATTTTTGTTAAATGATTATAAAATTATGTGCATTTTTAGTTCAAACAACAGATCGTTTCTTTTTGTAAATACCTTTACATTTGGTGTGCATGAATTTTCTGGATCACTTTTGTGTTAATTACTACAGGTAGCTTGTCATCTGCAACCAAACGATGTTGATGAGAAAGTTTTTTGCTGGGAGTTAACCTATCTTCTAAAATGTAATTTAATTTTACGCGATGTGTTCGCGCCTATTTTCGTATTTACTTACGTTTTCGTGTGGCAAGCACTTCCATCTCCGCATCATGCTGAGATGTTGTGATGCATACGTAACTATAACAAGTATTTTACACAAATAACGTAGTAAAACACTTTTCAGTACACCAGAACACAGTGTGATTGTGGTTTGTTATGTGTCCCAGCGCAGTCACCAGAGAGTTCGGCGCCAAATTTGAATTTTGTTTGCATTTTTATCTCTCTCTCTCTCTCTCTCTCTCTCTCTCTCTCTCTCTCTGTGTGTGTGTGTGTGTGTGTGTGTGTGTGTGTGTGTGTGTGTGTGTGTGTGTGTATGTATGTAGACTTCATCTGTTCGTGCTGTTTTCGTTTGTAAAGTTCCTTTAATGTGTTAAATAGTGTGCCCTTGCAGAGTGTAGTGTATTCGTTTAAGACCTGTTTCCCTTCTGCTATTGCCTTCTGTATATGGAAGTTTTCCTCAATAGTCAGTTTGCTGTATAGGCTGTGGCTGGTTTTAGTATTCTTAAGTCTGTTTCTCTTGTGGTTGGGTGGTGATTGTTGGCTATAGGCTGGTCAGCAAATGTGCTATGGGAGCTGTTGCTTTTTAAAGCTCTGAGATGTTCCGAATATCTTGTCTTGAAGTTTCTGCAAGTTTGTCCTATGTATACTGACTGGCAAGTGTTGCATGTCAGTTCATATATTGCTGATCTGTTAAATTTATTATGGGTGTTTCTTGTGTTCTGATCTTTTTCTGTGTTGTGTTCTCCGTCCTGTATCCTATTTGGAGTCCCTGTTCATTTAATATGTTGCCTATTCAGTGAACAATCTTGTTACTGTAGGTGAGTATGTGCCATTTCATTTTGTGTGTGTGTTGTTGCTCTGTTGTGTCTTGTGTGTGGTCATTGTTTGTGTATTGTTTTGTTCTGTGCTGGGTGAGGATTTGTGTGTGTGTGTGTGTGTGTTCATTTTTGTACTGTTTGCATATTTTTTGATTTAACTTGTTTACCATATGGGTAATATAACCATTTTCTACCGCTATTTGTTTTATCGTGTTTAGTTCTTGTGTGTAGTTCTGTTTGTTCATGGGTGTTCTGTTAAATCTGTGGAGCATGAATCTGAAGTTTGCATGCTTGTGTGTCAATGGGTGGTTTGATAGGTTGTGAATGGTGGTGCTTGTGGTTGTCGGTTTCCTGAATATTGTGAATGTGCATGTGTTTGTTTTTTGTATGGTGAGATCTAGAAAGTGTAGTGTGTTGTTAGTTTCTGTTTCTAATGTGAAGTTAATTTTTGGTTGGTTCAAATGGTTCTGAGCACTATGGGACTCAACTGCTGAGGTCATTAGTCCCCTAGAACTTAGAACTAGTTAAACCTAACTAACCTAAGGACATCACAAACATCCATGCCCGAGGCAGGATTCGAACCTGCGACCGTAGCGGTCTTGCGGTTCCAGACTGCAGCGCCTTCAACCGCACGGCCACTTCGGCCGGCTTAATTTTTGGGTGTAAGTTGTTTATTTCATTGTGTAGCTGTTCCATGTGTGTATGTGGTTCATCAATCAGGCATATTATGTCATCAACACAACTGTACCAGTATATAACTTTGTAGTTCTTTGGTTTTATTATGAGTCTGAAGATAATGTTCTCCAGGTTGTTCATCAATATGTTAGCTAGGAGGCCATTAATTTGTGCTTTGCGTAACTGGCGGACCTCACATCCAAAAATTTTATGGTGTGTAACTTCAGCACAGCACACAGAGCACACAGTTGGTCGAACGGGTTAGACTCTAACTGGTGGGCCTGGTGCGTCATCAGGGACAAAGAACAGCCACACTGGGAGATCCACCTGTTGATGAATGCGCAGGCAATGATGTAAGCCGTGATGTCCTCCAGAGGAACTGCCTCAACCCACTGGGTGCCCCAGTCAATCACAGACAGTATGTATTTGAAAACCTCAGACGGAGGAAGCTGACTCATGAGATTGAAATAGCTGTGCCTCAGCTGCTGGGAGCATAGCAAAGCTGCTGAGGGGGACCAAAGCCGACATTGCTATGTTGGCACGGGGTGCATACCCTCGCCCACATGTGACAGTCATTCTTGACTCCCAACCAGACACAACGTTCAATTACCAGTGTGGTGGTTGCTCTTTCACCTAGGTGGACCAAGTTGTGTATGGCGTGGAAGATGTCACTACGCAGTTCAGTCAGAATGACTGGTTGAACCCTGCCTGTCAGTGTGTCAGAGAGCACCGGTGTTGCCACTCTTGGAAGGTGGCACATTTCAAGCACAAGTGAACTTGATTGATTGGTGCGTAGCTGTTGGATTGATGTGTTCATGACCTGCCTATGTGGCATGTCTTTGAGATTGATAAGTGCAGCGATGATATTGACCCATGAGTGGTAGTCCACAACCACACCCCCCCCCCCCTCCCTAGATGTATAGAGAGTCTGTGGCATGCTGGAAGATGAGGCTGAGGTGACGAAACTTGCAGGGAGGGAGATCCTGAGTCTGGTTTGCGAATGGAAGTGTTTTAAGATCTGTGCATATAGTGAAGGGATGTCCTTCAATATTGTTATGGAAGTATTTGATCGCCTCATAAACCACTAAAAGTTCTCGATCAAATGCAGACACTTTGCACTGATACAATTTTAGTGTCTTTGAGAAGAAGTGTTTCCATAGTGTCACTCACATGCTGTTATAGCGCAGCACCAATGGCTGTCACTAGCATCTGCTGTGAGGCTGTGAGTGACACGTGTGCTTCTGCGAGGGGGGGGGGGGGGGGGGGTAGGAGGGAGCAAGGGTAATGGCCTTGGAAAACACAGTCCTCAGACAGTTGAACACATCAATCATGTCTTAACCAAGGGAGATGCCCTTTGCCTGACGTTTTATTCATGGCCAATGCATCAATCAAATGTATCTCTATGAAAGGTGCATGGGAGAGGTATCAGCGATAAAAACTGACCATACCTAGAAAGCATCTTGGTTCAGAATATTCTGGGATCAGAATTAGATCGATGCAGTCCGAAGTGGGGTGCACGCCATCAAACGAAACTATATCACTCAGAAGAATGATAGTGGTGCCACTAAGCTGCGACTTTTCTCGGTTCGCTGCTGCTTGATTCCAAGGCTGCGTGGACTTCTTCAAGGTGCTGCTGATGCTCGCTGACAGACGATGAGAACATGAGAATATCATCGAGGTAAGCATAGGCAAATGGAAAGATAAACAGCACCTAGTCAACAAACGTTGCCACCTCTGGGCGGCGTTTTTAATGCCATAAGTCATGATTTGATACTCAAAGAGCGCAAACGGCACAATGATAGCAGTCTTAGAAATGTTGGGTGGGTGCATGGGAATTTGGTGGTACACTTTACAACCATCAAACACTGTAAACACTTGGCCACCATGTAGCAACTGTGTCAAGTGGCATGAGCTGCAGGTTGCTGGTAGCTGATGAAACATAACACTGACAGGAGACAGATTGCTGATGCACAGGAGATGGGGGTGAGTCTGCCAGCAGTGTGAGTGATGTGTCAGATAATATCGGGAGATCCTTGGTGGGCGCTCTGTGATGGCAGATAGCGAGTGTGGTGGCATGTTAGCAGCAATTACAATGTTGCAATCACTATGCATGTCATGTGTAAGTGGGTGCAGCTGCTGGGCCTCATGTAGTGGCATCCGTGTAGTTGCTGTGGATAGAGGAAGCGGTGTGTTGGCCTGAGTCGCAACCATCAGGCCAAGATTGGGCTCAGAAGCTTGGATTTAGATAGAGAGGCGATGTAAGTCCGCCAGTACTCGTTACAGTTTGTGGGACGTCGCCTTAATGCGTGAGAGCAGCTCTGACTTTTGTGCATGGAAGGCTGCTCATGCGAGGGCTAGGAGAGCCGAGTGTGGAGCCGAAGGGATAGGCATTGGGTGCAGCACATGGCTGTCATAGGAGATAAAAACATCTGAAGAGTGGAGAAGTGCCACGGCTTGAAGGTCAAGTGAGAGGGATGGTGGTAGAGGAAGTTCAACCTTCTGATAGGTTCATCCGCTTCAGCCATGTAAAAAGTCCATGGAAAAAGATTATTGTGGGAAAGACATAGAAATAACCTGAAAGAGCTGTGAACAGTGATATGTGATCTGTTCACAGCGGTGAGACGTAATGAAGTTGGAGAGGGATCAGTAGGTGTCACAGTGGCAGGGATGAGGCTGACACCTGCTCCTGTGTCCACAAGGAAGGAGAGGCTGGACACAATGTCATGCACATAGAGATGCTGAGTGTGTGCCTGGGGCAGATTCTGTGTGACCTGGGCTGGTAGGCGCCAGGAAATCGAGGATATCATTCACTAGGGCAAACCACGTCTTACGATTGTCCTTTTGCTGGGCTGGCAGCTTGGAAAACCTCAGAGGGGTAATATTAAGAGTTGATGAGGAAACAGCCGAGGCAGGGGAGCCATCGCCGGGGATGGGGCATCGGAGGGTGGCGCAGGAGGGGCAGGCGCGGGCAGAGCAGGGATGGCGTAGTCTATAACAGCAGGGCTGGGTGTGTGGGCAACAGCAGCGAGCTGAGCAGGTGCACACGAGACAGTGGCGCTATAATTGGAGGCAGCAAGTGCAAACGATGCAGGTGCAAACAGAGAAGAAACATTGTAGTCCATAGCAGCATGAGTGGGAACGAAAGATGCTGTGGCATGTGGACCGGTAGGTTTGAAGTGGGTGTGAGCAGTGAGCTGAAAAGCCGTGTGGGTGGGAGACAAGATGCGCGGAAGTGCGAGTGTCCGATGCTGTGGAGGCGATCGGCGTCGCCGCTAAAGCAAATGGTAGAGCTCACATAGAAGAGGCGAAATGTGATACCTGGTGAATATGCAGGCGAACCTATGTGGCAGAGGCGACCGGCATCGCCGAGTAAGTGAGCAGAAACGAAACCATGGGACCGGAGCCCATCATGGCAGGGTGAGGGGTGGGCATTGTCTAGACGAATTGTGAAGACACTGCAGAATGAGGAGCCAAGCTGGACAAGGCAGTACGCTTTGGACTCACTGAATGGACCATGTAGCTCCATCTTTGTCTATGGGCCAGCAATGTGGTGCGGAACACCCTAGCGACATCCTTTACAGAGATGAGGTGACCCAGCAGGCCATTCGGCCCAGCGTGGTCGGCATGCAGGGCCGCAGGCGAGGTCGGCCATATTGTGCCGGCTGAGGCTGGCATGGTGGCGTCGGAAACCAGTGAAACAAAGTCACATAGTTCCACCTGAGCCATGAGTAGGTACGATAGCAGATTCACAGAAAATCTTCACTTTACGTATGGAGAAGTCCGAACACAAAGGAATAATAAGATCCTTCGTGGCAGTGAACAGTGGGAAACGAAGCACATGAAACAAAGGCGATAAACAGTCACAGTTTTTTAATGTTACTAACGCTTGTTGGGGTCAACACTGCGATTATTAATGCAGTTACGGCAAAATACATGACTTATGACATACATCTCTATTGAAATTCATTTATTAAACACTGAATAACTAGACCCAATAAAATACAAAACATGAGTCATACAGCATGTGAGAAAGCCAGCATCGGACAACTCCAAAGAAATTCGTTCACAGATAAAACGCATTTTTCACTTTATCGATAGTCATCACAAGTGTTTCCTTGTTCACTATGTTGTGTATGTTGCAGTGGTGAATAGTGACTAAAAGTCATTTGTTTGTATTTGCAGCAATTACTGAACGCAGACTGCATGCCTAAGAACGCCAGAGGAATATAAAGAGAGTGGAAGGAGGAGTTACCACAAATAGACAGGAATCTTCTCAAGCAGTGAGACAAGCATATAAGAAGAATATATACATTTTTCTTTATAGTTTTGTGTAACTGATTCATTTATTTATTTTTCAAATTATGTGGAAATGGACAATGTTTAAATTTGAATCTTTGTATTAAATTTTTCTTTGAGCATGAATTCATAATTTTTTCATATTTGATCTACTACACACTTGTCATATTTTATGTTCACTAAAGTCAACTTCACGTTGTGCTGACTGGTAATTTTTGGTGAATTTTATACTATGTTTCTGGCAACTGATTGAAGTTTCATTTGTGACAGAGCATCGTGTCTGATTCTCACCTGCGATACTCTAGGGGAGAGGGGGGGGGGGCGTTGTTGAAACGTACCATACCAATATATGGCTGCTGAGCGTGGCTAATATTCTCCCAACTGCTGTAAATAAACATTTACAGATATTACGAAAACAGAGTAAGATATTAGTGCAACATTATGATTTTGTTCTAGTTTAACAGGAACTGATGTTTGGTCACATATTTGGAGCACCGTATTTAACGTCTCATCTCTATCAAAATAGACATCGTTTCTAATAATCGGAAGAGTGGCCACATAAATGATACTATTCTGTGCAACGCCCGAATTTCGACTTGCTCGTCAAGTAGCATCTATAGTTAATAAACGATAATAAGACAGCAGTACTGTACTGCCAACATACCATTGACGATGAAACTGGCGTTTTCAGACTAAGTGCAATTTTCATTTGCTGCACATGCAGAATGTATTCGATAAGAAAACTGGATCTGTAGTAGTTTAGCCTATCTCTGTATATACAGGCCTTGTATTACAATGGCTTTTCAGTTTGGGCACCCGTAACCAAACAAAAACATCTCGTCTTCCAGCACGCCTATTGCATCTTTGAATGGCTCTGAAAATGTCACGAGTACTTTTGCAATCTTTTTGTCATAATCATAATTTCTTTAGAAAGGCCTGTCTCCAAAAGCATTTCCATGATTTTATCGTACTGCCTGACTACAGACTGTAGCATTCCAAAGAAGCTGTGCCACCTACTCTCCATTTGTTTTCTGTATCGAAGTTATGTCACCAGGTTTCTTATGAAAGGGACAGCACCTCTGGCAACGTAAGTAATGGAGTAAATCATTGCAGCGTCGTGTTATCAAATAGTTGTCATAGAAAATGTGTATGGCGATAGTATTGGGTCAAGGGCAGTCCTGAGCCACTCTGCATTGTTGCCAGTTGTATACAAGATGGCGACGATGACGTAAGCCAAGATGGCGGATTTTGGCGGGAAGTTTCGAACCCCAAAGTGTCATTATCCAAGATGGCGGCGATGACGTCACCCAACCCCCCCCCCCCAGTTCTGCCCTAAAGTATCGTTATCCAATATGGCGGCAATGATGTCATCAACTGACACCAGCTGATATCATCCAAGATGGCGTCTGTGACGCCAGTTGATGACGTCATCTAAGATGGCTGCCGTGATGTCAGCTGATGATGCAAGTACCGTTAGCCAAGATGGCAGGAAAGTGCTATGGCCCCCTGCCATGCCTCCTATGGTGGGAAGTTCAAATTCCATAAGAACAATGCAACCTCTACCAACCTAAGGAAATGGTGGGTAAGAAAGGACACTTGGGCTACCTCCACTAACCTAAGTCACCCGACCACCACTTAATCCTAGGAAATGGCGGGGAGAGGACTCGACCTGTGCTTGATGTAAGTCTTTATTTTGCATGCACTACTTATTTAAACAATTAGAGGCAGTATGACCATCAAGTGTGTTCACCATGAGGTCTTGGTCTAGGGCACAGTACCACCACCAGAGAGCACTGTCGTCCCTTCCATGACATAATCCAAGATGGCGTTCTCATGGTGTAGAGGAAGGGCCACGTAACAGGGAAATTCAGGGGTATATTGTTAAATTATAAAAAAATCTGTTTGTGGGGTTTTGATTCCTCTTGCTCATCATTCTCTGCCGTAAGAAGTAATTACATGGAGCAAACATGGTGCATAAACTAATGTTCGGCACTGTACTCTGGGTGTCTTAACCTAATGTTGTCCCATTAAGTGGTTTTCGATGTCACCCCCCATTTTCTTAAACTATTGTACCGCCATTGATAGCAAATTAAGTAATTAGTTACGTCCTCCCACCATTTCCTGGTATACTTTTCGAATTTCACATGCTTTTGAACGCCATTTCTGACGCACTCTTCTTTGTCACCCATCCCACTAAACTTTTGCAATGCGTATTACATAAAAATTATGCAAATTAACCCAGTGTTCTGCTACATGTCACCCACTCACGCACTCCCTCCCCATAACTATTGTACTGCTAAAACCACCTTGATATAAACAATCTATGGAAATTAATTAAATCGATATTTTTCAAATGTATGGGGTAGTTTTTTTTTTTTAATTTGTAGCATCCTACTGGTCGGTGAAATCGCTGGAATACGGTTTAAACAAAAGATCACTAATAAAAAACTCATCCCGCCACTCGACGCCCGTCGCTGCAGCTGCCTCCGTCGCTGCCTCAGGTCCCGACCCCATGCCGGCCGCGGCCGCCACAGCATCGCTCTGGCGTCCATGGGTCGCCCTCCCTGAGGCTTGTGGGTTAGGGATGCAGCAACTAGGCTGCTCACAATGGCCCATTTCAACAGCGTCTCCGCCTCCGCCGTCAGGTCCTCGCTAATCATGTGAGGTATAGCACACACCCCTATCCACCTCGCCACAGAACTCCATGGCGCGCTCGTACCGATCCCATACGCGAAATGCCTCCGGGCGACACCTGTGTTTACCATTGCTGCCGCTATACCTATGGATACTGAAGTCACAGACCGCGCTATAGAAATTTGTTCTAGAATAGCACAGGCAGCTTTCTCCCTAGCGATCCTAACGGAACATGCGAGCTGTGTCCAGCCGTGCGTACCTGCCCCAGCGTGACTTATACCTCACCGCAAAACGTCCACGTGGCGACTCACCATCTAAAAGATTCTCAGTGTTATTATGACGTCACACGGTTATGTAAAATAAGAGCCAAGTCGACCTCTCGGAAATTGTATAGTGTCCCAGAAATAGTTAACGTTCGCTTTCTTGATGTCTCAGCTTGTATGCAAGGAAATTCTTGCCCTAACAGAACTTGTTTACGAAAATAGCGCAGAATAACGTTGAATGCAGTCTTCCTCGCGTTCCTGACTTGGTAACCCGTCCGTCATGTGTTACCCTTCCCATGTTCAACACACACAAACGTTCCCACCACTATGTAGAGACTCCTATATCCCAGCACAAAAGGATGTCTTGTGAATGAATCGAGCATTATGATTGGCTCTTACCGAATTTACCCACCGAATTACTGATGCCGCCATTATCGAAGTACCATCTGCCTTTTTTTTCTTATTTGAACAGTTCTCGGGTATCCGACCGGGTAGCGCCGTAATTTCTCCGCAATATTTCGGCAGACGTACACGCTGCCATCTTCAGGTGGTTCCTGACGAATGCTGCGCTGTTCCTCTCGGCGCCCTTTGTATACTAGCCGTTACCCCCTCCACCCTTCCTCTCCTGGTGTTCCGGTGCGGCCGGCGCGGCGGCTACTGAAGGTGGTGAGGGAAGCGGCGCCTGGGTCTGAAGTGGTGTCTGCAGTCTCCCTGCTGCCGCCGTTGGGGGTGGTCCTCGTTCTCTGGGACCGCGTCTTTCTCTCTAGGCTGAGCGCAGGGTTCCAAGCCTGACTAAGTTGAAGGGAGCTGTCTTTATTAATTAGATCGTCCTGTAGTCGGATTTCGATGGCCTCTTAAGTTACGTAGTCCCAGAAGTAGAAGGATTGACAGAGTATTTTTGTTTTTTCATAAGCCATAGTATGGCCATTCTTTATACAATGGTCAGCCACGGCTGATTTAGTGGCCTGGCGTAATTCGGTATGGCGCTTGTGTTCGCGGTACCTCTCTTCTACAGTGCGGACTGTCTCCCCAATGTATGATTTTCCGCACTGACAGGGAATTTGATAAACGCCTGGTTTTCGAAGGCCTAGGCCATCTTTCACTGAACCCAGTATTCAGCTGTCCCGTCCATGTGACCAAACAAAGAATGTGTCATCCACGTAGCGGAAGAAACAAGTTGGTTTTTGTTTGACTTGTTCTAGTGCCTTCTCCTCGAAATTCTCCATAAAAAAGTTGGCTACAACCGGTGAAAGCGGCCATCCCATGATCCCACGGCGACGCCAACTGTCTGTTCATAATAATTTCCGTCGAACAGGAAGTATGTTGAGGTGAGCACGAACTCGAAGAGCCTTGTTAGGTTGTTGTAGAATTTCTTGCTTATCAAATCGATAGAGTCTTTCAGTGGTACCCTAGAGAAGAGGGCCACTACGTCGAAGCTCACTAACAAGTCGCTATCCTGGAGCCGAAGTTCTTGTATACGTTGCACGAAGTGGATGGAATTGCGGATGTGGTGTTCGCATTTTCTCACAAATGGACTAAGGAGACCCGTCAGGTGTTGGGCCAGTTCATAGGTTGCTGCTCCTATGTTGCTGACTGTTGGACGCATAGGTGTCCCATCCTTGTGGACCTTTGGCGGTGCAGCCACTCGCGGTCGAAGTTTCTTGACAGTTTTTTCATCAAAGGTACTGCGAAGAAGATCAACGGTTCTTCTTTAAAGGCGATTTGTCGGGTCTCCTTCTATCCTCCAGTACGCTACGTCATCGAGAAGTTTGTACATTTTTCTCTTATATTCTGAGTGCAGGAGCAGT
Source organism: Schistocerca americana (assembly GCF_021461395.2). Taxonomy (NCBI): domain Eukaryota; kingdom Metazoa; phylum Arthropoda; class Insecta; order Orthoptera; family Acrididae; genus Schistocerca; species Schistocerca americana. The sequence goes on along the minus strand of NC_060130.1, from coordinate 849,507,005 downwards.
ACAGTAGCATTGTCTTTGTCAGCAGGCAAGACCACCAACTCAGGATCGCTGCGTAACTCTCGGATGGCCGCTCTCTCCTCCTTCGAGATATTCTGTTTCAGTGGTGCGGCCCTGGTGAGCACACGGCACGTTTCACGACGTATTTCTTCTGCTTCATTGGCTGTCAGAGTGTATGTGACCTGCTCCACACTGCTTATAATGTCCACAATCGATAGAGATGTCGGGGTCGGGGCGAAGTTGAGTCCTTTCTTGAGCACCGACATTGCTGCGTCATTGATCGTTCTTCCTGTATGGTTGATGACAGTACGCTTAGGTGGTTCTTGCGTAGTCTTCTGTCGTGCCACAAGGCGTTCAAACTTCGATGTCTGCTTACTCTCAGCTTTTCTTCGTACGCCGTCTGCTTGTTTCCAGGTGGCAGCGTCAACCCATTCCCCTGATATGAGAGATAGAACTGAAGATATCCTGAGGTGGACATCTAGCAGTTTCTTCGAAGTGTCATCCAGGCAGCGGCGAGTATAATGAATTCTCTCTCTTACCAGCCCGTCTCATGATGCGCCTGGCCGCTGCAGTCCTTACGTGGTGAGTTATCTTGGCGAAAGGCGGCACTACAGTACCGTCTCGGCATCTAAGCAGGAATGCAAGTGAGCACAGCAGTCGCTCCTTGTTCCGCAGCTTGTCCAGCATCTTCATCTGTTGAAGCATTTCCTCCCCGTAGAGGCACTTGATATGCGATATGAAGTTTTCCCGGCGTATTTCCAATTTGAACAGTTCTCGGGTATCCGACCGGGTAGCGTCGTAATTTCTCCACAATATTTCGGCAGACGTACACGCTGCCATCTTCAGGTGATTCCTGACGAATGCTGTGCTGTTCCTCTCGGCGCCCTATATATACTAGTCGTTACCCCCCTCCACCGTTCCTCTCCGGGTTCTTCGGTGCGGCCGGCGCGGCGGCTACTGGAGGTGGTGAGGGAAGCGGCGCCTGGGTCTGAACTGGGGTCTGCAGTCTCCCTGCTGCCGCCATTGGGGGCGGTCCTCGATCTCTGGGACCGCATCTTTCTCTCCAGGCTGAGTGCAGGGTTCCAAGCCTGACTGAGTTGAAGGCCGCTGTCTTTATTAACTAGATCGTCCCGTAGTCAGATTTCGATGGCCTCTTTTTCTTTCTGCAGGTGAGTTTCAGCGAGAAAATAACTATTTTACACAGATCGCCATATTATACCGACAATTGAACCATGCAAAGTACCCCTACATATCATCAAATATGGAAAGACCCTTACTCAATTACACTGCTCTCTCACTGAGGACAGCAGCTTGAATATTAGTGCGCAAAACCGATCTCCAACCCAGCAATATATCACCACGTACCCTGTCGATGTAGTAAACATACAGTTTGTGTCCTGCACCAAAAAAAATCATCCCTTTTGCAACATTACTACATATACCGCGAAGACTGACAACACCGTATACACTCCTCACAGCACTAGATATTTTGCTGCAACTGACGATCCCAAGTCATCATCCCCCAACGCGATACCAGAGCAACCTCAGTGGACCGAAGTCGCTCTCAGAACAGTTCTACAAATTTGGGCGCATTTCCCGTCGACACAAACGCGTTACTGTTTCTGTTCCGAACCTGCTTCCTTGCTTGCTCGCTTTTCTACACCCAACTCCAGACTCGTGGATTGTAAGAACACACGTATTTTCGCATGGTTTGCCATAATATTATAGCATTTTCGCGGTACTTGTCGATATCATGCGCTTGGCAGCAACCTACTGATTGTGTGCGCAACATAATTCCCAAGATATAGATGGAAATTATTTCTCTAGAAACCTGAAACTTTAGCTAGGTGGGGCGTGCTGTAAACCACTCGGCAACTCGAAAAAAAAGAGAGAAAACTGATATTTCCTCTCGCAGATACCCATGTCAGTGATGTAGTAGATTCCAAATGATCCCTATAATTTACAAGGGCAACTAAAGTGTTTCTTATGTCTAGAGAACCGGCAAACGTGTCGTCCACATGCTAGATGCACACACCACAATCTATCTTCTCTCGACTAAATGTAGGCGCAAAAAGTGCAGAAGCAGTCAACTGAACAGTTTACATGGGAGGGAATAACGATCCAGCACTAACGCACCTCCATATTCAATCTTCTGAAATTTCAACGCAATCACGAAAGCTATCCAACACATCCTAAGTATTAGTTCGCTATTCGGTCGTCTAGAGGACAACACGGTTAACTCATCTACATTCCTACACTCCAAGAGGCCTCTCCAGTCTGACAGCTCCTACCGTTAACGGGAAACGTGAATTCCCCCCCCCCCCCTCCCCCCCCCCCCCCTCCCCGCCCACACACACAGCTCACTGGTGCTGCAAGCCGAGCACATACAGGTAGAATGTATATCGTAAGAAATCGGTCACATATATATTTTCTCCCTGTACTTACAACTAAATGTTGTGATCGCGGTCTCAGTTGAACAATATTCGACAATGAGCAAAGTATCGGAAATACACTCTGTTGATGGTTGTGGCTCTGGAAATAGAAATATCAGTACCATTCTTATGACTTGACATACTCTTCCCTTTGCTATCACGGTACTCGACGCCAAATCCATACCTTCCTTTGCACATGTCTGAACACAAACACATGCTTTATAAGCCTGATGCTCAAGGCAAACCTGTCTCGCACTCCCTCCTACTAAGTATAATACTTCGTCAATAACTGATCGCTGGCGATACGAAATAATACTGACCGAAAATCAGCGATGGGTGGACATGTCTCATGAGTTTTTCTTGCGAGTGTTACCACCTTGTCTTAGAAAGAGAGGTTTAATCATCTTAAAAACTGCCAGATGTTAAAAAAAATCCAATCCCAACAACTACTGTATGTTACTGTCGCAAGCAGTCGTTTTTCCAGACAAATACTGAGATGGTGATCTCCGGAGTGTATAGTATCAGACCAACACCTCGCCGATGGTGCAATCTCGTTATAAAATTACTGCATTTTGAAAGCAATGCGACTGAGGAGCACGATATGAACCGGTATTTGCAACTCCTTCACGCCACTGCCGCGAGATATTTCTCCAGTATTTGTAACGCATTCTATCTCGATGCAATGTCAGAGGGTCTGTGATATATCCACTGGGCTATAGCCAATGGTTGATTGGCTCTGAGCACTATGCGACTTAACTTCTGAGGTCATCAGTCGCCTATAACTTAGAACTAATTAAACCTAACTAACCTAAGGACATCACACACATCCATGCCCGAGGCAGGATTCGAACCTGCGGCCGTAGTGGTCACGCGGTTCCAGACTGAAGCGCCTAGAACCGCACGGCCACACCGGCCGGCCAATGATTGATTCAGAAAGATCACAAACAGTAGTAGATGATGTGATGATTGAGGTCGTAAGAAATGTACACAAGCTTTTCAGATCTCTAATGCCGCGCTATCCGCTAGAAATGCTGTCAGGGATTTGGAATCAAGTCTTTCCATTGAAGCACATACCTGTGTTGGATCCTATGGAGAAGTCCATTAATGATTACACCCACTAGTGAATCATATTTCTGGCAGTCACATATCTCGAAATGAGTCTCGTTTCTCGAACATATCTGATACAGTAAAATTACTACTTCGTTTTAGGTAGCCCCTATGCATCCTGCAACTGCCCCCTCAGACTCTAGACTACCATCCCTGCAGCTTTGACCACGTGATCGTTCCAGTGTAAGTCTGAACTGAGTAGGGATCAGAGAAAACTATATCACCTCCTGCAATCCGTATAGAAACAGGCGAAGCCGAGTTATTATGACAGAACTGTGTTTTGATCATTCAATGAAGCCTGCTCCTGCAACACGAAGTAGTATAAAAGACAGTATGGGAACTGGGGGAAGGATGTGGATTTTGCTACTGCATTGTGGTGCTCCTCCAAATTACATACAAATACTACAGATCCACGTCCATTCACATCTATCTCCCCAAAATACTATCTTCGTTATTTTGTACCTTCCAACAGAGAAAAATTACGAACTATAAAAGCTCAACTAACTTTATCCGATAGATAACTATATAAGATTTTTACTGCACCTCCCTCCTCCCATATATCGAAAACAAATACTGCATGCATGCAGGCATCGAGCACATGTGACGCTCCTATTAAATATACAGGTATTGATCAACTGCACAGACCAGTTTAAAGTTCCATCACCTGTACTGTAGGAGGATGATCGTATCCCACACACCATACTGTAAGCCGCAAGAGACGCTCCCTGTGACCCTATCTCGTTGTTTGAAACATTTTGTTTTCTGCTCTAACACGCTTTGTCCACTGATAAACATTTTGTTTTTCTACCATGACTAAGGTCTGTGTCAGGTTCTAAACTGATATTAAGATATTCTGATCCACTGTCTCTCGCAGACAACAAGGAATCACCCTAAAGTACAGTTATCCAAGAAATCGCACTGTGACGTGATTGACATCATTCAAGATAGCTGCTGCGATGTCAGCTGATGACGCGATTGACGTCATTCATTTAGACGTTCTGATCCGTGGCCTCTCGCAGACAACAAGGACTCACCCCAAAGTACAGTTATCCAAGACGTCGCAGTGTGACACGATTGATGTCATTCAAGATGATTGCCGTTACGTCAGCTGATGACGCAAGTACCGTTACCCAAGGTGACTGGAAAATGCCACACCTTCCTGCCAAGCCCCCCAGGTGGGAAGTTTGAATTTTGGAGGGAAGATAGGTCAATTGGGCTACCTCTAGATGTTGAACTGAGTAAATCATATTATTACTGCTGTTACCATAACACACCTCATACATTGGATGATTTTAAATGAAAGTCATTTACAAGATAGGGAAATTGAACGAGTTTTACGGTGTTGGTGTAGGTTTCCAAACTACGTTTAAACTCATCTGTCACATTGACCGAATAGGTGATGGCTCTGCGTTCCGTTTCGACTGATTCCTCATATTGCAGTCATGTATGCAATCACTGTTTCGGATCTAGCCATCCCCAGAGAAAAATTTCAGCAATTTTACACTAATTTCAACATCGACCAATGATGTGACATCGCGTTTTTCAATTTCAGTATCATAGCTAAACCACCCCTTCTCCAATTTGCGAGTATCATTGCGAATGTGGATAGATGAGTATGCAGTACGTCTATTCATTGTTAATTCTCGAACACAACCGTTACCATGCGAAAATGTATCATTTAGATCAATACTGAAGTTCAGTCTACATCCACAGAACACAGCGGGTCCATCTAGTAGTGAATGTGCGGCGACAGATTTTATAGTATTCTTCTTCTTGTCAGCAGCAGATGTGGTCATTTCGACGCTGCCAAGATGCCATACAGAAGATACCGTCGCCGTGCAAGACAGACAATATATAAAACAATAGAAGACGTCGAAATGACAACATCTGCTGCTGACAAGAAGAATAATACTATAAAATCTGTCGCCGCACATTGACTACTAGATGGACCCGCTGTGTTCTGTGGATGTAGACTGAACTTCAGTATTGATCTAAATGATACATTTTCGCATGGTAACGGTTGGTTGACAGTCGCTATTGTACGAGGTGGTACAGGCGTACCTAATGTATCAGGACTGGAAAGCTTCGTCGACCGTGACGACATAGCCTACCGCACATACCACGTTTGTGAAAATGCAAATAAAGACTTTGGCAAATCATCATATATGTAGGCGTACCTAATGTATCAGGACTGGAAAGCTTCGTCGACCGTGACGTCATAGCCTACCGCACATACCACGTTTGTGAAAATGCAAATAAAGACTTTGGCAAATCATCATATATGTCACCCTCACCCTTCTCCTTGTATACCCGCAATAGACGTAAGATATCTGTAAATGAAACTGTATTTATTTGGATTAAAGGTAAAGGTACATGTGAATATGTAAAATTTGTTGGAGACTGTACTTTGTATTTTCATAAATAAATTGATCTGTAGCGTAGCTGAGAACTGGGGAACGTACATCTAGAATCTGTCGACATAGAGTATGCAACAGCATGTTACGTCAGCTCTCTGAGCGCGTGACCTTTGACCCCGCCGATAAGGCGGCTCAAGGGCATCTGGCAGCGCGCCAGCCGCAGACTTGACGCTCCAAGGAGACGCTCTACATATTTCTGACACCTCGAGCGTAGTGCATAAGTTACGGTCTATGTCTATGCTGATGGGAGTCTCAGAGCATTCTCACAGTCTTAGCGTAAAATTAGAGACTGAAAGACCCTCCTCACACTGTCATTGACCAACCGGCCCTGCAGCACCATCACCGATTTAATCTGCAACCAACCAGAAGTAGACAACTCATTCCACATCTCGTGAATTAATGGAGCTTACCGAGTCCTCACTCATCCAAGTACACAAGATTTCTCGAGATTCGCCCATGTCGAGGAGGTTAGCACTCCTCATCGATGTATAGTAAGAGATTTGAAATGTCGTGATGTAATAGCTGACGGTTAAGAAAAACAAGAAACGGATGATTTTTATACGCGATGGAGCTCCAGACGGATGGAGTTCGACGCATTTTTAGGTAAATCAACCAAGCTATCAACTCTAAGGTATTGTTCTAGAGTCTTAACCGTCAGTCTTTTCCTCAGTCTGTCTTTCACTTCGTTTACTCTGTGAGTTAATGAGTTCACTCGTTAGTAAGTAGGATGTTTGGTTAGTTAGTTATCTAGAGAGATGATTTGTTTGATAATTAAAAGTTCTGTGGCCTCATGACCACGAAACAAACAAAACTTATTCGAATCTGCGGAAAAAATTAATATTTGCGGCAACATTTGTAAAACTCTAATTCCTCTCTCTCAAACCCCACCCTATGGGGAGAGTTTTAGTTTTAGTTTTAGCGAATCAAAATTTACGAAGTAAATAAGCATTTTTTTTTATTTAGCTGTAACAATTAACCACGCAAAAATGAGGACATGGAATTTCTTGAATTACAGCGCTAACTACCAAGAATCAAAACAAATGTTTAAGACAAAATGATGTAGTTTTTTATGTATAATCTGATTCTGCAATAAAAAATGGGAGTTCCCATTTGAATTTTTAAAGTTGCCTCCCGCCCAAATACCAGGGGCTGGGATGGCGGGCTAATTTTAGCGCCAGCAGAAGTCCCCCTCGAAAATAATCAACTTTGGATTCTACACATTTTTTCGTGTGAAGCTTATTTTTCGAGTTATTCTGGTTTGTCAACTTAAAATTTACACCCTGTATAAGGCATACATTTTGATACACACAGTCAGTTTTCTAAGCTCACTGCCACTAAAGAAAACGTGAAATTTGAGTAACTCATTGTGGCCTTGAAAGAATAACAAGGATAGTTTACTAAACGTTTTGAGGGCACTACCAGTCTTACATCGAGAGCGTTTGCTGTTTCAGTTGAGCCGGCTGGAGTGGCCGAACGGTTCTAGGCGCTTCAGTCTGGAATCGCGTGACCGCTACGGTCGTAGGATCGAATCCTGCCTCTGGCATGGATGTGTGTGATGTCCTTAGGTTAGTTAGGTTAAGTAGTTCTAAGTTATAGAAGACTGATGACCTCAGAAGTTACGACCCATAGTGCTCAGAGCCATTTTTTTTTTTTTTTTTTTTTTTTTTTTTTTTTTTTTTTTTTTTTCCAGTTGAAAGCGCCTCCGTGCATGTGCAGATGTAACTGACTTGCAAGGCAATTCCTTTACGTTAGAACTGTCCAGGACGTCCTTCTTTTCCTGAGCTAGTTTCCATACCTCCATAAAATACTACAATATTTCGATCGACATATTTGTGTGAATGATCTTTTTCGATTATGAAACTAAATACGTCTCTGTTACGTGGAAAAACTAATGCCAAACTCTGTGAAACGTCAGCGTCTGTCCGCATGCTGACAGTTTGTGCCAGCTAAAAATTTATATTATGACTTCTGCGCACCAGTAATGATTAAACAATACTGAAAGTTCATGCTACTGTCATGAGCCCAAACGTTGGTGACTTATAGATGTCCCAATTCTGAATTGACATTTAGATCCTCCTGACGCAAAGCGCGAAATCCTACAGCTAATATTCATATAAATGGACTAAGATATCTGTCACATTTCTGTGCACCTTTTTAATTAATACAGCTCTCAATGAAACCGGTAATGCTACGGAACTTAAACAAATGTCGTGTTCTGCAGACATGTGCCTTGAGATATGTGGTGGCAGATCTGTAACACAGGAAGGCAAAGCACTCGCCACAGTACATGTAACCAACATCCTTACCAGTCACTAATGAATATCTACTTCTACCTTTACAGCTACATGGACACACTGAAAATCACATTTAGGTGCCTGGCAAATAATTTACAATAATTATGTTATTCCAATCTCGTACAGCACGCGGAAAAAACGGACACCTATATCTGATTTCCCTTGTTTTATTATGATGACCCATTCTCCCTATGTAGGTCGGCGTCAAAAAAATATTTTCGCATTCGGAGTAGAAAATTGGTGACTCACATTTCGTGAGAAGATTCTGCCACAACGATTAGCGGCTTTGTTTTAACGATGGCCATCCCAAATGTCAGTGACTCTCTCTCCACTATTTCGCGATAATACAAAGCGTGGTGCCCTTTTTTGGACATTATCGGTGTACTGCGTCAGTCCTATCTGGTAAGGATCACACACCGCACAGTAATATTCTAAAAGACGACGGACAAGCGTAATGTATGCAGTCTCATTAGCAGACCTGTTACATCTTCTACACTACTGGCCACTAAATTGCTACAATAAGAAGAAATGCAGATGATAAACGGGTATTCATTGTACAAATATATTATACTAGAACTGACATGTGATTACATTTTCACGCAATTTGGGTGCATAGATCTGAGATATCAGTACCCAGAACAAACACCTCTGGCCGTAATAACGGCCTTGATACGCCCGGGCATTCAGTCAAACAGAGCTTGGATGGCGTGTACAGGTACAGCTGCCCATGCAGCTTCAACACAATACCACACTTCATCAAGAGTAGTGACTGGCGTATTGTGACGAGCCAGTTGCTCGACCACCATTGACCAGACGTTTTCAATTGGTGAGAGATCTGGAGAATGTGCTGCCAGGGCAACAGTCTAACATTTTCTGTACCCAGAAAGGCCCGTACAAGACCTGTAACATGCGGCCGTGCATTATGCTACTGAAATGTAGGGTTTCGCAGGAATCGAATGAAGGGTAGAGCCACGGGTTGTAACACATCTGAAATGTAACGTCCGCTGTTCAAAGTGCCGTCAGTGCGAACAAGGGGGACCGAGACGTGTAACCAGAAGCACCCCATACCATCACGCCGGATGATACGCCAGTATGGCGATGCCGAATACACGCTTCCGATGTGCGTTCACCGCGATGTGGCCAAACAGGGATGCGACCATCATGATGCTGTAAACAGAACCTGGATTCATCCGAAAAAATGACGTTTTGCCATTCGTGCACCTAGGTTCGTCGTTGATTACACCATCGCAGGCGCTCCTGTCTGTAATGCAGCATCAAGGGTAACCGCAGCCATGGTCTCCGAGCTGATAGTCCATGCTGCTGCAAACGTCGTCGAACTGCTCGTGCAGATGGTTGTTGTCTTGCAAACGTCCCCATCTCTTGACGCAAGGATCGAGACGTGGCTGCACGATCCGTTACAGCCATGCGGATAAGATGCCTGTCATCTCGACTGCTAGTGATACGGGGCCGTTGGGATCCAGCACGGCGTTCGGCATTACCCTCCTGAACCCACCGATTCCATATTCTGCTAACAGTCATTGGATCTCGACCAACGCGAACAGCAATGTCGCGATACGATAAACCACAATCGCGATAGGCTACAATTCGACCTTTATCAAAGTCGGAAACATGATGGTACGCATCTCTTCTCGTTACACGAGGCATCACAACAACGATTCACCAGGCAACGCCGGTGAACTGGTGTTTGTGTATGAGAAATCGGTTGGAAACTTTCGTCTTATCAGCACGTTGTAGGTGTCGCCACCGGCGCCAACCTTGTGTGAATACTCTGAAAAGCTAATCATTTGCATATCACAGCATCTTGTTCCTGTCTGTTAAATTTCGTGTCTGTAGCACGTCATCTTCGTGGTGTAGCAATTTTAATGGCCACTAGTGTAAGTGTCTTGCCAATAAATCGCAGTCTTTGGTTAGCCTTCTCTACAAAGTTTTCTGTGTGTTCTTCCAAATCTGTGTTCGTAATTGTGATTCCTGGGTATTTAGTTGAATTTACTACCTTTAGATTTGACTGCTTTATCGTGTAACCGAAGTTTAATGGATTCCTTTTAGCACTCATGTTTATGACCTCACACTTTCCATTATTTAGCGTCAACTACCAATTTTCGCACCATACAGATATCTTTCCTAAATCGTTTTGATCTTCTGATGACATTACTAGTCGATAAACTGTAGCATCATCTGCGAACAACCTAAGGCGGCTGCTCAGATTGTCTCCTAAATAGTTTATATTGTCACGTAGGAGGAGGTGTAATTAGATGAATGACCAACATTAACTTCACTTAACGAAGGTTTATTCAGCACTTGCACATACAAGACCACGTAGCGAAATGCCTCCGGCTAGAACACATACAGTATATATACATTTGCACAACATTGAAGTACAATGATTCTTGACATTTGTGGATACTTCTAGAATGTACTCGAACCGAATATAGAAATTAAAATCGTACAGTCCAGGTGAGTTTTGAACTGACGACTCTTCAGGCAACAGTTTAGTATCATAACCACTACACCACCGTACTACTCCGCTTGTTGTGCGACATTGCTCCCTCTGTAAGAGAACAGCGTCTCTGTGTTACGCCGTCCTAGACCAGGAACGACTAATCGGTCCTGCATACTCCGACTCCCGATGACTGATTCTCGCCCTGGTGGTGATCTTCTTAGAACTTCGTTGGCCCCAACGCTCTTCGCTACCTTTCCGCTTGTTGCCTGTCGCTGGAGCTTCGAATTTACCCTGGGTTGCAGGATCCTTATAAGGCTTCATTCGAAGGACGTGGACCGTATCTCTGATCTTTCGTCGTCTTGTGTCGGGGTCGAAATCTTCAACTTCATAAGTAACATCAGACAACTGTCTTACAACCTTATAAGGTCCAAAGTAGCGCCTGAGGAGCTTCTCAGAGAGACCAACCTTCCGAACAGGAGTGAAGATCCAGACGAGGTCACCAGGCTGGTACACAACAGGGCTTTGGCACGCGTCATACCTTCGGCGATCGTTTTCTTGAGCCTGCAGCATGCGGAGTCGAGCTAACTGCAGAGCTTCCTCAGCTCTGGCTAACACCTGGCTGATGTAGTCGTTGTCCACGTCATCAGGATGTAACGGAAACATGGTGTCCATCGTGGTAGTCGCCTCACGCATATGCACCAGGAAAAATAGCGTAAATCCTGTGATGTCTTGTTTGGCGGTGTTGTAGGCAAACGTCACGAAAGGTAGCACATCATCCCAGTTGCTCGGCTCAACATTGACGAACATTGATAGCATGTCGGCCAAGGTCTTATTAAGCCGTTCAGTAAGCCCATTAGTTTGCGGATGGTAGGCAGTCGTCATGTGATGAGTAATGTTTCACCGACAGTTTATCTCTGTCACAAGCGATTGAAAAAGTTTCCCTCGATCCGTAATTAACGACCTTGGGGCACCATCTTTTCATACAATATCTTCCACAATGAATTTGAATACCTCGGATGCTTCGTCTGTTTTCATGGCTTTTGTAACGGCATAGCGTGTCAGATAATCAGTGCAAACAATAATCCATCTGTTGCCATTAGCAGACGTTGGAAATCGTCCGAAGAGGTCAATCCCAACACGCTGGAAAGGCGTTTCGGCTGGTGCAATTAGTATGAGTCGACCATGTGGTTTCTGAGGAACTGCCTTTCTCCTCTGGCACTCTCGACAGTGCGACACATAGTGACGGACACTCCTGAATAAACCTGATCAGAAAAACCTCTTGCGGATTATGTTGTATGTCTTAATAAATCCTAAATGTCCGGCCTCAGGTGTCTCATGGAATTTCTGTAGAACATCTAAGCGCATGTGTTTAAGAATCACTGATAGCCACCTCTTTCCAAACGGATCAAAGTTTTTCTTTCAAAGTAATCCATTAACTACCTTAAATTGTCCTTTCACATTCTCTGACCGATTTAAGGCAAGCATAATTTGAGATATCTTTGCGTCCTTCTTCTGTTCAGCAAAGAGATCCTGGACTGCAGCGAGTCAAAGTCTTGATGGGCTTGCACAGGGTTTCTTGAGAGACAGTCGGCATCTTGGTGTTTTCTTCCACTTTTGTACACTATGGTAATGTCATACCCTTGAAGATGTAGTGCCCACCTGGCGAGTCATCCTGTTGGATCCTTAAAACCTGTCAACCAACAAAGTGAATGATGGTCTGCTTCCATAGAGATACTGTCGAAACCTGCACATGGCCCATATCACAGCAAGAAATTCGCTTTCTATAGTTGAGTAGTTTCTCTCGGCTTTTGTAAAAAGTGTCCTAGAAGCATAGGCTATAACCTTCTGTTTTCCATACGAAATTTGCACCAGAACAGCACAGATCCCATACCCGCTGGCATCTGAGTGTAGTTCTGTAGGTGCTCTCTCATAATACAGACTAGGTACAGGGTCAGTCGTCAGATCTTTTCGCAACACGTCGAAAGAATCTTCTTTGGCACCACCCCAGATAAATTTAGCTTCAGTTTTAACAACTCTTGGAGTGACCTGGCTTTGATACAGAAATGTTTGATAAAACGACTGTAATAAGAACATGATCCAAGGAAGCTTCTCACATCTCTAATACTTTTAGGAATAGGAAATTCTGTTATAGATCTCACCTTTTCTGGGACTGGCGACCTTCACCAAAGATGTTCTGTTGTCCACGAATACGGTTTTCTGCAACTAGCGACAGTACTTCTCCGAAGTGACTGAATATGATGCTCCAGAGTCCACAAGAGCTTGGGACAGTCAGCCATACATGAAGATCTCGATGTAGTTTACTATCATTTTTGTAGCGATCGACGGCGGAGGATTTTTCTCTTCGGCGGCCTCACCTCCAACGAAGGTCGCATGCTTTAGCTTTCCAGGCTGCGGCGGCTAGGTGATCGGCTGGAGTTTCTAAGCGGCGATGGAGACCTTCATTGGCGTGTTGGGGAGCGTTCTCTCCAGCGGGTAGCTTGCGGCGATGGTGACCTACGTCGTCCTGCACCCACATCTTCTTGTTCATCTCCGTCGTCCCGGATTTGGCGTCCGCTAAGATCGGTCTGCTGTCTTCTGGCGCGGGCGTCATTAAATATCCGCCGCCTTTCTCGACAAAAGCGCACCACATGTCCCGGTCGTCCACAGTGGAAACACGCTGGCTGGTTATGCTGGGTCCTCCAGACGACTGTCTTCCTTGGTGCCCAAACACGTTCCTCATGCGGCATTGTAGGAACGTAACTCCGCCTGGGTCCCGACTTTTTCACCGTTTAAAAGGGAAATGAAGGACACGAGATTGGGTTCAATGTCTGTTCGACTTCCTCCCTTATGACCTCTTGAAGTGTCTCGGTTTTTTGCTCGCCACGCAATCCAAGTGCCTTCTGATCTTCCCCCGTCACTATCTGAGGAAGAACACTTGTGAAATCGGTTTCTTTCTCCAACACTTGTGAAATCCGTTTCTTTCTCCATCACAGATATCGATACGTCTTTTGAAACCCGTTCAAACTACTTGTGTGTAATTCTTGTTTGATGTATTGTCTCGATATACTGGCACCATTTTATAAAGTCATCTTCCGTCGAAACCTCCTTCAGGAGTAGGGCTTGATACATGTCCTCAGCAACACCCTTCGTGAGATGTGCAACCTTATCTTCCTCCTTCATTCTAGGATCTACTATTTTACACAGCTCCAAGACGTCTTGAATATAGGATGCTGTTGTTTCTCCTAGACGCTGTGCCCTGCACTTGAGTTTATCTTCAGCCTTGCCCTTGCGTCGTTGTGTGTTGCCGAAATACTTGCGCAGTTCCGCCTGGAATACTTCCCAGCTTGTGAACTTCTCCTCGTTGTTCTCTTACCATTGCTTGGCAGTGCCCGCCAAGTAGAAAAAGAAGTTAGCCAAACACACGGTGTCATCCCATTTGTTAAATTTGGCTATACGCTCATGTACTTTCAACCACTTGTTTGGATCTTGACCATCGTCGCCAGAGAATCCGGAAGGATGTCTCATGTGGTAGCACACAGTTGCTGTCATCGTAACGTCCTCTTCTTCTTCTGTCTGCGATAGATTGCGATTTGTTGAATATGGCTCGAATTTGGGATTCTCGCCACTGTGTCGTCGATAATGTGCGCTATGACAAGTTCCAATATGCAGCGTCTCCACCAGAATAATGTCACGTAGAAGAATGTGTAATTAGATGAATGACGAACTCTAACTTCACTTAACGAAGGTTTATTCGGCAAATGAACATACGAGAGCGCGGAGCGAACTGCCTCCGGCCAGAACACATACAGTATATATACAGCTACAGAACATTCCAGTACGATGATTCTTGATATTTGTGGATACTTCTAGAATGTACTCGAACCGAATATAGAAATTAAAACTGTACAGTCCTGGTGGGTTTTGAACTCACGACTCTTCATGCAACGCAATTTCACTACAATCCGCTTCTATGGTACAGTGTCAAAAGCCTTCTGGAAATCTAGAAGTATGGAATCAATTTGAAGTTCCTTGTCAATAGCACTCAACACTTCGTGTGTGTAAAGAGCTAGTTGTGTTTCACAAGAACGATGTTTTCTAAATCCGTGTTGACTGTGTCTCAACAGATCGTTCTCTTCGAGGTAATTCATAATGTTCGAACACAATATATCTTCCAAAAGCCTGCTGCATATCGACGTTAATGATATGAGCCCGTAAGTTTGTGGATTACTTCTATCTTTCTTGAATATTGGTGTGATCTGTGCAACTTCCCAGTCCTTGGGTTTGGATCTTTCGTCGAGCGAACGGTTGTATATGACTTTGAGTATGGAGCCACTGTATCAGCATACTCTGAAAGCAACCTAACTGGCATACAGTCTGGACCATAGGACTTGCTTTTGTTAAGTGATTTAAGTTGCTTCACTAATCCGAGGATATTTACTTCTACGTTACTCATGTTGGCTGCTGTTCTCGATTCGATATCTGAAATATTTACTTCGTCTTCTTTTGTGAAAGCATTTCGGAAGGCTGTGTTTAGTAACTCTGTTTTGGCACCACTGTCTTCGATAGTATCTCCATTGCTATCGCGCAGAGAAGGCATTGATTGTGTCTCGCCGCTAGCATACTTCACATACGACCAAAATCTCTGGACTTTCTGCCAGGTTTCGAGGCAAAGTTTCGTTGTGGAAGCTATTGCAAGCATCTCGTATTGAAGTTCGCACTAAATTTCGAGCTTCTGTAAAAGATCGCCAATCTTGGAGATTTTGCGTCCGCTTAAGTTTGGCATATTTTTTCTTTTTGTTTCAGCAACAATGTTCTGGCCCTTTCGAGTACCAAGGAGGATCAGCTCCGTCGTTCGTTAATTTATTTGGTATAAATCTCTCAACAGCTGCCGATACTACTTCTCTGATTTCAAGCCACATTTGGTCTACACATACATTGTTGATTTGGAAGGAGTGGAGATTGTCTCTCAGGAAGGCGTCAACTGAATGTTTATCTGCTTTTTTGAATTGGTTTATTTTTCTTTTATTTTTGGAGGATTTGGGGGATACAATATTCTATCTCGCTACGACAACCCTGTGTTCACTAATCCCTGTATCCATTTTGATGTTAGTTATTAGCATTGTTACGACCACTGTCTTGGATACTCAGGATATATTCTCTCGAATCACACACTTCTTCACCTCACATTGATGTGCATGATCCTACAGGGATGGAATGAGCTTCGTTTGGGTAACTATTGTAATGAGTAAAACATGAAAGGCTGTCAGAAAGAGAGAGAAAAAATCATCCAAGTATGAATAAATCTTAACTTAGGAAGAGGCGCACAGTGGAAGCCGCTTTCGTCAGTCCAGTTAGAGGACAGACGCATTGAGAAATCGCTAATTTCACGCCCACCGATTGCGAATTGGACGTAAAAAGCGACGTACTCACGTACCATCTACGAGCAAACAGCCTCAAACGCCGTATATAGAGGCCCTCAAACGCCAAACAAGGCGGGGTTCGGGAGCTAAAGCAACCAACGTCGGCCTCGGATGGACTAACCTACTACAAATACTATGTAAGTGAGCAGACTCAGTTAACTACGTGTACCAAGGAGGACATGCAAAGCTTGCTTGTACGTACCTCTGGGCTAAGGTTACTGGTTCTCATCGTACACGGACCTATATCTGTACATCACTTTCATTGTGATGGGTATTTGAACCTAAGGGTTCGATTAGAACAATGCAGTTTGGCACTTCCATGGTACATGGTCTCTAGTACCATACGTTACTGTGTATACCCGAATCTTAATTAAGTTATAGCCCAGAGTGGCCGTTCTGATAACTGACTGCAGAATCTAGTAAGCTCTATCAATGTTCTAATAAAACCAGTGTCCGTTATCTTTTGCATGTCCCTTGCTAACATATCAGGAAGCAAAAAGAAGCAGACGAGTAAGCCAACCCAGTGACTCGTTAATTTTATCCAATCATCACATATGTACCTCCTTAGCCTAACATCTGAGTCATTCTATACTGTCGCCAACCACAGAGACCTGGAAAATCTTAGCTTGAACTCATTACTTCTGTACGCAGCCGCTCGCGTACCAGGAAACAGATCATCAAAATTCCCACTTCACCTTTGATCTGATCGTGAACTTGTAAAGCAAGTATTTCGCGATCCACATCGGGTTACGACATATAAAACTGATGTCAGTTGTGGGGTCCAGGTTTCTATTCCTTGCTAAGTACGTTTAATAAGAAGTAAGTTGCCTTAGAGCACAAAAGACAGGATTTTCTCATAGTAGAGCTAGTAAGTCCTGTCTCAGGACGAACCGGCTTGAGGTTTCAAGGTAAATCAGATACGGTCCACAGGAAGGAAAGGTCTTTAATGTACAGCACTAGCGAGGCAAGAAGAAGTAGAAGTAGAGACGGCGTCACCATCCCGTGTCGAAGAATTACGTGACCACAGCAAGCAGCTCGCAACAGTAAACAGAACATGACACTGTCGCAGCAATTACGACAGCCGATGTCAGGGCAACAGACACTCGCATCAGTGGCACGTATGTGCTCACTCCACCGAATTCCAACCTTGGGCCTACACGTGATGTCAACACAGCGCAATGCCTGACCGAGAAACAGGTCCAGTATATCACAACATAGTGTGGAAACAAGATCTACAGCTGCGAAAAGGCACGAAATAACATCTAATATGAATGTGGAAGGTACTAAGGTTCCCGTTAAGCACAAAATCTTGTCTGACGCATTTCCGTTAATCCAAAGAGTTTTTGATGGAAATAAAGATGAACTTAGAGAATTCGCAGACACTTTTGACCCGGCATTCAAACTAACGATAATCCAAAGTGTCATTAAAATTTCCTAAAACTACTTGTACATGATTTGACAGCAACTTGGGCTGCTGTGAAGTGAATTCTCTTGGAGAACTATGAGCTAAAACGGCCTTTAGATTACCATACGTGTTTATTGTTATCTAGAAGAGAGAGAAGGGTCGAAAGTATGGCCGAATGAGCGAGTCGCATTGACGCAATGCAACATCAGTTTCGAGAAGCCATCGAGGGAGAGATGAACAGTAGGATAGCAGTGTATGTTCGGACCAAGTTAACGATCTTATCACATCTGGTATCATGTTACGCATCCAGTATCAGGTTACACACTTTGGCTCCTTGGTCCCCCCAACTCCCTTTCCGCTGGGTAATACACGGGAATTGGTCAAGATCACCCAGGGGCCTCCCACATAGGCAACAGTACGAATTATGGAAATACGCTTCTCGGGTTTGCCGCCGGATCGTATTGTGTAAATCGCACAATATTTCTTCGATGCAACTGCTCGACATCATCAGGTGGTGGTAGCTGCTGCTGTCACTGCTGCTGCAAGGCGTCCTACGAAGTCCTCTGAATTCCGGATATGGTGATCACACTTGTCTGTGAGAGGTCCCAACGGTGTAGTAAGATATTTGGCCAGAAAATAAGTAGGAGCTCCAATGTTGCTCACTATTGGGCGAAGAGGTGTCCCATCCTTGTAAATCTTGGGTAGGCTGTACAGTCTTGGGGGAACTGCAGCCTGTTGGCGTAGGCTTTTGGTCACTTTAGAAGGAAAGAACTCTCCTTGAGAAGATCTAATGTTTTCCTCTGTATTTTGCCAGTCGGATCCTCTCTTAGCTTGCGAGAGGCAGGCTCGTCGAGCAGCGCCTCCATCTTGCTGTTGTATTCAACTCGTGAGAGGAGGACAGTGGCGTTCCCCTTGTCGGCAGGTAAAATGACGAGTTCTTTGTCCGCTCTCAAGTCTCGCAGGGCCTTCCTTTCTGCTGAGCTGATGTTGTACTTTCTCGGTGGGGATCGTGTTAAAATTCGGCAGGTGTCTCTCCTGATCTCTTCTGCAACGTCACTGGGAAGCTTCAAAATTGCCTGTTCTGTGCCAGCTATGACTTCTCGGATTGGAGCTGTCCGTGGTGTTGGTGCATAGTTCAAACCTTTCTCGAGCACTGCAACAGCTGCGTCGTCCAGGATTCTACCCGTGAGATTAAACACGGTGCGTCGATGTGGTGCATTCCCATCTTGCTGTTGGGCCTCGAGACGAGAATACTTGGACATTTGGCGGACCTTGGCTTGTTGTTTTGACCAGTCTGCTAGCACCCAAGTAGCGCTATCTACCCAATCCCATGATAACGCTGAGAGTTTCGAAGAGATGTTCAGATGCAGTGATAGCAATTTTGTGGACACCATGTGCAGTTCCCGTCTTGTATAACGTACCCTCTCTCTCACTAGGGCTGCACTCGCCCGTCGTTTAATTCTAACAGCGGCCGCAGTGTCAATACGATGTTTAAATTTAGCAAACGTTGGGACAGTTTGCTTGTCACAGCATCTCAATAAAAACGCCATAGTGCACAGCAGTCTACCTGTCTTATTACGTAACATGTCAAACTCACGTACGTCGTTGGCCATCTCCTCCCCGTAGAGGTACCAGATGTGACTTTTCATGCTTTCCCGACGGATCTGTTGCAAATACGCTTCTCGGGTTTGCGGCCGGATCCTATTATGTAAATCGCACAATATTTCTTCGATACAACTGCTCGACATCATCAGGTGGTGGTAGCTGCTGCTGTCACTGCTGCAAGGCGCGACTGATGATAATCGCGCGGCGGCGTCGGAATTTAACATGACGAAGAAATATTGTGCGATTTACACAATACGATCCGGCGGCAAACCCGAGAAGCGTATTTGCAACAGATCCGTCGGGAAAGCACGAAAAGTCACATCCAGTACGAATTATATTCAAAGATATGACTAACTCGATACTGATCATGTAGTCCTACTCACGCTCCTTATGCAAGTGGAGTCGATAATGGTGAAGTGATATACGCCAGGATTCGGAAGGCGACCCCTGCCCTCTTTGCCCCCGACTCTCTTCTCGGGCTTCCTTTTTTTTTATGTGATTGCGGTGTTAGACTGTCAAATGGACGAGCCATGTTCGAACCTTTATCTTTTTTTTTTTTTTTTTTTTTTGTCGCTCTTCGCTTCATTCAAATTTGTGTCTGTGTCTGGGTGTAACGCCCATTTGCAACAGTGAGGCGTAAGGTAGGGACCTATAATGACAGTTACTTACTTTCCGTGTCCGGAACTAGACTTCACACTTCCAAAAATCAGCAGCCATTATGGCCTTGTCATTTGCCTACCATAAGTCATTCATTGTGCAGGGCTGGTCTAAATATGGACAGATAAGCAGGTGTTGAGGATCCTGGACAGAACCACACAGATAGAGTGTGTTCTCATTCTCTTTTAGGAAACCCCATTGCTGCAGGTTTGTCTTGCACTTTGGCACTTCTACCCTCATACGGTTTAGGGTTCTCCAGACTGTGTATGGTAGGTCTCCATCAGGCGCCAGTTCTTCTTTTACATCTTTATGGGGGTTTCTCAGCTTGATTTTCCACCTTTCAAACGATTCTCTACAGCCGACCCTCCCAGGGCTCGGGTACATGACAGGAAACTCTTCCTCGAACAAAGCCGTCGGTCAGCAGGCTGGTGTCCATATAAAGGGTGACGCATGTCCTTTTCTTGCTTGGTTTTTTCGGCTTCGGCAGCGATGTCACGTCGTATGTTGGGCGGTGAAATCCCCATGATTAAGTACATCTTGTGCACTGGGGTTGGCCTCAAGCATCCGGTAACAATCCGCGCCATTTCGTTCACCGCGACATCAACTTTTCTCGCGTGTGTCGATGCAGACCATACTGGAGCGGCGTATTCCGCGGCTGGCACACTGAGCGCAAGGGCTGAAGTTCTCAGGACTTTTGGGTTTGCACCCCTGGATCCGCTGGTTAGTTTCCTGATGATGTTGTTTCTAGTTGAGACTTTTTCCCTTGTGGCAGTGCAATGATGTTTATAGGTCAGTGTGCGATCCAACGTGACACCAAGATATTTGGGCGTTTTACAATACTCGAGACGTTCACCTCTCCATATTACATTTAATTCACGATTTGCCTCCCTGTTCTTTAAGTGGAGTGCACAGACCTGCGTCTTGGAAGGGTTCGGCCTTGGGTTGTTTGCCTCATAATACTGAGAGAGAGCTTCCAAGGTACTGGTTAATTTCTCCTCTACGACCATAAAATTGTTACCTTGGGCTGCAACTGCAGTATCATCGGCATACATAAATCGGCGCATGATGTTTGGCACTGGTTGGTCGTTTGTATATATATTATACAGAGCTGGGGCGAGGACGCTTCCCTGAGGTAGGCCATTCCCCTGATTTCTCCACCTGCTCTTCTTGCCCTGGAGACAGACGAAAAATCTCCCATTATGCAGGAAAGTACCTATCGGTGATGTTAAATGGTAATCTCTTTTCACATTATTTACTTTCCTAAGGAGCCTCCGATGGTTTACAGTATCATATGCAGCTGAAAGGTCTATGAATGCCACTCTCGTGATCTCTTTCCTCTCAAACCCATCCTCGATATGTTGGGTCAGGTTCAGGGCTTGACCGCAGCACGATTTGCCTGGTCGGAAACCTGCCTGCTGTGGGATGATCTGTTGTTCCAAGACGCTTTCTATGCGACTTAGCGTCAGGCGTTCCAAGATCTTAAAACAGTGACATAGAAGAGACACAGGTCGGAAGTTTTTTGGATCATCAGAGTCCTTTCCTGGTTTCAGAAGTGCAACCACTCGGGATTTCCTCCACATCTTTGGAATATGGAGCCTTTCTACACATGCGTTTATCAAATCTAGCAGTCACTGTAGGGTATTACTGCCAAAGTTTTTAATTTGCTCGACTCGCTAAGTTCATCGATACCAGGAGCTCTGCTGATCTTCAAGCTGGAAATGGCTGCAGTAAGTTCTGACATTGTAAATGGTGCCTTGAGGTGATGATTTTCCTCTGCCGAATCACGTACTAATGGTTCCTGGTACTTTCTGCCGTGGGTTTTGCCATTCATAAGGAGTGTAGTGGCGACTTGGTCTGCCGTGACGTTAGTAAATCTATCATCTGACTTTGTGGCGTCACCGTTAAGGTTCTTTAACAGTTTCCAAACCCGCCTAATGTTCACTTTCATATCCAGGTTCTCCACGAGGTCACACCATTTGGCTTTGCGGTTCTCAGCTATGACTGACAGGAGTTCATCGCCTGCTAGAAGTGTCTCATCATCAAATGGGTCGTTATCGAAGAGCTTCTGGTATCTTTCCAGTAGTGGCTTTGCGTCCTCAGATAGTCCCGTAATATACTGCGTTCTGCATCCTCGCGGTATTGTTTTCATAGACACCTTCTGAACGAGGTTGACAAGTCATACAGTTCAGGTTGTAGGGGGATTTTTGTTATTACTACATCAATGAGCTCTCTAAATTTCTTCCAGTTGGCATTTTTAAAATTGAACCTTCTTTTGAAAGGAACTTGTTCAGGCTTAACAACTGCATTGAACATGCAAATTATGGGCCGATGCTGCGTATGGGGAATTGGCTCCCGAATCAGTTTTCCACATTGGCCAGCGAGTTTCTTGCTAACAAAGATGTTATCGGGATTGTACCCTTTCTTCCATCTGCCACTATTAAAAGAGCTTGGCAGTTTCGGGTCATGTATGAGCAGTAGATCGTGTACCTCAGCCCAGGTCTCTAGTTCCACTCCACTGCTGTTAGTTTCTTTATAGCCCCATGAAGTGCTCTGAGAGTTAAAATCGCCCAATACAAAATTAAAGTCTTGGTAACTGAAATTGCCAAGCTCAGTGAAGACAAAATCTGATTCTGGGGGTTTTTACACAGAGGTAACATTATACTGCTGACTTCGAGCTGTTAATATCTCAATGTCTTGCCAGTCAGTCAGTGATGCAGAAGTGACTCTAATTTCTGGCCTGGCGAAGATGGCACTACCGTACCGTTCATGTGGTCCCTCCAAGATCATCTTCATTCCATATATTTTGGGTGTGGGTCTTGTACTGCCCCGATGAGTTTCTTGAATCAGGAGGAAGTCACATTGATATTCTTTACACAAGTCAGATAATAAAACTTCTTTGTCTCTCGATATTCCTTCAATGTCTATCACCATCGTCACAAATGGCCTTAGAAAAGACCGTTTGGGTAGGGTCTTGTTGGTCTTCATTTTCTCAGAAGTCCTTTCCGGTTGTTGAAGGATTAGCTACTGATAAATCAACGTTGCCCGGGGTGCGCCCGATAGCGGTTCTCGTTTGTAACTTGCTGTCGCAATCTTCGGGGAGGCTCCTTCATTGCAGTGACAGTTGATTCTGCACAACTACTCTGTTAGCATCTGAAAGGAAGTCGCTTTCGAATGGAAACCGCAATCGTTTGGTGGCAAGTCGACAAGTAAATGGAATCCTCCCGTGCAAAATAGGTCTGGTGTGTCATACACGGCGTTAGTGACAGTACGTGTGTCATATGTGAGCGAGATTTGCCTCCTTGCCCGGTATACACACATCAAAAAAAATTTTGCATCACGTCAGTTTCCAGAACTCCTGAAGATAGACGTTGACTCTGGATATTGTACCACAGACACAGTTCCTTTGACTGTTCAGAGACGTCACTAAAGCCCCCCAAACATGTTAACAACCATGCATGAGCAGTGCCTATTAGACGGAGGGGTCCGACAGCCGATCAGTTCCAGTCATTCCACCAGGGAGAAGGTACACGGCCCGTGTTGTTTATAATTCAACCATGCCTAGACGGTCAATACCGTGGTTCAGTCGCGTGCGCATTGTTACTTTATGCCAGGAAGGGCTCTCAATAAAGGGAGTGTCCAGGCATCTCGGAGTGAACCAAAGCTATGTTGTTCGGACATGGAGGAGATACAGAGAGAGGAACTGTCGATGACATCCCTCGCTAAGGGCTATAACTGCAGTGGATGACCGCTACCTACGGATTAGGGCTCGGAGGAACCCTGACAGCAACGCCACCATGTTGAATAATGCTTTTCGTGCAGCTACAGGACGTCGTGTTACGACTCAAACTGTGCGCACTAGGCTGCATGACGCGCAACGCCACTCCCGACGTCCATGGCGAGGTCCATCTTTGCAACCACGACACAATGCATCGCGGTACGTGTATAACAACATGCCGAATGGACCACTCAAGATTGGCATCACGTTCTCCTCACCGATGAGTGTCGCATATGGCTTCAACCAGACAATCGTCGGAGCCGTCTTTGGAGGCATCCCGGTCAGGCTAAACGCCTTAGACACACTGTCCTGCGAGTGCAGCAAGGCAGAGGTTCCCTGCTGTTTTGGGGTGGCATTATGTGGGGCCGACGTACGCCGCTGGTGGTCATTGAAGGTGCCGCAACGGCTGTACGACACGTGAATGCCATCGTCCGACCAATAATTATCGGCAGCATATTGGCGAGGCACTCGTCTTCATAGACGGAAATTCGCTCCACCATCGTGCATATCTTGTGGATGACTTCCTTCAGGTAAAGACATCGCTCGAATAGATGATCAGCATGTTCTCCAGACATGAACCCTATCGAACATGCATGGGATGGATTGAAAAGGGCTGTTTATGTACAACGTGACCCATCAACCGCTCTGAGGGATCTACGCTGAATCGCCATTGAGGAGTGGGTCAATCTGGACCAACAGTGCCTTGATGAACTTGTGGACAGTATATCACTGTAAGAGGACGTGCTACTAGAGTGTTAGAGGTACTGGTGTGTTTAGCAATCTGGGCCACCATCTCTGAAGGTCTCAAAAAATGGCTCTGAGCACTATGGGACTTAACATCTGAGGTCATCAGTCCCCTAGAACTTAGAACTACTTAAACCTAACTAACCTAAGTACATCACACACATCCATACCCGAGGCAGGATTCGAACCTGCGATCGTAGCGGTCGCGCGGCTCCAGACTGAAGCGCTTAGAACCGCTCGGCCACACCGGCCGGCCTCTGAAGGTCTCGCTGTATGGTGGTACAACATGCAATGTGTTGTATTCATGAACAGTAAAAAGGGCGAAAATGATGTTTAAGTTGATCTCTATTCCAATTTTGTGTACAGATTCCGGAACTCTCGGAACCGATGTGATGCAAAACTTTTTTTTTATGTGTGTAGGTGTATTAGTAGCATTCAAAGAACTGCGACTGACGCCGAACAACACGGACTTACATGCACTGAGAATAAAAAATAGTGCATTGAGAATGGCTACCTACTAGCTGAAATCTGGATTTGATTAATAAAATCTAAAAAGGGACGACTGAGTGCTGCACTCTATAATTTATAAATATTCTATGCCGGCCGTTGTGGCCGAGCGGTTCTAGGCGCGTCAGTCTGGAACCGCGCGACCGCTACGGACGCAGGTTCGAATCCTGCCTCGGGCATGGATGTGTGTGATGTCCTTAGGTTAGTTATGTTTAAGTAGTTCTAAGTTCTAGGGGACTGATGACCTCAGAAGTTGAGTCCCATAGTGCTCAGAGCCATTTGAACCATTTTTTTTAAAATATTCTATTACCTAATGATTCAGTAAGGTGTCATGCTGGCCTCGGAGTCTTTCGCGACGGCATACATGAACAAAACGTTCTCGGTTTTCCATCCGCGTAAATTCGAATGAAATCCTCGAGCTTTCGATGACCATCGCCGCCATCGTCGTCAGGAGTTCACTGAGCGCCGGGGCTACTACGGTTTTTCGCTTATATAGGCATGATGAGACCCGGACAGCTAGAGGAGCTATTGCCTGTGGCAGCACCGGTGACGTCAGGTGGCGCCAGGGGCAGGCACCACATTTGAAACTGCCGCTCCCGCGTCGTCCATCTGTCTTTGCTTTCTTTCGATGTCCAACGCCCACCCCCATGCCCTGCTGAGTGTGTACCCCTGGTCTCTGTTGAAATTGTTATTGTTTAAACGAATCTCTGTCGCTTCCTTTATAATGGAGTCCCAGTATGTAGTTGCATGAGCCAACACTTTTGTATTTTCGAACTGTATCTCCGCTAGCTGCCCGGGTCTATCTGATTGGCTGCTGATAATGTCATCATGACTATATAAGTGAGAAATCGTAGCAGCCCCGGCAGCCAGTGAACTCCTGACGACGATGGCGGAGATGGTCATCGAAAGCTCGAGGATTTTATTCGAACTGACGCGGATGGAAACCGAGAACGTTTTATTCAAGGTTTCAAGGTGTCACACTGTCATCGTTCAGTATTTTTTTTTCTTTTTTTTTTTCGAGGGAACGATGATCTGATGTTTAACTGTAGATATTGATAGTTTGAATTTACTATATCTTTTAAACAAATCAAGTTACATAATTGATACTGACAACGCTTGTCATTTTAATGGTGCTTTTCTATATGAAATATCGATCGCTAAATCGACAAAAGCGTTCAGAGTTTAGCAGTCAGTTCTTTGTTACAAAACTTGTTAATTTAACTTTAACAGTAAATCCTAAACTATTATAGATATGAAACTTCCTGGCAGATCAAAACTTGTGCCCGACCGAGATATGATCAATATTCAAGTTTTATTGGAATCACCATGAAAATTTATGGAGGATGGCTCATTAAAATTGCTTTGGCTTGATTCCCTGCATTACTACAGAATTAAATATTTTTCATAAATGTTTCCCTTTATGGCTGACCTTAGGTCAGCCATATTTAACACTGCTACGTCTCCTTGGCCACAAAAGGCTTCTATTGGGTTTCCCTTTGACGTAGGTTCTCGTCTGTCTCACTCGCACACTACATCGGTTAAGCCTCAATAGACAATAGACGCTTGAGAGTTCCCCATCTCGTGGTGAATCTGAGCCCTTTGTGGCATGCGGTCCTGAACGTCAGGGATCGTTTCACAATTCCTGTAGGCTGATTCTTTCGGCCATATATTTAAATGAGAGCGCAATGCTTGTTAACTCACAAGCTCTGTAATGAAATGATGACAAGGAAAATTTGTGCCTGACCGGGACTCGAACCCGTATTTCCCGCTTATTGCGAGCGGTCGCCTTACCATTTTTTGTGCTCTTTATTGTTAGTTGTATTTGATCGTATCCGACATTGAAATTCGTTTTTCATCCCTTCACTCAGTTTTTTTATTTGACAAGTTAGCTCTCTGAGCGGACACGCTGAGCTACCGTGCCGGCTACCATTCGGCTATCCGAGCACAACTCACATCCACACCCAAACTGCGATATGTCGTCAACAAGGTGTCTACAATCTGTACTTGTTCATCCATTATGTATATTTCCGTACAGAGGAGATATTTTACTTGAAAGTCGGTTGCCCTGTGTCGGCGGCTAAGTACTATACTGCATCTCCAAAGGAACATTCCATCGTGATTCGAAATAACATAAGAATTGCAATATCGTATTTATCCACCGACACCGGGCAACCGACTTTGTAGTATAATGTTTCTGCTGTACGAGAATATACATAATAGATGTTAGAGTACAGGTTGTAGACAAATGGTTGGCGACATCTGGAAGTTTGTGTTATGCTCTATCTGTCAATAGTTTTAATTGTTTAACGTGCAAATCGATTACCTGAGCTACGAAACGGCGACGCTGACAGCTCTATTGTTGACTATATGTAGGCTGGATGACTGACTGTTCGTCGCAAGCAAACCAATATGGGTTACATTACATTCTCAGCGGCTTTTTTTTTTTTATTTGCAAGATTCTAGTGAGCTCAATTATGAGATTGCGCTGAATAACTATACATCTGTAGGGGGTGTGACTGTCTTGCTGGCAGAAATATAGAACAAATTATACCTTCCTGACACATAATGGAGGCAGTGTTCGTTGAGCAGACCTGTTCTAATTATGGTATATGTTACCATAAGTTCGTTATGCGATTTGTCTATTGGGGGAAGTAACACTAGCTCTAATTGCATTGCTCATGGTGTCTTTTCTGGTTATAGATCCTAAATTTCGAATACATAAGTGTTGTATAATCCCTTCATACTCCACTTACAAAAAAAGTCGATCATGACCTATAATGACTCGTTAATGGCGGAAGGATGTGGCTGTCTATGCATCTAATCGTTTCGTAAGCCAAGTTACTGGTGTCGGAAACATGTTATTTGCGGCTACGATGGCTATCAAGCGCACACCCCTCCCCAGAAGATTTTGCTGTTGTGTTAAGAATACGGATAAAAATATAGTGACAGTAATTCTAACAATGTAAAGGTGAGTCCTGGATGTGTTACTGGTAACGATATATAGAACAAATATGCCTTCCTGATACGTAAAAGAGGACTGTCTGCCATGCAGACCTAGAGTGTTACCTAGTTTTCGTATGTGCATCCCTAAGAGCGTTCTGCAACTTGTTTACTGGGTGAGTAATACTACATCAGATGCTGTTCATCATGACGTCTTTTCTTATTATAGTTTCTAAACCTCGACTACATAAACGGTATATTTTTTAGCTGGATGTGTACGTGCTGTGAAAGGCTGTAGTTTTAATGGATTATTAGGTAATGCGGACTTAATGCCTCGATACTACACTCCTGGAAATTGAAATAAGAACACCGTGAATTCATTGTCCCAGGAAGGGGAAACTTTATTGACACATTCCTGGGGTCAGATACATCACATGATCACACTGACAGAACCACAGGCACATAGACACAGGCAACAGAGCATGCACAATGTCGGCACTAGTACAGTGTATATACACCTTTCGCAGCAATGCAGGCTGCTATTCTCCCATGGAGACGATCGTAGAGATGCTGGATGTAGTCCTGTGGAACGGCTTGCCATGCCATTTCCACCTGGTGCCTCAGTTGGACCAGCGTTCGTGCTGGACGTGCAGACCGCGTGAGAGGACGCTTCATCCAGTCCCAAACATGCTCAATGGGGGACAGATCCGGAGATCTTGCTGGCCAGGGTAGTTGACTTACACCTCCTAGAGCACGTTGGGTGGCACGGGATACATGCGGACGTGCATTGTCCTGTTGGAACAGCAAGTTCCCTTGCCGGTCAAGGAATGGTAGAACGATGGGTTCGATGACGGTTTGGATGTACCGTGCACTATTCAGTGTCCCCTCGACGATCACCAGTGGTGTACGGCCAGTGTAGGAGATCGCTCCCCACACCATGATGCCGGGTGTTGGCCCTGTGTGCCTCGGTCGTATGCAGTCCTGATTGTGGCGCTCAGCTGCACGGCGCCAAACACGCATACGACCATCATTGGCACCAAGGCAGAAGCGACTCTCATCGCTGAAGACGATACGTCTCCATTCGTCCCTCCATTCACGCCTGTCACGACACCACTGGAGGCGGGCTGCACGATGTTGGGGCGTGAGCGGAAGACGGCCTAACGGTGTGCGGGACCGTAGCCCAGCTTCATGGAGACGGTTGCGAATGGTCCTCGCCGATACCCCAGGAGCAACAGTGTCCCTAATTTGCTGGGAAGTGGCGGTGCGGTCCCCTACGGCACTGCGTAGGATCCTACGGTCTTGGCGTGCATCCGTGCGTCGCTGCGGTCCGGTCCCAGGTCGACGGGCACGTGTACCTTCCGCCGACCACTGGCGACAACATTGATGTACTGTGGAGACCTCACGCCCCACGTGTTGAGCAATTCGGCGGTACGTCCACCCGGCCTCCCGCATGCCCACTATACGCCCTCGCTCAAAGTCCGTCAACTGCACATACGGTTCACGTCCACGCTGTCGCGGCATGCTACCAGTGTTAAAGACTGCGATGGAGCTCCGTATGCCACGGCAAACTGGCTGACACTGACGGCGGCGGTGCACAAATGCTGCGCAGCTAGCGCCATTCGACGGTCAACACCGCGGTTCCTGGTGTGTCCGCTGTGCCGTGCGTGTGATCATTGCTTGTACAGCCCTCTCGGAGTGTCCGGAGCAAGTATGGTGGGTCTGACACACCGGTGTCAATGTGTTCTTTTTTCCATTTCCAGGAGTGTATATCTGCAAGAAAGACAATCAGGATCTACAACGGATTATAAAACAATTCGCTGTAACGTGTAATCCGATTGCACAAAAACAACGATACTAACAGCCAATCTGATGATGGAATTCAGAGTTATTCCACCTGATGACTGACATCATCTCATCTGCTCACGATACTTCTTTTAAAATCAAGACTGGGAGATTGGCTTTCTTATGCTGTCGCAGTTATTTCTGGTGGAAACACCATCATTCCGAATCTGTTACGGTTCCACTACACACTTTTAATGTCGGTATGGTGCTACCCGTGATTAGTATTCAAATCAATAATTATTTATCACGTACATAACATGTTTAGGATTTTCATGGTGTGTTACGACAAAATACGAGATTTGATCGACACTTTGAGACACCATAATGGTTTAATGGAAGAGGGATATAGTTATCACAAGAACTACTTCCATAGAAGCCTATTTTACTGAAAGTCCAGTGCTTACATACGTTTAAGTCTGAACATATACTAGATCCAGATTCATTGCGTCTCTTTTTTTAAACGCTTATACGATTTCTAGGCTGCATATTGCTTATAAGGGGATCATGTGAACCTGAAATCTCCCTTTCCAAGCCACACACAAAATATGGTCCCTTATGCCGTTCACAAAAAACAGAGCTAGAGAGAGGAAGGCGTCTATCTGTACGAGTTCAGTTTTCCCTCATATTACATTGACTGTGAATGTTAGTTCTCAATACCGTTTTTCACGAAAAAAAAAACACTTTCAGTAATTTCGGTCCAAGTAATACTATTGTGTTGATTGATGATACCAGAACGAATCCAGCATTATGATACTGGTTTTCAGGAGAAGTCTTCCGCGATAGTAAGGAGTGTGTCACAACATTACCGCAAGCAACCAAAGATTCACTTCAACGAAGTGTGTTCAGCAACTTTATAAAACATATGGGTTGGTCATAGCTCTTGTTTTTCTTCTTCGTAGGATACTGTGTGAGAGTCTGTCTTGTGGTACATCGATCGCGTTGTCAGAACGCATTTTTAAATGAGTCCCATCACTATGGCAGACATGACACAATTCACTGTTTCCTTGTCTCAGAACGTTGTTTTCCTAGTAGCAGTTAATAAAACCACGATGTGCTGGTTGACTCTGCTACCTTTTCTTTCAAAAGTATTTGGCTCCAGTATCAGCTGATTTGTGGTTCGTCGTCGACGACAATTGCTTAGGAGGGACGGTGTCGGAGCTCTAACGATAAGTAAGAGGTGGATTGTGGTATAATTTTAACGTCCAACACGTAGTGATGCTATTGTAACCGGTACAAATTGCGTGTATTTTTACCATTAAACAATTCTTTTTTGTTAATAAGAGTATTGTGCTGAATGACATAATAAGTATAAACACACGAATCAGGCGTTATATCAATGAACAGCCAAAAAGAGATGTGTTCCATAGTCACGAAAACATAGCAGCGGCTGAGGGTTTTTTTTTTTTTTTTTTTTTTTTTTTTTTTTTTTTTTTTTTTTTTAAAAGTGGAGGCCCTCCACGCTCACATCGGCGTGGAGACCGTCACAAAGGTTCTGCTGTCACCTCTGTATGGTTAGTTACAACCAAGGTGTTCATCGGATGTGGGGCCGTGATGTCCATACGTATGGGTAGGATTACCCACCAACATGGGCGCATCGAGGAGATGGAAGTGGTCGAAAAGTGAACGAAGGGTACAAGTGTTAGGAAAAAAGTGCTAAGGCAAGCGCCAAGGGGAAAAACTTCTGCAATAGTCCGGACGGTTAGTAAGAGCAGTAGCGATTTTTGTGCTATCTGCAAGAAATAATGCAAGATTTAGGTTTTGCAATGCTCGGTACCGTCGTCATGGCTTAGGTCGCCTCATAAGGAGGATCAGTCCTATCGAGGAGGGGTACTGCTGGGCTGTACATCTATGAAGTCTCCTGGGTCAACTGCAGCGTCTGTACCTATAACAAGCCAAGGTTGTTACATGGGTGGTCTATTGGCCACATATCGATCGCATTGTGCGAGAGGTTTGGTTGGATTTGTTTTCGATTAGTGTGTAATAAGGATTCCCTGCATTGTCAGTTGGTCGGCTAGGTATTTTCAGCTGGCAATGCCAGTTATTTTTGCTGTAATGCAGGCGTTCATCATTATTCGCTTTGTTTGTGAGCTTGTGCTGTCCATAGATAGTTAATTGTCCCCAGCTATAAGTTTTTTTTATAGAGAGGTTGTGTTTCAACCTGTGGCTGTAGTCGTAGTTTCGCAGGTTAAGTGTGAAGGGATTGTTCGAGTGTGTCGAGTTTCAGTACAGTCCTGTGGAGAGTTTGTTCAATACCACCGTGCGGGTCTCTGAGACGGTCCGCGGTACGTTTGTATCGCGGAGCATTGCTTACGACAAGTACTAGTTTATTCTGTACGACCTGCAGGCGGCGCAGCCGTGTTGTGGAGCCGCGTATCTCCAAACTGGAGCTGCGTACGTCATCAGTGGTCTAATTAGTGTCATGTACATGGACCTCCATACCTTCCCATTCAGCGGGCTCTGCCTGTTGAGCATATTGTAAAGCTGTCTCGCGTTTGCTTGATTGGTTACGTATTCAATATGGCCCCTCAAGTAAGTTTCTGGTCAATCCAGACACCGCGGTATCTGACTTTCGCACAGAAACGTATTGGGCGTGTGTGTAGTGTTGTTCGTCTACAGTCTCGATGTTTGCGCAGTTGTTTTGGTTTGCGTAGGAACAGAACTGCTTCGCATTTGTCGATATTTACTTTAACACGCCGTCGTCCCAGCGAAGGCTTGGCAATTCTGAGTGCACTCTGTAATAGTGAATCAATGTTTGATGGCTCCCAATCCTGAGCTAGGATGATGGTGTCATCCAGGTAGATGGCTACCATCGCGTTTTGTGTAGTTACAAAACCATTTATGTAGAGATTAAACTAGAGGAATCCTAGGATGCTGCCCTGGGGTACTCCCACTTGTATGCCATGTCGTGTTCACTGTTTGCCCTGAACGGCAGTGTTGAAACTTCTGTTGGTGAGATATGAGTGTATGAGACGTACGATACGACCTGGAAAACCAGCATCGCTGCGCCTGCGAATAAGATCGTTGTGCCATAGACGTTCGAAGGCCTTTTGGTGTCCAGGAACACCGCCTCTGTAGCTTTGTTGGTGTTGTAGCAGTGAGTAATATGTTCTGCTACGTGGAGGAGTTGTTGTGTTGTGGAGTGGTGACTTCTGAATCAGAATTGCTCCGGTTTCAGGGTGTCAATGGTGATGCAGTGCCTAGTGAAACGTTTGAGGATCACATTCTCAACAACATGGCTGAGTGAACACAGCAGACTGATGGGTCCGTAATTTTGTGGGAGGGAGTGGTCTTTCCCCGGCTTCCTGAACACCAGGACCTTGGCTGCCTTCCAAAAGAGAGGGAAGTGTTGGTGCTATAAGATGGCATTCGTGATATGTGTGAGTTGCTCTGTAGCTTGATCTGTGAACTCCTAGAGGACACGGTTTTGAATACCATTGGGACCTGGAGGTTTTTTCGCTGTGGTGTTCTTAATAACTTTTGTGATTTGGTGTGTACTAGCTCGTCGTATCACATCATGTGTGGGCTGAGCTACAAGTCGTGTAAACTCCTGATCCGTTTCAAGTGTACATGTCGAATCGGAAGGAGCTAGATTCTGTGTGAATGACGCTGCTAGTGTTCTGGCCGTCAGCTCAGATTTCTTCTCAGCAGAGTGTGCTGGTCCGTCAGGTCCTTGTGAAGTTGGTGTGAAGTATTTCTCCTTGGTGAACACTCGTCACATTCTAGGTCATGTGGTATCCAGCCCTACGAGTGTATTGTCCCAGTGCGTGGTTCTAAATATTTGAATATTTCCATGCATAGTCCCCAGGAGGTTATTAACGTGCTGTTTGTACAGCGGGCGCCTGCCTCTATCTCCTGAGACTGTTTCTTGGGGCAGGGCCACTGAACATTGTTGTGGCGTAAATACTGGAATGGTACCAGTTATTGCATCGATAGCTTCATCAATTTGTGCAGTTTGCGTAATTTCGTGAATTTCTGGGATACGACTATCAAGCGTTTCCTTGAACAGCGCCCAATGGGTCAGGTTCCTGCATGGTTCATTGTACTGCAGTGTAAACCCTTATAGGTGTGTGGTCTGAAGCGGCTGAGTGCACGGCGCCATCTGTGACGATGTGAGGAGGCTTCTTTAGGCCGGGCGAGGAGGCACCCGCTGTTTAATTATGCGCACTCACTGTATAGGGTCACAACAATCCTTCACCCACGGAGAAAACTATTCGCCATGGAGATGTCCATGTCTTCATCGGAAAGGGACGACTGCTGGAGCAGGTGTCGTGCCGTCAGTGTAGAATACGGTATGAAATGTCGCTCTGTCCCCGACAAGAGACCTTAAATGAGCACCAGTGATAGAGGAGCCTGTGGCCAAAACAAGATATTTGCCTAGTTGGAAGGTAACTAAGCAAGGCATCGAGTGTAATTTTGACTTCAACAGGGTGAAAGCACTCTCGCTGGCGGGCGACCAGTGAAAAGTAACACCTTTACGTAAGGGAGCAAGCAGGGGATGAGCCACCATGGCCAAATCAGGAAGAAATTTGTGGTAGTAAACAACCTTTCCTAGAAAGGCCTGCAACTCTTTGCCATTAGTAGGACGCGGCAAAGCCGCGACGGCATCGAGATGCTGGTGTAATAGCTTGACGCCAGCGCGCGAGAATTCAAAACCGAGACAGACGATGTACGGCTGATAAAGCTGCGATTTGTCCATGATAATAGTTACGTCCAATGGCAGGTGCTGGTATTGATATAACCTTAAGGGGGTATTCCTCACGAGGATACGTTTAGAATCATCGTCCACAGGTAGTTGGAAGTAGGCTTCAGACAAGTCTATTTAGGGAAAACATTGGCCCTCGGAGAGCTGAGATAGGAGTCTATCCTGGCGGGGTAAGGGATATGTGTCAATAATAGACTGTGAATTTACAGACTTTTTAAAATCACCACATAGCCGGAGGTTGGCCTTAGGTTTTGCTACAATTCCCAACAGAGTGGACCATTCACTAGAGGAGTCAGGAATGATAACACCGAAGGACGTTAGTCGATCTAGTTCCACTTTGACTTCCTCCCGTAAAACTATGGGGATTTAGCGGGTACGAAAGAAACGAGGTCGCGCCTTCGGTTTCATTGTAATGGGAGCCTTAAAACTAGTAGCACACCCTAAACAGTCCAAAAACGGTGAGAAAATTCCGAGCAGAGCGCGTCCAGTTGTTAGTACGAAACTTGATGCAATGTCTGATGCACTTCGTCAAAAATAGAGATCCCAAAAATTTTGAAAGCGTCTAATATAAACAAGTTTTCAGTGTCGGCATCGCGTAACACTAGAAAGTTCAAACGCCGAACAAGTGCCCTATACACTACGGGAGTAGAAAACTGTCCCAATTTATTGTTTGTTGTAACTCACCAACCGGCGAGAGATGTGGGACAAAGCTGGTGATCAAAGATCCACATAGATTTGAGAATTTACCAAAGTCACTGCCGCACCCAAGTATACTTGCATTTTTAACATCTTGTCCATAACATGTACTTCAGTATAAAGTTTGTTTGGGACTACCATCATTTGGGAGACACTGTTCACATCCACATCCAAGTCTGATGAATGAGGTTGAGAGTTACACACAGACGCAATATGACCCTTGTTGGGCACGCAGCCCGCTCGTGATGAACACAGCAATAATGGCACGACAGGAGAGAAGCACGCCGCCGCTGTTGTGATACCCGTACTGACTGCTGCTGTGTAGCATGGCGCTGCCCATGCATCATGGAGACCGCGACTGCACGGCCGCGATGTCATCTTCCCTCTGTGAGCTAACTGACGACGGCGAAGGAGGAGACGCAATGGCGGCTTCTTTACACCTAGCTTCTATCTGGTGTCCAGCCTAGATACTTTAAAAGACTGGGCAATGTTCGAAACCTCATTGAGAAAGATTTTCACATTGTAAAGGGCGTTCACGAACTTCTCTATCGGAAGCCAAGCGTATTATAGTATATTAAAAACTAGAAACCCGCCTCGATTGCGAAAAAAGCACCTAGTGTTAACCTAGGTTTCGGCGTAGATAACTACACCTTCTTCAGAACAATAAAACCCACAAGTGCCTAAGAGGACCTTTGTCAATGATTAAAGGAACACCATAGCTATACATTTAAAAACGAAAAAAAAAGGAAAACACAAACAGCACATATGTACAAAGTCAAAACCACTACTTAACTTAATGGTGTACGGTCCACCTCACACCGGTCTATGTTCGATGGGCCATGACCCGCCATAAACTGCAGCTACAAATGGTCGCTCACTTACACCCCCGACCCGCTACCTATGCACATGCGCAAGACAAGGGAAGTTACTTGAATGCAAACCATAAGGCTACAGAGCAACTCACACATATCACGAATGCCATCTTATAGCACCAACACTTCCCTCTCTTTTCGAAGGCAGCCAAGGTCCTGGTGTTCAGGAAGCCGGGGAAAGACCACTCCCTCCCACAAAATTACGGACCCATCAGTCTGCTGTGTTCACTCAGCCATGTTGTTGGGAATGTGATCCTCAAACGTTTCACTAGGCACTGCATCACCATTGACACCCTGAAACCGGAGCAATTCTGATTCAGAAGTCACCACTCCACAACACAACAACTCCTCCACGTAGCAGAACATATTACTCACTGCTGCAACACCAACAAAGCTACAGAGGCGGTGTTCCTGGACACCAAAAGGCCTTCGAACGTCTATGGCACAACGATCTTATTTGCAGGCGCAGCGATGCTGGTTTTCCAGGTCGTATCGTACGTCTCATACACTCATATCTCACCAACAGAAGTTTCAACACTGCCGTTCAGGGCAAACAGTGAACACGACATGGCATACAAGTGGGAGTACCCCAGGGCAGCATCCTAGGGTTCCTTTGGTTTAATCTCTACATAAATGGTTTTGTAACTACACAAAACGCTATGGTAGCCATCTACCTGGATGACACCATCATCCTAGCTCAGGATTGGGGGCCATCAAACATTGATTCACGATTACAGCGTGCACTCAGAATTGCCAAGCCTTCGCTGGGACGACGGCGTGTTAAAGTAAATATCGACAAATGCGAAGCAGTTCTGTTCCCACGCAAACCAAAACAACTGCGCAAACATCGAGACTGTAGACGAACAACACTACACACACGCCCAATACGTTTCTGTGCGAAAGTCAGATACCGCGGTGTCTGGATTGACCAGAAACTTACTTGAGGGGCCATATTGAACACTTAACCAATCAAGCAAACGCGAGACAGCTTTACAATATGCTTAACAGGCAGAGCCCGCTGAATGGGAAGGTATGGAGGTCCATGTACATGACACCAATTAGACCACTGATGACGTACGCAGCTCCAGTTTGGAGACACGCGGCTCCACAACACGCCTGCGCCTCCTGCAGGTCGTACAGAATGAACTACTACGTGTCGTAAGCAATGCTCCGCGATACAAACGTACCGCGGACCGTCTCAGAGACCCGCACGGTGGTATTGAACAAACTCTCCACAGGACTGTACTGAAACTCGACACACTCGAACAATCCCTTCACACTTAACCTGCGAAACAAAGCGAATAATGATGAACGCCTGCATTACAGCAAAAATAACTGGCATTGTCAGCTGAAAATGCAAACCATTCAAGTAACTTCCCTTGTCCTGCGCATGTGCATAGTTAGCGGGTTGGGCATGTAAGTGAGCGACCATTTGTAGCTGCAGTTTATGGCGGGTCATGGCCCATCGAACATAGGCCGGTGTGAGGTGGACCGTACACCATTGAAGTTAAGTAGTGGTTTTGACTTTGTACGTATGTACTGTTTGTGTTTTCCTTTTCTTTGTTTTTAAATGTATAGCTATGGTGTTCTTTTAATCATTGACAAAGGTCCTCTTAGGCACTTGTGGGTTTTATTGTTGTGAAGAAGGTGTAGTTATCTACGCCGAAACCTAGGTTAACACTAGGTACTTTTTTCGCAATCGAGGCGGGTTTCTAGTTTTTAATATATTAACCAACGATTGCTGACGCGCTGCGCTGTTGAAGGTATTATAATATCACGAACCAACGAATCAGCATATGAGTCCGGGTGTGCTTCAGTAAGAAACTGACAACGACTGCCGTGAAGTTCCGCTGCCCAAGCTGTTGCGGCCGCTTCTGACAACGGTAGAACTCAACGCGAGCAGCAGTAACATGGGCACATTTTCAATGATAATTAGAGAGCAACTGACACATTTCTACATCTACATGGATACTCTGCAAATCACATTTAAGTGCCTGGCAGAGGGTCCATCTCTTTAGTAGATCTGTTATATTTTTTAAGTGTCTTGTCAATAAAACGCAGTCTTTGGTTAGCCTTACCCACAACACTTTCTGTGTGTTCTTTCCAATTTAAGTTGCTCGTAATTGTAATTCCTAGGTGTTTAGTAGAATTTACGACCTTTAGATTTGACTGATTTATTGTGTAACCGAAGTTTAACGAATTCCTTTTAACACTCATGTGGACGACCTCACGCTTTTCGTTATTTAGGGTTAATTGCCAATTTTCGCACCATACAGCTATCTTTTATAAATCGTTTTGCAATTTTTTTGATCTTCTGATGAGTTTGTTAGTCGATAAACGAAAGCATCATCTGCAAACTACCTTAGACGGCTGCTCAAATTGTCTCCCTGCCTGTAACACTATCTTGGGGAACGCCAGAAATCACTTCTGATTTACTCGATGACTTTACGTCATTTACTATGAACTGTGACCCCTCTGACAGGAAATCACGAACCCAGTCACATAAGTGAGATGACATTCCACAAGCACGTAATTTACGCAAGTTACGTTTTAACATAAAGATAAGAAAACTTGCGTCTTTTGCTACTGAAATTTGTTCTTGACTACCAAACGTGTTTCGCCTGTTTATGTTAGACACTTTCAGTGGTCTACAATATATGTAAAATTATTTAATTATACAGACCTTTATGTGATATTTGTAGTGATTTTTTGGCAGTTTGTTTAGATCTAGCTAGTTCCATTTGTAATTATATGTTTGTGTTTTTTTTTTTTTTACTTACATTAAATTTTGTGTGCTGTTCATCCCGTCATTTGGTGTTCTATATGTAGTAAATGCACATGGTATAGGTTTTGTGCCCTGTTCACACAGACATTTGTTCTGTATGTGCTGAGTGCGATACTTGTAAGACATATGCAAAGCCATTTTATCAGCCTTAATGTAAGTACGTTAGCTTCTTTTATATTTTATATTTTTAAAAAGTTTTTATACGCAGGTCTATAAGTAACTAGCATATGTGTCACTACACTTACGTCCTCTTGTTGCTGACTTGAATTAATACCACGTAGCAGTACGAGCAGTTCGCACGTGGCTGTGGTACACAGCATATGACGAGGTATAATGTACCCATATGTCAATATTGTCAACAGTATTTTAGCATTAAGGTTATTTGTATTGTTAAAAGTTTGCACTATCATTGTAACATTCATGTAATCATTACCTATTTATGATACTTTGTATATACTTCTTTGTAACTTTCGCAAACGATGTAACATGGAAAAGCATAAGCCCATTTTCATCCAATAAAAAGTGTGACTGAGAAAAAACAGTTTCAAGTGACGTAACATGCCACGCTCTAACCACAGACTACGCCAGTTTAGTTTTTCCTGATGACGACATCCACTTAATTAGTCCTCACCCGGGGATCTGAATGGAGGATTAATTTACCTCTGGAATATTTTACCCAAGAGGACGTCATCATCATCCAGCCATACATTAGAGCTACATGTCCTCAAGGGAGATAACGGCCATAGTTCCCCCCAAGTCAAGGTCAGTCAATCATCCAGACTGTTGACCCTGAAACTAATGAAAAGGCTGCTGTCTTTTCACAGATATACCTTCGTTGTTACGGTATATCTGTCTGTATCTTTGAGGCACGCAAGTGACCCTCCCTCGCCAAGATCCATGGTTCATAGAGAACTTCAAATAACATATTCAAAAGAGACTTTTAGATTTAAAATTTAATGAGTGGCATTAGTCCTTATTTTCGTAGATGTGATAAAAAGTGTTAGGCATTATGGATGAAAGTTGAATTATTATGACAGGTTTAGCATTAGATCTGTTTCGGGTATTTATTTTTTCTCGAGACATAAGCTGAGAACAGTGTTTAGCACGCACACACGCACACACTCAAGTACCAACGTGGGCTTTTGCGAAAGGTGACATTTTCATCCTGTATACTACACCAAAATTCCGTTATCGGTATCAATTTAATATACCTTTTGCTTCCATCTATGTCTCAGATGTCAGTAAATAAAAGCTTCAGCTTCGCATTCTTCTGCTGACATGGTCGAAGATCGTGCACTGACAATACATGGTCTTGAAAACACAATTCATTTTGATACTTAATTTGCTGTGTATTGAGAAAATGTTGATGATAGACGATAAAGCGATAAGGACTGCTGTAGATGTAGTGTGAGATGGATGACTGTGGCAATTTGAATAGCCTACTGCAATTACGCTTTCTTCAGGCGCTCCCTCACTGTTGAGTTCTCCATATGGAAGACCGCCATCTGGTCTGTGACGATTCTTTTTTTTATATCATTTAGCTGTAAAATAACCACATCTAGCTGTTAACAGGTTTTCTTTTAAGTTCTGCTAGATGACCGCTAGGTCGAACCTACCGGCAGGGTATTAAAATCTTACAACAGATAGATGTCGTTCATTTACGACAAAATGACTTTCATGCAAGCTGTGTCGCACAATTTTAGGACGATTTTTTAAAAATTTTCCTTGAGGAGAAAATTTGTTATTTTTTGAGGTTACTTTCTTGAGTGTAAATAAAAAAAACACTCGTAAGATTCGTGGAAGTCTAGTACGATTCTAGGTGTCGAGAACACTTCCCCTACCGTGTGGAACACCTGTTCTCAGATGGTTCAGATCCCCGAACTTAAACTTCTGTGGACAACTGAGTTTACTGTTAACAGTCAACTTGGATTTAGTGATTAATTGTTTCGCGAAAAATTGTACAATGTTTTATGAGAAACATTAATGATGAAGTGCAGCAGTAATCGGCATTGGTGACCAATTACAATATGCCTGGTATTATAACCATCTTATCTCAAATAACATACTGTCAGAGTCACAGTTTGGATTTCTAAAGGGTTCTGATATTGAGATGGCTATCTACACTTACAGTGAAAATGTGCTTAACTCATTAGACAAAAAATTGCAGACAACTGATATATTTTGTGACCTGTCAAAGGCATTTGACTGTGTAAATCACAATATCCTTTTAAGTAAATTAGAATATTATAGTGTAACAGGAAATGCCGCAAAAATGGTTCAAATCTTATATATCTGGCAGGAAACAAAGGGTGTTATTCGCAAAGAGACATGTATCAAGCTATCATGCGCCATCCAACTGGGAATTAGTTACATATGGGGTCCCACAACGTTCCACTTCAGGACTCTTACTTTTTCTTGTGTATATCAATGACCTTTCATCAGTAACATTACCAGAAGCCAAGTTCGTTTTGTTTGCCGATGATACAAACATTGCAATAAATAACAAATCAAGTGTAGTGCTAATAAAGTAGCTAATAAAATATTTGTGGACATTAATCACTGGTTCCTAGCCAATTCTTTGTCTCAAAACTTTGAAAGACACACTACATGCTGTTCAGAACTTGTAAGGGGTGTCCAACGAGTATATGCCTAACAACGATGACAAGCAGATAGAAGAAGTGGACAGTGTTCAATTCTTGGGATTACAGCTTGATAATAAATTCAACTGGGAGGAGCACACCACAGAACTGCTGAAGCGTCTTAACAAATCTCTATTCGCAATGCGAATTGCGTCAGACATAGGGGATATAAAAATCAAAAAGGTGGCATACTATACTTACTTTCAATCCATAATGTCATATGGGATTATTTTTGGAGCAATTCATCAAGACAAGCTAAAGTTTTCCGGGCACAAATACGTGCAGTAAGAGTTATATGTGGTGTGAACTCAAGAACATCTTGCAGAAGCCTGTTTAGGGAACTAGGGATACTAACTACTGCTTCTCAATATATTAATTCCTTAACGAAATTTGTCATTAAAAATATATCACTTTTTCAAACCAACAGCTCTATTCATGGAATCAATATTAGAAATAAGAATAATCTTAACAAGGATTTAAAGTCACTTACTCTTGTACAAAAACGTGTACATTATTCAGGAACACACATTTTCAATAACTTGCCAGCAGCCATAAAAAGCTTAACAATCAATGAAATTCAGTTTAAGAGAAGCCTAAAGGATTTATT
Organism: Schistocerca americana; assembly: GCF_021461395.2. Taxonomy (NCBI): domain Eukaryota; kingdom Metazoa; phylum Arthropoda; class Insecta; order Orthoptera; family Acrididae; genus Schistocerca; species Schistocerca americana. The sequence continues at coordinate 849,465,101 of NC_060130.1, read as the reverse complement.
GGTGGCCAACTCCTTCTACTCCATTGATGAATTTCTCAGTAAAACCAACTGATATATCTATATATATATATATATAAAAGTACAATATAACTTCTGCACAATTTCATTGCAGTAATGTGTTCATTGTAAATAAGTATTTAGTAGTTATATTACACATTTATTGCCTTATAAATAAATAAAAACCTTTTTTATTTTAAATTCAGTGCATTACTATTTGTAAAGTGATTCTTTCATTTAACGTTCATTAAAAAATGACGACCATGCCACCTGGGACCTGTTAAATGGTACATTAGCTTATTTGTTTGAGTTATAAATACTTGTCATGTATTGTTGTTTTTCTGACATGTTCTACATCCTGGAGGACCTCCTCACTACGGATCAATTGGAATGAAAGTAAATCTAATCTAATCTAATCAATACCGCGGTTCGATCGCGTCCGCATTGTTACTTCGTGCCAAGAAGGATTCTCAACAAGGGAAGTGTCCAGACATCTCGGAGTGAACCAAAGCGATGTTGTTTGGACATTGAGGAGATACAGAGAGACTGTCGATGACATGCATCGCTCAGACCACCCAAGGGCTACTACTGCAGTGGATGACCGCTACCTACGGATTATAGCTCGGAGGAACCCTGACAGCAACGCCACAATGTTGAATAATGCTGCCGGCCGGAGTGCCCGTGCGGTTCTAGGCGCTACAGTCTGGAACCGAGCGACCGCTACGGTCACAGGTTCGAATACTGCCTCGGGCATGGACGTGTGTGATGTCCTTAGGTTAGTTAGGTTTAATTAGTTCTAAGTTCTAGGCGACTGATGACCTCAGAAGTTAAGTCGCATAGTGCTCAGAGCCATTTGAACCATTTGAATAATGCTTTTCGTGCAGGCACAGGATGTCGTGTTACCACTCAAACTGTGGGCAATAGGCTACATGATTCGCAACTTCACTCCCGACGACCAAGGCGAGGTCCATCTTTGCAACCATGATACCATGCAGCGCGGTACAGAAGGGGCCCAACAACATGCCGAATGGACCGCTCAGGATGGGCATCACGTTCTCTTCACCGATGAGTGTCGCATATGCCTTCAGCCAGACAATCGTCGGAGACGTGTTTGGAGGCAACCCAGTCAGGCTGAACACCTTAGACACACTGTCCAGTGAGTGTAGCAAGGTGGAGGTTCCCTGCTGTTTTGAGGTGGCGTTATGTGGGACCGACGTACGGCGCTGGTGGTCATGGAAGGCGCCGTAACGGTTGTACGATTCGTGAATGCCATCGGCCGACCGATAGTGCAACCATCCCGGCAGCATATTGGCGAGGCATTTGTCTACATGGACGATAATTCGAGCCCCCACCGTGCACATCTTGTGAATTACTTCCTTCAGGATAACGACATCGCCCGACTAGAGCGGCCAGCGTGCTCTCCAGATATGAACCTTATCGAACATGCCTGGGATAGACTGAAAAGGGCTGTTTATGGACGGCGTGACCCACCAGCCCTTCTGAGGGATCTACGCCGAATCGCCGTTGAGGAGTGGGACAATCTGGACCAACAGTACCTTGATGAACTTATGGATTGTATGCCACGACGAATACAGACATGCATCAATGTAAGAGGACGTGGTACTGGGTATCAGAGGTACCGGTGTGTACAGCAGTCTGGACCACCACCTCTGAAGGTCTCGCTGTATGGTGGTACAACATGCAATGTTTGGTTTTCCTGAGCAATAAAAAGGACGGAAATGTTGTTTATGTTGATCTCTATTCCAATTTTCTGTACAGGTTCCGGAACTCTCGGAACCGGGGTGATGCAAAACTTTTTTTCGTGTGTGTATTTAGTTCGGTAAACGTAAGAAACGTTACTCTTTCTATTGTTTATATAGCATATTTTATTTTCTTTAGAGTTACAGTAACGAGCTATGGTTTTTTAAATAGTACACTATTTGTTTCATCGTGTAGCTGATGCATTTGAACCAAGTGTATGTGAACCAGTTCAAATCAAGTTTGCACCAATTTTAGCTAGAGAACTAGAAACGTTCAAAGTTTTACGGATGGCAGCAAAATGCTGTATCTTATTATCTATGTTCAGATGCATGTTCTGATGACAAAAGGTTGAATAAGTGAGAGATTCAAAGGTTTGCCCATTTTCGTGAATACACAGCTCAATGTGGCTTCTAAACAAGTTGCAGACGAGATGTGTAGCTGTCGGTGCTACGGAACGACAAGCTTCCTCGGTGTGCTGTTTGAAGTCCTCTGCGATTGTGCGTTCGGGGGTGTAAAGTGGTCTAGGGTGTAGGACCACTTCTATGTGGGGCTGGGTCGTGGCAGTGAGTAGAGTTGGTTGAAATGGGCCTTAGATAGCTCAGGCAGATAACATCAAAACGTTAAAACATTTCATTAGCACTCATTTGTGTGCCCTGGTAGCGTAACGGTGGAGGCGGTGACCCACATTCTCGAGCACATCGGAAGGTGGCGGAGAGCTGACGTTTACCGCGCTGTGACGTAAGCGCCCTGCAGTGCTGACTCCAGTGGCTTTACGCTGCGGCGTGTGGCCTCGTTATTGGGCACGGATGCCCGCAGTCGGAGCCAGTGTTGTTGAAGACTGCCGAGTTTCGTGCAGCGGATGCCAGTCTCCGATGAAACTCGCCCCAGCGAGTGACGCCTGCACCTGCACGGAAGGTTTAGTAGCGGTACCGTCCAGCTCCCGAGCTGCTTCCCTCCAGGGAAGGGGCCAGGCAGCTACTTGAACTGGCCCAGATGGTGGAGGCAGATTAGTACCTTCGTTCGAGGATGACGACTTGCCACTAGCAGACGGTGCGGCAGTAGAGGCCCGAACTTCTAGTGGCTGCGGGCCGTTCCCCTAGTCGTCTTGCGTGGCCCTCCAGTCTCTCTTGGTGATGCTGGACTGCTAACGCCCCGGCCTACGTGTTGTGCCAACGCGCTGCTTCCAGCTGTTCCCAGTATAACAAATCCTTGTCCTGGGCGTGTGGTAAGGGCTTGCCTCGCGCTGTAAGAGTTCCATTCTAACTCCGCGGTTGCAATATTGAGATTCGTGCCCTAGTCAGCCTCGTGCTGTCTAAAATGACCCCGATGATGCATTCGACATTCCAGCACATGAGCATCCTCCGACTGCCTTCCACTGCTGCGGCAGAACTGCTAATTTGCTTAGCGATGCCATCCCCGCTTCGTAAGACCTTGGTCCCCAGGTCTCTTTTTAGACCGGTCTGCAACGGAACTCGGCATACGTTGACTCAATGTACGATATTTTACAATATTTCGCCTAAGCACCAGGTGGATTAAACCATGAGGTTCAGATGCTGTGAATGTACTCTACTGATTTAGCTCTTAGGCTCCACAGTCATACACACTCTACAATTATCCCAGGCTTACCTTAATAACTAGTACTTCCCATTTTCTACTAAATTTTTATAACACAACTAATAACTACACACTACTCCCTCCTTACTCTGTCATGGCACCATGGCCTCTGATCTCGTGTGGCTTGACGTGGGGCCCTATACTCAATGCAGAAGTGTTCAGCGTCATCCTAAATACTAGTGTATACACTGAGATGACAAAAGCCATAGGACTGCGATATGTACATGTCCAGAAGACGGTAGTATTGCGTACACAAGGTATAGAACGACAGTGCATAGGCGGAATTGTCATTTGTACTCAGGTGATTCATGTGAAAAGGTTTCCGACGTCATTATTGCCGCACGACGGAAATTAACGGAATTTTAACGCGGAATGGTAGTTGGAGCTAGAAGCATTGGGACATTTCATTTCGTAAATCATTAGGGAATTACAGTGTCAAGAGTGTGCCGAGAATACCAGATTTCAGGCATTACCTCTGATCATGGACAACGCAGTGGCCGACGGCCTTCACTTAACGACCGAGAGCAGCGGCGTTCGCACAGAGTTGTCAGTGAAATAAGAAATGAAATCATCGTGTGTCTTTGATGACCAGGAGTCCTCACCGGGGAAAGTTCCACCGCCGAGTTGCAAGTCTTTTCATTTGACGACACACTGCACGACTTTCGTTTCAATGATGATGAAAGGATGAAGAGGAAAACACAACAAACACACCCCGAGGGGATAAAACCTCCAAGCCGGCCGGGAGTCGATCCCAGGCCCACTGTGTGACAGCCAAACATGCTGACCTCGCAGCTAATGGTACGGACAGAGTTGTCATTGCCAACAGACAAGCAACACTGAGTGAAATAATAATAGAAATCCAAGTGGGACGTACGAAGAAGGCATATGTTAGGACGATGCGACGAAATTTGGCGTTAATGGGCTATGGCAGCAGACGACCGACGCGAATGCCTTTGCTTACAGCACGACATCGCGCGCAGTTCCCCTCCTGGGCTTGTGACTATATCGGTTGGACCCTAGACGACTGCGAAACCGTGTCCTGGTCATGAGAGTCCCGATTCCAGTTGGTAAGAACTGATGGCAGGTTACGAGTATGACGTAGACCCCACGAGGCCATGGACCCCAGTTGTCAATAAGGCACTGTGCGAGCTGCGGGTGGCTCGATAATGGGGTGGTTTGCGTTTACATGGAATGGACTGGATTCTCTGGTGCAAATGAACAGATCATTGATTGGAAATGGTTATTTTTAGCTACTTTGAGACAATTTACAGGCATACAGCGAGACCTTCAGAGGTGGTGGTCCAGACATCATGTTTCCAAAAAACGATGGAATTCTAATGGATGACAATGCGTCATGCCACTGGGCCACAGTTATTCACGATTGGTTTGACGAACGTTTTGGATAATTCGGGTGAATGATTTGGCCACCCACGTCGCCCAACGTGAGTCCCACTAAACTTTTATGGGACACAATTGACGGGTCAGTTCGGGCACAAAATCCTGTATTGGCAACACTTTCGCACTTATGGGTAGCTTTAGAGGCAGCTTAATATTTCTGCAGGAGACTCCCATCGACTTGTTGAGTCCATGTCATGTCCAGTTGCTGCACTACGCTGGTCAAGAGGATGTCCGACACGATATAAGGAGGTATTCCTTCACTTTCGTCACCGCAGTGTACATTTCTCAATACGACTCATTGTACGAGTTCCATGCACACAACAATATTAATTCTGTCCATTTACATTTTCTGTCACACATACACGATTAATGATGCAGTCTATTGGGAGCTGTACTTCCAGGGGTTCACTTGGTCGGTCGTCTCTCCATCGCAGCTAAATGAAGGCTGCACGAAACAGTGTCACATCTGTTAGGATGCCAGAAGTTGTGACACTCAAGGTCACAATACTTCCCGATACTTCTGCAGATGCGGTAGCGCCTGTTCTGCCGAGATATACCCTTCTTAGGTCTCGGTTAGCTTGTTCAGGGAGAGGATTGGTTCAGGTTTCAACGTATTATTGAGATAGGTCAAATCTGTGCTGGGAACACTTGCAACGATTTTTCTGGCCAGTATAGCTGTGACTTACGTTCAAGCTGGTAGTCCTTGTACTATCAGGTCAGAGATGGGAAGTCGGTCGCTTTATGTAGCACGTTGTTCCGATAATTAACAACCCAAACAATCCATTAGCGTGTAAATCTACTGTAAGCCTACCCCACTCGCAGCATATCGCTACTGTGTTGTAAATCGGTTGTCGCCCCACTTGTGGCTCCCAAATGTCACGCGGACGAATCTGTCCATCTCTTTTGTCTAGGTACAACTGAACCTCACATGTGCCTGTGCTAGTCAGGATTACTGGAGTCCAGCAGACTGTAACACCATCCTTCTGACAGTGCTGAAGTTTCTTCAATGTCATTACCGTATGGGCAACGGCCTTTCCGCAGTGGATACGCCGGTTCCCGTGAGATCACCGAAGTTAAGCGCTGTCGGGCGTGGTCGGCACTTGAATGGGTGACCATCCAGGCCGCCATGCGCTGTTGCCATTTTTCGGGGTGCACTCAGCCAAGTGATGCCAATTGAGGAGCTACTCGACAGAATAGTAGCGGCTTCGGTCAAGAATACCATCATATCGACCGGGAGAGCGGTGGGCTGACCCCTCGCCCCTCCTATCCGCATCCTCCACTGAGGATGACACGGCGGTCGGATGGTCCCGGTAGGCCACTCGTGGCCTGAAGACGGAGTGCATTACCGTATGCTTATACCTGTCCAACGATATTAGCAAGATGCCTCCCGTCCTGATCCACACAAATTTTCCCATCTCTCACTGTAATGGGTAAGCATTACACGTATGGCTGTGCTTGATCTGTCCTAACTTCCACCGTTGCTATGTGATGGCACAGGGGTAAATTTTACCTGAGGAGCTCTGCAATAAGTTCCAACTCAGGTGGCAACTCCTTCTACACTTTCTGCAACACACCCTAGTATTGTTCTGGTAGTAACAATGCTGAACTAAGCTGTACGTACATGACAGGGTGAATGGCTTCCTGCAGATCTGCTATACCCATTCGTATGTCTCAGAGGCTGTCGGCCAACGACTATAATAGTCTTTCAATTGTAGCCCTCGTATCTAACATTTCTATTCGAGTCTGTAAAATTCTTAGAACCAGGCTGATGACGTCGACTGATGACTTTTCACACTCCATCATCTCCATCGTAATTTTTTGTAGTGCACGTATGTTATTCATCACCTCCTGCTCCAAGCTTGTCATTTGTGTGGTATGCCACTCCACTACTGATTTGCTACCCTGGCCATTTTCTTCAGCCCTTACACGGTTATGTTTATCTCCCTAACATTGCTCTTATCTATCTTCTGAATACTGTTTGCAATGATCATCCCACAGCATCCAAACAAGCTCGCTTCCGTCGCTGCAACGTGAGTGGCAGCACGTCTGTTGCTTGCTGCATCTGTTCCTGCAGCTGTGGGACCTGTTATACTCCCCTCACACTTCTTTAAATATATCCTTCTCCACTTTGGATCGCAATTCTATAAGTACATCCTCTAATCTCCTCAATTCATTTCTCATCTGTCATGCCCGTTTTCAATCTACCAGTCGTCAAATCCTTTCTACCTCTCCTCTGCATATTCTGCAGTTACTCTATTGCAAAAATCTCAGCTCCGCTCTTCCTTCTTCGTAGAATCTGCTCCAAATCTCTTAGACAATTTTATTTTGTCCGCTGGAATCGTCTCTGCTTCTCGTGTTACAATTACCAACACCTCCTCTCTGGTAGCCCGTTATTATATTGAAAACCTTGGTCCCGGCGGTGCTGTCCATGACATGAATACCCTTTGTCAGCTGCACAAACACAACTGACAAATACACTTAAACGTTCTGCTACCTCAATACTTTCCACTGCTTCACATGCTTACATTTTTTTTTGGTCATGAGTCTACTGACTGGTTTGATGCGGCCCGCCACGAATTCCTTTCCTGTGCTAACCTCTTCATCTCAGAGTACCACTTGCAACCTACGTCCTCAATTATTTGCTTGACGTATTCCAATCTCTGTCTTCCTCTACAGTTTTTGCCCTCTACAGCTCCCTCTAGTACCATGGAAGTCATTCCCTCATGTCTTAGCAGATGTCCTATCATCCTGTACCTTCTCCTTATCAGTGTTTTCCACATATTCCTTTCCTCTCCGATTCTGCGTAGAACCTCCTCATTCCTTACCTTATCAGTCCACCTAATTTTCAACATTCGTCTATAGCACCACATCTCAAATGCTTCGATTCTCTTCTGTTCCGGTTTTCCCACAGTCCATGTGTCAATACCATACAATGCTGTACTCCAGACGTACATCCTCAGAAATTTCTTCCTCAAATTAAGGCCGGTATTTGATATTAGTAGACTTCTCTTGGCCAGAAATGCCTTTTTTGCCATAGCGAGTCTGCTTTTGATGTCCTCCTTGCTCCGTCCGTCATTGGTTATTTTACTGCCTAGGTAGCAGAATTCCTTAACTTCATTGACTTCGTGACCATCAATCCTGATGTTAAGTTTCTCGCTGTTCTCATTTCTACTACTTCTCATTACCTTCGTCTTTCTCCGATTTACTCTCAAACCATACTGTGTACTCATTAGACTGTTCATTCCGTTCAGCAGATCATTTAATTCTTCTTCACTTTCACTCAGGATAGCAATGTCATCAGCGAATCGTATCATTGATATCTTTTCACCTTATATTTTAATTCAACTCCTGAACCTTTCTTTTATTTCCATCATTGCTTCCTCGATGTACAGATTGAAGAGTAGGGGCGAAAGGCTACAGCCTTGTCTTACACCCTTCTTAATACGAGCACTTCGTTCTTGATCGTCCACTCTTATTATTCCCTCTTGGTTGTTGTACGTATTGTATATGACCCGTCTCTCCCTACTTTTTTCAGGATCTCGAACAGCTTGCACCACATACCGAGCCATATTCCATGCTCAACGTCAGTGTTCGTTCCAAATGGCGCAAACTATGCACACCTTTCCTCCAATTAGCAGATTCTGGCGTCGTGAAAACACTGTTCACTAAACACAACAAAACAGCAAAACAAAAGCCAATTATTAGGAAGACATTTAACTGTAACCCTGTCATAACACTTCATACGTAACTTAACCACTCTGCCCGAGCGGCTGCTTTAAACACTGAATCAAGGAATACTCCTCTAAAGCAGTTGTTGTTGTTGTTGTTGTTGTGGTCTTCAGTCCTGAGACTGATTTGATGCAGGGCTCCATGCTACTCTATCCTGTGCAAGCTTCTTCATCTCCCAGTACCTACTGCAGCCTACATCCTTCTGAATCTGCTTAGTGTATTCATCTCTTGGTCTCCCTCTACGATTTCTACCCTCCACGCTGCCCTCCAGTACTAAATTGGTGAGCCCTTGATGCCTCAGAACATGTCCTACCAACCGATCCCTTCTTCTAGTCAAGTTGTGCCACAGACTTCTCTTCCCCCAATCCTATCCAATACCTCCTCACTAGTTGTGTGATCTACCCATCTAATCTTCAGCATTCTTCTGTAGCACCACATTTCGAAAGCTTCTATTCTCTTCTTATCTAAACTGTTTATCGTACACGTTTCACTTCCATACATGGCTACACTTCATACAAATACTTTCAGAAACGACTTCCTGACACTTAAATCTATACTCGATGTTAACAAATTTCTCTTCTTCAGAAACGCTTTCCTTGCCATTGCCAATCTACATTTTATATCCTCTCTACTTCGACCATCATCAGTTATTTTGCTCCCCAAATAGCAAAACTCCTTTACTACTTTAAGTGTCTCATTTCCTAATCTAATTCCGGCTTAATTCGACTACATTCCATTATCCTTGTTTTGCTTTTGTTGATGTTCATCTTTCAAGACAATGTCAATTCCGTTCAAATGCTCTTCCAAGTCCTTTGCTGTCTCTGACAGAATTACAATGTCATCGGCGAACCTCAAAGTTTTTATTACTTCTCCATGGATTTTAATACCTACTCCGAACTTTTCTTTTGTTTCCTTTACTGCTTGCTCACTATACAGATTGAATAGCATCGGGGAGAGGCTACAACCCTGCCTCACTAACTTCCCAACCACTACTTCCCTTTCATGTCCCTCAACTCTTGTAACTGCCATCTGCTTTCCATACAAATTGTAAATAGCCTTTCGCTCCCTGAATTTTACTCCTGCCATCTTCAGAATTTGAAAGAGAGTATTCCAGTCAACATTGTCGAAAGCTGTCTCTAAGTCTACAAATGCTAGAAACGTAGGTTTGCTTTTTCTTAATCTTTCTTCTAAGGTAAGTCGTAGGATCAGTATTGCCTCACGTGTTCCAACATTTCTACGGAATCCAAACTGATCTTCCCCGAGGTCTGCTTCTACCAGTTTTTCCATACGTCTGTAAAGAATTCGCGTTAGTATTTTGCAGGTGTGACTTATTAAACTGATAGTTCGGTAATTTTCACATCTGTCAACACCTGCTGTCTTTGGGGTTGGAATTATTATACTCTTCTTGAACTCTGAGGGAATTTCGCCTGTCTCGTACATTTTGCTCACCAGATGGTGAGTTTTGTCAGGACTGGCTCTCCCAAGGCTGTCAGTAGTTCTAATGGAATGTTGTCTACTCCTGGGGCCTTGTTTCGACTTAGGTCTTTCAGTGCTCTGTCAAACTCTTCACGCAGTATCATATCTCCCATTTCATCTTCATCTACCTCCTCTTCCATTTCCATAATATTGTCCTAAAGAACATCACCCCTGTATAGACCCTCTATATACTCCTTCCACCTTTTTGCTTTCCCTTCTTTGCTTAGAACTGGGTTTCCGTCTGAGCTCTTGATATTCATGCAAGTGGTTCTCTTTTCCCCAAAGGTCTCTTTAATTTTCCTGTAGGCAGTATCTATCTCACCCCTCGTGAGATAAGCCTCTACATCGTTACATTTGTCCTCTAGCCATCCCTGCTTATCCATTTTGCGCTTCCTGTCTATCTCATTTTTGAGACGTTTGTATTCCTTTTTGCCTGCTTCACTTACTGCATTTTTGTATTTTCTCCTTTCATTAATTAAATTCAGTATCTCTTCTGTTGCCCAAGGATTTCTACTAGCCTTGTCGTTTTACCTACTTGATCCTCTGCTGCCTTCACTACTTCATCCCTCAGAGCTACCCATTCTTCTTCTACTGTGCTTCTTTCCCCCATTCCCGTCAATTGTTCCCTTATGCTCTCCCTGAAACTCTGTACAACCTCTGGTTCTTTCAGTTTATCAAGGTCCCATCTCCTTAAATTCCCACCTTTTTGCAGTTTCTTCAGTATTAATCTACAGTTCATAACCAATAGATTGTGGTCAGAGTCCACATCTGCCCCTGGAAATGTCGTACAATTTAAAATCTGGTTCCTAAATCTCTGTCTTACCATAATATAATCTATCTGAAACCTTCTAGTATCTCCAGGGTTCTTCCATGTATACAACCTTATTTCATGATTCTTGAACCAAGTGTTAGCTATGATTAAGTTATGCTCTGTGCAAAATTCTACCAGGCGGCTTCCTCTTGCATTTCTTAGCCACAATCCATATTCACCTACTACGTTTCCTTCTCTTCCTTTTCCTACTGTCGAATTCCAGTCACCCATGACTAATAAATTTTCGTCTCCCTTCACTATCTGAATAATTTCTTTTATCTCATCATACATTTCATCAATTTCTTCATCATCTGCAGAGCTAGTTGGCATATAAACTTGTACTACTGTAATAGGCGTGGGCTTCGCGTCTATCTTGGCCACAATAATGCGTTCACTGTGCTGTTTGTAGTAGCTTTCCTCGTACTCCTATATTTTTATTCATTATTAAACCTACTCCTGCATTACCCCTATTTGATTTTGTATTTATAACCCTGTATTCACCTGACCAAAATTCTTGTTCCTCCTGCCACCGAACTTCACTAATTCCCACTATATTTAACTTTAACCTATCCATTTCCCTTTTTAAATTTTCTAACCTACCTGCCCGGTTAAGGGATCTGACATTCGACGCTCCGATCCGTAGAACGCCAGTTTCCTTTCTCCTGATAACGACGTCGTCCTGAGTAGTCCCCGCCCGGAGATCCGAATGGGGGACTATTTTACCTCCGGAATATTTTACCCAAGAGGACGCCATCATCATTTAATCATACAGTAAAGCTGCATGCCCTCGGGAAAAATTACGGCTGTAGTTTCCCCTTACTTTCAGCCGTTCGCAATACCAGCACAGCAAGGCCGTTTTGGTTATTGGTACAAGGTCAGGTCAGTCAGTCATCCAGACTGTTGCCCTTGCAACTACTGAAAAGGCTTCTGCCCCTCTTCAGGAACCACACGTTTGTCTGGCCTCTCAACAGATACCCCTCCGTTGTGGTTGCACCTACGGTACGGCTATTTGTATCGTTGAGGCACGCAAGCCTCCCCACCAACGGCAAGTCTACATGCTGGCACGGAAGCGTCTTCCGACTGCCTTTCACTGCTGAGGCTGACCTGCTAGTTTCTGTGGTAACGCCCAAAAAATAGTGGCGGCGTTACAGGTGATATAAAGACATTTCTTTAGATATCCCCACAAAAAGAAATCTGCTGGTGGTAAACCGAGGGACCGTGCGGTCCATTCCTGAGGTCTATAACGTCCTTACCGTCTTTCAGAAAACCGGTTGTACTTCCCGCGCAACACCATGCCCTAAATGGATTGGGTGCTCGTCATGCGGCATCCAACTACGGCCTTTCGTGTCTAGACTGACAGTTTCAATGACGGCACCAAAATTATTGACGTTAAAGGTCGATACGTCTTACATGTTAGAGGACGTGGGAAATGGTGTGACGTGATAATTTCATGTTCAATGATTTCACACCGTATGTTAATGGACCACCTCCTTTGATGATCGACATGATGCACCAGCCTAGGATTCTCTGTTGTGCAGTAATACGTATTATGACGGTTCACTGCTCCAAAATTTGCCAGCAAGGATTCATCAGAGAGCATAGCACTTCGTAAGGCATCCGGAGTGAAATTATTCACGGCCCATTCACAAAAACTGAGTCCCATTAAAATCGTTGCCATGCAGCTTAAGCGTCAAATGTCAAGGGCATTTGTGGGGAAAGCAGTCCCTGGGACTCGATCCGCTGGCCCCAGCCCCGCTGCTTGACGCGAATCTCGCCAGCGCGGTGACAATAACCCCTTTCCTCTTCAGCTGCGACGACGGGAGCGGATTTCCACGTAAATTACCGTTGTGCTTTGAGTATACTCAATGTTGGGTCCCAGACATTGCTTGATTGAAAACCGTTGTCTTTATTTACTAGTTCCTTGTGAAGCTGGATTTCTACGGCATTTATTAGAATTCAGTCCCAGAAAGTGTCGAACTGTTGCAACAACTTGGTGTTATCCTAACGCCTGACACGCCCGTGGGAGATGCAGTGCTCTTCCGGAGCGGGCGTCGTCGGCTGTTCGTTTTCTGTGTGCCGTTTATGCTCGCCTGCACTGCCAGATAGCCTGACCTACATACGAGGGTCACTGCAACAGAAATGCACACTATTTTTTTTAAAAATATCCATCTTTTGTTCTACATGTTTGAAAGTTTTACAGTGTGTAGATACATCCTTTAGAAACGATATTTTCATTTCTCCACATAATTTCCATCCCTCTCAGCTGCCTTCCGTCATCTTGGAACCAGCGCCTGTATACCCGCACGCTAAAATTCTGGACCAACCTGTTGGAGCCACTGTTTGGCAGCAAACACAAGGGAGACCATTTTCAAACCTTGTTCCATGAAGAGAATCTTTGTTTCCCAATGAGATGATAGTCACATGGAGCTAGGTCAGGACTGTAAGGCGGGTGTTTCAGTGTTGTCCATCCGAGTTATGTGATCGCTTCCATGGTTTTTGACTGACATGTGGCGGTGCATTGTCGTGCAACAGCAAAACATCCTGCTTTTGCCGATGTGGTCGAACACGACTCAGTCGAGCTTGAAGTTTCTTCTGTGTCGTCACATGTGCATCAGAATTTATGGTGGTTCCACTTGGCATTCCTTCGGAATCGAAAAACACCGTAGCCATAACTTTTCTAGCAGAAGGTGTGGTTTTGAATTTTTTTTTCATCGGTGAATTTGCATGATGCCACCCCATTGATTGCCTCTTCGTCTCTGGTGAAAAATGATGGAGCCATATTTCATCACCTGTCACAATTCTTCCAAGAAACTCATCTCCACCATTCTCGTACTGTTCCAAAAGTTCGCTGCATACCGTTTTTCTTGTTTCTTTGTGAGCCACTGTCAACATCCTGGGAACCCACCTGGCACAAACCTTTCTAACACCAACACTTCCAGTACTCTGCGAACACTTCCTTCCCCTATCCCAACGTAGAATGACAATTCGTTCACTGTGATGCGTCTGACAGTAGTCACCAATTCGTTAACTCTCTGCACATTGGACTGTGTGCAGTAGGAGGCCTGCCACTGCGAGGACAATCCTCAATATTGCCGTGCCCGCTTTCATCACGTAACCTGCTTGTCCACCGACTAACTGTACTGCGATCGACAGCAGCATCTCCACACACCTTTTTCAACCTCATGTGGATGTTTCCCACTGTCTCGTTTTCACAGCACAGTAATTCTATAACAGCACGTTGCTTCTGACGAACGTCAAGTGTAGCAGCCATCTTGAACACATGCTGTGACGGCGCCACTCACGGGAACAGGTTGAACTAAGTTTGAAAACAAGCGGGAAGGATGTATCTACACTCAGTAAAACTTTCACACATGCAGAATGAAAACTGTATTTTTACAGAAATACTGTGCATTTCTTATGGAGTGACCCTCGTAAATTTCCCTGCCCTGGCAGCGGTTGCAGTAGACTCCTACTTTCCGAAGTCTGGGTCATGCTTGACTGATCCCAATAAGGCTTTCGTCTCTGCTGGTGGGCGGAACAGACAGTTGACGTTATGTTTCTGGTGCATCCTTCCGATTTTGCTGACGTGTTCCAGGCGTATGAAAAAATTGCCGACGCAACAAGTTCATCTTCACCTTCAGTAGGCTGTAGTCAATGCTTCTTTGGTCTGATGGCACGTTGTCTCTGGCAGCTGCTGTAACCGTTCGCATGGACACTGCCTGTAGATGCTGCAATTCGGCTGTTAGACTGTCTGGGTCCAGGATTTCGTGTGCACTACGCACTAGTGTGCTTAGGACACCTACTCGTTGTGATGGTGCATGACACCTGGCGGCATCCAAGTACAAATCTGGATACGTCGGTTTACAGTAGATGCTGTGTTCGTCTAGACCTTAAGGTAGTCTTTAAGTCCACAAGGAAGGAAAGGCACTCTGCCCAATTGTTAGTAATACAGGCATACCAACATATGAATTAGTTAAACACCTAACAAAGATATTCATCCCCTTTGCCAGTACCAGTGTGGAATAAGGCCCGTTTCATCCAGCAACTTCAGAAATTTCGACTGGGCCAAGAAGAGCTAACGGTGTGCTTTAACGTAACTGTCTGTACTTGTGCTTATGTTAACCTACTTTTTATTTGAAGGAAAGTACTAGGAACAGACGAAGTGGCGATCAGCTGCCCGCTATCATCAGTCGTGGCCAAAATATTTACGGAGGCATTCAAGAAAGAAGTCCTTGAGCTTTTTTAATGTGTACATGATACATTCGTAATGTGGCCACACGGGTGACATCATTTACAAGACTTCCTACAAAGCCTGAATTCGCTGCACCTAACATCAAAATCCTGATGGAGACAGAAGAAATAGTGAACTTTCACTTCTGTATGTGATCGTCAAATGAAGTACAGATAACACGCTAGGAGAAAGCGTATACCATAAACTGGCATTTGCACTTGCAGCTGTCATGTATCTTCGCAACAAGAAAATGTTCTAAGCACACTAGTGCACAGGGCACGCGAATTCTCGGACGAAGACGGTCAAACAGCGAAATTGCGGAACCTGCAGGCAGTATTCCATACAAACGGTTACACCAACTGCCAAATACAACGTGTCATGAGACCAAAGTAGCTGAGATCACAGACTGCTGTGGACAAAGGGACACTTGCAAGATCACCACAAGGCTCCAAATTGATGTTCGATAGAAGAGTTAACTCTAGCTGGGTCTACGTGAGACATAACTCGCATGAACCCAATTATTTCTTAAAATTGTTACACATCGGAAATGCTAGTTTTTTAATGACAATTAATTGTTTAAATAATAAGAAAACAGGCCCAAGTAAACGGGTTACAGCCTCGGTACCTCTACTTTTACAGTATGTAGCATGAAATGAGATATAATTTCTATATACTTACATTAAATTCAAGGGCCAGTGGAATTACAACATTTATTTTCTCTGTATGCGTTCACATGATGTCAACAAGGTACAGTTATTTGATGTCACAAAATCTGATGCAATAATGAGATCATACCATAAACAAACGTTCATACAGATAATTAGCACAGTACAAGGGCCACGAAACCATTCTGGTAATAGTCGCGCAAGTTAATAATACCATATTGGATATGAAAGATAACCACAGAATTTATCATTAGTAGCTGGTTGTGTGAGTGATTGCACGAATCTGACCACGATGTTAACCATAGTCCCAGGCACCACACTTTACCCAGCAATTCATTGGTGACCCACACGAACATTTACATGTAAGAAACGATGGTAACAAATTGAATAAAATCGATGGTCTGATCGCACCTAAGTTTAACCCCGTGCCGCAGACACATCTTACCAACTGACTGCTGAAAAATAAAGGTGCAAGACGTGCACTCTCGCAACTGGATGATCCTCAGACATCAATTGTTGGATGGTCAGACTTTTCTCATCTCGGATGTCCTTCACATCTACAAACGTCACCTGTTTGAAATTTTCTAGTTCCGGAGCGAGCACGAAAAGTGCTTAAAGAAACTCAAGACCTGAGACAATTACACTCCAAGAGTGCTTTTCACCTTATCCTCCGAGACTCCTCAGCTTCTCCACTCCAGAGTTCTGCACCTTCCTCTATCAATCGGAGGGATAGCTCTCAAACTTCTGTCCAATGGAATGTTTAACGACAAAGTTACATCTCCTACCTACAGACGTTTTCTGAATGAATCGATGGGCAACATTCCCACACATCAAAAAACATGCGTACAAGTATTTCCTATGCTCAATCCAACTGGCACTTTCTGCTCCCAAAAAACAGAATACAAAGTATTTTACAAAAATGCGTCTGTATCTCACTGAACACTGAAAGATCCTATCTAGGTGACAACAATTTCAGCAAGCATTCCAGACGGCATCCTCTGAAAAATATTATCTGGCCCAGCTGAAATACGAGCACTGTCCATATCTACGTTTCTTGAGAAAGCCCCGAATCCACAGGTACTACTCCATTGTACAGACAAGGAACGCTGCTGATAGCATCATCCTGGCGCCTGCTATTGCAGCACTCAGCCGTTGATGACTCTAGGCCAACAAAACCCTGCTGCCCTAGAAATCTTCCCTTCAGGATGGCCACCAGGTCTATGGCGACCAACTTCCTCCTTCCGCTTGTTCCCGCTGCTCACCCAGAACCACAAAACTAGCATGCAGTTGGCGGAACAAAGAACATGCACTATCTGCGCTTGAATCTACAAGAAATTAGAAGGAAAAGATGAAGTGAAACTGCGGGTGGATAACGCAACCACTCACCAATTCTTGTGAATCAGTTTAACATCACAAGCACCATCTCGTCAGTTTTTCGAAAAACATATCAACATGAAGAAATGAATTCAAAATGACAGGACACAGCCCAGCCTCAGGCAGACTCCTCTCGTCACTTCTGCAATAGGGACAAAAATTTATTTGGGGAATGTTACACTGAACAAGGTATGATGTGCCATCACCAAATCAATTTTTCCTTTAGCCCTTGACCCCACTGAAATAAATTATCAGGTAAAGAAGCCAGAAGGTCCCCTTGCCAATATCTAAATGAGCTGCTCATATCACAATCATACTCTTGAGCCATCAGTTCATTCATACACTGTGCTGGACAGTCTCCTCAATAGTTTCATCATTGTTACATTACTCAAAATGGCGGATAGTTACACTAGCTGCATTTACATTTGATAATCTTTACAGTAGTAGGGTGATCGAACACACCGTCGTGTGTATTTACTTTATAAATTTTGAACTCTCTGGTCCTATCAACATTAACACTCCTCGATTACCAGATTCACGCAAATTGCTTGGTCACAGAGCGGCAATAAAGGCAGTCACTTATTAATTTAACAGCATTCAACTGCTACTGCGAAATACATACACTAATGTTCACACTCACCACCTGAAACGCACTAATCATTAGACGAGGAACCAACATTAACCAAACGTATTCAGAATTTAAATTACTTATACAGAACGAAAAATAATATTGACTAACACGTAATACACGGAAATGAACCGAGAGATAATTGTTGCCATAAACGTCCAAATGCATACCACAATCGCAAAAATCGGTTCCTAGAACATACATCTTCATAAACACTCTAAATTAATATACGCAACATTGAATACAATCTATTAACTGACTCGTGTGTTTGACAAAACACTAGTTGTATATTCCTGACATTGTTAGTCTGGGGGGCAATCTGCAGTGTGTGATAAATGAAGGAAACTTTACACGCCAAAATCGTTGCAAAGCATTTTATTGGATGATCGGTTTCGACACAGCTATGCTATCATCATCTGAACTTACGCTATAACATTTTTACAACATATTGTCTGTAAGTATTGCAAATCCCACTACCAAGAAGAACACTACGCAACGGCGTTTCGAATATAAAAGTTTTATGTACAAACATAAGTGTAACTCTGTTGCGCCTTTACATATGTTCATTTTCACAACCAGCTGGCAGTTATCAGCATTTTCTCTTCTTTACAATCTATCTGATTTCAATTTTATCGAACAAGTGGAACTACTCCATTTGCACTATGTGTTTTATAGTTTATTCTGCGTGACACTTGATATGTTTTGACATCGTCTAAGATTTGTTTGGAAACCTTCACTTCAAGATATCAGGAGATTTGAAACACTATGCCTCAACAAACGGTTAGCTGCATTTACTTCAGTGGAGGGATAAAAACCAATCTTACATAATGGCCTCATATATCGTCTTTCGCATAGAAGTAATGAAGAAGGAGCCGGAGCAAATGGAGAATCTGCAGTTGTTCGACGAATCTGAAATCAATATGCACAGCACTAAATACAACACACGAACTGAATCATGTGTTAAATAAAACACTAGCTACATATTCCCGAGATTGTCGGTCTGGGGGCATCTGCTGTGTATGATATCTGCAGGAAACTTAATAAGCCAAGATTGATGAAAAGCATGATCACCGGTCTCCACAGGATTATACTGTCATCATTAGATTCTATGCTATAAAATTATTACAACTTTATGTTCATCTGTGTTGCCAGTTGTTTCACACTGTATATGCACATCCCACTACCATTAAGATCACTACACATTAGTATATCAAACATAAAACTGTTATGTACAAACATAAACTTAACGATATTGAGCTGGTTACAAATGTTCACCACCAGCTGGCACTTTTGAGTTTGTATTCAAAGTGTTTTCTATCTTTTGTGATTTGTCTGATTTTGGATTTGTCAAGCAACTGGAGTTTCTCTGTTTGCTGCAGCTCTTTTACCATTTCTTCCGCACGAAATTCTACATATTCCGCCATTGTATGACTTTAGTTTTGGCCCTTAACTTCAAAATATCAGGAGAATTGAATTAACTACACCACAACAAACTATTAGCTATATATTTGCTTCAATAATTCCCGATTCGAACCAACACTGTCATAACATTATGGTGTTGTGACAGTGTTGGTCTAGTGAACTGGGATATATTGAAGGAATTATTTATGCATGAACGTTTGTTGTGGTGTAGATAATTCAATTCTCCTTATATTGAGAGGCAACGGCCTTGCCGCAGTGGTTACACCGGTTCCCGTGAGATCACCTAAGTTAAGCGCTGTTGCCATTTTTCGGGGTGCACTCAGCCTCGTGATGCCAATTGAGGAGCTACTCGACCGAATAGTAGCTGCTTCGGTCAAGAATATCATCTTACGACCGGGAGAGCGGTGTGCTGACCCCACGCCCCTCCTATCCGCATCCTCCACCGAGGAGGATGACACGGCGGTCGGATGGTCCCGGTAGGCCACTCGTGGCCTGAAGACTGAGTGCTTTTTATATTGAGAAGTGAAGGGTACGGAACTAAACTTTCCAATGGCGGGATGTGGAGTTTCGGGCGGAATTAATGGTAAAAGAGCTGGTGCAAATGGAGAAGCTCCAGTTGGGGGACAAGAGAGGTGCCTCCACGTGCGGTGTTCTTACCACGAAGCAGAACACCCGGCGTCCCCTGGTAACAGTGCCATTGGCCTGGCCAAACCTCTCGCCACGATGACAACCAATGATTTACACAATATATTCTTTTAAGACCACCCGTTAGGCTAAACTCGATTACATGGAGAGATTTTCAACAACCAAATCAGTTTCATTGGTATCACTTTTATTTATCTGACATATATCACAAACATGACTGTAATAATTTATGCATACAAGAAACACAACGTAGTACAAACGACTGCCGACCAAGAATTGATGGCGTGAGACTAGTTACATAGAAAGACCTCACTCGATGTATGGAAGTGCAACAGTCTGCAAACGAAGCCTAGTGATAAAATCCGTTTGTCTAGCAGATGGTGACTACATCAAAATCCTAACTATAGAACGCGACAAAAACGATGAAACTTCTGTCTACATACAATCTGCCACTAATATTGTTCTACAACCACCAGGAAATCATCACAACTAGAAAATCAAGTAATTATCGGCGAATTCAGCAGCCTCCACATTGATTAGGGATACAGTGCGTGTAACAACAATTAACTTGAAGTTGAGTTGTGGGCAGAGGACCAGCAACACAAACTCATTAATAACCGAAACAAACCAAAGATATTCTATTGGTGTCGATGGGAGAAGATCTACAACCCTGCTCTCCTTTTTGCATCTGTGACATCAGTCAAATAATAAAGAATCAGCAGTACCCTTCACACAAGACATATCAGTTATGTGCACCATTCAAACCGTTTTACAACCTCAAGTCGCACACTTCAGCTGTAGATTCAACTTTAAAAAGGACAAGTGAGATGTCTTGCCGAAATTGTTGAAGACATAGTGCTGGAAATAGATTCCCATCCAAAAAAACTGCAATGCATTCTTCAAGCTCTTGCTTAAAGCTGCTTGTCAGAGCATCCAAAGGGGCGGCAGAACCAGCTACACATCATGACACATCAAAAGAGCTACTATGCATTCTTCAATCTCCCGATTAAACCTGCACGTCAGAGCATCCTAAGGGCCTACAGAACCAGCTACACACCATGACGATGTGGAACTATACGCCGGATACTGCACTGTTTTAAAGTGGACCCTCTCTGATGCAAAGATGGGTAAGACGCTAGCGCAGAGAATAGGTCCCACTCGCAGAACTGAGTTGTGTAGGCTCATGACAGACATCGACGTTACTCACAACATCAAGAGCGCATCGCCCACAATAAAGACATTATGCAATGGCCCTCACAAACCTTTACGATTAAGAAACGTCACTGCAAGTGAAATCGCCCATCAACGTCTACTTACTGGGAAGTGCAGCAAGAAACGCCTGAAGACTACTTGTAAAGTAACAAGCGATATAAAATCAGAAACTGACAGCATCTGCCACCCCATCACAACAGAAGAGATCGCTAATTGTATCCGAGCTCTAAAAGATGGTAAAACATTTGGGGCAGACAGGGTACGTGTAGAAATGCTATCACTGTCTCTAGAGGAGTACTGAGTGCCTCCGCCAAATTTTCAACAACACAATGGGAATGTTCAACATTTCTAAGCACTGGAGACAAGCTCATGATGTCGTTCTGATCAAGCCAGGAAAATCATCAGACGACCCAAAAAAATTTCCGGCCTATATCTTTGTTCTTCAATCCGTTCGAACTACTTGAACGAATTCTTCTAGCTGATCTCACCCCTATCATAGAATATAAGCTCATAAAAGAACAAGCTGGCTTCGGACCTGGTCGGTCTTGCACAAGGCAGGTACTGAATCTTACCCACTATATCGAGGACGGCTTAGAGAAAGGTCTTGCCACCGGTATTTTCCTTTGTTGACCTGAGTGAGGCCTACGACACGGTAGACATTAGGACACTTCTACCAGAGGTGTCACAAGAAAAGATTATGGCTTTAGGGAGGTCACCGCAGAGCTTCTCAACAGCAGAAGATCCTATGTTAGTTTTCAAAACATCAAAATTTAGTGGTGCAAAACAAAAATGCTCATCCCCAAGGAAGCTTACTTGCTTCCAAACTATTTAACGTGTACGCCAACGACCAACCAAGTAATAAGGCTTGCACCTAATTTGTTTATGCTGACGATATGGCCCCCTCTGCCCACCATAAGACATCTGAAAGCGTTCAAAGACAGCTTCCGTCTGTCCCTGAAGACATCGGAAATTATTAAGAGGCCAACAGCCCGAAGCAAAACGGTAGTTAGCACTTTCCATCTCTGTAAAAAATATGCAAACTACAGTTTGAAAGTCTCACAGCAGGGAACTACTCTCAGTTACTGCTCAGCCCCTAGTTACCTCAGGGTTATTCTTAATACAAGTTTGACATTCAAGGAACATTGTGAAAGTGCCATAACGAAGGTCGCAGCACAAATCAGTATCGCAAAAAAAACTCGTAAGTCTCAAAGGCGCAAGTTGGGAAGAAGCACACATGGCTTTAGCCTTCTGCTATCCAGAAGGACAATATGATTCCCCTGTATCGTATCAGTCCAGCCACTAGAGCCAGGTTGATATTGCTCTTTACCAAACTCGCCACCAGGCGACAAGATACTTGACACTAAACCTGGCCGGATTAGCTCCACCCGTTATCAGGCGGGTAGTAACAGCGAAATCTGAGAGGAGCAAAGTCTACACTGATGACAGACAGCCCCTATAACGACGTGTACCTGTTGCTCGACGCCTTCGCAGCAGATAAAGCTTCGTCTCAAGTACTTCAACCTTAATGAAGTCAAAGGTAGATGAGTTTCAACAGTGGCAGGAAAAACTAAAAGTAGTTGGATACCACCGAAAGAGGAGCTACACCCAGGAAATAGCCTGTCATGACCAACACGGAGATCACTAAATCGTCTTCGCGTGAGCTTTGGTCGAAGTAAAACGTCCATGTTAAAATGGGGACTCTGCAATAACCAAGATGTGTTCCGTGCATGTGGGGCTGAGCAGACGGTGATTCATTCCCTTCATTGCCCTGTTTACTCTACCTCCTCAGTCATCACGATCCAAGAGGACTGGGCATCAGCAAGGTCAACAACAATGCTCCTCGCTGAGGCGCTACACTTCATTGAAATGGTTGAAATGGTTGTCATCGACACGCTAAAAACAAGAAGTTGTTTGACAAATCCAAAATCAATATACACAACACTGAATGCAACATATTAACTGAATCACGTTTTAAACCAAATACTAGTTACATATTCGTGACATTGTCCGCCTGGGGGCGATCGACCCTGTATGATAACTGGAGGAAACATCAGAAGCCAAGATAGCTAGAAAAGCATTTTATTGCATGACCAGCTTCGACAGAGTTATGCTGTCGTCATGGGATAGGATGCTTTTAAAATTTTTATAACATGGTGTCCATCGTTGTTCCATGTCGCTTAACATTGCATATGCACTTCACACTACCTCGTACACCACTAGACATCGGCATATTCTTTCATCACTTCTTCTGTGCGAAATTCCACATATTCCTCCGCCTGAGTAAGACTGACGGTGTTTTTCGGGTGAATTGGGATATATATATATATATATATATATATATATATATATATATATATATATATATATATATATACTCGTATATAATATAGGGTAAGGCACTAACTATTGCCACCAAGACTAACTCCGAAAGTACTAACTCCGAAAGTATGACAGGAGCTGAAAAGTTTGTGGGACAAATGTTGCATGGGACAATGAGGGACATAATGTGACGTTGTTTCTTTGTTTCTAGGTGGGATCGCGTCAGAGATATGAAGATCAGCTTCGTTTTTTAAATGGGATGCTATGGTTTGGTACTTATTTTCTGATAGCGCCTATCGAGCCGACGCCAATGTTTCGTAACAGTAAGGTCTTTGAAGGTCAACGAAGGTCACGAAGGTGGCATGAACGGCCATTTACAGAAGGTGTTCGAAGTGATGACCATTGATATCAATGCAGTGGCGCAATCTTCTTATCGTAGACTGTGTGGTGTTCCTTCTCACATCAGCACTTATCGAAGCACATGCTCTGACAATTCTCTCTCGCATATCTTCAGGTGTAGTTGGAACGTCTTTATAAACAATGTCTTTCACGAATCCCCACAAGAAAAAATCTAGAGGCGTCAAGTCTAGCGAAGGAACCGGCCACGATACATCTCCTCCGCGTCCAATCCAACGATTTGGAAATTGCTTGTGCAACTCATTTCTAGCCATCAGCGAAAAATGTGCCGGACACACATCGTGTTGATACCACATTCCGTTCCTTGTTCCTAAAGATATTTCTTTAAATAACAGACCTAATGTTCCTTCCACGAATGTGGTGTATTTCCTACCATTAAGATTTCCTTCGATGAAATAGGGGCCTATAATTGTGCCCTCCAGAATCCCACACCATACATTCACCGACAACGGTTTTTGGTGTGCAACTTGCCGCAGCCAACATGGATTTTCAGTTGCCCAATAGTGCATGTTATGCAAATTAACATTTCGATGATTCGTGAATGTAGCCTCGTCAGTAAATAAAATCAAATTAATAACTGTGTGATCCCTCTGGATCTGAAGTTGAGCCCATCGGCAGAATTCAATGCGACGCATACAATCCATACCAGTTAATTCTTGGTGAAGACTGATATGATAAGGATGATATTTATGACGATTCAGAACACGAACAACACTAACCTGGCTCATGTCAGCGTCCCTTGCGATTTGACGAGAAATAACACAAGGATCTCGAACCACAGTGGAAAGAGTACAAAATTCCGCTTCCTCGTTAGTAACTTGTGTTAAAGATCCAATTGTTCTCAATTTATCATACACATATTTAAATGTACGACGTGTAGGGTGAGTACATTGAGGATACCTTTCAGCGTATAAGTCCCTAGCTCTCACTGAATTTCGTTGACCTACTCCGTAAATGAGAAGCCTATCGATTTGTTCTTCGAAGCAATACATCATTCACATTCGCTTATTCGACGATACTAGTCTTACCGTTCCTATTAGTGTTGTATTGCGAAACAAATCGAATGATGTTTGCATGTCAATGGCACGTTAGATGGATACGCCGTATTCGGCGAATATTTACTATTTGCACGATATACGAGAGAGAATTGTCAGAGCGTGTGCTTCGATAAGTGCCGAAGTCATAAGGAATACCACTCAATCCATGATAAGAAGATTGCAGCACTGCACTAATACCAATGGTCATCACTTCGAACACCTTCTGTAAATGGACCTTCATGCAGCCTTTTTGACCTTCGTTCACCTTCAAACACCTTACTGTTACATATCATTGGATTCATCTCGATAGCTTCTATCAGAAAATAAGTATCAAACTATAGCATCCCACTTAAAAAAAAAAAGTTGACCTTCATATCTCCGACGCGACCCCACCTAGCAACAAAAGACCAACATCATATTGTGGCCACCGATGTCCCATGCAGCATTTGTCCCCATAAACTTTTCAGCGACTATCATATTTTTTGGAGTTATTCTATCTGGCGATAGTTAATGACTCACCCTGTATAGCTAATCGTTTGTTGAGGTGTAGGCAATTTAATACTTCTGATATTTTCAAGTGGGGGGTTCAAACAAACCTTATACAAGTGGCAGAATATGTGGAGCTTGCCAAAATAAATAGTAAGAGTTGGAGCAAATGGAGATGCTCAAGTTGACTGATAAACCCGATATAAATGTAAGCAACAATAAATACAACATGTTAACTGAATCATGTGTCAGATAAAACGCTAGCTATATTTAGCTGACATTGTCACTCTGAGGCTCTGCAGTGTATGATAATTGAAGGGAACTTCACAAGCCAATACCGCTAAAATGGTATTTGATGGATGACAAGTTGCGACAGAGGTGTGCACTCATCTTCGGATCTTACACTATAAAATTTTTACAACATATTATCTATCAGTGTTAGAAGTCGGTTCACATACACTCCTGGAAATTGAAATAAGAACACCGTGAATTCATTGTCCCAGGAAGGGGAAACTTTATTGACACATTCCTGGGGTCAGATACATCACATTATCACACTGACAGAACCACAGGCACATAGACACAGGCAACAGAGCATGCACAATGTCGGCACTAGTACAGTGTATATCCACCTTTCGCAGCGATGCAGGCTGCTATTCTCCCATGGAGACGATCGTAGAGATGCTGGATGTAGTCCTGTGGAACGGCTTGCCATGCCATTTCCACCTGGCGCCTCAGTTGGACCAGCGTTCGTGCTGGACGTGCAGACCGCGTGAGACGACGCTTCATCCAATCCCAAACATGCTCAATGGGGGACAGATCCGGAGACCTTGCTGGCCAGGCTAGTTGACGTACACCTTCTAGAGCACGTTGGGTGGCACGGGATACATGCGGACGTGCATTGTCCTGTTGGAACAGCAAGTTCCCTTGCCGGTCTAGGAATGGTAGAACGATGGGTTCGATGACGGTTTGGATGTACCGTGCACTATTCAGTGTCCCCTCGACGATCACCAGTGGTGTACGGCCAGTGTAGGAGATCGCTCCCCACACCATGATGCCGGGTGTTGGCCCTGTGTGCCTCGGTCGTATGCAGTCCTGATTGTGGCGCTCACCTGCACGGCGCCAAACACGCATTCGACCATCATTGGCACCAAGGCAGAAGCGACTCTCATCGCTGAAGACGACACGTCTCCATTCGTCCCTCCATTCACGCCTGTCGCGACACCACTGGAGGCGGGCTGCACGATGTTGGGGCGTGAGCGGAAGACGGCCTAACGGTGTGCGGGACCGTAGCCCAGCTTCATGGAGACGGTTGCGAATGGTCCTCGCCGATACCCCAGGAGCAACAGTGTCCCTAATTTGCTGGGAAGTGGCGGTGCGGTCCCCTACGGCACTGCGTAGGATCCTACGGTCTTGGCGTGCATCCGTGCGTCGCTGCGGCCCGGTCCCAGGTCGACGGGCACGTGCACCTTCCGCCGACCACTGGCGACAACATCGATTTACTGTGGAGACCTCACGCCCCACGTGTTGAGCAATTCGGCGGTACGTCCACCCGGCCTCCCGTATGCCCACTATACGCCCTCGCTCAAAGTCCGTCAACTGCACATACGGTTCACGTCCACGCTGTCGCGGCATGCTACCAGTGTTAAAGACTGCGATGGAGCTCCGTATGCCACGGCAAACTGGCTGACACTGACGGCGGCGGTGCACAAATGCTGCGCAGCTAGCGCCATTCGACGGCCAACACCGCGGTTCCTGGTGTGTCCGCTGTGCCGTGCGTGTGATCATTGCTTGTACAGCCCTCTCGCAGTGTCCGGAGCAAGTATGGTGGGTCTGACACACCGGTGTCAATGTGTTCTTTTTTCCATTTCCAGGAGTGTAGTTTATGCACTTCCCACTACCATGGAAATCACCACATATCGATAGCCAGATACAAAAGTACTATGAAGAAACATAAAATTAACTACACACATCAAAAAAAGTTTTGCATCACCCCGGTTTCATGAACTCCTGAGATATACGTTGACTGTGGATATTGTATCACAGACACTGTCCCTTTGACTGTTCAGAGGTGTCACTAAACCCGCCAAAAGATGTAAACAACGATGCATGAGCAGCGCCTATTAGATGGAGGGGGGTCCGACAGCCGATCTGCTACGGTCGCAGGTTCGAATCCTGCCTCTGGCATGGATGTATGTGATGTCCTTAGGTTAGTTAGGTTTAAGTAGTTCTGAGTTCTAGGGGACTGATGACCACAGATGTTAAGACCCATAGTGCTCGGAGCCATTTGAACCATTTGACAGCGGATCTGTTCGAGCCATTCCACCAGGAAGGAGGTACACGGCTCGTGTTGTCTGTAGTTCAACCATGCCTATACGGTCAATACCGCCGTTCGATCGCGTCCGCATTGTTACTTTGTGCCAGGAAGGGCTCTCAAAAAGGGAGGTGTCCAGGCGTCTTGGAGTGAACCAAAGCGGTGTTGTTCCGATATGGAGGAGATACAGAGAGACAGGAACTGCCGATTACATGCCTCGCTCAGGCCACCCAGTGGATGAGCGCTGCCTACGGATTATGGCTCGGAGGAACCCCTACACCAACGCCATCATGTTGAATAACGCTTTTCGTGCAGCCACAGGACGTCGTGTTATGACTCAAACTGTGTGCAATAGGCTGCATGATGCGCAACTTCACTCCCGACGTCCATGACGAGATCCAACTTTGCAACCGCGACACTATGCACCGCGGTACAAATGGGCCCAACAACATGCCGAATGGACCGCTCAGGACTGGCATCAAGTTCTCTTCACCAATGAGTGTTGCATATGCCTTCAACCAGACAATCGTCGGAGACATGTTTGGAGGCAACCCGGTCAGGCTGAACGACTTAAACACACTGTCCAGCGAGTGCAGCAAGGTGGAGGGAGGTTCCCTGATGTTTTGGGGTGGCATTATGTGGGGCCGACGTACGGTGCTGGTGGTCATGGAATGCGCCGTAACGGCTGTACGATACGTGAATGCCATCCTCCGATCGATAGTGCAATCATATCGGCAGCATATTGGCGAGGCATTCATCTTCATGGACGACAATTCGCGCCCCCCATCGTGCACATCTTGTGAATGACTTCCTTGAGGATAAAGACATCGCTCGACTAGAGTGGCCAGCATGTTCTCCAGACATGAACCCTATCGAAATTGCCAGGGATAGATTGAAAAGGGCTGTTCAAGGACGACGTGACCCACCAACCACTCGGAGGGCTCTACGCCGAATCGCCATTGAGGAGTGGGATAATCAATGTAAGAGGACGTGCTGCTTGGTATTAGAGGTACCGGTGTGTACAGCAATCTGGACCACCACCACCTCCTAAGGTCTCACTGTATGGTGGTACAACATGCAATATTTGGTTTTCATGAGCAATAAAAGGGGCAGAAACGATGTTTATGTTGATCTCTATTCCAATTATCTGTACAGGTTGCGGAAGTCTCGGAACCGAGGTGATGCAAAACTTTTTTTGATGTGTGTATACTGCATTGATTACAGATGCACATCTTCACCACTAGCTGGCTGTGATTAGTTTGTATACAAAGTCTTTACATTGCTTTATAATTCGTCTGATTTCTGATTTTTTCAAAAAAGAACTGGAGCTTCTACATTTGCTCTAGCTCTTTCACCATTTCGTCCTTGTGGAACTCCACATATCCCGCAATGTTTTAGTTTTGACCACTTCACTTCAAAATTTCAGGAGAATTGAATAACCAACACCACAACAAACGGTTAGGTACATATTTCCTTCAATGTACCCCAAATTAACTGGACAAACACTGTCATAACACTGCGTTTGTTGTGGTGGGACGTAGACAGTCGTTTTTCCCTCGCGCTATTTGCGACTGGAACAGGAAAGGAAATGACTAGTAGTGTGGTACAGGGTACCTACCCTCCGTCACGCACCGTACGGTGGGTTGCGTAGTATCTATGTAGATGTGGATGAAGATGTGATACCACCACAGTGTTACTAACACCAGAGTGTTATGACTGCGTTGGCTTAGTGAACTGGAAATATATTCAAGGAAAGGTGTCCAGTGGTGGAATACATGGAGCTTCACTGGGAGGAGATGATAAAAGAGCTGAACAAATGAATAAGCTAATGTGGTTTCATAAATCCGATGTCAATATACAAAACACTGTATGCAGCGTACGAACTGCATCGTGTGTTAAACAAAAAAACTGTTTGCAGTTTTGGTGTGGGGTAGATTTGCAATATACATTCTGTATATTATTAAATTCTCCTGATATTTTGAAGCGAATCGTTCAAAACTAACTTTATACAACGGCAGAATCTGTGGAACTTCGTGTGGAAGAACTGGGGCATATTTAGGAAGTACAGTTGTTAGACAAATCCGAAATCAATAATCAATGTACACAGCACTGAATGGAACATATTAACTGAATCATTTGCTAAGCAAATCACTAGCTACATATTCCTGAAAATATCAGGCTGCAGACGATCTGCAATATTTGATAACTGAAGGAAACTTAGCAAGTCAAGGTCGCTAAAATAGCATTTTAGTGAATGACCGGTTTCAACATGGCTATGGTGTCATCGTCCGATCACATGCCTTGCAATTTTTTCAACATTTTGTCGATCAGAGTTGCATGTCGCTTCACATTTCATATGCACTTCTCACTATCGTGAAGATTACTACACATATCATATCACTATACATCGGCATGTAAAACACGAAAGTATTATGCACGCACATAAACATACTATATTGTGCTGATTACAACTGGCACTCATCGGTTTGTATTCAAACTCTTCCTCTCGTTATAATCTGTGTTTTCAGATTTGTCGAACAACTGGAGCTCCTCCATTTGTTCCAGCTCTTTTACCTTTTCTTCTGCGTGATAGTCCACATTTTGTGTCATTGTATAAGGTAACTTTTAACCCTTCACTTCAAAGTATCCGGAGAAGTGAGTTACTTACACCTCAACAAACGATAAGCAATGTATTTCCTTTAAAATATCTCGATCTTACTGTGGTGTTATGGCAGTGTTAGTCCAGTGAGTTGACATATATTGTAGGAAATACCACTGTGTAACGACTGTGTTGGTCCGTTTACTTGGGGATATACTGAAGGACGTATATAGGTAATCCTTTCTTGTGGTATAAGTATTTAATTTTGCCCAGAATAAATGGAGCAAATGGAGAAGATTTAGTTGTTTGATAAACCTCATATTACTATCCACAAAGTTGAATACAACATATTAAGTTAATGACATCTTTTTAAAAAAAAACACTAGTTGTATAATCCTGATATTTTTCAGTCTGGTGGCGATGTGACATGTATAATACCTGAAGCACATTTCACAAGCCATATTCGCAAAGAAGCACTGTATTGGTTGATTAGTTTTGACAGAGCTTTGCTGCCATCATCCCATCCTATTCTTTAAAATATTTTGAACAATTTGTCAATCAGTGTTGCAAGTCGCTCCAGATTTCAATGCTCTTGCCACTACCATCAATCTCACTACCCATCGGTATGTAAACATAAAAGCATTATGTTTAAACATAAATATAACTATATTGTGCCGATTACAAGTGTTTACAACCAGCTAGAAATCATTAGTTTGTATCCAAAAAATTTTCTCTCGTTTATAATTTATTTATTTATTTATTTTTTATTTACTTTTGGCTTTGTCAAACAACTTGGGCTTCTCTATTTGCACCAGCGCTTTAATCGCTTCCTCCGTGTGGGACTGCACATATGCTGCTATTGTACCAGGCTTGTTTTAGCCATTCCCTTCAAAATGTCAGAAGAATTGAATTACCTACACAACAACAAACGGTTAACCATATATTTCTTTCACTGTATCCCTGATTCACTGGACAAACATTGCCATAACACCGTGGTGTTGTGACAGTGTTCGTCTGGTGAATTGGGGGTTACATTGAAGGAAATAGATAGCTAATCATTTGCTGTGGTGTATGTACTTCAATTCTCCTGATATTCTTAAGTGATAGGTTCAAAAGTAACCTTAGACAATGGTCGAATATGTGGAGTTCGTGGTAAAAGAACTGCAGCAAATGGAAAACCTCCACTTGCTTGGCAAATCAGAAATCGGACAAATTATATAGAACAGAAGAGACCTTGAATACTAACTGATCATAACTAGTCCGTGGTCCAATGTTGCTGGGATACTTTAATGGAAATGTACATAGCTAATCATTTGTTGTAGTGTACGTAATTCAACTCTCCATATATTTTTAAGTGAAAGCGTCAAACCATTAGAATGGCGGAAAATATGGATGTTTGCTTAGAAGAATTAATAAAAGAGCTGGAGCAAATGAAAAAGTTCTAGCTGTTTGACGAACCTGAAATCAAAATACACAACACTGAATACGAGATATTAACTGGCTCACGTGCTAAACAAAACACTAGTTACATATTCCTGACATTTTCCGTCTAGGTGCCATCTGGAATGTATGATAACTGATGGAAAGTGTTGTATCATACCTCTGATACAACCACAGGAGGATATTTTACTCATCGCCACCCTCAACTCCACTATGTGATCAAAAGTATCCGGAGTACCTAAAAACACACGTTTTTCGTATTAGGTGCACTTTGCTGCCATCTACTGCCAGGTACTCCATATCAGCGACCTCAGTAGTCATTAGACATCGTGAGAGAGCAGAAAGGGGCGCTCCGCGGAACTCACGGCCTTCGAATGTGGTCAGGTGAACGGGTGTCACTTGTGTCATATGTCTGTACCCGAAATTTCCACACTCCTAAACATCCCTAGGTCCACCGTTTCCGATGTGATAGTGAAGTGGAAACGTGAAGGGGCATGTACAGCACAAAAGCGTACAGACCGACCTCGTCTGTTGACTAACAGAGACTACCGACTGTTGAAGAGGGTTGTAATGTGTAATAGGGACACATATATTCAGACCATCTCACAGGAATTCCAAACTGCATCAGGATCCACTGCAAGAACTATGACAGTTAGGCGGGAGATGAGAAAACTTGGATTTCATGGTAGAGCGGCTGCTCATAAGCCACACATCACGCCGGTAAATGCCAAACGACGCCTCGCTTGGTGTAAGCAGCGTAAACTTTGGACGATTGAACAGTGGAAAAACGTTGTGTGAAGTGACGAATCACGGTACACAATGTGGCGATCCGATGGCAGGGTGTGGGTATGGCGAATGCCCGGTGAACGTCATATGCCAGCGTGTGTAGTGCTAACAGTAAAATTCGGAGGCAATGGTGTTATGGTATGGTCGTGTTTTTCATGGAGGGGGCTTGCCCCCTTGTTGTTTTGCGTAGAACTATCACAGCACAGGCGTACATTGATGTTTTAAGCACCTGCTTGCTTCCTACTGTTGAAGAGCAATGCGGGGATGGCGATTGCATCTTTCAACACAATCGAACACCTGTTCGTAATGCACGCTCTGTGGCGGAGTGGTTACACGACAGTAATATTCCTATAATGGACTGGCTTCCACAGAGTACTGACCTGAACCCTACAGAACACCTTTGGGATGTTTTGGAACGCCGACTTCGTGCCAGGCCTCACCGACCGACATCGATACCTCTTCTCCGTGCAGCACTCCGTAAAGAATGGGCTACCATTCCCCAAGAAACATTCCAGCACGTATGCCTGCGAGAGTGGAAGCTGTCATCAAGGCTAAGGGTGGGCCAACACCTTACTAAATTCCAGCGTTACCGATGGAGGGCGCCACGAACTTGTAAGTCATTTTCAGCCAGGTGTCCAGATACTTTTGTTCACATAGCGTATTTATAGTGCACCGAGGAAAGCATCATGAGAATAGAACGTGGAGGACACTGCAACACTGAAACCACTGATGATGGTCAGTGACAAGAACACACATATTTACTGACGAATACTCAACTTCGTACAAATCGGCTCAACAGCAGATCGTAAAGTTCAGCTACCATTCCAGAAGCTAAGGTTGGATAGTAAACACTTCTTGTCCAACTAGAATGTTCACTGAAGACGGGCAGGTGTGCACTTGGTAGAAGCAGACGATGAGGCGCTAAGTACACGAATAGAAGGCAGTCTTCTGGGTAGTCGAGCTGATTTGGAACTGCCCGCTCTGCAGTGGTGCAGGCGCATATCATTTTTCTAGGGGCGCCAACGTTGCAACTTGGAGCAGCAATCGCTGGGTTATACTCCGTCTCTGGCGTTGGTTGTCGACCTATCAACGCCTGTGGTGCTGCCCGGTGGTACGTGATGTCCTTACGACACCACATAAACTTTACAAGCCAAGACCACTAAAACAGCATTGTATTGGATAACTAGTTTCAAGACAGCTATGCCTTAAAATTTTTACACCATGTTAACAATAAGTGCCGCAAGTCACTTCACAATGTACATGCACTTCCCACTACCATGAAGAATTCAGCACATCGGCATGACAAATCTAAAAGTATTATTATAAACATAAACACTACTCTATTGCACCTATTACAAGTGTTCATGTTAACCATCGGCTGTCTCTCATCTGTTTCCATTCAAAGTCGATAATTTGTCCCATTTCGGATTTGTTAAAAATCTGAAGTTTCTCCAGTTCCTCTCTGTCTCTTATCACTTCTTCCGCACAATTTTCACATAATCCACTACTGTATGAGGTTAGTTTTCAGCCCATCCCTTCATCAAAAAATTTGGCGAATTAAATTACACACATCACAACAAACGATTAGCTATATATTTTCTTCAATGTTTTACCAATCCACTGGATCAACACTCTCATAACACCATGCTGCTGAGGCAGTGTTGGTCTGGTGAGTTGGGAATACATTGAAGCAAATATTTAGCTAATAGCTTGTTGTGGTGTAGTGGTGTAGGTCATTAAATTCTCATAAAATTTTGAAGTGAAGGAGTCAAAACTAACATGATGCAATAAGTGGTGTTTTGCATGGATGAAATGATAAAGGGCTCGCGCAAATGAAGAAACTTCAGTTGTCTGACATATCTGAAGTTAATATACACAACACTGAAAAATATTTAATGGATCATGTGCTAAACAAATCACTAGTTGTACATTGCTGAAACTGTCAGTCTGTGGCGGATCTGCAATATGTGATAACTGAAGGAAACTTCACAAGCCAAGATAGCTAAAAATCATCTTATTGAATGACCAGTTTCGAAAGAACAATTCTATCAACATCGATTCTTAAAAGTTTTACAACACATTGACCATCACTGTTGTAGGTCACTTCACACTGCATACGCACTTCACACTACCATGAATATCACTATACATCAGCATATCAAATATAAAAGTGTTATGTGCAAACATAAACGTAGCTATATTGTGCCAATTACAAGAGTTCATGTTCACCATCACAGACACTTATCAGTTTGTATGCATAGTATTTTCTCTTATTCATAATTTATCTGATTTCGGATTTTTCAATGAACTAGGCTTCTTCATTTGCTTCAGTTCGTTATCATTTCTTTCACGCTAAACTCCACATATTCCCCCATTGTATAAAGTTAGTTTTGAACACTTCACGACAAAATATAAGGAGAATTGAGCTACCCACGCCACAAAAAACCATTAGCTATGTATTTCCTTCAGTATATGGCCAGTTCACCATGGCGTTATGACAGTGATGATCCAGTGAATATTGGATATATTGAAGGAAATACATAGCTAATTCTTTTGTTGTGGTGTAGATAAATCAATTCTCTTGATATTCTGAAGTAAAGCGATCAAAACTTCAAAAATGATTCAAATGGCTCTGAGCACTATGCGACTTAACTTCTGAGGTCATCAGTCGCCTAGAACTCAGAACTAATTACACCTAACTAACCTAAGGACATCACACACATCCATGCCCGAGGCAGGATTCGAACCTGCGACCGTAGCGGTCGGTCGGTTCCAGACTGTAGCGCCTAGAACCGCACGGCCACTCCGGCCGGCTGCAATCAAAACTAACCCGATACAAAGACGAAATATGTAGAGTTCCACAAGGAAGAAACGGTAAAAGAGCTGGAGCAAATAGAGAAACTACAGTTGTTTGATGAATCCGAAATCAATCCACAAAACACTGAGCAGAGCGTACTGACTAAACCGTGTGTTACACAAAACACTAGTTATATATTTCTTATATTGTCGGTCTAAGGGCAATATACATTGTGTGTCAACTGAAAGCTCACAAGCCAAGATCGCTAAAGAAGCATTTAGTTAGATGGCCGGTTTCAATGGAGCTATGCTGTTATCATCGGATCGTATGCTTTAAAATTTTTACAACGTATTGTCCACCAGTGTTGCTAATAGCTTTACACTACAAACACAACCATTATGGTCTTTGAGATACGTGCGTGACCAACGTACTGTTGGAAAGAGCAAACTCTCGAGTTTTACATGGTTCCCGCTAGGTAGCAGCAGTGTGCGCCCACCTCACTTTAGAGGTGGGCCAAACGGTTATTCTGGAGTAACCGTTATCACAGTTCCAGTTATTCTTTGATAACCGTTATCGTTAACGGTTATTAATAACTGCCAAGTTATTTTTCACTAGCGAATACCGATAACTCCGACAGTTAAATAACGACATAGTTGGAATCCATCAGTTTAGTTATCAGTATAACTGCGAGTAGTGTGAAATAGCAGGAATGTCGTATGAATCGTGTTATAACCTCAGCTTATTAACTCCGGGTACATTTTAGTTGATGTTAGAACGATTATTAGTGTTTCTGATTATATGTTTGTAGGTTATCGGTCGCTATTAGAAATATTATCTTCGCAGCTGCGACAGAAAGTACGCGGAACTTCGCCAAAGCACTGTTTAAGTAAAATGTTAACAACGTGCGTTTTTAAGTATGAAGTAATATGTAAACTGAGTACTGTAGGTTAAATTCGAAGCTTAATTTCTTGTGCTGCTCACATAATAGAATAAAGTGTACAGCCTTGTAATACAACAAAAAATATACGTAATGTGACAGATTCGTTTACTCCTGTGCTGTAAAAGCTAGTCCTATTGGGGAAAGTGTGAGTACGCTAATCCAAGTTTTATGTCAGATTTGCAAACTGCTCGATTTCTCCAGCGACAGCATGTTTATAACATGTGAAGGCATGCAGATCGAAAAGGTTGACAGTGTTACATTTCTGGGATTACAACTCGATAATAAATTCAGTTGGGAAGGGCATTCCACATTTTTTCATTCTATTATTTCATAAGGGAACATATTCTGTGGTAACTCATCAAACGTAGCAAAAGTTTTTCGCATGTAAAAGCGTGTAATAAAAATCGTTTGTGGTATCAATTCAAGAACATCATGTAGGAACCTGTTCAAGGAACTTTGTATTGTAACCACTGCTTCCTAGTATATTTATTCCTTAATGAAATTTGTTACGAGTATTTCCAACCAATAGCTTAATACATAATATCAGTACTAGAAATGGGAACAGCAATCTACATAAGACCTAAAATTACTTACCTTGGTCCAAAAGGGGTCCAATATTCAGGAACATGCATTTTCAATAAGCTGCCAGCAAGTCAGCAACCATTAAAAACTTGGTTTCAGATAAGGCACGGTTTACAGTGTGTTTGAATGACTATTTGATACATAAGTGTCTGATTCCACCCATCATCAATATGCCGGAAATGTCTATTTTAAGTGTGTCTAAGACGTCACTACATACACATGGCAACAAACACGAAGATACATATAAATAATACAATAACATTTCCCACCAAAAATACAATCAAACCAATGGGACAACTGCGGGAAGTTGGGGGTTTTAGGGTGAGGACAAGCTAGTAAAAAAAAAACACACCATGATCCCAAAACACAAAATGAAGAACAAAAAAAAAAAAAAAAATAATACAGCATTCTGCAACACCAACAAAAATCTGCAGGAATCGGACACTTCCCTTGAACAATATAGGTCAACTATAGGTGACCATACCAAAACACCAATACCCACAACTAAAAGTACGAAAATTGGAATCAGACATTTCCCTTGACCTACATAGGTCAACCTCAGATGACGATACTAAAACATCAACACACACAATTATGAAAATGGGAATCGGTCATTATCCGGTGACCTATATAGGTCCACCACAGCTACTGATGCCAAAAAACCAACACTTACAACTGCGAAAAATAAAACCACAATCCCAAAAGTCCACAAATCAATCATCCCTACATAAATTAAATCACATTCAATACTTCATAAATACACAAAACATCACAGCTAGAAAAAAAAAAAAATTCATTACCACCAGCAAATTCCGGCACTGCAACCTAGATCGACAGCCCCCCCCCCCCCCCCCCCCCGCCCACACAAAAACCAACTCATAAACACCGTGCCGTAATGACATTCACACACCACAACACCTTTACGTCGAAGCAGACGGGTGGAATCAGACGCTTCCAGTGACCCCTCCTTCTACTCTGTAGATGAATATCGTAACAGAGACTGATAGACCAGCTTAGGTAAAAATTCTGCTATATTTCAGTTTTGACAGCACTTGGTTGCAACAGTCAAGATCGGGTATTCTGTGTACGATAAATTTATTAAAAGTACGTAACTGTGTTTTATTCTGTCAGTGTACCAATTCTGTAAATATTAGCAGTTACTGTGATATATTCACGTATTTTGACAATCTCCTGACAAATGATGAGGATAATAATTATTATATTCCACTGTATTATGTTATACTTTCTGACATGTTATTTGTCATTCGTGATGGCCAGCGGCTATTTCCGTAGCAGTACGAAAATATTTGTTAGCTCCAGTTACTATCCTCTCTGGAAATATCACCTGGAACTACGACCTTTAACTGGAGTCACCGAGTCAGGAACGTCTAGACACACAGTTATTCCGTTACCAGCTTCCAGGTTATCTGTGGTGGTAGCCCCATAACTACCAGAGAACTAGAACTACGAGCCAATAACGATAACTGCCAGAGGAGAATACCGGCTCTGACAGTTATTTCCATAGTCGCTCGAATTCCTTAGTAACTTTCCTTGTACTACCCGTCCAAGCTAAACTAACACGTAAGGCGGTGGCTTAAGGGAACGACCGTACTTGTTAATGCCTGTACTGCAGCTCCTATCAGCCACGGCTCGGACATTAACTTTATTTAATTGTCTATGCTAAAAGTAACGAAGGCCCACGAAATAGTACACAGTTCTTATCAACAGATGGCGCGCAGTCTCACAGTTATTCCCATGGTCTATAGAACGCCTCCAAATGCGCAGTACGATCTTCGGTCAACAGATGGCGCGAGGCACTGTTGACACTAAACAGTTATTGAAATAACTGCCAGAATCAGAGGAACGGTTATCGCAGTAACCGTTACTTCTCAGTAACCGGTTATTTCTATCAGTTACGTTATTTTTTTGCCACCTCTACCTCACTTGTGGTAAAAATGGTGTCGGGACAGCAGAAAGCGTTTTGTGTTACACGTAATGTGCAGTGCGGGCCAGTAATAACTGTTCAGCGTGACTGTCGTACTAGGAATGGTGTGGATCCTCCTACAGCACAGAGCATTAGACGATGACATGAACAATTCCGAGAAACAGGTTGTTTGTGTATAGGCAAATCGCCGGGTCGTCCTCGAGTGTCTGACAGACATCGAACGCATCCGCCAGAGTTTCACAAGGGGTCCATAGAAATCTGTTCGCCGAACAGCTCGATAGCTCAACCAACATACGCCCAATGTCCGTCTGGCGTGCATTGCGTCGAGGTTTACACACGAAACCATACAAAATTCAGCTATTGCAAGCTCTTCATGAAGCTGATAAACAACAACGTGTGGAGTTCTGTAATTTCGTTCATGGCAAGACAGAGGATGACAGATTTCATCCACGCTTAGTGTTTAGTGATGAGGCAACATTCCATTTAAATGGAAAGCTGAACCATCATAATGTGAGAATATGGGGTACGGAACAAACACATGAAGTTGTAAAACATGAGAGGGACTCTCCATAATTTAATGTGTTTTGTACCGTTTCATGGGAAACTGCCGAGAAATCTGTTACAGGAAGCACACATCTCGATATGCTTGAGAACTTCCTTTTCCCACAGTTGGAGACTGATTCGAACGACTTCATTTTCCAACAGGATGGGACTCCGCCACAATGGCATGGACTGGACCAAATAACTCAGCCTTACATTACTGGCCTCCAATGTCACAGGACCTGACGGTATGTGATTATTTCTTGTGGGGGTTTATAAAAGACTCTGTTTATGTGCTTCCGTTACCAAAAACAGTGAATGAACTGAGACATCGCATAAAAGCAGCTGTGGAGGTGTAACTCAAGACGTACTCGCTGTAGTGTGGGAACAATCTGAATACTGTACTGGCATATGCCATGACTTCAAGGGGGCATATTGGACATCTATGAAAGGTATGAAAAAACTTTGAGTTTCCTGTTCATTAGAAAACAAAATTCATTCTGTATGTTTATTAGTTTCAGACGTGCCAAATCGGATGATTCTTTTCGATACAGCCTGTATTATATGTATTATGTACAACGTTAACATTACTGTAATTCGAGGTTTGCAATTTTTTTTCACCACCAGCTGGCAATTATCAGTTTTTTATGCAAAGTTTTTCTCACGTATATAATTTGTCTAGTTCCAGATTTGTCAAACAACTGGACCTTCTCATTTGCCCCAGCTCTTTTATCGTTTCTTCCACATGAAGCTACACATATGCTGCCATTCCTGTATATCAGGCTTGTCTCTAACACTTCACTTCAGAACATCAGTAGAATTGAATTGCCTATGCCAAAACTACCAATAAGCTTCATATTACCTTTCAAATAACCCTAGTTCACCTTGGTGATATGACAATGCTGGTTCAATGAATAAGGGATATATTGAAGGAAGTATATCACTCGCACAAAAAAAGTTGACACTCGGCGCGGTGGCCGATGGGATCGACTGTAAATGGGAAATGCCTTTACAGTCGCTCCCATCAGCCACCGCGCCGAGTGTCTACTTTGTTTGCGCGTGTAATATCTTATATAATGGTGGAACACATGGAGCTCCACATGGAAGAAGTGGTAAAATATCTGGAGCAATTGAGAAGTTCCAGTTGTTCGACAGATCCGTAATCAATATACACAACATTTAATACAATATATTAACTGAATGATGTGTTAAACTAAACACTTTATATTCATGACATTACAATCTGGGGGGCGATCTGCAGTTTATGGTAACTGTAGGAAACTTCACAAGCCAAGACTGCCTTTTATTGGATAACCAATTTCGAGAGATCAATGCTGTCATCATCTGATATTATGCTTTAAAATGTTTACAACATGTTGTCCATCGGTGTTGCAAGTCGCTTGACACTGCATGTGAACTTCTCATTATCATCAAGACCACTACATATCAGCATGTCAAATGCTGTATTAAAGTATTCTGTACAAACATAAACATAGCTATAGTGGGATGATTACAAATGTTCATGCTGACCACCTGTTGGCTCTCATCAGTTTCTATTCAAAGTTGTTTCTCTTCTTTATAATTTGTCTGAATTCGGATTTGCCAGAAAATTGAAGATTCCCAATTTGCTCCAGCTGTTTTAACATTTCTTCAGCGTGAACTTCCACATATTCTGACATTATATAAGGTTAGTTTTGAACCCTTAACTATCAGGAGCATTTAATTACCTACACCACAAAAAAACTATTGTCTATATATTTCCTTCAGAACATCCACAGATCACCGGACCAGCACTGTCATAATACCATGATGGTAGACTGTGAGATCCATCGTGCTGTAATCGAGTTTCGAATTCGCAGCTTTAGACCACACATGGAGAACCCTCTCCTTCAACATGACAAGGCCACACGACACACGAGCGCTGAGACCCCTGCAACAATCCGACGCCTTGGGGTCACTGTCATCGTTCATCCTCTATACCAGTGGTTTCCGACAGGTGGTCCGCGGACCCCCAGGGGTCGCGAACTATGCCAGAGGGATCCGCAAGATGCTATTAGAATAAAAAATATATTAAATACACTCCTGGAAATGGAAAAAAGAACACATTGACACCGGTGTGCCAGACCCACCATACTTGCTCCGGACACTGCGAGAGGGCTGTGCAAGCAATGATCACACGCACGGCACAGCGGACACACCAGGAACCGCGGTGTTGGCCGTCGAATGGCGCTAGCTGCGCAGCATTTGTGCACCGCCGCCGTCAGTG
This sequence comes from Schistocerca americana, assembly GCF_021461395.2. Lineage (NCBI taxonomy): Eukaryota > Metazoa > Arthropoda > Insecta > Orthoptera > Acrididae > Schistocerca > Schistocerca americana. The sequence goes on along the minus strand of NC_060130.1, from coordinate 849,423,670 downwards.
TCAGCCAGTTTGCCGTGGCATACGGAGCTCCATCGCAGTCTATAACACTGGTAGCATGCCGCGACAGCGTGGACGTGAACCGTATGTGCAGTTGACGGACTTTGAGCGAGGGCGTATAGTGGGCATGCGGGAGGCCGGGTGGACGTACCGCCGAATTGCTCAACACGTGGGGCGTGAGGTCTCCACAGTACATCGATGTTGTCGCCAGTGGTCGGCGGAAGGTGCACGTGCCCGTCGACCTGGGACCGGACCGCAGCGACGCACGGATGCACGCCAAGACCGTAGGATCCTACGCAGTGCTGTAGGGGACCGCACCGCCACTTCCCAGCAAATTAGGGACACTGTTGCTCCTGGGGTATCGGCGAGGACCATTCGCAACCGTCTCCATGAAGCTGGGCTACGGTCCCGCACACCGTTAGGCCGTCTTCCGCTCACGCCCCAACATCGTGCAGCCCGCCTCCAGTGGTGTCACGACAGGCGTGAATGGAGGGACGAATGGAGACTTGTCGTCTTCAGCCATGAGAGTCGCTTCTGCCTTGGTGCCAATGATGGTCGTATGCGTGTTTGGCGCCGTGCAGGTGAGCGCCACAATCAGTACTGCATACGACCGAGGCACACAGGGCCAACACCCGGCATGATGGTGTGGGGAGCGATCTCCTATAATGGGCGTACACCACTGGTGATCGTCGAGGGGACACTGAATAGTGCACGGTACATCCAAACCGTCATCGAACCCATCGTTCTACCATTCCTAGACCGGCAAGGGAACTTGCTGTTCCAACAGGACAATGCACGTCCGCATGTATCCCGTGCCACCCAACGTGCTCTAGAAGGTGTAAGTCAACTACCCTGGCCAGCAAGATCTCCGGATCTGTCCCCCATTGAGCATGTTTGGGACTGGATGAAGCGTCGTCTCACGCGGTCTGCACGTCCAGCACGAACGCTGGTCCAACTGAGGCGCCAGGTGGAAATGGCATGGCAAGCCGTTCCACAGGACTACATCCAGCATCTCTACGATCGTCTCCATGGGAGAATAGCAGCCTGCATTGCTGCGAAAGGTGGATATACACTGTACTAGTGCCGACATTGTGCATGCTCTGTTGCCTGTGTCTATGTGCCTGTGGTTCTGTCAGTGTGATCATGTGATGTATCTGACCCCAGGAATGTGTCAATAAAGTTTCCCCTTCCTGGGACAATGAATTCACGGTGTTCTTATTGCAATTTCCAGGAGTGTATATTTCGTATGATAACATTCGGGAGGACGACGGTTCAATCCCGTCTCCGGCCATCCTGATTTAGGTTTTCCGTGATTTCCCTAAATCGCTTCAGGCAAATGCCTGGATGGTTCCTTTTGAAAGGGCACGGCCGATTTCCTTCCCCATCCTTCCCTCACCTGAGCTTGCGCTCCGTCTCTAATGACCTCGTTGTCGATGGGACGTTAAACACTAATCTCCTCCTCCTCCTAGAGTGTAAAGAGATCGGCAGTGAGCATGAGCAACTTCTTATTGATACGGAACCTAGAGACGAGGTTCGTGTCTTCCTTCTTGATACAAAGTGCACGGATTTTCTCACTAACTTCTCGGCTTTGCTCAGTTGCGTACTTAGCTGATGTGTTTGAACACTCGAATGTGTTAAACTTGAGTTTACAAGGAAAAAATGTAGACATGTTCAAAGTTGAGGATAAGATTAGTGCTATGGTCAAAAAGTGTCAGATCTGGGCGTCAAGGATAGAAAACGAGTCACAAACCAACTTTTCTACTTTAAAACAATTCTTGGAGTCATCAGAGGAAAATTGTCTGACCAGATCAAGATCAATGTAGCCGAGCATCTACGCAGACTAGCTACCACTTTTATAGAGTATTTCCCTGAACCTGACCCTTACGACAGATGGATTCGAAATCGCTTCAGCTGTGAAGAAATAGACAAAATCGAAGGCCTCACTGAAGAAGAGCAAGATCAACTTGTGGATCTGTCCAGCTGTGGTACGATACGATGATAAACATTTTCATCGGTGATAAAATTACAGACTTCTGAGCATCAGCACGCAAGTACTACAAGAAACTTGGAGATAAGGCAATGAAAATGATCCTTCCATTTGCAACCACATATCGGTGTGAGCAAGCATTTTCTTCCATGTGTTTCATGGAAAACAAATATAGGAATCGGCTCGACGTGCGGTCGGATTTCAGAGTGAAAGTTTCAAGTTTGGAACCTAATACTTCAGAAATAATGGACGCAAAGGTCAGTTTGAGCTCATCTCATTAAGAACTGAACATGAAAGCTAACTGTGTACTGATGGAGTACTCTGTTATAACTGTATTTTTTCAAATAAATAATACCTTGTATGAAATTAGTGTTTTCGTATTTTTCACACATGTCTACTCAATATAATCTCAAGTGTAGTACACTTGAAAAACCAATACACTCAGTTTTAGTTTTTTCCTGTAATTTTCAGTTCGTACTCAAATTTTATTTTTTTAAGGAGTTTGTTGTACTAAACACCCAGATTTGAAGACAAAGATTTTGAGCAATAATCAAAAATTTAACAATAACAATGTTCTTTCTAAGTGCCAAAAATAGAAAAAGTATAAAAAGATTCTTAATTTGGCTTTTTTAGGTACTTGATACTGTGATATGGCAAGGTACCAATCAAGCTCGATGAGGGGGTCCTCGAGGAAATTTTGTTGGGAACCGCTGCTCTATACAGTCTCGACTTAGCTCCATCCGATTTTCATGTGCTTAAATCTCAAAGATTACCTTCGAGAACTTCATTTTGATAGTGATAACGTGGTGGAAGCAGAGGTGAATTGTGGGCTTGTCAGTGAAGTCAAATATGCAACAGTGACGGTATGAACCAAGTGCTCTCCCATTGAAATAAATGTGTTAGTCGCCAGGTTTACTATGTTGAGAAATAAAGATTTAGAATGTTAATAAAGTTTGTTTTACATGAAAAAATTAAAGAGTTTTCACATGTTAGGAGGTTTTACTTTTCAGCACGTCCTCGTAATTTGGCATGAGTCCAAGTCTGGTCGAATTGTGCCATATTTTTCCAGAACAACAACAAGTGCACAGTTGCACAATGAAATCGCCATTTGAATCATCGTGTGATCGAGCATTGCTTGGATCTCTTCCAAACCCTTCCGCTAGTAGGCCAGCAGTATCTCTAAGGACGTACGAGAAATTTTGTGTGTTCTTTTAACTTGAATTTATACTGGAAATCCTTTTGGACCCTAGTGAGGGTGAAAATACGGTCGCATTCTCCCACAAAATTCCTGATAGCCCCTCTTTATACTGCAGACGGATATCCTGGATTCCATCAAACTTTTTTTCAATTCTGAATCCTAACTGTGCATCCATTGACTCTGTGTGGCACTCCTGCTGAACCACTTAAATTCTCCGCACAACGGCATCAGTCGCATCAACTTCGACACGTAATTTTAGACAACTAGGTGGAATTTGTGCATGAGTTATGTGCTCCTTGAATCTATGTACACTGGCACATGCTTCCCCAAAACTATCTCTCTGTGCCCCAGGTACAAACAGCCTTGTTAATCACACATAAAATCCATACTGAATACGACGGTAACAGAGAACTTTCCTACCACTGGAAAATTCCAGTCTATGTTACTTCTTGGCACATAAAATCTAGCAGCACCTGCCGACTCGCATCGTCACTCTTTCCAGATGCCACCCCATGCGCTTACGTCCTTTGCAGTCTCAGCACTGAACATTCGTTGTTGGCAGAACACTTCCTTAATGTGGTATGGGATATGGCCGAAATCGGGCTGCTGCTATCTAAAATCACCACTAGGCTGGTCCTTCCTATTGAAACAATAATCGCTGGGTATATAGTCCAGGCACCCTCACTCCTCGCTTTCCTTTTGCTCCAGCAATGTTTCTAGTATAACATTAAAATGTAATAAATTTATGTCGATTGTTCCGAGGCAATCCATGGTTTCGTCTGGCTCCAACATATTCATGTCGTCCTCCCGTCATTTCGGGGTTGGATTATTATAATTCTGATCTCTCTCGGGGCAGGAGATAGAAATATCAACGACTTAAACTGGCAGCATGGAACCTTTGGGGCCATTAGCTCCTGGCCCAAATATGTACCCCTTGTTGCCACGATAATCATTCCACTTACACTAGTTTTGTTGATACAGCCAACAGTGCATACGGCCAAAAGATTGGAAGAGCTCATTCTTTCACTCGTTATAGAATCGCTGAGGTTCCATTTCATGCCATTCTGGCTCCCTCAGACAATTTCCTGTATTTTTATCACCTGTATATATTCTAATTCTTGCAACAGCGATTTGAACACCTCGATGTGCTCTTTGTATCTCCCTACCATCGTTTGTTGGTAGTTCCGTGGCAGCTTAACGTAGCAAAGTCGGATTGATTCTGCCAAGCTAACTGGAGTATTCACAAACTGAGTTTCTAAGTATTTTTCTGGACCGTAGAACCATGAGCTTGTTAGGTTCAACTCCATCATAATGAATGTCCTCTAGTACTCTGTCTTGTACCTTTGATGACCAGTAATTAGGCAGGACGCCGTCTGTGAACTGTTTGTAAGTGCTGCGATATGATGTCGTCGAATGCATTACTGTTGTGGATTTGCCCAAAAGTTGCCCTCACATGAATTCTAGACAGTGGTGCAATGGCCATGTAGATGTCAATGAAAATACTCAGGCTTTAGAATGAAATGTTGTACCCATTTCTCTAAATGTTTCGAACTTTCTGAATGACAATGAGTGGGATTCGCAAGTTCAACCTTTAGTAAGGCTCATTTGAAAGTGTTGTAGTAACAATTAATGCAGGAAAAATATTTCCTGCCAATGGCTCAGCATGTGCATCAGGAGGGCGACAGAAAACAAGTGTCCTGGAGGTGCAGAGATCAACCTTCACTGGGTTGTATGTATTACATTTCACAAAATGGAAATCTTCAACATTCAAGAAATATTCAAAACAAATCATTAACTCGCACTACGAGCACCGAATGAAAAGTAACGCGTCACAGTGATCACAAAGGTTCGCACCATCGAGATCGAAGGCGAACTCCTTGGGTATTACAAACTGTGCACGACGTTCAGCTTCGTATCCACTTTTAAAGAATACGTGTAGAATCATATTGGTGTAACGGAATGATGAGAATTGATGGAATGTGATGGCATGCCACTGAATGCGAAGCAATCTGACGTGGAGCTTATCATAAAACTAGCCGTCCTTTAAGGCGTAGCTGCAGATAGTGCGATAATATGTTTTATAGGTACGGAAAAAAATCAACATCCAGAGGCTGAATCTGTCCAGTAGTTCCAGAACTGCAATGTCACACACTTTTCAGGGGGGACAGCTTGCTCTAAAGGAGTATGATTTTTGTACACAGGCTAGGAATGAAGCAAAAGCAAGTTATTTTGACCAGCTATTGTCCAAAAGCAATGCTCATACCACAGTTGCAGATCTCTTACACCCACTTTCCCACTACTGCTTGCTGTGACGTAAGTATCCCCTTCTGTCTTTGCAAGATCATCCACACGAGAAAAAATCGTAGGGACCAGCGCACCTCCATCTTCTCGCAGCACAATAAATAATATTCCAGCCAATTTGCCAACCAGACTAACAATCGGCATACTTGTTTAAGAATGCATTAAGGCAATGATGTTAGTTGATATTCATACAACTCTCTTGTTGCCTCTAATTTCCAGTATTCTTTTCATAAGCATTTCCTCTTCAAATTCAGATTGGGCAGAGTTGAAAACAAATTCCTTACTGAACGATGGGATAAGTTTGTTTAGTTGATCTGCAAATTTTCTTGCCGATTCGGCAGTTTGCTGTGCATCGTCAAGTTCACGCTTTGTTTGAAATTTCGTTATCTTACGCCTTCCAACTCAGTAGCACTCCTTAAAGTTGTGCAACCGTCCACTGCTTGAAATGACTGTAATCCATGTCACGCATAGTTTGATGTGAATAGCGTAGTAGATCACTATCATGCACATCCTGAATGTTATATCGAGCATCCTTGAAACGCGAAAACACCAGTTTTTTGTAACAAGTGCGGCTTGTCCTCTCGCGAATATCCATAGCTTTTTTCTGCACTAGACGTTCATATTGTAGTAGTAGTAGTAGTAGTAGCAGTAGCTTTATTCATCCGTAGATTTCTTTTTACAAGGATATAGGACATGTTAAAGTATTTAGACCGATTTAAAATAAGCTAATTCGTATACGCATGTATTTACAGGCTTCTAGTTAGAGACAATCATTAGATTTACTCCTGGTATATAAAACTTTTTTACAAATAACTTATTTAATAATGTAATGCCACACTGTTCACTCATATCTCACTATCAGTCACTGCGTACACTATACACACATTGTTTCATAACACCTAACTCACGACGCACACACACACACACACACACACACACACAAACACACAGTGGTGATCTCTTGGCCATTTTCTGTACCGCAACTTCCCATTTGCTAAACTGAACCACTGAGTCAGCATCCCTCCATAATGAGTGAGATGTTGAACTCAGAAAAGGAAAAGGTGTTAGTATTGTGCTATGCATAGCTTGGGGGTACGTATTTCTAGAAAGGAAAAAAGAAGGAAAAAAACAAAGTGAAGATGTTATGTGGAATGTTGGATGTTTTATAATCATCATTATTATTTATTTGTATAGCATTTTTTTGTCAAACCTCTATTCTACTTTATCTACGTAATCCTTCAATGTATAAAATGTATTGCATTACAGGTACTTTGTAACTGCCTTTTAAATAAGTGTATTTTTGCAATTCCTTTAATCTCTTTTGGTAATTTATTATACAGTTTTATTCCTTGGTAGAAAATGCTGTTTGAGTTTTATGTTTATTTTTTCTTGGTAAATGTAAGTTGAGTCTATCTCTTGTTGCATGGTCATGGACAGAGCTGTTTGTGCAGTAATTATCAATGTTATTTTTTATGTGTACAACTGACTGCTAAATGTATTCATATGGAGCAGTTAAAATCCCGTGTTTTGAACGGATCTTTACAATGAGCTCGACTAGTATTTTTGGTTATTATTCTTATGGCTCTTTTCTGGAGTTTGAAAATTGTGTTCGTATTTTGTTCGTTTGTTCCCCCAAAAACAATGCCATAGCTAAGAATTGAGTGTACATATGAATAATATGTAACTAAAAGACACTGCATGTTACACACTGATGAAAAGATTCTAAGGGCATAACATGCTGATGACATTCTGTTTGCAAGTACCTTTGTGTGTTCACACCACTTCAACTGAGAATCAATATTCATTCCTAGAAATTTTGCATTTGCTACACAGTCTACAGAGGTACCATCCACATTTAATTTAACATTGTCATTTTTCCTCTTCAAACTGAAATTCATGACATTAGTTTTCTTTATGTTCAATGTCACTTTATTGCTTATTGACCAATCATAAACTTCCTTGAGAGTTTCATTTGGTTTCTCGGCAAGGAGTTCTCTTGTTTTCCCAGTGACTATAATATTGCTGTCATCAACGAAAAGAATTTCTTCACCATGAATAACACTACTGGGAAAATCATAGATGTATATCAGGAATAGTATTGGTCCTAATATGTTACTTTGAAGTATGTGTCATCTCTACTCCTTGTACCCTATCTGCTAGGTATGATCGAAACCAATCACTAGCTTCCTCTCTTATTCCTAATGCTTCTAATTTATTTAAGAGATTCTTGTGGTCAACTGTATCAAACACCTTAGAAAGATCCAAAAATATGCCTGTGACACACCCTCTTTATCAAGAGCATCAAGTACAGCTTTTGTGAATTCTACTATTGCTGAATCCGTATTTTTGCCACTTCGGAAACCAAACTGTGATTCGCTTAAAAGATTGTATTTTTTCAGGTAATTCATTAATCTGTCTTTCATAATTGCTTCTATTATTTTTGAGAATGCTGACAGCAGGGAAATGGGCCGGTAATTTTCTATGTCTTCTGCATTACTTTTCTTAAGCAAAGGTACACCTCTTGCCTGTTTTAACTGCTCTGGAAATGTCCCTGATATGAAGGATTCATTTGTTAAGGGGCCTTGTATAATCCCTATGCATTGTTTCAGTACACACATTGGTACTTCATCTAAGCCTACGGCGTATTCGAAATCGGTTCATAATTGTTTTTTTACTATGCTGCGGATGATCCTCCGTGAGTTTAATTATGTTTATTACCCGCTCCTTGGACAACGATCGTCCTTTATTACGTTTCACTGCATATGGGGCCTGTGGCTCCCTGTTCGACAAGGACAATGAACTGCATGGCTCGACACATGCCTCAGTATCACAGTCACTTGTTAACCGCGTTTCGTCATCGTTGTACTCCTCGTGTGCCTTGTCCGCATAGTCGATCATATACGGCACCACACTTTCCATTGACTCATCGTGCAGAAACGCTAATATTTCATCTGCGACTTCTTTCTGACTCTGCGAAATTCCTTGGGCTCCTTTATGACGAAATTTTAACTTCGGCAAATGTTGCTGAAGATATAATGCAATGTATGCTTTGTTTGTCGTTGCCATTGCTCTGGTTTGTATCAACATCACTAGCACAGTAGCACTGTTGTGAGTTACTCATCGACTAAGCATCTCAGCTGCGTTCCATAGCCCCATACTGTATTCACCATTGGATAGCTTCAGTCCCGCCCTCTGTTGCCATTAGCAGCCAATTTTGTGGTTGCATGGTAGACAATACGTGGGGCGTCGAATGGCGTAAACGTCATTGGCATTTTGCGACCTCGCACGCAAGGGGCTCCTTGTGATAGGAAATGCTTATTGTCAAATTGTTCGTCCTCTGATGATTTGGTTCCGCTACTAACTACTGGGTGAAGATCTGTTTCTAGTTCACATGATGTGAGGGAGTGCTCCCATACACTATTTCACAACTGGTTTGCCCTGTTCCTATCGCATAATTTCTTGGAGAGCGCGAATCTCACTGCAATCCACTCGTACCTTCCATCAGTATTAATAACTGTGTATCTTTTTTTACCATCCTGCCAAGATTGCATCCCGTTGTCGCTGTCTTTTGTTAATATATTCCTGCTGCTGGGTGAAGCAAGTAATTTCTGCACCTCAGCTGCTTCAGTTGCTAGCACAGGACAGGTGCCACCTGATCCCCTGTGCGTATTCCTTGCAACTTCAGTCAAGATTTCATGATTGCTAATCTTGAGCTGCTCCATGACTTCGCACAATCTATTCTAGAATTCATCCAGAATCTTGCTAATTCTCTCCTTGAACCTGCCAACTGTTATTATACAGTCCCCGTTCTACTCTCTATGGTGTGCTGTCGACGTTACACCTCAGTAATGTGTTGCTGCATGTTTGGGAATTATTCTAATTGCAACCCAATTTCTATTAGTCCCGCCTCTTGTCCGTGCAGTAACTCTTTCGTTCCTTTCTGTTGCCTGTCTTTGGATTCTAGACACATCTGCATCATGATGTCGAGTAGGACGTCGAGCAAGGGGGGGGGGGGGGGGGGGGGGGAGGACTACCAATGTGCCAGGCTGATTCAGTTGAGCATTACTGGATAAAAGAAAATCTGCCCTTACATCCTCTTCTGCACTCAACAATCCCCTAAATACATTCTCTTCCCCTTTGTGCACTCGTTATCCGCTACTCCGGCTCTATCCCCAATGTTAAATAGCCGATCATGTTCACTTATTTCATTACGCCCGGCTCTTCTACTATGACACTATGACCAGTTACACAACTCTTATCTACCACTTCTATCTCTCTTCTAGCCATGCTCTGGCTCGTTGTCTTGATTCGCCTAAACTTCTGTCCCAGGTAAATTTATTTTCATTAGTGTAAGCCAAGTTTCCTGTTGCTACTTATGTCTAATACTACAAAGCTCAACAAAAATTTCTCCAAAGTGCTGAATCCGACGATACAATGCTGCAAGTAAAGCTAGAGTGCACTAGAACCCACAAACACACAAAGAAAATATATATTAATGATTGTGCCAGCAACTTAGGTTCAATTCACTTCCTTTTTTTTATTTGCTTTCAACTAAGAAACCTCATAGTAATTGTATCAGTGTTGGCCTGAAGTAAATTTTCTTCAATAATCAAAAATTTCTTTAATCAATTAACATGAATTGTGCTTGCTTAGCAGAAGAAAAGACAGATGAAAGCCATTTTAATGCGAGATAACAAGGGAGCTCCGGACCATATTTCGGTAAAAGAGTCCACTCCACTGCGTGAAACAGACAGTTCGCGTGAACCCAACTGTCAAAATAGGCCCAAGTAACTGGGTTATGGTGTCGGTACCTCTACATTATCATTAAATGGTTAGAATTTCTAAGTAATTTAATTTAATACTAGGGCCAGTTGCATTATAACATTGATTTTCTCCATATGTGCTCATATGAGATCAACAAGGTACAGCATTTTGATATCATGAGGTCTGATGGAATAATGAAATCATACCACACACAATTATTGACACAGTTAATTAGTATGATATAATGGGGATGAGACTGTTTTGGTAATGGATGAGCAAATTTGTAATACCGTACTGGATTTGTAAGACAACCACAGAATTTGTCGTTAGTAATTGGTTGAATCTTGACACGATATTACACATAGTCCCAGGCACCATGCTTTGCCCAATAAATCGCTGGTGGGTTACACGTACTTCTATGGAATGATGCTCATAAATTGAATACAACCCATGATCTGATCATGCCTAAAGTCTCGAAACCCCGTGCCAAAGATACCAGTTATGGGCTGGGAACTACATCTGTAAGACAAACATTACCACAATAGGATGAGCCCAAAATATCAATTATAGGATGGCCAGATCATCCTCATATCCAATGTTCTTCCACCTCCGCAGTTCATCAGTATCCACAGGCACCACTCCCTTGTACAGACAGGGTACCCCGCTGCTGGACTCATCCCAGCACCTGCTTATGTAGCGCTCAACCATTGGTGCTGATTCTAAGCTGGCGAAATCCTACTGCGTCAAGTATCTCCCCTTCAGGGCGGCCGCCAGGTAAGTAGTGACTAACTTCCTCTCCCACTTTTTCCCACAGCTCACTCAGAATCATGAAACAATCATGCAGCTGCTATAGCTACAACCGTGCACTAAATGCGCATGAATCTAAAATAAACTAGAAGAAAGAGGTGAAGTGAAATGCTCGATGTTTTGAATACCAGTGTTCCACACAAAACGCACTTGCATGAAAGAATGAAGAAACTAGGGCAGGACTGTTCCGAAACTTGGCATCTGACGTCACCCTCCATCGGTGTGTATCAACCATGGTGTGGCTGACACTCTCTGGAGTCAGGATCCACCTATTTACTTAGAGTGCAAGAGGAGCCAGGAAAGTAGAGAGACTAAGTGTGTACGTTATAGCAAAGTGACAAAGACACATAATACATAAAACATATATAAAGCATAAATGTCGCCCACCCTTTCAATATAATCCACTGCTATTCTGAAGGAACTGGAGCGGGAATTAGCATGCTGATTAAGACTGATGTAAGCGAAAAGACCTACACTGGCAAGTACACTCACAAAGCAAATGACCTACAGCAACCAGCGAACAAAACCTACATTTATCACAGGTATATGTAACAGCCAAAGGCAGATCCATTGGCATATCTGTTATGGTTAAAAACAAAATACCTAATAAGCTGATAGATGTCTCAATCTTAGTTTTATTTGACGAATTTTCAAACAGTATTGACTTGGAACCATGGAGCCCCTCATGCAGTTTCTCCATTTGTTATACATCACCCAAGTTGATAACAGGATTACGGGGAATTAAAAAGAAAATCGTCATCACACATATTACTTCCTTATTGTAGTATACCATTAAGTGTTTAAGGACACAGGACGATTCCAGTGCTCTTGTTTACAAGAAACACATTCTAAATTCACAGATGTCCTTTTGCAGTTAGGACATTCTCTATCACATAGTTGATCTTAAGTCTGGCCTGGGCCCATCATCCCATTAATGATGCCTTAGAACAAGAAAAAGGTGAAACGCGCCTGGGAAAAAAAGTGGCAGCAGGACTAGGTGGATTTATTTACAAAACAAGTATTTCTGAACTTGCTGCGGAAGATGGCTACGCAAACAAACTTGTTGTCTTATTGCGTTTATGAAAACGTATAAGACTCCAATGAGAAGTTCAGGCAGGCAGGTGCTAAAGAGGTCCAAAACTCACAAAATTCTCACAACAGGAAAGTAAATAATAATGTTACCATATTTAGCCAAAATATTGGTGGATTAAAGAAAAAAGTATATTCTTACAAAAGTAAAGTAAAAAATAATGTTGCCATTTTTCACCAAAATATTCCGGGATTGAAGAATAAAGTAGATGAGCCCCTGCTTTGTTTAGATGGCATTGAATCTGATAATGTAATGGATATACTATGCCTGTCTGAGCATCACATTGTGTCTGACATGGAAAAGGAAAATATCAGTGGTTATAAACTAGCTGAACATATGAGTAGAGAGAATAAGGTGGGAGGAGGAGTTGCCATATATGTCAAAAGTTATCACTGTGTAGAAAGCTTAGATACAAAAAAGTTTTGTCTAGAGCAACATATAGAAACATGTGCCTGTCAACTTAAACTGAAGGAGGGCTCTTTTATAATTGTAACAGTATATAGGTCCCCTTCAGGAAACTATCATTTATTCCTGGAAAACTTGGATGCCTTGTTGTGTTATCTGTCAGATAGGGAAAAGCAAATTATTATTTGTGGGGACTTTAATGTTGATTCACTGAAAGAGTGTAATAGGAAGAATGACCTGGAAGTCTTCCTCGGTTCTTTCAATTTGAAATCTGTCATTAATTTTCCTACTCGGGTAGTAAAGGACAGCAGCACATTGATAGATAACACTTCTATAGACCAAGATAAGTTTAAAAACATAAATTCTTGTCCTCTTGAGAATGGGCTTTCTGATCATGATGCTCAGCTAGTTACAGTATATGGCATAGCTCCATTCAATAATTCAAAACTATCCTCCAAAGGTGTGCGTTCAATTAATGACTCAACAATTAGAAATTTCAGAGAAAATCTTCAGCAGTTAGACTGGGATGAGGTGTACAAGGAACCCAATGCTAATGTAATATATAACTTATTTCATGATACACGTTTAAGAGAATTTGAAAACAGTTTCCCCAAGAAAGTACTTCAATCTAATTATAAGAAACCATGCAAAAAACCTTGGCTTACTAAAGGAATAAAAATATCTTGTAACCACAGAAGGGAACTGTATCTAACAACAAGAAAGGGTAATGACCCAGAAACAGCCAAATATTATAAAAACTACTGTGCTACATTAAGAAAGGTTATTAAAAAGACCAGAAGCATGTGCATCATATTCTGAGATTAATACTTCTGATAACAAAATCAAAACAATTTGGAATATTATTACAAGGGAGACAGGACAACCAAGAGTACAGGATGACGGCATCACCATCAAAGCGAATGGAAACTTGATAAACAACAAGCTGGAAGTCGAAAACATTTTGAATAATCATTTTTTAAATGTTATAGAGAAAATAGGATCTAAATGTTCATTAGAAGAAGCAAGGCAGTTAATGGAAGACCATTTGATACAATTGAAATTCCACCCACCTCTCCTTCTGAAATTAGGAAGATAATAAACTCTCTCAAGAATAAAAGCTCACATGGAATTGATGGCATTTCCAGCAAGATAATGAAAGCTTATTCCCAAGAAATAAATGGGATTCTTAGCCACATATGTAATAGCTCTCTGAAGCAGGGTATTTTCCCAGATAGACTGAAGTATGCCATTGTTAAACCACTGCATAAAAAAGGGGATACATCTGATGTCAACAACTACCGCCCAATCTCTCTTCTGACGGCCTTATCCAAAATTCTTGAAAAAGTAATGTATTGTAGAGTAGCTTCACACCTTTGTAAAAATAAAGTTTTAACAAAATGTCAGTTTGGTTTCCAGAAGGGTTTTTCAACGTAAAATGCTATATATACTTTCACTAATGAAATATTTAATGCTCTGAGTAACCAGCAGACACCCGTTGGGATTTTTTGTGATCTATCAAAGGCTTTTGATTGTGTAAATCATGGAATACTTCTAGATAAGCTCAAGTACTGTGGTATCAATGGGACAGTGCTCAAATGGTTTAAATCATTTCTAACTGGAAGAGTGTAGAAAGTTGTAATAAACAGTTCACATAATATGCAAAAAACTGGTGATTTCTCAAACTGGGGAACAATCAAGAATGGTGTGCCGCAAGGCTCGGTCTTGGGTCCTCTGCTGTTCTTAATATATGTTAATGACGTGCCATTCTATATTCACGAAGATGCAAAGCTGGTACTTTTTGCCGATGATACAAGTATAGCTATCACACCCAACAGACAAGAATTAAGTGGTGAAATTGTAAATGATGTTTTTCAGAAAACCATTAAGTGGTTCTCTGCAAATGGGCTCTCATTAAACTTTGACAAAACACAGTATATACAGTTCCACACAGTAAATGGAATGACCCCATTAATAAATATAGACTTCGATCAGAAATTGGTAGCAAAGGTAGAATATTCAAAATTTCTAGGTGTATGCATTGATGAGGGGTTGAACTGGAAAAACACACTGAGGATCTGCTGAAACGATTGAGTTCAGTAACTTATGCTGTTAGGGTCATTGCAAATTTTGGCGATATACATCTGAGTAAATTAGCTTACCACGCCTATTTTCATTCTCTGCTTTCGTATGGCATCATATTCTGGGGTAACTCATCACTGAGTGAAAGAGTGTTCATTGCACAAAAGCGTGTAATCAGAATAATTGCTGGAGCTCATCCAAGATCATCCTGCAGGCACTTATTTAAAGAGCTACAGATCTTCACTGTAGCCTCACAATATATATATATTCACTTATGAAATTTGTTATTAACAATCCGAACGAATCCAAAAGTAATAGCAGTGTACATAGCTACAACACTAGGAGAAAGGATGATCTTCACTACTCAAGGTTAAATCTAGCTTTGGCTGAGAAGTGGGTAAATTATGCTGCCACAAAAGTCTTTGATCACTTACCTAATAGCATCAAAAGTCTGACAGATAGCCATATAGCATTTAAAAGGAAATTAAAAGAATTTCTTAATGGCAACTCCTTCTACTCATTAGATGAATTTTTGGATATAATAAGTGGGTAATTTCCTCAAACCCCACAAAAAGTAAAAATATTGAGTGTCATGTAATATTTTGTCTAATGTAATATCTTGTATAGACACCTTTTATTAACCTGACACTTTCCACATCATTACGAAGTGTCGTATTCATGATCTATGGAACAAGTAGTAATCTAATCTAATCTATTCTAATCTGGTGTCGACCTGGTTCAAAACATTCAAGTAATTGCTTCTGCAGTTCACATGCAATACAGTACAGTAATATGATCACTTTACCTACTGCCGTAAGAGGCTTTGGTCTCACTTATGGCGCATCACAACTCACCCACCACCTCCTGCTGCTGGATCGTTCCAGTGCCACAAAAGTGTTCCAGGTATGGAGTGGAGAGCTTTGTGGTTTCTCAAGCGCTATATATACATAACAGTGACAACAACACCCACTTAAGCAGTGCTATAATGTCATCCTCAACCAGAGACATCTTTCTCTGCCCTCCAGCTGTCACAAACTCTATTCAGTGGGAAGTGACTTATTATCCCCACGCCATTAATCGATTCCCAGCCTGGGTCCACTAACAAACAGAACAACTCACTGACAAACAGGGTAGTCGCCAAAATGACGCCCCCAAGTCGGACTATCAGCTGAGAAAGTTGTACAGCTTGTTGGTTACTTGTGAACATCAGGAAAGCGTTCAGCACCAAATGAATCTCTCCCCCGTGGTATCCTACACTCCTTAGTCCACACAAGGAGGCAGCCTGTGTAGTTTGGGTTAGGTGTGTGGAAGTGCGACCATTCAAATGGCGACAAAACGCAGCCAAGGCCCAACAAAAATTAAGGACAGACAAAAGTTTTTTGTTATATGTTTCTTTTTCATGCCACTTAAATGGTATTCTTACAGATTTTGACTCCTTATCATGATTAAGTCATTAAGAATTATGTCTAAAAAAAAAACAGAAAAAGGGCATAGTAAAATGCTAGGTAACTAAATTACAAACCAAACAAGCTTTTATACAAAACTACACGTATTTGAATCGTTACGTAGTAACTCGTTAGAGAAATGTGCTGTACCCTCATTATAAACATTCTGCGTATCGAAATCCAAGGGAACGAATTAGCACTTGTGCACCTTGTAGGGAGTACCGACAGTCCGGTGGCTGTATGTTCTCTCTTGCCTGTCTCTTGAGGTGCTTGCGTCAGTGGGAAGAAGAGTGGCTGGAAATGATGGATGATAAGCTATGGCAAGTAAAGACATCAATGAGCACGAATTTCTGCTCAAGAGAGACCTACCAATGCCTGTTTCTTGCAGCACACACATATCCGTACGTCAATTGTAACTGAATGTATCTTATATTTAGTCCGGAAAACAGAATAGCTTGTCATTTGATCTTGTCTTTATGTTATCAGACGAAGAGATTACGGTATTTTAACAGAAACCATCGAAACAATTGTATAACATGTATGGCTGAACTTCTGTGAATGAGAGAATATGAGTGAAAACGGGATAGAGAGAACGAAATATTGCCAGAATGTTATGTTAAATGTTCTTAGTTTTAACATTTTACCCCACATTTGTCTTGGAGTATGTTGAGTATTTTAGCATAGACACGATACTGAGGCTTGCACACACACACACACACACACACACACACACACACACACACACAGCACAGCACACACTTGCACATGCATGCACACGCCATACACGCTCTGTATGCAGACAGATGCTTCTTCAGTACACGCTTTACCCACTAAAGACAAAATTCCACTGTGTGCACCACAAATGCAAACACACCAAATGACCTGAAGTTCAGTAACATATGCCATTATTAACTGAGGTTTGTTCTCAAACAATATGCTCTGTAGTTTACTAGCTGAGTACCCAGTGTTCCCCATGTGTGTATTTATTCCAATCTTCTGTTAGCCCATCTACCCTTTCCCTCCTTGCCTCCATCTCCTCCAGCCTCCTCTCTCTGTTCATCTCCTCTGACCCACTTCCCTGTCCTACACCTACAGCCCCCCCCCCCCACTTTCTGTCCATCTCCACTTGCCTCCCTCTATGTCCATCTCCTCCTCGCCCTGTCTCTATCCATCTCCCCTAACCCCCTCTCTCTGTCCTTCACCTCCTCCCCACCTGCCACCTTCCCACCCAGTTTCTGTCCATCTCCTCCTGGCTTCCTCTCTGTCCTTCTCCTTCTCCCCCTCTCTCTGTCCATCTCCTCTGACCCCCTTCTCTGTCCTACACCTCCACCCCACCCCACCCCACCCCACAGTTTCTGTCCATCTCCTCCTGGCTCTCTCTCTATCCATCTCCTTCTCTCCCTCTCTCTGTCCATCTCCTCTGATGCTCTTCTCTGTCCTACACCTACACTCACCCCCCCCCCACCACTTTCTGTCCATCTCCACCTGTGTCCCTCTCTGACCATCTACTCCACCCCCTCTCTCTGTCCATCTACTCTTCCCTCCCCCACTGTTCATCTCCTGCTCCTTCATCTTTTTGCCCATTCCTTCTCTATCATCTCTCTGTCCAGCTCCTCCTCTTCCTTTTCTCTGTCCATTTCAGCCTCCCCTTTCCCTGTCCCTCTCTTACTCCACCTACCTGTCTCCATGTCCTCCTTTCCCCTCTCCATCTCCTCCATCCCTTTCTCTCTCCATGTTATAAACCCCAGACCAGTAGGAGGCTGCTGCCCACAGTATTTCCTTCCAGATTGTAAGAATATATTTTTCAAATCTGGTTGAAATTGACCCATGGATTCAGAAAGAGCTTTATAGCCACGAATTTCCCCATGTACACACATACACTGTGTGATCAAAAATATCTGGACACCTGGCTGAAAATGACTTACAAGTTCGTGGCGCCCTCCATCGGTAATGCTGGAATTCAGCATGGTGCTGGCCCACCCTTAGTCTTGATGACAGCTTCCACTCTCGCAGGCATACGTGCTGGGAGGTTTCTTGGGGAATGACAGTCCATTCTTCACGAAGTGCTGCACTGAGGAGAGGTATCGATGTCAGTCGGTGAGGCCTGGCATGAAGTCGGCGTTCGAAAATATCCCAAAGGTGTTCTATATGATTCAGGTCAGGACTCTGTGCAAGCCAGTCCATTACAGGGATGTTATTGTCGTGTAACCACTCCTCCACAGAGCGTGCATTACGAACAGGTGCTCGATCGTGATGAAAGATGCAATTGACATCCCCGCATCGCTCTTCAACAGTGGGAAGCAAGAAGGTGCTTAAAATATCAATGTAGGCCTGTGCTATGATAGGGCCACGCAAAACAACAAGGGGGAAAGCCCCTCCCATGAAAACCACGACTACACCATAACACCACCACCTCAGAATTTTACTGTTGGCACTACACACGCTGGCAGATGACGTTCATGGGCATTCGTCATACCCCCACAATGCCATCGGATCGCCACATTGTGTACCGTGGTTCGTCACTTCACACAACGTTTTCTCACTGTTCAATCATCCAATGTTTACGCTCCTTACAACAAGCGCGGCGCCGTTTGGCATTTACCGACATGGTGTGTGGCTTATGAACACCCGCTCGACCATAAAAACCAGGTTTTCTCACCTCGCGACTAACTGTCATAGTACTTGAAGTGGATCCTGATACAGTTTAGAATTCCTGTGAGATGGTCTGAATAGATGTCTGCCTATTACACATTACGACCCTCTTCAACAGTCGGCGGTCTCTGTCAGTTAACAGGCGAGGTCGGTCTGTACGCTTTTTTGCTGTACGTGTCCCTTCACGTTTCCACTTCACCTTCACATCGGAAACAGTGGACCTAGAGATGTTTAGGAGTGTGGAAATCTCGCGTACAGACATGTGACACAAGTGACACCCATTCACCTGACCCCGTTCGAAGTCCGTGAGTTCCGCGGAGCGCCCCATTCTGCTGTCTCACGATGTCTAATGACTACAGAGGTCGCTGATATGTAGTACCAATGCAGCTAATACAAGAAACGTATGTTCTTGGGGGTGTCCAGATATTTTTGATCATATAGTGTATCACAAATATTTCACCCATTTCACCAATATTTGTTGACATATTTGACTTCTATTTCTAGCTAACATGTATAAGTTGAAAGAACCATACGTTGTTGAGATTTCCAAAGGGATAATTAGGCAACAGGGGAAAGGAATACGGTAAAAGATGGATGGGTATTTTTAAGAGATGAAATAGCGAAGGCAGCGGAGGATCAAACACGTAGAAAGACAAGGCCTATTAGAAATTCAATGAATTTAATTGATGGTACGAGAAAATATAAAAATGCACCAAAAGAAGCAGGCGAAAGGAAATACAAACGTCTAAAAAATAAGATTGACAGGAAGTGCAAAATGGCTACACAGAAGTGACTAGTAGACAAATGTAAGGATTTAGAAGAATATTTCATTAGGGGAAAGGTAAATAGCGCCTACAGGGAAATTAAAGAGTCATTTGGAGAAACGAGAAGCACCCGCATGAATATCAAGAGCTCAGACGGAAAGCCTGTCGTAAGCAAAGAAGGGAAAGCTGAAAGTTGGGAGGAGTATATAGAGGGTCTATACAAGTGAGATGAACTTGAAGGCAATGTTACAGAAATCGAAGAGGACGTAGATGAAAATCAAATGGAAGACATGATACCGTGAGATGAATTTGACAAAGCACTGGAAGACCTAAGTCACAACAAGGCCACAGGGGTAGACGACATTTCATGAGAATTACTGACAGTGTTGGGAGAGCCAGCCATGACAAAACTCTTCCATCTGGTGATCGAGATGTATGAGCCATGTCCTCAGACGTCAAGAAGAATTCAGTAACTCCAATTCCAAAGAAAGCAATTCCTGACAAGTATGAAAATTACCAAACTATCAGTTTAATAAGTCACAGTTGCAAAGTACTAACACGAATTCTTCACAGAAGAATGTAAAAACTGGTAGAAGCAGACCTCGGAGATCAGTTTGGATTTCGGAGAAATACTGATCCTATGACTTATCTTAGAAGATAGGTTAAGGAAACGGAAACCTACGTTTGTAACATTTTTATAGTTAGAGAAAGCTTTTGACAATGTTTGACTGGAATAGTATCTTTGAAATTCTGAAGGTAGCAGAGGTAAAATACAGGGAGCAAAAGGATATGTACAACTTGTACAGAAACCAGACAGCAGTTTTATGAGTCGAGAGGCATGAAAGGGAAGCAGTGGTTAGGAAGTGAATGAGACGGAGTTGTAGCCTATCCCCGATGTTATTCAAACTTTATATTGAGCAAGCAGTAAAGGAAACCAAAGAAAAATTTGGAGTAGGAATTAAAGTTCAGGGAGAAGAAATAAATACTTACAGATTTGCCGATGATACTGTAATTCTCTCATAGACAGCAAAGAACTTGGAGGATCAGTTAAAAGGAATGGACATTGTCTTGAAAGGAGGATATGGGAATGTAGTCGAATTAAATCAGGCGGTGCTGAGGAAATTAGATTAGGAAACGAGACAGTTAAAGTGGCGACGAGTTTTGTTCTCTGGGCAGCAAAATACCTGATGACTGCCAAAGTAGAGAGGCTATAAAATGTAGGCTGGCAATGGCAAGAAAAATGTTTTTGAAGAGCAGAAATTTGTTATCATCAAATGTAATTTTAAGTGTTAGGAAGCCTTTTCTGAAGGTATTTGTCTGGAGTGTAGCCACGTACGGAAATGAAGCATGGATGATAAATAGTTTAGACGAGAAGAGAATAGAAGCTTTTGAAATGCGGTGCTACAGAAGAATACTGAAGATTAGATGGGTAGATCACGTAACTAATGAGGAGGTACTGAATAGAAAATAGGGCGAATGGAAATTTGCGGCACAGCTTGACTGAAAGAAGGGATCGGCTGATAGAACAGATCTGAGACATCAAGGGATCACCAAATTAGTATTGCAGGGAAGTGGGGGGGGGGGGGGGAGGGGGTGGAGGGGAGGGTAAAAATCTAGAGGTAGACGAGGAGAAGAATACAGTAAGTAGATTCAAAGGATGTAGGTTGCAGTAGTTATGTTGAGATGATAGGCTTACACAGGATAGAATAGCTTGGAGAGCTGCATCAAACCAGTGTTTGTACTGAAGACCACAATAACAAAATGGATACCTTACCGCTGCTATTTGCTATACAGAGTGAATGATTCAAGTTTATTTTCGAAATCTCTGAACTGTAATTTGAAAAAAAAATTATTAAATCCTCCTTCCTGTTAGATACTCTTTACATACTGAGGTTTTACTAATTCATACTAAGAAGCATTCCATGAAAATTAAAGACGTAAGGTATTGATATGGGCATATAATGAATGGTAACTGTAATGTTTTGTTTCAGCTATGTGCTGGCATCAGCTCTAAAAGCAATGAATCAAACGGAGAACATAACGGAAGCTCCAAACGACTGCGACACGTCTGGCTCTATCTGGGAAACTGGAAAAATATTATTCGAGTAAGTGCAAACACAATCGCACTTACAATAATGTTTTGTGTAGTTTTAAGACAGTGTTCCAGAGTAGATGGCTATTTTTGTCTGATTTTATTTTGCAATAAGTATTACTATAAATCAGTATATTCAGTGTGATACAGCAACATCTCATTTAAGGGAAGGCGTGCTGAAAAGTAACACCCTCAATTTTTTTATGTTAAAACTCTTAAAGCTTTTTAAATAAAATAAACCTTGTCGACATCCTACATTTTTATTCTTCATATTTACATATTTATGTCTCTACATTGTCACTCTGGCGACGAACAAAATTTTGCCAACGAGAGACCGTTTTGTTGATACTTTCATTGTAAAATGTGTCACTTTGTTGATCCATCCACGCTTTGTCACAATCAAAGTGAAGTCCTTGAAGGTATTCTTTAACATTTAAGCAGATGAAAATCGGATGGAGTTACATCGGGACTGTATAGAGGATGAACGATGACAATGAACTCAAGTCATCGGTTATTGCAGATGTCGCAGCGCTCATCTATGGACTGGCATTGTCATGCTGAACGAGAGAGTGCTCCATGGGTGGACGAACTCTTTGAATTAGAAACTTGATTTCAGCACGATGTGCCTCACGCCTCGACGTGTGCGGGCCGGTCAAATTAAAATCGAACAGCCGTCATAGGGAGCGGGTTCATACACTTCTGGCCATTAAAATTGCTACATCAAGAAGAAATGCAGTTGATAAACGGGTATTCATTGGACATATACATTATACTAGAACTGACATGTGATTACATTTTCACGCAATTTGGGTGCATAGATCCTGAGAAATCAGTACCCAGAACAACCACCTCTGGCCGTAATAACGGCCTTGATACTCCTGGGCATTGAGTCAAACAGAGCTTGGATGGCGTGTACAGGCACAGCTGCCCATGCAGCTTAAACATGATACCACAGTTCATCAAGAGTAAACTGGCGTATTGTGACGAGCCAGTTGCTCAGCCACCATTGACCAGAAGTTTTCAGTTGGTGAGAGATCTGGAGAATGTGCTGGCCAGGGCAGCAGTCGAACATTTTCTGTATCCAGAAAGGCCAGTACAGGACCTGCAACATGCGGTAGTGCATTATCCTGCTGAAATGTAGGGTTTCGCAGGGATCGAATAAAGGGTAGAGCCACGGGTCGTAACACATCTGAAATGTAACGTCCACTGTTCAAAGTGCCGTCAGTGTGAACAAGAGGTGACCGAGATGTGTAACCAATGGCACCCTATTACCATCACGCCGGGTGATACGCCAGTATGGCGATGAATACACGCTTCCAATGTGCGTTCACCGCGATGTCGCCAAACACGGACGCGACCATCGTGATGCTGTAAAAAGAACCTGGATTCATCCGAAAAAAAGACGTTTTGCCATTCGTGCTCCCAGGTTCGTCGTTGAGTACACCATCACATCCTATCTGTGATGCAGCGTCAAGGGTAACCGTAGCCATAGTCTCCGAGCTGATAGTCCATGCTGCTGCTGCAAACGTTGTCGAACTGTTCGTGCAGATTGCAAACGTCCCCATCTGTTGACTCAGGGATCGAGACGTGGCTGCACGATCCGTTACTGCCATGCCGATAAGATGTCTGCCATCTCGACTGCTAGTGATGCGAGGCCGTTGGGATCCAGCACGGCGTTCCGTATTACCCTCCTGAACCCACCGATTCCATATTAAGCTAAATGTCATTGGATCTCGACCAACGCAAGCAGCAATGTCGCGATACGATAAACCGCAATCGCGATAGGCTACTATCCGACCTTTATCAAAGTCGGAAACGTGATGGTACGCATTTCTCCTCCATACACGAGGCATCACAACAACATTTCACCAGGCAACGCCGTTCAACTGCTGTTTGTGTATGAGAAATCAGTTGGAAACTTTCCTCATGTCAGTAGGTTGTAGGTGTCGCCACCGGCGTCAACCTTGTGTGAATGCTCTGCAAAGCTAATCATTTGCATATCACAGCATCTTCTTCCTGTCGGTTAAATTTCGCGTCTGTAGCACGTCATCTTCGTGGTGTAGCAATTTTAATGGCCAGTAGTGTAGAATGGTTCCATTCAAAAGTAATAACTACACGCGCTAAGACTTTCATCTCACTGGGAGATGAGACGACCAATTCCTGTTTCTTTGAAAGCAGTCCGCCGCTGACGGATCCAAAACCGCACCCACTCTTTCCTCGTCCGACTGAAACCGACTTCCACACATGTCTTTCTTCAGGTCGCCAAATATGTGAAAGTCACACCGTGAAAGATCGGGGCTATGCGGAGGATGTTACAGGGTTTCCCAGTCAAATCCCTGAAGCGTAGCTTTCGTCCAATTGGCAGTGTGGGGTCGAGCGTTATCGTTCAACTGGTTGATTCCATCCGACAGCATTCCAACAGCCCGAGGGCAAAGGCAAAGGTAGCAGCAGAAACATCCGCACATCCCCCGCCAATGAAATCTAGAGCTGTTCACACGAGGTTCGTCAAGTTCCTCGAATGTGAACCACAGCCAATGCGCAGCGTGTGAAGACAATTTGCAGAAACTGCGACACGCCATAATATGAAAACGCTCAGGATTGCTGTCGGACCGAATCATCTTGTAGCACGATGACGCCCTCCCCCACACTGCCAATCAGAAGAATGCCACACTTCGGCGATTTGGTTGGGAAACACAGCAACATCCTCCTTACAGTCCGGAACCTTCACCATATGACTTTTACATTTTTGGCGACCTGAAGAAAGACATCTGTGGACGTCGGCTTTACTCAGACGAGGAAGTGCAAGACAGTGCGGTTGTGGATCTGTCAGCGGTCGATCCCTTTCTACGAAACACTTATTGATCGCCTTGTCTCCCAGTGTCTTAATGGATTTGGGGATTGTTGTGACAGACAATTTGAAATTTTTCACAAACACAACTTTTATTGATGTAAGTTCGCAAGGTTGATGACTGAACATACAAACGAAAGGTAACAATAACGAAGCCAGTAAAAGTCTCCTAATTGAGGCAAACAAAAGTTCACTTCTAATTTTCCACAAAGGTTCGTGGTAACACACTCGCACACTAGTAACAGTCCAATACCGAGACGAAGACGTAATCTTCAACGGTCGCAGTACATGAGGTCGGCATCTGGCGTGAACTGAACTTTGGCACTGGTTCTCGCCCCTAAATAGCTGTCTCCAGCCAATCAGGTTTTGGCGTAGTGATACTTCCTGCAGGCCGTGACTCAACCTCCCGCTGCACGAAGTAGTGCTCGGATTGTCTGTTTCCATTATCTTGTATGTAAATAGCCTGTGTTTACCATGGTGCTTTTGGTACGCCTTGGACATAGACAACCTCGTCCTCTGTAGTGTAATATGGGTTGCCGGCCCTCAGGGGCTACCTTGGCTCCGGTATAACAGGGATTACTTTTGAATGGAACCAGTCCATGGTCGCCTTGTGGTGGGCGTTCGGCTTTCATTTGGCTGACCCATATAGTTACGTTACACACAGCCATGTTACATCCGACAATTCGGAGCTCTCTAACGGCAGAGGGCCGAAAATAAGTAGACATGAAGAATAATGGTGTGGAATGTTAATAACGTTTATTTTATTTAAAAAGCTTTTAAGAGTTTTAATACAAAAAAATTCGGAGGCGTTACTTGTCAGCATGCCCTCGTATGAAATATGTTACTTCTAAATCATTTCAGTCGGCTCTCAGATACAATGACCTTCTGCAATAAAACGACTGAATGAAGCTTTCAACTATGAACTTGAACAGATGAAACGACGAAGAAACAGATACCGGTAAGTTGCCTTATTACAAATTCAAAGGTCTGAGGTTCGATCCCCAGACAGTCCTAGGATTTTTACCTGTCAATTATCACTTCTTTCACCTCTCGGAGCTGCACCATGGTTCCGAAAAGACATTAAGTTCTACGTGCCCCTATAATTGGTTGTGAAAGTCAGTTCAAATGTCAGAGGAACGCAACGGCATACCACTTCCAACTGGACCACGTCTATTAAAGAACTGCGTTGTTCAAAACAATATTTGAATTGGTAACAACTTTCTATACAAACATTAAAAAGGTGCTCGGCTACTCCTATAGATAAGAAGGCAAAAGAATACTGTCGCGAGTCAGATGTGACATACTTAAAAAAACAATCTCTCTGATAACATGTTTTTAGTATTTGGAAGCTACAGACCACCACATGCTCAAGACATTCTTATCGAAAATGTGTTAAAATAGTGGGTAAGTTACATAATCCTAAATCAGAGCAAAGACTTTAATCAACATAGAGGAATGGCAATAAGGAATACACTGAGGTGACAAGTGTCATGAGATACCTCTTAATATTGTGTCGGATCTCCTTTTTCTCGGCGTAGTGCAGCAACTCGATGTGGCATCGACTCAAAAAATCGTTGGAAGTCGCCATGCTGCTTCGATAGCCGTTCATAATTGCGAAAGTGTTGCCGGTGGAGGATTTTGTGCACGAACTGATCTCTCGGTTATGTCCTATAAATGTTCGATGGGAGTCATGTTGGGCGATCTGGGTGGCCAAGTCATTCGCTAGAATTGTCCAGAATATTCTCACATGGCGCGTTGTCACCCGTAAAAATTTCATCTTGTTTGGGAACATAAAGTTCATGACTGAATTTGGATGGCCTCCGAGTAGACAAACGTAATAGTTTCCAGTCAATGATCGGTTCGGCTGGACCGAAGGACCCAGTCCATTCCACGTAAACACAGCCCATACCATTATGGAGCCAACACCAGCTAGCACAGTGCCTTGTCGAAACCTTGGGTCCATGGCTTCTTGCGGTCTGCACCACACTCGAACCCTAAAATCAGCTCTTACGAACTGAAATCGGGACTCATGTGACCACGCTACGGTTCTTCGGTCGTTTAGGGTTCAGTCGATGTGGTCACGAGCCCAGCAGAGGCGCTGTAGGCGACGTCGTGCTGTCAGCAAAGGCACTCGCGCCGGTCGTCTGCTGCCATAGCTCTTTAACGACAAATTCCACCGCACTGACCTAGCCGGATACGTTCGTCGTACGTCCCACATTGATTTCTGCGGTTATTTCACGCTGTGTTGTTTGTCTGTTAGCACTGACAACTCTACGCAAACGACACTACTTTCGGTCGTTAAGTGGGGGCCGTCGGCCACTGCTTTGGCCGTGGTCAGAGGTAATGCCTGAAATTTGGTATTTTCGGCACACTCCTGACACTGTGGATCTCGGAATACTGAATACCCTAACGATTTCTCAAATGGCATGTCCCATGCGTCTGGCTACAACTACCATTCCGCGTTCAATGTCTGTTAAATTTTTACAAAAGTTCTTAGTATTAGAGTAAAAATTTTCGGAGCGTATTTGACGAGTACCGTGTTTATAGTATCAGTTCCAGATGTCTTGTTCCATTCGTAGTTTAATTACTTACCTCTAAAGATTCGTCTTTTGTGATAGGGTCAAACGGAAGCTTGTTTCCATGAAAGCTGTATCTAATAGGACGAAGAAGACAAAAAGGAAACGATTCTATAGATTCAGTAGGAATGACTGTACAGCGGTAAAATACATTAGTGCTTAAGCTATTATAAATTGTGCATACCGCGACACGAGAAGAGGCAGCATTGTCTCTGTAGGGGGAGAAAACTTCTATGCAGCTCAGCTGCTTTACAAAGATGAGATGTTATCACAGAGTTTTCGTGGTAGTCCATTCTTATGCTCAACAGATAACTTCACGTCAGCTGAAACACATTTCACAACGATATTTTCTTACGCCTAAGTTTCATATCCTGGAGTTAAAGTCAGAAATGGATAGGGAAAAGTCGGCTGGATCGGACACGCAAACCTTTTCGAAATTATATTTACATTATAATATCTTATGAAGCTTATGTTGGAATGTTCTTCACACAAAACAATACTATGGTACGTTATTTAATATAATTATAAACCGATGTGTCATAAGAATATATGTTCGTGAATTTTTTAAATATATTTTCCACCATTTACATTTTGGTTGATTAATCTTTAGAGGGTTGTATTGGACATGAAATTGTAACGTGTAAAAAAGTCATTTTCGTTGCAGCAAACATTTAATTGGATTGTAAATGGTTATAAATTTGAATTTGTCCATCAGCTCATCTAGATTCTAAAACAATCTGTCGACATGTTCCTTGCTGAAATCTGCTGCTCGCTACAGACATAGATTCAGCTGCCCTCATCTATAAGTTTCCACGCCTTTTCATGAAATCATAGCAATAGCCTTTACCCCCTTCACTTATGTGTTTACGACAGATGCTTCATTTTCAGTTGCTCTGCATGTTTCTGCACTAAATTTAAGAATTCATCGTTAATCACAGGCACAAACTATCTAAATTTTTGACAGAATCGTTCAATATTGATTCCTGTTCATCACTGCATGTTCTAAGAGAAAAACCTTATTATTTTCTAAAACAGTTTTCATGACCACCTATTTGTTTTTACGTAGAGTCTATTACATAATGTACTTCTTGGAACTTAATATTCCCTGCTCGATTCCCTGATTGTCATTTCGAGAAGTGTGACCTTTTCTACAGGTTCCATCATGTGATTTTCATCCCAGTTATGTGCTGATTTCTCAGTCTTTGGCTGCTGAAGAAACAAACCGTAAACATTTAGGTTTGTGTGCTGTCTGTTTTGTCCAATACAACCCGGTATGGTTTTGTCCGTTACAAACTACTGAGGTAGTTTAACATTCCGGTTATTATTACTTGTGGCAGACATTGTAACTCTTCCCCAACAGGCCATGAAGGCCCAACGGTACTGACCGGCCGCCGTGTCACCCTCAGCTTATAGGTGTCACTGGATGCGGATATGGAGGAGCATGTGGTCAGCACACAGCTCTCCCGGCCGTATGTCAGTTTCCGAGACCGGAAGACATTGTAACAGCCTACAATATAAAGCTTAATATCATGTTCCTCTATATTCTTAATTCAAACTGCACGTGGATGGACGCCGATATTCTATAAGGATGAGAAGCTTACGTACTGCATTTCATACCAAGAGGGTCGGAGATCTTAAAGTCCCCGTCCCACGAATGTGTCACCATCAACAAAGTCGGAGGGTGTCACTTCAAGGGACGCACTTTCGTTAACAGAAACTACAGTCTTTAAGGCACTGGACAAGCCATGGAACGGAGCGGGAATCAAACCCCAGAGAGTCAGCCACGTTCAAGTTTTCCGCGGTTGCCCTAAATAGATTAAGGCAACTGACAGCCTGCTTTGTTTGAAAAAAAACTCGGCCGACTATCTTCTCAAAGTTCGTCCGAGCCGAGCTTTTGTTCCGTCTCTAACGATCTCGTCACCTGTGGGGCTTTAAACTCGAATCTTAATTTCCTATTTTCCAGCCTTTGCCAACCAGATACGGATTGTGAAAATCCTCCAGTTGTTTGCATTCTGTCCATCTCTACTACATAAACTCGTCATTTGGGGTTTTGTTTAGCATTTCCTCCCTTCAGAAAATTTCAGATATCTGCTCTCTCTTTTTGCCACTGTCCAGCCGTAACTATATCTACTGTTGGATACATTTCCGCTGTGCAAAGAACATTATCTCTGTTTACCGAAATACTTGTTTTTCCCACGTATATACTGTGCTAGAGATAAACGGAAATCAATCTCAAATTTGTGTAGCACCAAGTACGTGTAATTATACTGAGTTGTGCAGCACTACAAAAAAATACTGACCTTTCTCAAAGTTTGCACTGAAAGTTCAGCTGGGGCATCAGTAAGCGATTCTTTTAGTTAACATTTATTTCTGCAACAATTTTAACATTTACAATATTCCTTAAAAAGTATAGAAATATACTTATGCAAAACTTTCCAACTAAAGAATCAAACATTTTGCAGGTACATACGAAAGCAGGAATTACTTGATGGAGCTACAGGAAAGGTGGCATTTGATGACAATGGTGATCGTATTAATGCTGAATATGATATTGTTAATGTCCAAGAGAACCAACGCAAAGTCTCAGTTGGAAAATATTTTTACTCGCACGTAAGTAGTCACTTGCTCTAACACAGACAACTGACTCTATCATTTATTCTCTCGTTTTCCGTCAATTGTGTCAAAAGAGCTTTTAGTCAAAGAATAACTTGCACTAACAGCTAAAAGCTGATTTTCTAAAAAAAATTGTGCTACAAATAATTAGTTGCCATGAAACTTCCTGGCAGATTAAAACTGTGTGCCCGACCGAGACTCGAACTCGGGACCGCAGGAGAGCTTCTGCAAAGTTTGGAAGGTAGGAGACGAGGTACTGGCAGAAGTAAAGCTGTGAGTACCGGGCCTGAGTCGTGCTTCGTTAGCTCAGTTGGTAGAGCACTTGCCCGCGAAAGGCGAAGGTCTCGAGTTCGAGTCTCGGTCGGACACACAGTTTTAATCTGCCAGGAAGTTTCATATGAGCGCACACTCCGCTGCAGAGTGGAAATCTCATTCTGGAATTAGTTGCCACTTTATAGCCATAAGAAATGAGTGTCCATTTGTTTAATTATACGATCTTCTTGTCGATTCCTCAAATAACTACATCTGTTATTTATCTTATGTCATGATTTTACTGCATAGTATTCGAAGCGGGTAATATTTTATCTAAAATCGTTCCTTGTAAAAAATAGTAAGAAAAATTGTTCGCCCCCACGGACCATAGATCTTGCAGAGGTGGGGTGGCTTGCGTGCCTCTACGATACGGATAGCCCTATCGTAGGTGAAACCACATTGCAGGGCTAACAATGGAGATGCCAGTCGAACATATAATTCCTGAACAGCAGCAGCAGCTTCTCAGTAGTTACAGAGCCAACAATCTGCATAATTGACTGGTCTGTCCACGCAACATTAACCACCGTGCCTTTGCTATGTTGGCACTGTCAAAGACATAAACCAATCGAAAACTACAGTCGTTACATTTCCCGAGGACATGCAGCTTTACTGTATGGCTCAATGATTATGGCATCCTTTTGGGTAAAATATTCCGGGAGTAAAATAGACCCGAAAAGGATCTCTGAGAGGGCACTACGAAAGAGGATATCGTCATCAGGCAAAACAAAGTGGTATTCTACGGGTCGGAGAAGGTCGATTAGGTAGGTTAGAGAATAGAAAAAGACAGAGAGACAGGCTTAATTCAAATATAATGGCAATTAGTCAAGTGCAGTGATAGGATGAACAGCACCTTTGGTCAGTTCAGTACAACGTTATCAACACACAATCCGATAGGGGTAGTGCAGGACAAGGTCTAATAATAAATAAGAAAATAGGAATGCGGGTAATCTAGTATGAAAAGCATAGTGAACGGATTATCGTAACCAAAACAGAAACAAAGCTAACACCACTATAGTAGTACAAGTTTATATGACGACTACCTCCGCAGATGATGAAGAGATTGAAAGAATGCGTGATGAGATAAAAGAAATAATTCAAACAGCTGGGGAAGATAAAATTTAATTTTGATGAGGAACTAGAATTTCATGGTACGTAAAGGACGAGAACGAAAAATAGTAGAAGGACTAAGAGTGGAAGAAAGGAATGAAAGAGAAAGTCGCCTGATATGGTCTCGTGCAGATCATAATTTATTAGAATTGCGAATACTTGGTTTAAGATCCATGAAAGAAGGTTGTATAAAATACCTGGAGACACTGGAAGGTTTGAGACCGATTACATACTGCCCAATCACACTAGTCTGACCACCTGTCACCCGAGTTCGATTCCCGGCGGGGTCAGGGATTTTCTCTGCCTCGTGATGACTGGGTGTTGTGTGATGTCCTTAGGTTAGTTAGGTTTAAGTAGTTCTAAGTTCTAGGGGACTGATGACCATAGATGTTAAGTCCTATAGTGCTCAGAGCCATTCGAACCATTTGAACCACCTGTCAAAAGCTCAAGACCCACCTTTTGCAGCACAGACCAATGCGAGATGTGCAGAAAGAGAGTCAGTGAGGTTCTGGAAGGTACCGACAGAGATGTTGAGCTATGCTCACTCAAGTGCTACGGTCAGCTAGGCTAGGTTTCTCAGCTGAGGATCCATGGTGCGAATAGCCCTATCGAGGTCATCCCACAG
The DNA here is from genome assembly GCF_021461395.2 of Schistocerca americana. Lineage (NCBI taxonomy): Eukaryota > Metazoa > Arthropoda > Insecta > Orthoptera > Acrididae > Schistocerca > Schistocerca americana. The sequence continues at coordinate 849,392,008 of NC_060130.1, read as the reverse complement.
ATTCTCGATTGATTTTAAATCCGGAGAGTTTGGTGGCCAGGGAAGTACAGTAAACTCATCCCAGTGCTCTTCAAACCACGCATGTAGACTGCGAGCTGTGAGACACGTTGCGTTGTTCTGCTGATAAATACCGTCGTGCAGAGGAAAGCCAAAAAACATGTAGGGATTGACACGGTCCTCAAGGATAGACGCATACTTGCGTTGATCCATTGTGTATTCCAGAGTGACGCAATCACCCAGGGAATGCCACGAAAACCTTCCCTGGACTATGACGTGTGCAGAGTGTCTGCCTTCAGACGTTTCACGCCGTACACGCCAACGGCCATTTGTCCAATGGAGCACCAAACGTGATTCATCAGAAAAGGCCACCTGTCGCCATTCAGTGCACGTCCAGCTCCAGTACTGGTGTGTAAATTCCAGCCTCTGTCGCTGATGAACAGCTGTCAGCATGGATGCATGAACCAGGTGCTTACTTCACTGGCCCATACGCAGCAACGTTGGTGGAATGGCTCTTGAGGAGACACTGTTGGTATCCCCTTGGTTCGTCTGGGCCGTCAGTTACTCAACAGTTGCACGTCTATTTGCTCATACGGATCTCTGTGGCAGTCATGCACCCCTGTCATCTATGTCCCATGGTGCACCACAGTTGCCTCAGCACTGGTTTTGGATAGTGCAATGTTGTCACGCATGGTATACTTCAGTCACAGCGGCACACAAACAGTTTAGAAATGTAGCCGATTCGGAAATGCTTCCACCCTTGACCCTCATGCCCATTTGGACGTCAGATACACTGATGAGCCAAAACATTATGACCACCTGCTTAATAGCTTGTTTGTCCACAATACATCATTGATTCTGCGTATCAGGGATCCGACAGTTTGTTGGTGGGTTTGTGGAGGTATGAGGCATTAGATGCCTACGCACAGGTCAGGTAATTCGCATGAATAACGGGCCACTGTTACGCATATACAGTGATGGCCCTTGACAGCGACGCAGATGGGTTCCATAGAATTTACATCAGTCGAATTTGGGACATCGACGTGAGTTTACTGTAACGCTCCTCAAGCCGTTGTAACACGGTTATGGCTCCGAGACACGCACAATAATACTGCTGAAAGATGACAGCGCCACTAGGAAAGACATCAAGCATAAAACATGTGTCTGAGTAGATAATATATCGCTCACAGTATTTCCAGCAGTAGAAACTCCCTTGCATCGAACACCACAAACGAGTCTGTTTAGAACCCCACTACAACTACACAGCTGCATACATACCACTCTCCATTGAATTCACTATTAATCCAACCTGGTAAGGGTACCAGGGTGACAAGCAATACCTGAAGATCGTTTCAATAAGTGTTTCTTGTAATCCATATCATCTTCTGCGGATGAATTAGACTGCCACATGCAGTCATTCTATATATTATCTCAGTCTGAACGACTCTCCCATAGGTAGTGTAGCCGAAAAGTAATGGACATTGTCACCCATTTATGTGCAATAGCTACATTTACAAGCATTTTTCGAAGGAACAAGTAGCATTATCTGTTTAATTCCATCCTGCAAATTATTATTATGCATCTTTGGGAGTAGATGAGACTTAACAGAACATAACACCATACTCTTTAGTCAGGAAGATGTGTATCAGGGTACTTTTTTTGTTTTATAAGGTGACTATTTAATCTTAAATCTCCCCCATTTCCAAAGTACCATGTAGGCTAGTATGTCTATTGTGGTATGTCAAAATACCATCAGAACACTAAGAATAAGATGTAGGCAATCTGCTAAAGATAGCCTCCAAACACTATACTTGCCATTTTATGCATACTGTGACTCGCTACCCCAGCAGTGCTACATGTATCTTTGTTTATTTTTTCCTAATGGTATAAAAAAATTGAGCTACAGTTTCAGCGTTACATGTATTTGGTTTCTTTCTTACTCAACATTTTTAACAGAGAGTGGTTTAAGTCTGTTCCATACAGTGGTTCTTTTTCTTAAGGCCTATGAAATAACATTGCTTCTGTCATAATTCAGTAATATCTACAACACATACAGAATAACACTGCTTAATAACAATTCGGCAATATCTTTACTTGATAGTTTTGTGCTGAAGAAATATGTTTCTCCCGCCTTAATATAACATTTCTGTATCACTACGATAACCCTCCGCAATGTCAAATTCGAACTGTCTATTCCATAGTAACAAATGAGAGATTAAAAAATCGTGTTCTTTTTAGCGAAGAAAAATGTAAACGTTTCCGAATCCATAAGCTAGTAGTCATCTACATAAAGCCATTGCAATAGTCCAGGTTGGTGATTCATTTTAAGTTCAAATGGTTCAAATGGCTCTGAGCACTGTGGGTCTTAACAGCTGAGGTCATCAGTCCCCTAGAACTTAGAACTACTTAAACCTAACTAACCTAAGGACATCACACACATCCATGCCCTAGGCAGGATTCGAACCTGCGACCGTAGCGGTCTCGCGATTCCAGACTGACGCGCCTAGAACCGCACGGCCACACTGGCCGGCATTCATTTTAAAGTCAGCTGATTCTGCTTTATATGGATTTCTTATATTCCACCTGCTTCCATCCTGATTTCTCCTAATATTCCTCAGGTCTGTTCCCTTGTAAGGAGAATGGTACACTTCTGGCCACCGTAAATGCAACACCCTGAAGGAAGCATCGGAATCAAGTGAAATTTGCACCATGAGTTTGCAGCGATGAGATATGCAACTGATTAGAATTTCAGCGCAGACGCACATCACGCGCGCCTGTGGCGCCACCTCATAGCGCCATTTAAGGCTTGGCGATTTCGACGAGTGTACGTTCGGCACGTGTGTTTCCCTTGTGGTTGTTTCACAAGACGATCAGTTATGCCTCGTAGACAACAGCGAACATCTTTTGATCAAGTATCCGAGTTCGACAGAAGAAGGATAGTGGCTTACCGAGATTGCGGATTATCATACAGAGAAATCGCTAGTCGTGTTGGACGAAACCAAACAACTGTAATGCGGATATGTGACCGTTGGATGCAGGAGGGTACGACGGACCGACGTGGTCGATCGCATTCACCTCGGTGCACCACTGCACGTGTTGTAGGCAAGTTGTGCGCATGGCAGTGACGGATCGCTCAGTGACATCCCGAACCATAGCACAGCACATTGCGTCTGTAACGCATCATCCAGTGTCTGCGCGTACGATTCGACGCCGTTTACATCAGAGTGGTCTGTCCGCAAGACGTCCATTGCTTCGTCTACCACTGACGCAGAACCACAGACGTCTCCGTCACCAATGGTGTGATGACAGACGGATGTGGACGGCAGAATGGAATGACGTTGTCTTTACTGACGAGGCACGCTTCTGTCTGCAGCACGACGATGGTCGGATTCGAGTGTGGAGACACCGTGGAGAGAGGATGCTGGACAGCTGCATTATGCACCGCCACACTGGTCTTGCACCGGATATTATGGTATGGGGCGGTATTGGATATTACTCTCGCACGCCTCTAGTACGCATTGCCGGTACTTTAAATAGCCGGCGCTACATATCCGAGGTGCTGGAGCCAGTTGTACTTCCTTACCTTCAGGGCTCGGCCACAGCAATATTTCAACAGGACAATGCGCGACCACACGTGGCACGCATTGTCCAAAGGTTCTTCGTCAATAACCAGATTGAATTGCTTCCCTGGCCGGCTCGCTCTCCGGATCTTTCGCCGATAGAAAACATGTGGCCCATGGTTGCTCAACGAGTGACCCAGATTACATCCCCAGCTGCCACACCAGATGATCTTTGGCAACGTGTGGAAGCTGCTTGGGCTGCTGTACCCCAGGAACACATCCAACGTCTCTTTGACCCAATGCCGAGACGTGTGGCAGCGGTGATATCCAACGATGGCGGCTACTCTGGCTACTGATTCTGGCAGGAACCACATGTCACAGACGTCTGTAAACGTAATCATTTGATACTTGGTCAACATGTTATCTACAAAATAAACTGTGTTGTGCTACCTCTTGTCTTTCTTGGTGCAGCAGTGTACACTGTCTCTAGAATATCTCGACTTCCCCATTAAAGTATTGATGTGTGACGTCATACTTCTGTCCTACACCGAGTGCTTACATTAAAAAAGTCTGGCTCTTCTACTGCCAGTTCCGATTACATCCATTGTGTAATGGTTTTTACTAAAGCAATATGTCATATGGCTGTAGGGAGCACTCTATAATTTATATGTTATGGATGATTTTTTGTGGTGGCAGAATCAGATTTTATTTCTTCTACATGAAATATACCCCAATACTGAATCTAGTCACTACTAACTGAGTGAAATGTACATGACACAAAGCTCTTGTTACCAGATCACATGGAGCTGTGCAAAATAGGTCTTAACAGTAGTATTTTCCTGGGCACAAAATGATGTTTTTAACCCCGTGTAAGACTGCATACATTGACAGGACAATGGTATTGTCTGTCACTTCTATACTTCGACACTAAAAACTCGCGATTCCTTAATGCATGTCAGAAGGAGTTAAGATCACAGTGTAATCACAGCTATGACATTAAGAACAGATCTACACTACTGGCCATTAAAATTGCTACACCACGAAGATGACGTGCTACAGACGCGAAATTTAACCGACAGGAAGAACATGCTGTGATATGCAAATGATTAGCTTTTCAGAGCATTCACACAAGGTTGGCGACGGTGGCGACACCTACAACGTGCTGAGATGAGGAAAGTTTCCAACCGATTTCGCATACACAAACAGCAGTTGACCGGCGTTGCCTGGTGAAACGTTGTTATGACTCCTTGTGTAGGGAGGAGAAATGCGTACCATCACGTTTCCGACTTTGATAAAGGTCGGTTGTAGCCTATCGCGATTGCGGTTTATCGTATCGCGAAATTGCTGCTCGCGTTGGTCGAAATCCAATGACTGTTAGCAGAATATGGAATCGGTGGGTTCAGGAGGGTAATACGGAACGCCGTGCTGGATCCCAACGGCCTCGTATCACTAGCAGTAGAGATGGGCAAAACTGTTCTTTTCAGAGATCGTATCAGAACTGTTCACTCCCTGAAATGAAATAGCTCTTTTTCATGACTCACCACTCATTCACAACAGAAAATAAATGGAAGGCACATTGCCCTTTAAACTTGGTTTATTCCAGTACTATACCTGTATTTTGATCTTATTTGATCCTATTTTGAAGTAACACAGATAATGAGTAAGAATTTTGTATTGTTTATTGAAATTTCCACGATATGACAAAGTTTTTGATTATTGATTTATTTTGCACTATCGTGGTTTTTTGGGTGATCAGAAAATGTTGTAACTTGAGATTTACCTTAACAATATATTTGGCTATAATGTATTAAAATTTCATTAACCTCGTACAAATACATCGCAAGCCATATATTTTTAAAGTGAACATTTCCTTCCGAAGACACCTAAAATCGCAAAATCCGTACTAAAATAAGAAAAAAATATATAAATTTGACTGTAAGACCAAAGTGCTGCATATAGCCTTCTGCAGAATAAAACAAGGAAAATATTGGTGTATCACTTTTGCTATACGTTTATTGGTTCGTTCGTAATTAAAGTGTAAATTCGAGTGACCATAATAAAAAATCCTATAGTAAGAGGAGCCATCAGGAACCTAATCTGATCAGTTTAAACAAATAAAAATAAAATAAAAACAAATGGTGTATACATAACATAATTATGTAATATACATAACGGTATTACTACGAAGAACAATATCCAGTAGAGACGAACTCCGATGCAGAGGCGCTGAGTCAAGCAGGTCGAGAGGCGAGCTGTATTACTGCGTGAGCTAAGACCGCAGAGACCAGAGTGACACCTGAGTTGCTTTGCTCAACGCTCTGGCTAGAGTCGAGAACGGTGGGGTGAGCGTTGAGCGGGCGAGTTCCGACGGTGGGTGGAGCGGTGAACTGCCACCACTCACCCGCTCGGAGACAAATCGTCCGTTCTCTTGCGAGCAGGCTGTTGCAAGTAGTTCTTATGTTCTCCGCTAGGAGGCTCTCTGTCCTGTTGCTCGCATCAACTGCCCAGAGGGCAGGACGTGCGACTGAAACGATCGCTGACGGAGTGTTATGCTAAGGTGCGCCAGACACTGCACGCGGCAGAGGAAGCACAGAGAGGGCACGGCATATGTGAAACACAAAATCCAGTGGGGCACTGCACAATGCAGGCAGCCAAGGCAGAAGCAGGGTAGAGGCCGGCGCTGGCTGTGTTGTGTGGCGTGCAAGACAACAACCATCTGCTGCAGTTACCCTTGGCGGTGCATCACAGATAGGTGTACTCATCGACGAACCTGGGTGCACAAATGGCAAAACGTCATTTTTTCGGATGAATCCAGGTTCTGTTTATAGCATCATGATGGTCGCATCCGTGTTTGGCGACATCGCGGTAAACGTACATTGGAAGCATGTATTCGTCATCGCCATACTGGCGTATCACCCGGCGTGATGGTATGATGTGCCATTGGTTACAGGTCTCGGTCACCTCTTGTTCGCATTGACGGCACTTTCAACAGTGGATGTTACATTTCAGATGTGTTACGACCCGTAGGTCTACCCTTCATTCGATCCCTGCGAAACCCTACATTTCAGCAGGATAAAGCACGACCGCATGTTGCAGGTCCTGTACGGGCCTTTCTGGACACAGAAAATGTTCGACTGCTGCCCTGGCCAGCACATTCTCCAGATCTCTCACCAACTGAAAACGTCTGGTCAATTGTGGCCGAGCAACTGGCTCGTCACAATACGCTAGTCACTACTCTTGATGAACTGTGGTATCGTGTTGAATCTGCATGGGCAGCTGTGCCTGTACACACCATCCAAGCTCTGTTTGACTCAATGCTCAGGCGTATCAAGGCCGTTATTACGGCCAGAGGTGGTTGTTCTGGGTACTGATTCCTCAGGATCTATGCACCCAAATTGCGTGAAAATGTAATCACATGTCAGTTGTAGTATAATATATTTGTCCAATGAATACCAGTTTATCATCTGTTACAACGTATTCTCCCTTGCGGTAGGTCGTAACCAAGTATTTGGCAGCCGGGCAAAAGGCCCTCGTTCGCGGCCCGCCACGTGACCAGCTACAGTGGTGGCACAACGCGAAGTGACCACATCTCTGTTGGTCCAGTGAGCTTGGCATACAAGAACAATAACCAGTTGTTCATTTGTTCCAGTACCGGCGTGCCGTTTGATGACTGTGCCATGTGTACGTGGGTGGGTGAGGAAGGCAGGGTGAGGGTGGGGAGGGCTCCAGCCATGTTGCCAATAGGTCGCGTCTCAGCACCGGGGAAATGCGTTTTAATAAAGTGCATTTCCTCTACCATTCCTTACCCTACACAGTGTTTAGAGTGCGATTTATTGCCCGTGTGCTACGCAGTGATATACCGACTTCGGCAGGGCGGTAGGCGGCCATGCAATGGCGCAGTGCTGAGCAGTAGCAGCAGAGTATGAGCGATGGTGTAAAGGTAGTGCTGATTGGGCGGGGTCTGCAGATCACAGTCTGGCAGCGTCGGTCGTTGTTCAGTGACTGCTAATAGGTAGGGAGAATGCGGCAAGTGCATATTTGTTGCATTGCTTATATTCTTTTATTAATATATGGTGCTGTGCTAATGTGATGCAGTGCTGGTTAAACGTGTTTTCTTAGAATGGAGGGTTAGGTATTTGGGGACATTATAGCTACGTGCTGTTCTCCACGCCCTCGTACTCTTACGGTTTTAGGGACAGCCCCGGAGGATTCATGGTGTCCATGTAATTCGCTCCGCGAAAGGTAACATGGAGGCGAAAGTGGATATCAATGCTCTAAGGAATTGTAATGTTTAATTAAGGACTATTTATCGTGAATATTTACGAACGTACTTCCTCTTCGTTGGAGTTCCTCCTTGACAATTTTTAAAGCCTGGTTATTATCCTTTTGTCATCGAACTATCATCACGATGATTTCAAATCGAGGCAATCAGGATACTGTAGGTATTACCGTCTGTAACGTCACTACTGCAGATAATCCAGATGGTGTTGTCTTGCATGAAGCGTCATTGGTTGCAGGTGAGCAGCTCCTGGTTGCTGTGGATGAGTGATACAGGGGAAAGTACAGAGAGAGTTTAGGGATGTTACGAGGGAGCTGTGCACTGCAGTTGGTGGATGTTCAGTGTATTAGCCTCGGATTAATGGAATATGAGGTTATGTAGGTAATGATTGGGATGACGCGGAGGTGATGAGCTGAAATAAGTGTAGTGAGGAAGGAACTAGCTAAACTTATGTGTCGAGTCGGCTGAAAATAAAGTAAAATTGGCTGTGGAAGAAGGTAGTTTTTCATTTAAGTGGAAAATTGTGTGCACAGCAAGGTTTATTTGGGACAGGATATAAGGACGTTAGAAAGGGTGGATTTTCTGGAGAACAAGGGGTATGAAACTTCTGATGTCTTCAGTTGTAAGTGGAGGGCGGAGGGAACAGTTTCTTTGCAGTAGAGTGTTAACTGACTAGATGGGTATGTCAGCTCTGGTTCTGTTCAGGGAACTGACATCTGGACATTGCTTGAGGAAGTGAGGTTCTTTGTAGTGGGTACAGGTAGGAAGTTTTCTACAGTTATGTTAAGTAATAATTATATGTAAAGCATCATTGGCAACAATATGATTGGGGAACTGATCTAGATGGTTCCAACCTATACCGGTGTTGATATATGAATGGACCATGTTGAATGAGGTTGTCAATAATGATGAAAGGTTCAGCTAAAATCTTATCAAGAATTTTTGTTAATTCGCAGGGCTTTTCTGATTCTGAGACCTGGGTGTGTCATAGGTTCTAACTGCATTTCTTCGTTTCCGATATCCGGTGTAATCCTTTGGATAACAGCAGTGAATGTAGGAGCCCGTTGAGGAACTTGGAATTGTCTGGGAGGAAGATTTGTTAATGGTGTGAGGATTGCTTCTGAACCAAAGGCAATAAAAGATATTTTTGATAGGACTGCAGAATGGAAGTCGCGGAGTAACGATTTGATAATGAAATCTTTGCAAGGAATAATTTGGGCTATGTGAATATTGGGCATATATTATCAGATTTCAAGGGTAAGAAATTTTGATTGCATGAGTCTTGTATCAGGGGGAGAGGGGAGGGCACAAGGAAGATGTGGATTTGTGATATTATGAGCTGGTCTGATGTAGTAGGGCGACGTTCCATATATTCAATTTTGTCAATTTGGAGTTAGATTATTTTAGGATCAGGGATTCTGGCTGTTTTAGTGCTGAGGCGTTTCTGCTTCTTCTTCCTGGTGGATAGAATGGAGTATGTTAGTTTAGGATTAGCAGGATGTAGCAAATGATAGGTTCAAATGGCTCTGAGCACTACGCGACTTAACTTCTGAGGTCATCAGTCGCTTAGAATTTAGAACTAATTAAACCTAACTAACCTAAGGACATCACACACATCCATGCCCGAGGCAGGATTCGAACCTGCGACCGTAGCCGTCGCTCGGCTGCAGACTGTAGCGCCTAGAACCGCAAGGCCACTCCAGCCGGCGCAAATGATAGGTCTATGAGCTACTGCCATTCGTGATATCACTTTATTAGATGCTACAGAGTCGAAAATTGAGTGTCATGAGCCCATAGGCTCTCCCCCTGTAGGGACTGTGGTGGATGATGGTCCTATCAATGGGCCTGAAATGTTGTCCGTCTAATATGATTATGATTGTAAAGTTGATATCAGTGCTAATGGTGTAGGTGCTGGTGAAGCTGGTGCTAATGTTGCTGGTGAAGATGAGAGTGGCACTGTTGTTGATAAATGTAGTCCGGAACACAGCAATGCAGTTGCCAGGTACTCTCGTCTAGCAGATGCTGTGAATGATCCTGTAACGAAGCGCGCTGCTCTCTGTTGGATCTTCTCTCTCTCTTCCATCAACCCTATCTGGTACAGATCCCACACCGGTGAGTAGTATTCAAGCAGTGGGCTAACAAGTGTACTGTCAACTGCTTCCTTTGTTTTCGGACTGTATTTCCTTAGAATTCTTCCGATGAATCTCAGTCTGGCATCTGCTTTACCGACGATTAATTTTATAGGGTCATTCGATTTTAAATCACTCCTAATGCCTACTCCCTGATAATTTATGGAATTAACTGCTTCCGGTTGCTGACCTGCTATACTGTAGCTAAATAATAAAGGATCTTTCTTTCTATGTATTCGCAGCACATTACACTTGTCTACATTGAGATTCAATTGCTATTCCGTGCACCATGCGTCAATTCGTTGCAGATCCTCCTGCATTTCAGTACAATTTTCCATTGTTACAACCTCTCGATATACTACAGCATCATCCGCAAAAAGCCTCAGTGAACTTCCTATAGTATCCAGAAGGTCATTTATACATACTGTGAATAGCAACTTTCGCCGCGCGGAATTAGCCGTGCGGTCTAGGGCGCTGAAGACATGGACTGTGCGGCTGGTCCTGGCGGAGGTTCGAGTCCTCCTTCGGGCATGGGTGTGTGTGTTTGTCCTTAGGATAACTTAGGTTAAGTAGTGTGTAAGCTTGGGAACTGATGACCTTAGCAGTTAAGTCCCTTAAGATTTCACACACATTTGAACAATAGCAACTGTCATACGACCCTCCCCTGCGGCACACCTGAAATCACTCTTACTTCGGAAGACTTCTCTCCATTGAGAATGACATGCTGCGTTCTGTTACCTAGGAACTCTTCAATCCAATCACCCAATTGGTCTGATAGTCCATATGCTCTTACTTTGTTCATTAAATGACTGTTGGGAACTGTATCGAACGCCTTGCGGAAGTCAAGAAACACGGCATCTACCTGGGAACCCGTGTCTATGGCCCTCTGAGTCTCGTGGACAAATAGCATGAGCTGGGTTTCACACGATCGTCTATTTCGAAACCCATGCTGATTCCTACAGAGTAGATTTCTAGTCTCCAGAAAAGTCATTATACTCGAACAAATTACGTGTTCCAAAATTCTACAACTGATCGACGTTAGAGATATAGGTCTATAGTTCTGCACATCTGTTCGACGTCCCTTCTTGAAAACGGGGATGACCTGTGCCCTTTTCCAATCTTTTGGAACGCTACGCTCTTCTAGAGACCTACGGTACACTGCTACAAGAAGGGGGGCAAGTTCCTTCGCGCACTCTGTATAAAATCGAACTGGTATCCCATCAGATCCAGCGGCCTTTCCTCTTTTGAGCGATTTTAATTGTTTTTCTATCCCTTTGTCATCTATTTCGATATCTACCATTTTGTCACCTGTGCGACAATCTAGAGAAGGAACTACAGTGCAGTCTTCCTCTGTGAAACAGCTTTGCAAAAAGACATTTAGTATTTCGGCCTTTTGTCTGTCATCCTCTGTTTCAGTACCATTTTGGTCACAGAGTGTCTGGACATTTTGTTTTGATCCACCTATCGCTCTGACGTAAGACCAAAATTTCTTACGATTTTCTGCCAAGCCAGTACATCGAACTTTACTTTCGAATTCGTTGAACGCCTCTCGCATAGCCCTCCTCACACTACATTTCGCTTCGTGTAATTTCTGTTTGTCTGTAAGGCTTTGGCTATGTTTACGTTTGCTGTGAAGTTCCCTTTGCTTCCCTAGCAGTTTTCTAACTCGGTTGTTGTACCACGGTGGCGCTTTTCCATCTCTTACGATATTGCTTGGCACATACTCATCTAATGCATATTGTACGATGGTTTTGAACTTTGTCCACTGATCCTCAACACTATCCGTACTTGAGATAAAACTTTTGTGTTGAGCCGTCAAGTACTCTGAAATCTGCTTCTTGCCCCTTTTGCTAAACAGAAAAATCTTTCTACCTTCTTTAATATTTCTATTTACGGCAGAAATCACCAATGCTGTAACCGCTTTATGATCGCTGATTCCCTGTTCTGCGTTAACTGTTTCAAATAGTTCGGGTCTGTTTGTCACCAGAAGGTCTAATATGTTATCACCACGAGTCGGTTCTCTATTTAACTGCTCAAGGTAGTTTTCAGATAATGCACTTAAAAAAATTTCAATGGATTCTTTGTCCCTGCCACCCGTTATAAACGTTTGAGTCTCCCAGTCTGTATCTGGTAAATTAAAATCTCCAGCCAGAACTATAACATGGTCGGGAAATCTACTCGAAACATTTTCCCAATTTTCCTTCAGATGTACTGCCACAACAGCTGCTGAGCAAGGGGGCCTATAGAGACATCCAATTACCATGTTTGAGCCTGCTTTAACCGTGACCTTCACCCAAATTATTTCACATTTCAGATCTCCGTCAATTTCCTTCGATACTATTGCACTTTTTATCGCTATGAACACGCCTCCCCCTTCACTGTCCATCCTGTCTCTACGGTATACATTCCAATCAGAGTTTAGAATTTCATTACTGTTTACATCTGGTTTCAACCAACTTTCCGTCCCTAGTACTATGTGGGCATTGTGACCGTTTATTAATGAGAGCAGTTCTGGGACCTTTATATAGACGCTCCTGCAGTTTACTATTACCACATTAATATTGTCATTCCTTGTTGTGTTTTGCCTACTGCTACCTTGTCGCGTCTCAGGAGGCGTCTTGTCGGGCCTAGGGAGGGAATTCTCTAACCTAAAAGAGCCACATGTGCACTCCACACATACTCCGCTACCCTTGTAGCCGCTTCCTACGTGTAGTGCACGCCTGACATATTCAGGGGGACCCTACATTTCTCCACCCAATAGCGGAGGTCGAGAAATTTGCCCCTCAGATCTCCTCAGAATCGTATGAGCCTCTGGTTTAAGCCTTCCACTCGGCTCCAGACCAGAGGACCGCGATCGAGTGTGGGAACGACACTACAAATAGTTAGCTCAGATTCCACCCTGCGAGCGAGGCTTTCCGCTTTCACCAACTCCGCCAACCGCCTGTATGAACTGAGGATGTCCTCTGAACCCAGACGCCAGACAGAAGTCATTGGTGCCGACATGAGCCGTCCGGGGTGGCCGAGCGGTTCTAGGCGCTACAGTCTGGAACCGCGCGACCGCTACGGTCGTAGGTTCGAATCCTGCCTCGGGAATGGATGTGTGTGATGTCCTTAGGTTAGTTAGGTTTAAGTAGTTCTAAGTTCTAGGGGACTGATGACCTCAGAAGTTAAGTCCCATAGTGCTCAGAGCCATTTGAATCATATTTTTCCCGACATGAGCAACAATTTGCAGTCGGGTGCACCCAGTGCTCTCTATCGCCGCCGGCAGGGCCGCCTCCTCATCTTGGATGAGACCCACCGGCAAGCAGACAGAGGAACACTGGTCTTCTACCCCGACCTTTCCGCTATTTCCCTAAGGGGTGCCATCACCCGCCTAACATTGGAGCTCCCAATCACTAATAAATCCCTCCCCCCGTGTGCCTGCTCGGACCTTGCTGAAGGAGCAGCCTCATGTCCACTCACAGGCAGAGCGGGCGATGCCACACGGCCAGCCTCCACATTGACCCTCTGCCTCGTGGCGACGCGTACGCCACTGAACCCGTAGCATTTATAACAACTTGCCTCCCAAAATGTATCATCTTGTCCCAAACTGTGATTACTTACCCTGCACCTGTAAAAGCTTGCCCTACAACTATGAGAATTTGCCATGTAACTGCAGCAATTTGCCACCCAAAACTATAACAGTTTGCCCTAAAACTAACTATCAATGCCCCACCCCCAATGGTTTCTGAGGAATGCTTTGTGCAACTTGTTATAGTTTCAGCGCAATTTGGTACAGTTTTGGGGCCAGGTTGATTCAGCTTCTGGATGCAAGTTGATACAGATTTGGGGGAAAAGTTGATACAGCTTGGGGGGGGGGGGAGTTGTTACACTTTCAGAGGGCAAGTTGATACAGTTTCAGGATAACTTGATACAGTTGTGGGCCAAGTTGACACAGTTTTGGGTCAAGTTTCTAATATTTTTGGAGTAAGCTGATATACTTTTGGGGACACATGTATACAGTTTTGGGGCACGTTGTTACAGTTGCAGAGCACGTTGTTACAGCTGGGGGGCATGTTGATACAGTTTCAAGGCATATTGATACAGTTTTGCGACATGTTACAGTTTTGCAGCATGCTGCTACAGTTATGGGGCAAGTTGATACATTTTAGGAGCAAGTTGATACATTTTTAAGGAAAAGTTGATATAGGTTCCAAGGCAAGTTTTAAAGTTGTGGGGCAAGTTGTCACAGATGCTGACTTTGGCTAATTTAGACGTGAAAATAACATTGTTTACTTTGGTAATTCTCACTGACAAGTGCACTTTAAGTTGTAAGTCAGATCAACAGTAGTGCCAATGTGTGTTGACTGCCCCGTTATCCTTCCCTCTACAGATAACTACTCCATCATTGCTCACTCTGTAATCGAACTCCCCTCTCTCTCAACTTCCTTTTCCTCCGTCACTTCTGGCATGTTTTCCGATTGCCTTCTGGCATGTTTTTCCCTCAGGGATTTATTGTTCCACAAGCACACAGGCCATTAGACTTTAAATTCTTGAACAGATCATATGAAGTTAAATAATGGTCCATAGAAATAATATAATTCTTTCTATGAAGATGTTGTTGTTGTGGTCTTCAGTCCTGAGACTGGTTTGATGCAGCTCTCCATGCTACTCTATCCTGTCCAAGCTTCTTCATCTCCCAGTACCTACTGCAACCTACATTCTTCTGAATCTGCTTAGTGTATTCATCTCTTGGTCTCCCTCTACGATTTTTACCCTCCACGCTGCCCTCCAGTACTAAATTGGTGATCCCTTGATGCCTCAGAACATGACCTACCAACCAATCCCTTCTTCTAGTCAAGTTGTGCCACAAACTCCTCTTCTCCCCAAATCTATTCAATACCTCCTCATTAGTTATGTGATCTACCCATCTAATCTTCAGCATTCTTCTGTAGCACCACATTTCTAAAGCTTCTATTCTCTTCTTGTCTAAACTATTTATCGTTCACGTTTCACTTCCATACATGGCTACACTCCATACAAATACTTTCAGAAACGACTTTCTGACACTTAAATCAATACTCGATGTTAACAAATTTCTCTTCTTCAGAAACGCTTTCCTTGCCATTGCCAGTCTACATTTTATATCCTCTCTACTTCGACCATCATCAGTTATTTTGCTCCCCAAATAGCAAAACTCCTTTACTACTTTAAGTGTCTCATTTCCTAATCTAATTCACTCAGCATCACCCTACTTAATTCGACCACATTCCATTACCCTTGTTTTGCTTTTGTTGATGTTCATCTTATACCCTCCTTTCAAGACACTGTCCATTCCGTTCAACTGCTCTTCCATGAAGATAACTACTTAAATTTAGTACCACTTTCGATCCGAATCCTGCTATTAGAGATGATGAAACTTTTTCTGTATAAATATCAAAATTCGAGTTGTATGGCGATTTATCACATGATAACAACACTTTGTGCACTTTGATATAGGTTTGTCTATCGTGTACTGCCTTGGAAATTAACCTTTGCTTAATCAATAGCGAGATTCTAACGTGGAGTAAAGCAGTCTTGGAATTTTCTGGTGAAATGATACGGCAACGGACGTAGTTTGTATAGTTTGTCATAATTCTGACTGTTTCTGTCAGAAGCCACAGAATTTTCATTGTGGCGCAAGTTACTCAGTAACCAACTAAACCTTTTTACTGGCATTAATTTCGATATACACACATTAAAAACAGTTTCGCATCACCTCGGTTTCATGAAATCCTGAAGATAGACGTTGACTGTGGATATTATATCACAGACACAGTCTCTTTGACTGTTCGGAAATGTCACTAAACCCACCCAACGATGTAAACAACCGTGCATGAGCAGCACCTATTAGACGGAGGACATCCGACATCCGATCTGTTCCAGCTATTCCACCAGGAAGGAGGTACACGGTTCGTGTTGTTTGTAGATCAATCATGCCGAGACGGTCAATACCGCTGTTCGATCGCGTCCGCATTATTACTTTGTGTCAGGAAGGGCTCTCAACAAGGGAAGTGTCGAAGCGTCTCGGAGTGCACCAAAGCGATGTTGTTCGGATATGGAGTAGATACAGAGAGACAGGAACTGTCGATGACATACCTCGCCCGGACCGCCCAAGGGCTACTCCTGCAATGAATGGCCGCTACCTACGGATTGTGGCTCGGAGGAATCCTGACAGAAACTCCACCATGTTGAATAACGCTTTTCGTGCAGCCACAGGATGTCGTGTTACGATTCAAACTGTGCGCCATAGGTTGCATGATGCACAACTTCACTCCCGACGTCCATGGCGAGGTCCATCTTTACAACCACGACACCATGCAGTGCGGTACAGATGGACCCAACAACATGCCGAATGACCCGCTCAGGATAGGCATCTCGTTCTCTTCACCAATGAGTGTAGCATATGCCTTCAACGAGAGAATCATCAGAGACGTGTTTTGAGGCAACCCGGCCAAGAATTAGACACACTGTCCAGCGAGTGCTGCAAGGGGAGGTTCCCTGCTGTTTTGGGGTGGCGTTATACGTGGCCGACTTACGCCGTAACGCCTGTACGATACGTGAATGTCATCCTCCGACCGATAGTGCAACCATATCGGCAGCGTATTGGTGAGTGAAGCATTCGTCTTCATGGACGAGAATTCGAGCCTCCTTCGTGCATATCTTGTGAATGACTTCCTTCAGGATAACGCCATCGCTCGACTAGAGTGGCCAGCATGTTCTCCAGACATGAACCCTATCGACAATGCCTGGGATAGATTGAAAAGGGCTGTTTATGGACGACGTGATCCACCAACCACTCTGAGGAATCTACGCCGAATCGCCGTTGAGGAGTGAGACAATCTGGACCAACAGTGACTTTAATGAACTTGTGAATAGTATGCCATGACGAATACAGGCATACATCAATGCAAGAGGACGTGCTGCTGGGTATTAGAGGTACCAGATAGTACAGCAGTCTGGACCACCATTTCTGAAGGTTTCGCTGTATAGTGGTACAACATGCAAAGTGTGGTTTTCATGAATAATAAAAAGGGCGGAAATGATGTTTATGTTGATCTCTGTTCTAATTTTCTATACTGCTCCCGGAACTCTCGGAACCGAGGTGATGCAAAACTTTTTTTTGTGTGTGTCTAACTTTCACCAGGGTCTGGATCAGTGCATCAGTATTCTCTGTAGCTAGGATTTTTTAGTGATTTCTAGGTACAGATTTATTTCGATAATTTTTTTTTATTTCATGTTCGTTGTTGGAGAAGAAAGATTTGCCTGTCTGTGTTGCATACAAATTCGTTTGAAACACTATATGCTTCATATGGTTCATCAAGAAACTCTCAAAATAAGTTAGCTGGTTTTAGATTCAGTTTGTCCCTTTATTTCTGCAACCACACCGCTTTGTTCAATAAATAATGGCACTTGATCAACACTTGTTGCAGGGCTCCAGTTCATCGTGGCTGCTGATGGAACACCTAGTGGTACCGCTTTGTTTTCACTTGTCTCATGACTTTCACTGTTATCCTCAGAATCATCGCTGTTTGACACACGACTATAAACACCACTAGAACTTGTACAATCTGTACGAATGTTGAGTCATTGTCATCATTTTCATCACCGTCAATACTGTTGTCACTATAAGGAACTTCATCAAATAATATTCGGTAATATTCTCCCTCTGTTGTTCTTTTTTGGCGAGGCGTACTGGATGGAGAAGACAATATACTGGATGGAGAAGAAGGGTGGTGGTAAGCGCCATCAACCACACAGAAATCCGTCTATTAAGTATAGAAAATTCTATTCGAATACAAAATAACATTACTTGTGTATTTATGAAAGGCCAACACAAAAACTATTACTTATCAAAAACAGTCGTATAAAGAAGAGCTATAGAGAGAAATAGACGACACTTTCATGAACAACACCAACAATATATACGAAGACAGTAACTTGTTCTCGAAAGAACAGTTACTGTTGATGACCGTGCAGCTTTTCCCTGTTCTAATTTTCTGTACTGCTCCCGGAACTCTCGGAACCGAGGTGATGCAAAATTTTTTTTTGTGTGTGTGTCTAACTTTCACCAAGGTCTGTATCAGTGCATCAGTAGTCTCTGTAGCTAGGATTTTTTAGTTCAAATGGTTCAAATGGCTCTGAACACTATGGGACTTAACATCTACGGTCATCAGTCCCCTAGAACTTAGAACTACTTAAACCTAACTAACCTAAGGACGTCACACAACACCCAGTCATCACGAGGCAGAGAAAGATTTTTTAGTGATTTCTATGTAAAGATTTATTTCGATAATTTTTTTATTTTATGTTCTTTGTTGGAGAAGAAAGATTTGCCTGTCAAGTCTGTGCGAATGCGCACAGGTTGCCCAAACCCTTACGGGAATCGCCACAGCGTGCGCGAGTAATGAGTGGGTGGGCAAATGTCTATAAGGTACAATACTTATGTAGAATTGTGGACAGTTGGGAATGTGAGTCTCACGGGAGGCGTGCAAGGGATACGTCCCTGCAGTCGCGCTATTCATTTGTGTCCTCGGTGGCTCAGATGGATAGAGCGCCTGCCATGTAAGCAGGAGATCCCCGGGTTCGAGTCCCGGTCGGGGCACACATTTTCAGCTGTCCACATCGAGGTATATCAACAACACCTGTCGGCAGCTGTGGTTGTCAGTTAGTCACCATTTAACACCAACATTGATTGAAAAATCAGCATGTGTCGTAAATAAGCAGCAAAGATACTGCACTGTGATTCGCCTGCCATCTAGTGAAATTTTAGTCGAGAATCAGATTATTAGTTGAGAGAACGGCAGACTGAGAAAAATATGTGGTTATGCATAGTGACCACCGCCCTTTCAAAGCGTCCACATATTTGGTAGGTTACAATGATGCCCGCCCTTCGAAGAGTTGCAGGATAGCCAATTTCACGATAAGCTCCACGACAAACTGCTTCACATTTGTCTTTATCCCATCACATTCCATCAGTTCTCATCACCATGCTGCATCAACATGATTCTATATGCATACTTTAAGAGTGGATATCTAGCTGTACGTCCTGTATGATTTGTAACTCCCAAAGAGTGCCATTCGATCTTGATGGTGCGCGCCAGTTTTCATTCGGTGTTCGTGGTGCAAGTTATTGGTTTCTTTCGAACATGTCTTGAATACCAGCGATGTCCATTTTGTGAGGTGCACCTCCCGGACATTCATTTTCTGTTGCCCTCCTGAAACACATGATAGTTATTAGCAGCTAATATTTTTCCTGTCATAACTGTTAACACAACACTCTCAAATGAACCTTACTAAAGATTGAACTTGTGACCTCGCACTCAAGAGGTTAGTCAGTAAAGAAATACACTACGTCCACAACCAGAACATGTGCATCCACTTTCTGAACTGAGTTAATTTAATTTCCACGTTATTTTCGTAAATTACGAGGGTCAAGTAGGGGGATGATTCCATAATGTAAAGTTTTGACGATCCCCAGCCACAAAATGTTTTCATGAAACTTTTGTACCACTTGTGCGAGAGTTATATCAAAGTTCCTATTACAGGCTTTTAGAGGTTATTAGATGAAGTTTTGATAAGGAATCAAAGTCCAGAACTGTACCGTTTGAGTGTAAAAAACACACACGACGGAGACAATGAGTTGTGACCTGTGTGCTGTAGGAGCAAATGGCACGGGCAGTGTTACGAGTGCTTGTCCTCAGGTTCTCTTCTACGTGACGAAAGACGTCGTCTTCAAAGTCGAGAAATCTAGCGCGTCCCTGAAGCACCACAGCCAACCTCCTAGCTTCGAACGTACCGATTTCTCGCAGCCGTTGTTTGTTGTAAACGGACGAAGGTGTAATATAATGTCATAATTACAACAGGGGCTGCCGAAGACGCACTCTTCTCAGCTTGTGTGCTCACCGCTAAGTGGAAGATTTGAAACTGAACCGATCTTCAAAAATTTGTTATATTCAAGTGGCACATTTCTAGACGTAGGTCCCTTATAAGACTTCATCTATTATGTCCCTCCTACAACCTCTAGAAGCCTGTAATAGGAGTTCTGAATCGCCCTCTATGATTAGAGTCAAACCCACAACTTGATAGTCCTATTTTAAACACTTTTAGTGTCATATGAAAGATGATACTGATATAAGATAATAATTACTGGGGTCTGTGCAGCTCACGTTATCGTCGGGTAACAAAAAGAAAGATTTCTGTTTATACTGCAGGAGCAGAATCGAATGAAGCTGAAAGTGAACGACAGCAACATACTGTGGCCAGGAGCGACCCATGCAAAACCAGAAGGCTTCATGATCCCTACTAACCTAAAAGTGCTTACCATAGAGGAGAAGCCTTTTGTGTACGTGCGAGAGCTTGTGCACGAAGGAGACACGTGTACACCGGAAGAAATACCTTGTCCGCATTTCAACTCTACAGAGGAAGGTAAGACTGAACATGCGTCAGCTAATCAAAAACTTACAGTTTCACTAGCAGTCTTGCTGTTTGCTTGTTTTAGGGAAGAGGCGTGTAACAAGGCCACCTCAAGGAGATTAATGCCCAAAAATTTAAATAATTGTAAGAATGAGCTACATTGTGACAGTGCAGATTGTTAATACACTTCTGGAAATTGAAATAAGAACACCGTGAATTCATTGTCCCAGGAAGGGGAAACTTTATTGACACATTCCTGGGGTCAGATACATCACATGATCACACTGACAGAACCACAGGCACATACACACAGGCAACAGAGCATGCACAATGTCGGCACTAGTACAGTGTATATCCACCTTTCGCAGCAATGCAGGCTGCTATTCTCCCATGGAGACGATCGTAGAGATGCTGGATGTAGTCCTGTGGAACGGCTTGCCATGCCATTTCCACCTGGCGCCTCAGTTGGACCAGCGTTCGTGCTGGACGTGCAGACCGCGTGAGACGACGCTTCATCCAGTCCCAAACGTGCTCAATGGGGGACAGATCCGGTGATCTTGCTGGCCAGGGTAGTTGACTTACACCTTCTAGAGCACGTTGGGTGGCACGGGATACATGCGGACGTGCATTGTCCTGTTGGAACAGCAAGTTCCCTTGCCGGTCTAGGAATGGTAGAACGATGGGTTCGATGACGGTTTGGATGTACCGTGCACTATTCAGTGTCCCCTCGACGATCACCAGTGGTGTACGGCCAGTGTAGGAGATCGCTCCCCACACCATGATGCCGGGTGTTGGCCCTGTGTGCCTCGGTCGTATGCAGTCCTAATTGTGGCGCTCACCTGCACGGCGCCAAACACGCATACGACCATCATTGGCACCAAGGCAGAAGCGACTCTCATCGCTGAAGACGACACGTCTCCATTCGTCCCTCCATTCACGCCTGTCGTGACACCACTGGATGCGGGCTGCACGATGTTGGGGCGTGAGCGGAAGACGGCCTAACGGTGTGCGGGACCGTAGCCCAGCTTCATGGAGACGGTTGTGAATGGTCCTCGCCGATACCCCAGGAGCAACAGTGTCCCTAATTTGCTGGGAAGTGGCGGTGCGGTCCCCTACGGCACTGCGTAGGATCCTACGGTCTTGGCGTGCATCCGTGCGTCGCTGCGGTCCGGTCCCAGGTCGACGGGCACGTGCACCTTCCGCCGACCACTGGCGACAACATCGATGTACTGTGGAGATCTCACGCCCCACGTGTTGAGCAATTCGGCGGTACATCCACCCGGCCTCCCGGATGCCCACTATACGCCATCGCTCAAAGTCCGTCAACTGCACATACGGTTCACGTCCACGCTGTCATGGCATGCTACCAGTGCTAAAGACTGCGATGGAGCTCCGTATGCCACGGCAAACTGGCTGACACTGACGGCGGCGGTGCACAAATGCTGCGCAGCTAGCGCCATTCGACGGCCAACACCGCGGTTCCTGGTGTGTCCGCTGTGCCGTGCGTGTGATCATTGCTTGTACAGCCCTCTCGCAGTGTCCGGAGCAAGTATGGTGGGTCTGACACACCGGTGTCAATGTGTTCTTTTTTTCATTTCCAGGAGTGTACAATAGCTTTACGATAAATACAGAAAATATGGGATTCATCAAGAAAAGAACAGTTTGCAATGCTTCTAAATTATCGCTATTTACTTGCTGATTTTGTTCTGATTTCTGTAGTGGTCCACAGTAAAGGCACTAATACATTAAATGAAAAACGTTTTCTTTCCATATACAATACAATTTAATTTTGCAGTAGCATTCGTTACATTGTTCAGTGTTTTTAATAAATTTTGCCTGCATTGTTGGTTCTTAAATTTGCTATAATTCCGATAACAATAAATCAAAAATCTGGAATGGTGAAAGGAAATCGCCTGTAGATAACTGAATCAATATTCCATCAACCAGAGGCTTATTAAAACCTACAGAGCGTATTAAACTGGTTGAATACGGCTTCCTGTAGTTTAATTCCTGATGCTTTCTCATTAATATTATGTAATAATCTTTTCCCTGCTGAAACTTTGTAATAATCTGTATCTTTCTGCAAGGCTCTGGCAAGGTTATTTCTTGGTACACTCTACCTTTCTGTTCAAACTTCAACAAATATTTTGTGCTCTAACACACATGGAATTTCTAATTTCATGCACTCTTCAGTCCAGTCCTCATCGGCTGCTCCTGCTGATTTTTTCTAAAATCGACCCTGAAAAAATCTCTATTCATATATAGGGGTTGGAGAAAAATATGGAAAAACAGCGAGAAACACTTGCTTGAACGTGAACGCAAACGCTAGCCGAACTAGCAGATTGCGCTGCCGTATTTGAAAATGAACGACACCTATACAACTGCCTCAATATGTTGCAAGTGGCAGTCGTGGTCAGAACTGCTGTGGCCGCCCACTTCATACATCGTAGCGCCTACTGCGTCGGTATCCCGCTTCACGTCCAACCAAAACGGGATGCCTCCATTACAGGGCGTATATTCACCAGGAAAACCTATGTCGTTTGTGTTGTCAAAACAAATACTTACCGGCGGTCACAACACAACACAACACCAACGGCCGCCACGAACCGCTACCCGTTCGCGGAGCCTGGAGAACAGCTTCACCAGAGGTCGCAATTACCCCAAGAACTACTTTGATACGCCAGGCACGTGATCCCAAATAGTTCCGGCATCCGCCAACGGGCTTTATAAGGCGGCTCACTGCCGGCAAAAGGCAGTTCGGCACACCGCTTGGAAGGATACAGAGCTGCCGTCCTGGCAACCATAGCCAGACGCCTCTTCTAGCAGCCCGATCTGTTGAAGATCGACTTGGTATAGTCTACGAACCTCTTCACATTGTACAATTGCTCATTGTGTTCGCTCCCCATGAAGAGTCTGGTCTTTCCTATTATTATTGGTTATTTTGTATTTGTGTCGATGCGCGCAGTTGAGGTTGAGTCGCTCGTTCTTTTGGTGATTGTATTATTGTTTCGTTTTGGTAAGTCCAGTAAATTGTTTTCGGACTTGCTTTATCCGCATTTCTATTCTGCTAGCGCAGATACTTCAAGAACAGTGTCCTGGATAGTTGTGAGTGCAAGTCAATTCAAACGTGGACAAATTGTTGGTGCTCAAAGGCATCATGTCGAAGATTTATAGCGCAGACAGGGAAAGCGGAAAAACATCATCCGCTAAGTCACAACGTGGACGAAAGTATGTGTTGAGTGATCGTGACAGGCGGTCATTGAAGAGGACTGTGGAAAAAAATAATGGGACGGTAGCTGTAAAAGTCACTGCAGAACTGAATGTCGCTTTCGCGAACCCTTTCAGTTCCGAAAAAACACGAAGGAAGCACCATAAGTGGGGAATTGAAGAGCGTACTGGAATTCAAAAACCATTAATCAGTGATATAAATGCTCATAACAAGAAAACGTGGTGTTGAAGCAATAAAACCTGGACTTTGGAACAATGGAAGAAATTCATTTGATCGGATGAGTCTTGTTTCACATTGTTTCCAACTTCTGGCCGAGGTTGCGTCCCAAGAGTGAAACATGGCGGGGGTTCAGTGATGATTTGGGTAGCCATATTGTTGCATTCGATGTGCCCTATGATACTCTGCTAGGTCGCGTTATCCCAAGGATGTAGCAATTTAGGCTCATTAGGTATTTCCCTTGGTACAATGTTTGTTCCCCAATGATGGTGCTATGTTCCAAGAAGACAGGGCCTTTGTTCACACAGCTCTTATCATCCAGGACCAGTTTATGAGCACGATCTCTCCAGACCACCACAGACACCAGATCTCAGTTTACTGGACCTTTGTTGTCTGCTTCGGAGAGAAGGGTGCGTAATCGCTATCCACTTCCACCATCGTTATCTGAACTTGCTATTATTTTGCGATAAGAAAATCATACAGGATCTGTAACCATTCCGATACGACTGGAAGCTGTTTTGAATGTCAATAGATTTCCTACACTGTGTTAGACATGGTTATGTGTTGTGTTTTTCAGTGTTTCCATATTTTTGTCTAACCCCTGTAGATTCTATCTGAATCAATCGCGGGCCATACTACCCAACCGAGTCTGTAAAGATAAACGTTGAGTAGTCTCAAGGCAAAGTGAGACATTTGTTTAAAATTTTGACAATCTAGTTTACACTTAACTACTTTAGCTTTTCGTGGTACCCGACTCCATAAACTCGGTCAAAAATGTAAACTGAGATAACGAGTTGCAGGAACAAAAGCAAACACGTACAGCCTGGTCCACAACACTGAATACAGTCTATCTTTCGTACGAACAGATCTAATCCACCCTCATAATTGGCACTTCGTGCACAGCACTGTAACGTTCTACCGCCTCCTGTGAGATGCTAGAAATTCTCAGTGGGCTGTACTATTCAACCAGCTGTACCAACAGCCTCTCCCCTATACATCTATTAAAGTAAATGTGTGAGATGACTTACACATTCTTTCAATGTGCGTAAATATTCTGATGAATCGAAACATTATCGCCACCGCCGACCATGAGATTAAATGCCACCTGCTGGCTTTTCTAGTACGTAAAGCGGCAAGAAACGTTTATAAGCAGGGGAGATATAAAGCAGAAATCATTCTAGGGATGATATAGGACGCAAATGGAGAAATCCACAGAAACAAGTGACTTTAATAAAGGGCAGACTGTTAAATCCCGATGCCTGGGAATGAACATTTCAGAAACGATAATAATGGTCAGGTGTTCACTTGCTACTGTCGTGAGCATCTACGAAAAGTGGTTGAAGAGCAATGAAACCACGAGTAGACGGCAAGGTGCTGGACGTCCACTCCCGATCATATAACGTGGAGATTGGAAGGATTCCCACCCTCTCAAGCAGGACAGACATATATCTGTGGCAGCTCTAACGACAGAGTACAATGCTGGTGCTGGTACAGGTATTTCAGAGCACACCGTTCAATACACATTGTTGAACATGGAGCTCTCTAGTAGACAACCCCTACATGTTCCCACGCATTATAAATACAGTTGCATCGGGAGTGTACTCATCGAGATAGAACAGCGAATCAAAGGAAACGTGTCAACTGGTCTAATGACTCTCGTTTCTTGTTAGAGCAACTTGATGATTGTGTCTGGACAAGCCATCATCCACAGACGCAGGACGGTGGGGGCAGTATTATGCCACAGAGTTAATTCACCTGAACTTTAATGGTACCTGTGGCAGTAACTGAATTTACCATGACAGCTGTAGACTACTTGATTATCGCAGATCACCTGCAGCTCTCCATGCTCCATGTCTTTCCTGTCTGTGATGGAATCTTCCAGTAGGATAACTGTCCATGTCTCAAGGCCAGAAGCGTGCTACAGTGTTTTGAGAAACTTGACAGTGGAGTCACGTTAATATCTTGACCGCCAAATTGGTCTGATCTGAAACCGATCGAAAACATCTGGAACATTATAGGGGGTCATCTCCTCGCACAAAAGTTATTATTTTTGTTTTTGTATTAACACTCCGTCTTCAGGCCACGAGTGGCCTACCGGGACCATCCGACCGCCTTGTCATCCTCAGTGGAGGATGCGGATATGAGGGGCGTGGGGTCAGCACACCGCTCTCCCGGCCGTTATGATGGTATTCTTGGCCGAGGCCGCTACTATTCGGTCGAGTAGCTCCTCAATTGGCATCACGAGGCTGAGTGCACTCCGAAAAATGGCAACAGAGCATGGAGGCCTGGATGGTGACCCATCCAAGTGCCCACCACGCCCGACAGCGCTTAACTTAGGTGATCTCACGGGAACCGGTGTATCCACTGCTGCAAGGCCGTTGCAGACCACCAGCCAATTAATTTCGGATGTTGCGTGACCTGTGCATCGGCATCTAGTGGCATATACCGAGAACTTGTGCAACTTATGCTACACAGAATCGTTACTGTGTCACATTCCAAAGATGGACAAACACGCTATCAAGCAGGTGGTTGTAATGTTTTCGCTAATCAATGTATTTCAGTACAATGACAAATTTATAGTAAATATTGATTACAGTAGCATGTAAAATTTGTCTTAAGCATTTTGATCAATTCTCTAATATGAAATATTCGTTTTATTTTAGTCTTCTGCTGTAAAGGATTCTGCATGGATCTCTTAAGGGAGCTAGCACGCAACATAAATTTTACATACAATCTGACATTGTCACCAGACGGCCAGTTTGGTAGTTACATCATCAAGAACAGCTCAGGTAATTCATCGACATACAAGAGTAAAAATTTTCTCAATCTTTCATTAATGAAGACGGGAGACAAATTCAGTTCAATTGTTTTTATAATGTTTACTTTAAGCGTATTAGTAGCGTTATATGAATGTGGACTGTAGCATTTATGGCTTTGTTTTGCAATATGTGGAATTTGTCTGTCCCTGTATCCCAGCAGATGTTCACACAACTTTCCCGCTGAGTGGACGTCTGCATCTACAATCACAGCCATACTGTGAAACTACTGTAACGAGCGTGAGAGAGGGTATCTCTCATTAGGATTTCTTCCCATTCCACTCTCAAATGGAGTTTGAGAAGAATAAATTCTCAAATTTCGTTTAGTATTCCATAAAATCGTATTTTCGTTGATTAGCATTGGTATGGTACTGAGTCAAACACTTTTCGGAAGTCAAGAAATACTGTATCTGCCGGTCTTCTTCGATGTCTGGATTTCAAATTGTCATTTAAGAATAGCACGAGATGGGTTCTTCATGACCATTGCTATTGGAATCGAGGCTAAATGGCATGGAAAAGGTTATTCTGTTCAAGATACCTCATTCTGTTTGAGCTCAGAACACGTTCTCAGATTCTACAACAGATCGACGTCAGTGATACTGGAATATGGAATGCACAAAACATAACTAGAGGCATTTTGTAGAGCACCTAGACTTAGGCAGATAGTACCAGTTCTGGAACAATAATGAATGCAACCCCCCTTCCCCCATGATTTCATTGACGACGTAATCGATTAATCCTCAGATTCCACCACCCCTCCCCCATGACATCACACAGTTGTCAGATTTCCCCCACCCTCTATGCCATAGGCCAACTTCTCTCTGTGTAAAATGGGCGCAAATTCAAAATCCGTGGGAAATTCAAAGTTTGGTCCAAATGGCTGGTTCAAATGGCTTTGAGCACTATGCGACTTAACTTCTGAGGTCATCAGTCGCCTAGAACTAATTAAACCTAACTAACCTAAGGAGATCACACACATCCATGCCCGAGGCAGGATTCAAACCTGCGACCATAGCGGTCGCTCGGCTCTAGACTGTAGCACCTAGAACCGAACGGCCACTCCGGCCGGCAAAGTTTGGTGCAAATTTCAAAATGGCTCAATTGTACTAGAGGGTTTTCAACCTACTCCTATTCCGTCACTGGGGAAGTGGGGCTGTTGTACAAAGTACAAATTGGTGAAAAATTTTTAAAAATCCAAGATGGAGTATTCTCATGTTGATGGTAGTAGGTCAATTGTGCTAAATATAAAATTTAATATGGCCACTGGCTGACATTACTGTGGAAGTACGTCACTTGTGCAAAGTATAAAATCCACTGTGGCTGATATGGGATACTGGTAACATCTTTATGAGACCAGAATTCAAGATGCTGTGACAAAGGGAAATAACCTGTCTGTTGTCCTAGTTAACAGGTTTTCCCCAAGCTATTTCTCACTCAGACTATTTACAGGAATCGTATCACTTATAAAATTTCTGGGTTTTCCCCTCTGATGTCAGCATTTAAACAGTTGTCACCCAAAGTCTTTAAGTTCGGTGTAAAATTCAAAATGGTCAATACATACGTCATACAGCCTGTTACTATGGAAGTAGGGCTGTTCTCCTAAGTATAAAATGCTGGGATATCCAAGATTAGGTATTGTCATGTTGATGTAAGTAGGTCACTTGAGTTAAATGTAGAATTCAAAATGACCACTAAGGTTTCTCCCCCAGCATCACTCGCCTGATGCAAAGGATGTTTGTCCCCCCCCCCCCCCCCTCCCCAGGTCCAACCCTGCCCGTTAGACAAAAGATGCCAGCCTGGGCAGGGCAGGGGAAATTAACCTGTCTTCTGCCCTACCTAATACGTTTTCCCCAAGCTGTTAATCACTCAGACCTGCAAGGCTATTTATAAAAAACAGATCACTTACAGAATTCCCTCCTACATCGCCTGCAAACTCAACGTTGGCCACCATTACCACTGTGCTGCCATCTGTTTGTCAGTGTACGAGGCAGTGCTGGGCCAATGCCGCCACCACCACTGCCACCGTCACCACCATCACCACCACCACAAGAGATTGGACCCCTGTGTGACACTCCATAGCTATTGTCCAAGTGCTGACAAAACCCTGGAAACTGAATGACACAGAGAGCACGATGTACTATTATAGAGACGCCACTTCTGCCTACAATTCCAGGGCACCTGGCGCCCCATGATACAGTTAGGAATGCAGACAGATGCTAGCCTGTTGTCCACTACGACAGTACATCCCCAGCAGAGCCAGAGCAGTTTACGAGATGACACAGCTGTCAGATGTATTCCAAAGGGTACACAATTTTACACCTAAACATACTCGAATTTTATGACAGGACTGCGTCCTATTGTGGTAGAGGAAGGTGCTGTAACAGTTCTGACATTCCATAATTCGAGCAGCCTACATGACTCTCTGAAAACTGCTATTCAGTTTTCAACTGATATACGTTTGGTGCGAGCTGACTACAGTTACTTGATTGTTTCTCCATACCTATGGCTATATGACAGATTAATGAATTACCTGAATAAATACAATCTTGAAAGCGAATCACAGTTTGGTTTCCGAAGTGGAATAAATACAGATTCAGCCATAGTAGAATTCACAAAAGTTGTACATGATGCTCTTGATAAAGATGAATGTGTCACAGGCATATTTTTGGATATTTCTAAGGCGTTTGATGCAGTCGACCACAAGATTCTATTAAATCAATTAGAAGCATTAGGAATAAGAGGGGTAGCTCATGACAGGTTTCGATCATACCTAGCAGATAGGGTACAAAGAGTGGAGGTAACACATACTTCAAATAGATACAAACATTTAGTAAAATACTTAACAGACCGAGCGAGGTGGCGCAGTGGTTAGACACTGGACTCGCATTCGGGAGGACGACGGTTCAATCCCGCGTCCGGCCATCCTGATTTAGGTTTTCCGTGATTTCCCTAAATCACTCCAGGCAAATGCCGGGATGGTTCCTCTGAAAGGGCACGGCCGACTTCCTTCCCCATCCTTCCCTAATCCGATGAGACCGATGACCACTCTGTCTGGTCTCCTTCCCCAAACCAACCAACCAACCAACTTAACAGAACCAAAATACGTTAGTATAGGGGTTCCCGAAGGTAAAATATTAGGACCAATACTGTTCATGATATATATCAATGACTTCCACAATAGTGTTACTCATGGTGAAAAAATTCTCTTCGCTGATGACAGCAATATTACAGTCACTGAGAAAACAAGAGAACTCCTTGCCGAGAAAGCAAATGAAACTCTCAAGGAAGTTTATGATTGGTCAATAAGGAATAAAGTGACATTGAACATAAAGAAAACTAATGCCATGAATTTCAGTTTGAAGAGGAAAAATGACAATGTTAAATTAAATTTAGATGGCACCTCTATAGACTGTGTAACAAATGCAAAATTTCTAGGATGAATATTGATTCTCGGTTGAAGCGGTCTTTTAGTTACATATTATTCATATGTACACTCAATTCTTAGCTATGGCATTCTTTTTTGGGGAACAAACGCACAAAACATGAACACAATTTTCAAACTCCAGAAAGAGCCATAAGAATAGTAACCAAAAATGCTAGTCGATCTCATTGTAAAGATCTGTTCAAAACACTGGGGATTTTAACTGCTCCATGTGAATACATTTACCAGTCAGTTGTACACATCAAAAATAACATTGGTAATTACTGCACAAACAGATCTGTCCATGACCATGCAACAAGAGATAGACTCAATTTACATTTACCAAGGAAAAAATAAACATAAAACTCAGATACCATTTTCTACCAGAGAATATAACTGTACAATAAATTACCAAAAGAGGTTAAACAAATTGCAAAAATACACTTATTTAAAAAGGCAGTTAGAAAGTACTTGTTATGCTATACATTTTATACATTGAAGGATTACGTAGATAAAACAGAGTATGGGTCTGACCAAAAAAATGTTATACAAATAAATAATAATAATGATTATAAAACATCAAACATTCCACATAACACCTTCACTTTATGTTTTTTCCCTTCTTTTCTCCTTTCTACAAATACTTACCCCTAAGCTATGCATAGCACAATACTAACACCTCTTCCTCTTTCTGAGCTCAACATCTCACTCATTAGGGAGGGATGCTGACTCAGTTTTTCAGGATAGCAAATGGGAAGTTGCGGTACAGAAAATAGCCCAGAGATCACCACTGTGTGTGTGTGTGTGTGTGTGTGTGTGTGTGTGTGTGTGTGTGTGTGTAGTGAGTGAAGTGTTATGAAACAATGTGTGTATAGTGTGTGCAGTGAATGATAGTGAGATATGAGTGAACAGTGTGGCATTACATTATTTAATAAGTTTTTTGTAAGAAAAGTATTATATACCAGGAGTAAATCTAATGATTGTCTCTAACTAGAAGCCTGTAAGTATATGTGTATACGAATTAGTCTATTTTACATTGGTCTAAACTTGTAAATACTTTGACATATCCTATATCCTTGTAAAAAGAGATCTACGGATGAATAAAGCTACTATTACCACTACGACATACTCTAGCGCCATTTGTGGTCTTTGTTGGAGATTGGTTAATCTTTTTTAACAGATGCAGCCTGATTCCGATTCAATGAACCAATGCTTTATTATTGTACTATTCTTAAACTATAACTGCTTTTTATTATATGTGGACAGGATGGATAGCATGAGTGAAGACATCGTTGATACACATTTTACATAGGATACCATGATGATTGTGCGTAGTACAAGCCATTGGTAGATTTCGGTGTCTGGAGACATAAGGCATCAATTTATTCACGAAACTCGCGTAAACTGCGTGCACAGAGCGGTTTCTCAGCAGTATGGACGGTAACCGCGAAGGGATGGGGAATTCTCGTCTGACACTTCTCAGAGTATTGCGAGCAAAGTGAAATCCTTTGTACAGAAATCCAACGACACAGTTTTACACTTAACACACTATTAATATGATTTTAGAACTGCAAGGTTTCTGGACTCTTACTCATCCGAAATGCAACGCTGTTCACATTCCGATGTAGGAAATCTATTCCCATAACACGACATACGTTCACATAACGAAGTTGTCTTCTACGAAGCTCCATACGTTATGGTCGCAAACTTGAAGAGGGCGAGAGTAATACCTTGCACACCAAATAGAACATTAATTCTTCAAACTGTTTGCAGGTTTCTGGAGGTGTATGACAAAATTCACATCCAGTTGTGGTTCAGACATTATGTTATGTTCACATCACATCAGAAAGGGGTAAAATACGCTGCTATAAAAATTTTCGACAAATTACCGGATGCAATAAAATGTCTGACAGACAGCAGTAATAGCTTCAAAATAAATTGAAATTATATCTGCTTGACAACTCCTTCTATCTATACCATAGATGAATTCTTGAATAGGAATAAATAAATCTATAAATATAGTATATGCATTGTGTGCCATTTAAGGGAATGGGGTACATAATAGAAATATTAATCTTTAACTCTGTATTGTAATATATATATATATATATTAAAATCTTGTTTCATAAGTGCATTTCTTGTGCACTTGACACGTTCCACATCATAACGGCTACCATACCGTGCGATTGATGAATGGAACACACAACCAACCAACCAACCAACCGACTTCTCTAAAATGATCGTCAGCGAATATTTCAACTTAATTATAGACATCTGGCTTTCGCATATACGAAGGTACAAAATGACGTATGCGTTTTCAGCTACTTTCAGCGACATTTCAGTTACCCAATTTCAACTACTTTTGAATGTCTTGGGGAATTTATAAATAATTTCTGTCCAATGCGAATGTGCTTCCCTCAACAACAGCGCTTGTGTAGAGTATGTAGTACCTACAACCCCAGAAAAATTTGAAAGGAGTGCAGTGAGATAATGCTTGTTAATGTTTTTGCAGTTCAGATGATAACACTTCCCACTCCATACGATGTATGCACACAAGATGAAAGTGCAGAACATACAGAGATGTTTATTTAACGCCATCCAACAGCCCTTATATCCATGTGTTAAAGTAAAATCAATAGAGCAATTCTACAGTGGCTCCAGGACACACAGAACTGCAGTCATCCCTCCTATAAACAGAAAGCGATATAGTATTCAGTCGATATTAAGCTATTACTCACATAAATTATAACTGTTTTATGTTGTACATAGGACATCCAATTTCTCCATGAGAGTTCGTATGGTACTGTCATCTGGGGTTTAACATCAGGTGGATGTGTTAACCACTGACCTCAGTATCACTGTAAGGAAGATGAAAATAGGTACTTTAAGGAGAGACCTCATGATAGTAGATCTAGAATATTGTCTTGATTAAGACAGTGGAAGCGGAGACGGATATGTGCTGTTTATGATTTTGGTCACTCAGTGTTTCTAAGAGCAGTCTGATGACAAGTGTCACAGGTCTGCGATTGAAGATGCATGATAGCACAGGATATCCATTCGGAAGTGTTGCAGAAGATGTGCAGTGAGTTAACTGTGAGACATATGCAGTGCATGTTTCTACAGGGTTTCTTAATCATTCCTGATGGATCCAGGTGTGATTCCTTCAACAAGATGCTTGTGTTGGCATTCTTTTGCTGATCAAGGTTGCAAGATATACTAGATGTGATGCAGAAGATTCATCGAGAAGTTTGTTACAGCATTTCACAGTAGGGCATTCCCTGCAGTTTGTCTACATTACTGCATCACCTTCCAGCCAATAGCACACACTTAACGCTGCTGAAGTACTGAGACTACCATCTCAGTAAACTATTTATATTCTTCCTCAAACCAAAGTAGACCAATGCAACCCTCATACCTTAAGACACTTATCCTGCTGGAAAACAGAACTCAGTATGTAATAATAGACTACAAATGTCAGACATCTCAGAACACATAACCAACAAACACAGACATCAAGTGGTTCCAAGGGATTTCTGTATCACTTGTGATGAACAGCGGAGTTTGTTGTATTGCTCCATTCTATCATGACTGAGTTTTATAACACAATCAATTATAAGGATGTTTCTGCAGGAAAATGTTCTATATCAGTTCTTAAGAGATGTGTGGCCATTGTGGCTCGGTGGGTGGTGTACTTGTACTAGTACAGGGTGCGGCAGTCAAACCTGCATTATTAGTGCGCGGAAGTGTTGGAAGTAGTGAGGGGCGAGTATCCAAGGTCACCACTGCGTTCCCAACACAAAGCATTTCAGTAGCCATGGAGCAGTGGACCAAGCAACAACGGTCGTTTGCAGTGAAAGCGTTCTACCAAAGCGGTAGCTATGTAGCCGCTCAGCGTCTTTTCCAGGCGCATTTTCAAATTAATCGTAATAGGCCAGTGCCTTCAGTTAACTCAATAAGAACTTGGCTCGAAAACTTTGAAAACGTCGGTGAAACAACAAAGAAAAGAGGTGGGACAGCAAAGACAGTGCATGCTCCCGAGTACGTGAAACGTGTAAGAATTGCTGTGGGAAGAAGCCCCTGGAGATCATCGCGTAGACAGAGTGCTGCGCTTGGAATTTCTGACAGGACTGTCAGAAGGATTCTGAGGTTAGACTTGCATCACCACCCATACAAAATCCAAGTGGTTAACGCATTGAATAATAACGACTTCGTGGTCCGACAGCATTTCTGTGAAAGTCTTTAGCAAATGGTTGAAGAAAACGAGGAGCTTGTTCACAACCTCTGGATGAGTGACGAGGCACATTGTCACCTCAATGGATATGTGAACAAACAGAACTTTAGGTACTGGTGTGATCAGAACCCTCACCAACTCCATGAAAAGCCCCTGCACTCAACCAAGGTAGCAGTTTGGTGCCTCATCGGGAATAATAGACACTTTTTTTTCAGAACGAAGGAGAGAAATCTGTTGCTGTGAATGCTGAGCGCTATTCAGCAATGTTAAGGACATTCTTCATACCTCAGCTTCGTCAATATGCAGCGAATGATGAAACATTATTTCAACAAAATGGAGCAACAAATCACACAGCCTGCGTGAACACTAATGTTCTCAATGAAATTTTTCCCAACCGAGTGATTTACAAGAATGGAGCGATTGCTTGCTTGCCCCCACCCGGTCACCTGACCTTACACAGCTTGTGATTTTTTTCTTATGGGGTTACGTTAAGAGCAAAGTGTAGACCTCATAACGCTGGTGATCTCAAAGCAAGAATCCGGTGCGAGAATGCCGAGATCGAGAAGTACGCCATCCTGCTGATGTTTTTTCCAAACACTGCAAAAAAATGGTTCAAATGGCTCTGAGCACTATGGGGCTCAACTGCTGAGGTCATTAGTCCCCTAGACCTTAGAACTAGTTAAACCTAACTAACCTAAGGACATCACAAACATCCATGCCCGAGGCAGGATTCGAACCTGCGACCGTAGCGGTCTTGCGGTTCCAGACTGCAGCGCCTTTAACCGCACGGCCACTTCGGCCGGCTCCAAACACTGCAAAAATGTGTTGATGTTTCTTAAATCCTTTTTAACGTAGCAGAAGGCTGTATGAATAAAATTTTGATATCTGCATCCGTGTTTATTTTACATTCATTTTAAAAATGCAGGTTTGACTGCTGCAACATGTAGTTGTAGTAGTATTACACTACTGGCCATTAAAATTGGTACACCACGAAGATGACGTGCAACAGACGCAAAATTTAACAGACAGAAAGAAGACGCTGTGATATGCAAATGATTAGCTTTTCAGAGCATTCACACAAGGTTGGCGACGGTGGCGACACCTACAACGTGCTGAGATGAGGAAAGTTTCCAACCGATTTCTCATACACAAACAGCAGTTGACCGGCGTTGCCTGGTGAAACGTTGTTGTGATGCCTCGCTTAAGGAGGAGAAATGCGTACCATCACGTTTCTGACTTTGATAAAGGTCGGATTGTAGCCTATCGCGATTGCGGTTTACCGTATCGCGACATTGCTGCTCTCGTTGGTCGATGTCCAATGACTGTTAGCAGAATATGGAATCGGTGGGTTCAGGAGGGTAGTACGGAACGCCGTGCTGGATCCCAAAGGCCTCGTATCACTAGCAGTCGAGATGACAGGGATCTTATCCGCATGGCTGTAACAGATCGTGCAGCCATGTCTCGATCCCTGAGTCAACAGATGGGGACCTTTGCAAGACAACAACCATCTGCACGAACAGTTCGACGACGTTTGCATCAGCATGGACTATCAGCTCGGAGAGCATGGCTGCGGTTACCTTTGACGCTGCATCACAGACAGGAGCGCCTACGATGGTGTACTCAACGACGACCCTGGGTGCAAGATTGGCAAAACGTCATTTTTTCGGATGAATCCAGGTTCTGTTTACAGCATCATGATGGTGGCATCAGTGTTTATTAATTAACATTACATTGAACTCTCGATCTGATTAGAATCCTGTAACAACACATTTAGCATTGCAGAGAGTAACACCACATTCTTTGATGCACTATGCGATGCTTGTGGCATAGATGCTTAAGATAATGGTAAGCCTGGAAACAACTGTGTGTTTCATTGACCAT
The DNA here is from genome assembly GCF_021461395.2 of Schistocerca americana. Classification (NCBI taxonomy): domain Eukaryota; kingdom Metazoa; phylum Arthropoda; class Insecta; order Orthoptera; family Acrididae; genus Schistocerca; species Schistocerca americana. Next base: position 849,355,815 of record NC_060130.1, on the reverse strand, counting down.
GTCTGGAAACAGTTCTGTTTACTGCTACAGTATATTCTTGATGGCTAGTAAGCCTGGATGCTGGGGGTGACAGGTGGTTAGAAATCTGCTGGAACTGTTAGGAGGCCCATTTACAACGTAGAACATTTACAATGTATGTGAAAAACATTTAAAAATGCAGTGCTGACCTGCAAATTACGTCGTATTCTGTTTATAGAAACGATGGATAGAGTTCAACGATTTGTCAGTGTTGCAATCACATTTCCCTCACACCAAGGCATGCCTACAGCGAAAATGAGTGATAGGTAAAAATAATACTGTCACCTATCAAAAGACTGTGTTGTCGCTGTGGTACAGCTAGTTGAGAATCTACAGTATGAATCTACTATATCCCTCTGAAAACCTATTTAAATTTATATTATGAATCTAGCTTACTGACCTTGCCACTGGCCTCCCTGTCTGAGTCTATGAAATAAATGTACAAGCACTACTACAGCCACTAGTACTCAACCAACTGGGCTACAAAGAGCACACGTCTTTTAAGAACTAATATAGCGCATTTTCTTGCACAAACACCTTTATAACTGACTGTGTTATATGACTAGTGTCTATGGTATAAGGGCTGGATTGTTCGACTTTGATTTGAGGGCGTATGTACTGGGCTGTTATAGTTACACTACTGGCCATTAAAATTGCTACACCAAGAAGAAATGCAGATGATAAACGGGTATTCATTGGACAAATATGTTATACTAGAAGTGACATGTGATTACATTTTCACGCAATTTGGGTGCATAGATCCTGAGAAATCAGTGCCCAGAACAACCACCTCTGGCCGTAATAACGCCCTTGATACGCCAGGGCATTGAGTCAAACAGAGCTTGGATGGCGTGTACAGGTACAGCGGTCCATGCAGCTTCAACACGATACCACAGTTCATAAAGAGTAGTGAATGGCGTGTTGTGACGAGCCAGTTGCTCACAACAACGATTCACCAGGCAACGCCGGTCAACTGCCGTTTGTGTATGAGAAATCGGTTGGAAACTTTCCTCATGTCAGCACGTTGTAGGTGTCGCCACCGGCGCCAACCTTGTGTAAATGTTCTGAAAAGCTAATCATTTGCATACCACAGTATCTTCTTCCTGTTGGTTAAATTTCGCGTCTGTAGCACGTCATCTTCGTGGTGTAGCAATTTTAATGGCCTGTAGTGTATATTGCAGCTAGTCATGGAGATTCAGTGTGGGCTGTAACTATTGTACAGCAGCGAAACGTGGTAGACATGCTGCAGTAACGAGAAACCGATTTATGCAGGAAAAAATTAGTTCCAGTTTTGGCCATCAGCTACATATCTGGCGTTGTACACTGTTTGTAGTGAAAGTCCTTTATGTGAATGGCAGCAGTTACAAAATGGTTCAACTGGCTCTGAGCACTATGGGACTCAACTTCTGAGGTCATTACTCCCCTAGAACTCAGAACTAGTTAAACCTAACTAACCTAAGGACATCACACACATCCATGCCCGAGGCAGGATTCGAACCTGCGACCGTATCGGTCTCGCGGTTCCAGACTGCAGCGCCTAGAACCGCACGGCCACTTCGGCCGGCTGGCAGCAGTTACAGTGATACATTGAGTGATTATCGCCGCCGACGCGCGCCACGCTGTTCTAGGCGCTGCAGTCCGGAATCGCGCGACTGCTACGGTCGCAGGTTCGAATCCTGCCTCGGGCATGGATGTGTGTGATGTCCTTAGGTTAGTTATGCTTAGGTAGTTCTAAGTTCTAGGGGACTGATGACATCAGATGTTAAGTCCCATAGTGCTCAGAGCCATTTGAACCATTTTTTGATTATCGCCGACTGACAGGTCTGAGCAGAGGCTTAGTGTCATTAAATGGTATAAAGAAGATTATAATAAAATTCAAAAACACAAGTGAGCTTGGTGTTGTACCTGGAGGAGGAAGGCATCCTATCCCGATGTAGGCTATTGGCGAGGTTGGTTTTGCTGTCATTGACCATGCAGCACATGCCCCATGTACTGATAGTACTCATGCAGTGTCACAAGAATTGTCCATCCCATGGTCAACGATACAGAAAGTTTTGCAGCCTATTTTACACTGGTACCCATACAAGATCCTGATGGTGCAGCAACCCACATCCTATTCCTAATCCATTACACATGGAAACATTGCTATAGCTCTTTCTTGCATTCAGAGCACCCGATTTGCACTTGGTTGCCAAAAATTGTAACTAACATTTTCCAGTACAAATCGGTTCCACATAAATGCATTAGAATGTCTACCAAGTTTCGCTGCCATACGATAATTTCAGAACACACTGGACCTCTTTGAACAGGTACGCTATAATTACAATCACGAGGTAGTTTACTGTGATAGTCATGGTACTTCTGCTACGATAGGTTGGTGCTATTGGCTGGAGAGTGATGCAGTTATGTATAGAAATGGCAGCGAATGCCTGACTGTGGAACATTGTATAAAACTTCTAGAAGGGTCTTCTCTGTCATATCCCGTATACGTCCCAGCCTTGACCAGCAAAAGAATGCCAGCACAAGTGTCATGTTGAAGGAATAAATGATTAAGAAATCCTGTGGAAATATGTGCTGCATATGTCTGAAAGTTAACTCACTACGCATCTTTTGCGACATTTTCGAATCGTGTCCTCTGCTACCATGTATCTCTGACTGCAATCCTGTAGCACTTATCATCAAACTTTGATCTTAGAAACTTTGGGTGCCCAAAATCACAAACAGTACATCTCCATCTCAGTGCTTCCACTGTCCTGTGCTAGACAGTTCTATAGATCTGCTATCACAATGTCTATCCTTAAAGATCTACGTTCATCTTCTTACAATGACATTGAGCTCATTGGTTCACAGGTCCACCTCATGTTAAACCCCAGATGACAATAGCATACGAACTCCCACTGGAGAAATTGGATGTCCTATGTACAAAGTAAACAGTTATAATTTATGTGATTAGTCGATTAATCCCGACTGAATACTATATCTTACTGATTTAGTTCCTGTCGTTCCCTTTGAACACAGGGCCGTGACGAAATTCCTCCACCTCGCACGATTTGTAGCAAGTCTCTTCACTTCATTCCAGGTTTCCCCCTCCTCTGCAGCTTCTCTCTCGACCGTCCTTTTCCAGGTTTTGGGACGACCGCTTTTTCTAACCCCTTGAGGGTTCCAATCCAACGCCACCGTTTCAACAGCTCCATCTGGTTTCCTCAATGTATGCCCAATCCAGTTCCATTTTCTTTCCTTGATTTGTATATTGATTGGTTGCTGATTTGTCTCCCTCCAAAGATCTTCATTTGTCATTATATCTGGCCATCTCACATTTAAAATACGCTGGAGGCAGCGATTGATAAAAACTTGGAGCTGGTTTTTGATGTGGTTAGTCGCCTTACAAGTTTCGCAACCTTGCAACAGAACAGCCTTCACATTGCTATTCAAAAGCCGGAGTTTGATCTTCTTTGAGATGTTCCTATTTCTCCAAACAGGGTACTGTTGCACAAACGAACCATTTGCTTTGCAGATGCGACTACGGACGTCCTTCTCAGCGCCTCGGGGTAGTCGTGACTATACTTCCGAGATCCATTAATGGACAGCCTATTCGTGATGGTCGAATTTATCTGCATTTCTTTGATTTTGCAAACATTTATCTTCCTTACAGTGACATTGAGCTCAGTGATTCACAGGTACATCTGATTTTAAACCCCAGATGACAGTACCATATGAACTCTCATTGGAGAAATTGGGATGGCCTATGTACAACATAAAACAATTATAATTTATCTGAGTAATCACTTAATATCGACTGAATACTAATCGCTTTCTGTTTATAGGAGGGATGACTGGAGTTTTGTGAGTCCTGCAGGTCAGGGAAGAATTGCTCTACTGATTTTACTTTAACGTATGGACCTAAGGCTCGTTGAATGACGTTAAATTATCATCAGCCTGTTCGCACTGAGTGTTCTGCACTGTCACCTTGTGTACATAGCTCTTATTCAGTAGGACGCCTTTTCATCTGAATTGCTGAAACATTAACAAACCATTATATGACTGTGCTCTTTTCAGATTTTACTGGGCTTATAGCTACTATGTTCTCCACACAAGCGCCCTTGTTGAGACAAACACAGCCACATTCGAAGGAAATTACTTGGAAATTCCTCAATAAATGCAAAAGTAATTGAAATTGGGAAACTGAGTGACGCTGAAAGTAGTTCAAACTGCATGCTTCGTTTCTTACCTATATATATGAAACTCAGATGTCTGTGCATTGGTGAAACATTCGCCGACGATCATTTTATAGGAGTGATGTAAACATACCATCATTTTTCAACAATAACTGGACGTGAATTTCGTCAAGCACCTCGAGAAACCTATAAAGTGTTTGTGCCACTTAGAATTGATGTTGTATTTGCTGTACATCTTAGTCGTCTCACCCTGTTAATGTGTGGAACCCTGAACAAGAGAACCTTGCTAGGTGAATGTATGCCAGGTGCTGGAAATAGATTTTCTGTATTGAAATGTCGCATTCCAGACGGCAAAGAGGCCAGAAACTGTGCAGTTCTAAAATTATACACTCCTGGAAATTGAAATAAGAACACCGTGAATTCATTGTCCCAGGAAGGGGAAACTTTATTGACACATTCCTGGGGTCAGATACATCACATGATCACACTGACAGAACCACAGGCACATACACACAGGCAACAGAGCATGCACAATGTCGGCACTAGTACAGTGTATATCCACCTTTCGCAGCAATGCAGGCTGCTATTCTCCCATGGAGACGATCGTAGAGATGCTGGATGTAGTCCTGTGGAACGGCTTGCCATGCCATTTCCACCTGGCGCCTCAGTTGGACCAGCGTTCGTGCTGGACGTGCAGACCGCGTGAGACGACGCTTCATCCAGTCCCAAACATGCTCAATGGGGGACAGATCCGGAGAGCTTGCTGGCCAGGGTAGTTGACTTACACCTTCTAGAGCACGTTGGATGGCACGGGATACATGCGGACGTGCATTGTCCTGTTGGAACAGCAAGTTCCCTTGCCGGTCTAGGAATGGTAGAACGATGGGTTCGATGACGGTTTGGATGTACCGTGCACTATTCAGTGTCCCCTCGACGATCACCAGTGGTGTACGGCCAGTGTAGGAGATCGCTCCCCACACCATGATGCCGGGTGTTGGCCCTGTGTGCCTCGGTCGTATGCAGTCCTGATTGTGGCGCTCACCTGCACGGCGCCAAACACGCATACGACCATCATTGGCACCAAGGCAGAAGCGACTCTCATCGCTGAAGACGACACGTCTCCATTCGTCCCTCCATTCACGCCTGTCGCGACACCACTGGAGGCGGGCTGCACGATGTTGGGGCGTGAGCGGAAGACGGCCTAACGGTGTGCGGGACCGTAGCTTAGCTTCATGGAGACGGTTGCGAATGGTCCTCGCCGATACCCCAGGAGCAACAGTGTCCCTAATTTGCTGGGAAGTGGCGGTGCGGTCCCCTACGGCACTGCGTAGGATCCTACGGTCTTGGCGTGCATCCGTGCGTCGCTGCGGTCCGGTCCCACGTCGACGGGCACGTGCACCTTCCGCCGACCACTGGCGACAACATCGATGTACTGTGGAGACCTCACGCCCCACGTGTTGAGCAATTCGGCGGTACGTCCACCCGGCCTCCCGCATGCCCACTATACGCCCTCGCTCAAAGTCCGTCAACTGCACATACGGTTCACGTCCACGCTGTCGCGGCATGCTACCAGTGTTAAAGACTGCGATGGAGCTCCGTATGCCACGGCAAACTGGCTGACACTGACGGCGGCGGTGCACAAATGCTGCGCAGCTAGCGCCATTCGACGGCCAACACCGCGGTTCCTGGTGTGTCCGCTGTGCCGTGCGTGTGATCATTGCTTGTACAGCCCTCTCGCAGTGTCCGGAGCAAGTATGGTGGGTCTGACACACCGGTGTCAATGTGTTCTTTTTTCCATTTCCAGGAGTGTAGAAAGAGTGAAAGGTCCAAGCTGACAATGTGCAGCGTCGAGCACAGAGGTATAACTGTGGCGTCGTGGTTATGTGGTTATGGTGTTGGGTTGGTAAGGGTGACAACTGTGTTCAAACACTGTTCTTCTGGTTATTGACATGTCTTTTCGCTGTGTTCACATATGTGTCTGTGTCGTTGTGTAAAGTCCGTTTGCATCAGTGAGGTGTAAGAACAGGACCTCCAGACATATGTACCTCCTATTTGTTCTAGCCAAGTGCCACATGTTTGACTCTTGCATTCCGTTTTAGAAGTTTTTACTTTTGAATTCCTGTATTGTTACGTAATTCACACCTGCTTATTTGTTGTATTCAGTTCTGTAAGAGATCTACATCTACATCTACATACATACTCCGCAATCCACCATAAGGTGCGTGGCGGAGGGTACCTCGTACCACAACTAGCATCTTCTCTCCCTGTTTCACTCCCAAACAGAACGAGGGAAAAATGACTGCCTATATGCCTCTGTACGAGCTCCAATCTCTCTTATCTTATGTTTGTGGTCTTTCCGCGAAATATAAATTGGCGGCAGTAAAACTGTACTGCAGTCAGCCTCAAATGCTGGTTCTCTAAATTTCCTCAGTAGCGATTCACGAAAAGAACGCCTCCTTTCCTCTAGCGACTCCCACCCGAGTTCCTGAAGCATTTCCGTAACACTCGCGTGATGATCAAACCTTAACACTCGCGTGATGATCAAACCTACCTGTAACAAATCTAGCAGCCCGCCTCTGAATTGCTTCTATGTCCTCCCTCAATCCGACCTGATAGGGATCCCAAACGCTCGAGCAGTGCTCAAGAATAGGCCGTATTAGTGTTTTATAAGCGGTCTCCTTTACAGATGAACCACATCTTCCCAAAATTCTACCAATGAACGGAAGACGACTATCCGCCTTCCCCACAACTGCCATTACATACTTGTCCCACTTCACATCGCTCTGCAATGTTACGCCCAAATATTTAATCGACGTGACTGTGTCAAGCGCTACACTACTAATGGAGTATTCAAACATTACGGGATTCTTTTTCCTAATCATCTGCATTAATTTACTTTTATCTATATTTAGAGTTAGCTGCCATTCTTTACACCAATCACAAATCCTGTCCAAGTAATCTTGTATCGTCCTACAGTCACTCAACGACGACACCTCCCGGTACACCACAGCATCATCAGCAAACAGCCGCACATTGCTATCCACCCTATCCCAAAAGATCATTTATGTAGATAGAAAACAACAGTGGACCTACCACACTTCCCCGGGGCACTCCAGATGATACCCTCACCTCCGATGAACACTCACTATCGAGGACAACGTACTGGGTTCTATTACTTAAGAAGTCTACGAGCCACTCACATATTTGGGAACCAATCCCATATGCTCGTACCTTAGTTAGGAGTCTGCAGTGGGGCACCGAGTCAAACGCTTTCTGGAAGTCAAGGAATATGGCATCCGTCTGATACCCTTCATCCATGGTTCGCAAGATATCATGTGAAAAAAGGGCGAGTTGCTTTTGCAGGAGCGATGCTTTCTAAAGCCGTGCTGATGCATGGACAGCAACTTCTCTGTCTCAAGGAAATTCATTATATTCGAACTGAGAATATGTTCTAGAATCCTGCAACAAACCTATGTTAAGGTTATTGGTCTGTAATTTTGAGGATCCATCCTTCTACCCTTCTTATATATAGGCGTCACCTGCGCTTTTTTCCAGTCCCTCGGAACTTTTCGTTGGGCAAGAGATTCGCGATGAATGCAAGCTAAGTAAGGAGCCAATGCAGTAGAGTACTCTCTGTAAAACCGAATTGGAATCCCATCAGAATCTGGCGATTTATTTATTTCCAACCCGGGTATTCAGCTGCCTCACGATCTACGACATCTCGCCTGCTCTCACTATTTATCACATTCACTTGCGACGGTAGTATATTCTTACTGCATGACATATTCTATAACCAATGTATAGCGTGAACGACTACGGAAGGAGAAAAGACGCGTCAACAGCCGGACGGAAATTTCATGATTTTGTGAAAAAGAAGTTTGGCGGACAAGCGAAATTTCAACACCACCTTTCACAGTCCAACACCATAACTACATAACCACGACGCCGCTGAAACACATTTATACTCACTGCTGCACATCTTCAGCTTGGACCGTTCACTGTTTATATTTTGCTTCTTTTTTCACAGTTCAATACACCTCCTTCCTGTTTTCATGCTTGATCTGTGTTCAGTTTTTGACGAGCTATTCAGTGCACCATCTTACAACTAAATCTAGTGGGCGGCGGGCGGCGGGCGGCGGGGGGAGGTGTTGGGGAGTTTCCCTTGTAAGCTTTGCAATGCACTCGGAGGATACCTTCCCTAGCATGGTGTTTGTTTTAATACTGTCACAGTTATTCCTATCCTATTCCTACTAAATATGATAGTGACAATTGTCTAGATTGCGTCAGTGAGTTATTCAGTTTTAAAGAGCTCTAGTTCTGACAACCAGCAGGCTGCCCATCATTTTAAACTCGTGGTAAGCGGATTTTCTCACCATGTTAAACTTATGACAGTTTGTGTGTAGGACATATTGTTTAATCTGTAACATCAGTGGGATGGGAGAACTGTTTAAGCTGAGCCCAAGCAGACTTAGGGAAAAGTGGGTTTATGATTTTTTAATTGAAATAACATGACGCTGTATGACATATGTGTCGAGCAATTTGAATTTCCTGCCAAACCAGACTTTGAGTGACAACTGTCTAAATGGTGCCATCAGAGGGGAAAATCCAGGAATTCTGTAAATGACTTGACTGCTACAAATAGCCTTGATAGTCTCTGCAGGGCTCGATCTTTCTAGTGAACAAGTCAAGTAGGTCAGCAAATTGGTTATAATTCCCATTGTCCAAGTCAGACTGGTATTTTTTGCCTAACAGACAGGCTTGGACCTGGAGGGGAACAAACATCTTTCGTCTCAGGTAAGTTGCATGGGGGTAAAACCTAGTGGCTATCTTGAACTCTATATTTAGCATAAGTGATCTACTTCCACCAAATTACAATACCCCATTTTGAATTTCCCGCCAGTTTACATTTACGACAACAGATTGGAGATATGCTGTGTAATATGTGTGTTGCCCATTCTGAACTCCCCACCAAACTTAAACTTTGGGTGACAACAGAGGGGAAAAACCCAGGAATTCTGTAAGTGACTTGATTGCTATAAACAGCCATGCAGGTCTGTAGGTGAAGTAGGTGAAGTAGGTCAGCAGACTGGTCACTTCCTTTTGTCCTACCATCTTGGATTCTGACATCATAAAGATGGTGACAGTATTCCAGGTCGATCATCTTAGATTCCATACTTAGCACAAGTGACCTATTTCCACAGTAACATCAGAGGAAACCTGGTAGCCATATTGAATTCTATGTTTGCACAAATGTCCTACTTCCACCAATGTGACAATGCACCACCCTGATTTTTTTTGATTTCCCTCCAATTTATGCTCAGGACAACAGCCCTACTTCCACAGTGACATCATGGGAGTGGGTGAGAAACTCTCTAGCACAATTGGGCTATTTTGAATTTCCTGCCAAATTTTGAATTTCCCACGATTTTTTAAAATTTACTGCCAATTTATACATAGGGCAACTGGTGTATAACACAGGGGGTGGGGAAACTTTGACAAGAACACATGATGAGATAGGGAGGGTGAGAGGTGTGGTGAAATTTGATGACTCATTGATTACGTCATCGACGATGACATGGGGGAGGGGAACGGTGTCTTCCGTTGTTCCAGAACTGGTATTCTTCTGTACCTTCTCCTAAACCTCCTAATATTACATTATTTATTCAGGTGGAGACAGACTACATAGACTTGGTAGATTTTTGTCTTTTTGACATGTGGGCCTGTTTACCACTGCTCAGACTTGTGTTTCATCACAGCTGCACGGCATTTTGTGGCATTATGCATTATCTGGCAGTGAGATTCATTCTCGTCAACAATAGAAGATAACTTCCAGTGTGCTCTGGAGCACCATTAACCTTGCAACACCATGAAGTCCTCAACTAAAAATCGTCAAATTGTCATTAAGTTTACTACATGCCTGGATAACCAACTGATTAGCATTTTAGTGCAACCATACAAAGCAGGTAGTAGTAACACCATCTACATTCTTTGTGTAAGGAACGATTGTGTTTCACATTCAGAAATTATATCTGAATGTTAGTTTTTGTGAGATGCTCGTATTACGTCTCATGTAAGAAAACGAAACGTCTACCAGCAAGTGTCAGAATCATCGCCTGTCAAGACTATGAATCATCATTCGGTGATACTGTTGCTTATGTTAGTTGCGAACCCAAGACTGTTATACAAACATCGAATCAGTGGGTACTATGGCCCATACAAGATATTAATGGCCGAACGCAACTAACACTTGAAAGGACAAGCATATTGTTCACAAGGGCATGTAGGGTCGTGTAGCCATGCCACCTACCTCGGGTCAGGAGATGGACTTGTTTGCAGCAAGACAAGTATTCACACTGACAGTGCGACGATTCTGTTGGGGCCGGCCGCGGTGGTCTGGCGGTTCTAGGCGCTCAGTCAGGAACCGCGGGACTGCTACGGTCGCAGGTTTGAATCCTGCCTCGGGCATGGATGTGTGTGATGTCCTTAGGTTAGTTAGGTTTAATTAGTTCTAAGTTCTAGGGGACTGATGACCACAGATGTTAAGTCCCATACTGCTCAGAGCCATTTGAACCATTTTTTTTTTTTTGACTCTGTTGGACGTCGGACTGTCAGCACAGCGACTATTGTTGTGCCTTTACTTGACGTGGCACCAGAGGCAGGTATTCCAACAGTGATGCACCCAATAACAAAACTGGGCTCAGAAGTGGCACCACGTTATCTTTTGAAGTACATGAACATTGTCCGATTGCGTTCATCATCGTCACATGGGCCCACAGACTGTGAAATTGGGTATACGACATGAGCACCTCTGGTCCGCATAGCTGGTAATTTGGGCAGCACCTGTTACATTTTTCAAGCTGTCTTCAGGATTATCATGATGTTATCTTCCAACAAGGTAACACAAGACCGCACGTTGCCTGTGGCGTCCTAATATATCTCGATACAGAGGATGCTCGGCAGTTGTTCTGGTCAGAATGTGATCCCAAAGTGTCGTCTACTGAAAACATCTAATCGTATGGGGGTAAGTCAATTATTATCCGCAATTTAGTTATATTTTTGTTTATTTTGGTAGTACTGTTGTTTTACATTGATGACGCATGCTTTGTTTATTTGTTGTTATATATTTGCAATTTTCAAGCTGCTAGGATAGTTTCGTTATCCTGCCGTGCTGTTAATCATGGGTACTCCGCTGTCTATTTACACCAAAGAAGAGCAACCTTCAGTGATCCGTTTTTTTGTTGTCGGAAGGCGTATCAGGGGCCGAAATTCATCGAAGACTTTCGGTACAGTGTTTTGCCACAACGGAGTGTCTACGAATGGATTAAAAAATTCCAAAACGGTCGCACAAGTGTTACGCACGATGAAGGTGCCGGACGACCGTTTACCGCCACAAATGAAGAAACCATTGAGCGTTCACGTGAAATGATTCTCTTAGACAGACGAATGACTATTGGCAAAGTGGCACATCGTCAGCAAATTAGTCACCGTTCTGACTACAAAATCATCCACAACGCACATGGGTTTCATAAAGTTTGTGCAAGATGGATCCCAAATCAAATCACACAGCTGCATAAACAAAGGCGCTTGGACATCTGCAAAAAACATTTGAATCGCTATGATAACGAAGGTGGCAACTTCTTAGACAGGCTCATTACTGGTGACGAAACATGGATCCATCATTACGAGCCGCAGAGTAAACGGCAGAGTATGGAATGGAAACATTCAAATTCGCCATGCAAGAAAAAGTTCAAGACCTAACCGTCCACAGGATAACTGATGCTTACGGTTTTTTGGGACGCACAAGGTCCAGTACTGGAACATATGGGGAAAGGGGCACAGCAATAAACAGTGTACCTTACAGTGAGATGCTTACTGTCAGGCTGATGCTTGCATTTCGAAGCAAATGCCGAGGATTGCTGTCGAAAGGTGTTGTGTTGTTGCACGACAATGCCCGTCAGGATACTGCTGCGCACACTGCTGAAACGCTCCAGAAACTCAAATTTGAAGCACTGGATCAGCCTCCGTATAGTCCCGATCTTGCCCCTTCTGACTACCACTTGTTTGGTCCACTCAAACAGGCATTAAGGGGCCATCGATTTGCCTCAGACGAAGCAGTGAAAGAAGTGGTGCATTCCTGGCTCGCAGCTCAACCGAGAACCTTCTTTTATGAGGGCGTCAGGAAGATTGTACAACGATGGACCAAGTGCACTGAAACGCAAGAAGACTACGTCGAAAAATGATGTTCTTGTAAGTTTCCTATTTGATTACAATAAAATTTTATAACTACTTTCCGGATAATAATTGACTTACCCTCGTATGTTCCTGAAAGACTCACAAGCCACCGTAAGTCAGCCATTAAGTTTGATGAACACTGATACAGAACAGCGTTTCCATTTTAGGTGTAGTACGGTAAGTAAAACGTCGTTATTTGCTATCCTTTCTGGTGTTGTAATTTTAGTGGCTAGCAGTGTATCTCAGGTGCAAAGGTCAGTGATGACGATCTATTAAGAGGCTAAAGGATTCTGTCTCCATTGCGGTACTTCAGTCTGGAACCGCGCGACCGCTACGGTCGCAGGTTCGAATCCTGCCTCGGGCATGGATGTGTGTGATGTCCTTAGGTCAGTTAGGTTGAAGTCGTTCTAAGTTCTAGGGGACTGATGACCTTAGCTGTTAAGTACCATAGTGCTCAGAGCCATTTGAACCATTGCGGTGCTCTTGCCCACAAGAGCAAATGCGCGCTCAATGTCACAGCCGTGCAAACAACAGCATCATTGATCATAGAGTAGTGGAGGAAGGCCTTACTGAAAGCGTAGGTGGCAGTACGTAACTTGGCACTCAGAGGGCATATGTCAAGTTGCCTATCCTAACATGGACATCCGCAGAAATTTATAGAAGAGGGGAAAACATTCTAATATTTTATGCTTTGATATAATTGATTCAGCCAATTGATAGATGTGTTCTGCTCCAAGAATTAAATTTGACTATAACTATAATAAACGTATTGAGCTCCAAAGATCAATTGTTATCACTAATAGATTTTTAAGCTAAATTATTTCGATACCCAAAAATAAGCATCTTTTTAGTAAATGTAAAGCACATCATTTTATAGTATTGCCTTTTTTTTTTTTTTTTTTTTTTTTAATGGCCTGAAATTACATCTCCATGCGATTCAATCAAGCATATCAAACGAGCTACGAAACAAAGACAGAAAATATTCGCAAAATGTTTTTACATCCACATACAAATCGCCTGTGTGTTAGGACGACATTGGAATATAACAATCAGAAATAAAGGAGTCGGAACAGCAGAGAAATGCTTGCTGGACATCTATAAAAATAGCCAGCAAGAAATGCCATTGAGCAATACTCTCAATAGTGGAGAAACGAGGTATACTCTCTCAAATATCTTTTATACAACTTTTATATATCTGCCTGTACTGAAAGACAGCTGCGAAGGAAACAGTACAATTATATGTGAACACCCGGACAAGGAGGCAATCCGAAATTATGCAGTGATTACTGAAATCAAGTGTTTCTCGTCGCACTCGGCAGTGCTGAATCTGCAGTTTTGTAATATCGCAGACAATTATTTCTAGAAATGCGTAAGAATTCTGTAATTAATTGAAGATCTGCACCCCAGGGGTAAGTTCCCCTTCTTGCAGACGGCTATATATCCTGCCGAACAGCATTTCCCGGGATGTCTTGTGTCGACAGTGAAACACTATAGTAGCTGTTTGTCTGGGGATGTTATTCTAGATTTGGATCATTCGTTTCAGCGAATGGAAAAATTTGCATAAGGTCATAAGGTTTCAGGAAATTATTAACGTCTTGTAATGTGCATGCACAATCACTATAAATTACTCAAATGACGTCATTTCCGTTTTTGACTAAGTATTTCTCTTGTGTTATTGCAATTTTGCCTTATGTGCCATTCTCAGGCACTATAAAAACAGTTACATCCAAACGCAAAAATGATATTGTTTAAAACATTTTAGAAAATCATTTTACATAATAGCCTGTTTATGCATTATGCCAACAGCTTCAGTGATTGCATTATTTGGCTCAAGGCTGATGTACAGTTGTGGGAAACTTCTAGATGAGTGTAGGAAGGTTGCACTAGACACTTCTTCATGGCTTGAAGAAATGAAACCCCACCACCACAAAAAAAAAAAAATAATAATAATAATTTTCGTAAAATCACTTACACATTTATATACTGGCATATCATTTTTCCAATTTCCCAACTAGATTATGGAGGATAAAATAGGTCTAAAACTAAGAGTCTCAAAATTGGCATAGCATTTTAGAAATGACTTTTCATACATGATACTTTTCTGTTGCTGGGGTGAGGGCCTATCTGTGTGGATAGGACTGAGACCTGACTGCTTGCAGAGAACATTTCAGCTAGGAAAAGGCACCCAATCACAATGTCGCTGCAGCTACTTACAGAGTTTGTGAGTCCACATAACAACTGGCAAGCTATGAGAAGTTAAGTAACACAAGGCAGAAATGGAAAAACTGTTCACTAAGAGCATGATATTGCCAACAGATATTCAGACTTACCGAACGTTGGCCAAAACGACTAGGGGCTTGGTAACAAGTTGGATTACACAACACCCCAAGAAAAAATGAAAACTTGCCATGCAAGGCAGTCTAGGGGGAGCATAAAGTCCAAAACTGCATAGAGACATCCACATGGGTAAATACAACACACGAATGGTGTGGGTGGCTGATGACTGATCACACAGAAAGGGCACATGACACTCGGCCCAATGATAAGGTGAGGTCCACGGTGGTTGAACTCAGCATTAGAACCATCCTGCCAAGCTTACTACTACCAGCAGGTAAAAACTTCTGTCAGCATGGTTGTAATACTGCACATTACGTACACTCCCAAAGGAAGTTCTCCACACTATTTCACAATGATTACCACACTAACTCATCTGCCTCCATTGCGATGTCCTTTAGTGGAGATACTAAATGCCTCCCCCCTCAAATCAAATGGCTCTGAGCACTATGGAACTTAACATCTATGGTCATCAGTCCCCTAGAACTTAGAACTACTTAAACCTAACTAACCTAAGGACATCACACCCAGTCATCACGAGACAGAGAAAATCCCTGACCCCGCTGGGAATCGAACCCGGGAACCCGGGCGCGGGAAGCGAGAATGCTACCGCTCGACCACGAGCTGCGGACGCCGCCCCCCTCACTAGGCCATGTAGAGCTGAAAATGGCCAGGCTTGGGCTACGACCTCTGGCACAGAACCAGAGAAAGTGTTGGGGTCCAGGCAGTGGACTGATCTCCAGAGGAGATAATGACAATGCTACTGGCTCCATTAGAGGGGCAAAAGGATGCAGAGGCAGAGGCAATAATCAGTCAACCAGCTGTAGTGAAGGTGATGCCAAAGCCACTGGCAGGGGGGTAGGGGGAGAGGAGGAGGAGGAGAAGGAGGAGGAGGGCAGGTCAAGTCCATGGGCTCCAGATCTGTAGGCATGGGAGTGTGTCTCACTTTGGTCCAAGGTAGCAGGCAAAATGGGGAGGTCAACAACATGGTAGGAAACTGCTGCAAGTGGGAGTCCGCACCTGGAACAACTTCACAACAAACCCTGCTGCTGGCTGACTGGAAGACTGTGGTGGTAATGACCCAACAGGGTAACTGATTTGGATGATGGGTCAGCTGCCCCCAGCTGACATCCACCAGAGACAACTGACCACCTTTGCAGCCCACCATGTCTGCCCTGCTGCTGGCCAAAAGACCGGGGCCAAACTGCAGTTCCAGGGCGAAAATGGTGCTCTGGGGCAGTGACTTGGGGGCGCAACAAATGAAGAAGACTCCACGACTAGCGCCCATGCCAATGTTCCACTCAACTGCACCCAATGACTGGCGTTGCCCAACATACAGCCAGAAAATTTGACAATGCATCATAGTGTGAACAAGGAGACATGGACTTCTTCATATGGATCTTGAACCTAAGCATGAAGTGCTCCAACTCTGAGCTATGCCAGGTAAAACTGCGTGGTAGCCACATCTTGGATAACATTGTAAATGCAAAAGTCTTCAAACTCCCATGATACGGATTGCTAACTGTTATCAGACACAAGGGTCCTGGGTGTCCCTCAATGGCTAAAATGACTCACAATGCCCACAGTGGCTGTCAATGACGTGGAAGTCAGCTTGGCTATATACAGGAAGTTTGACAAGGCGTTGACCACCAATAACATCGTGCTCCCCAAAACTAGACCCATGAAATCAATGTGCACCCTGCTAGGGGAAAACGGCGTGGTTCTGTTTTGTGAGGACACAATACTGAGGGATGACCACTCAACAGTTGGCAAGCATGAGGACCCCCTGGACAACATATAGGAGAAAAATCATACACTATGCCAGATCTGCACCCAAAAAAGATGCACTCCACTCAATCCACATAGATCACTGAAACAATTTTCTGGAAAAGCGGGTTGGCGGCCATGGTGGTTACAACTTCCAACATCATCAATGGAAAATCCAACAAGGTTTTCTGCAAGGTATCAACCAATATGAACAGGAGAGCCTCCTGCCAATAAACCTCTGGATCAGGCTCCACAGGCAGTCACAATAATGCATCAGCGTTTGCATGCTGGGTGGGAGAGTGGAAATGAAAGTCAGCAATAATTACTGAGAAACATGGTCCATCTCCAAAATTAGTGGGCTGTCTATCTGGGAGCTTGGAATGAGGGCTAGATTAGGAAACCAGCAGCTTTTGAGGAGGAATCTTGCCCATACAAGAAGACATTAAACTTTTGAATTACGAAAACAATAGCCAGCACATGCTTTTCCACCTGTGAATAATTATGCTCCACAGAAAGCGTCATTGATATGTAAGTGATAGGATGTTCAATGTCATCTGGGTTCTGATGGAACAGAACTGTACCATTGCCATACTTCGACTTGCCACAGGCCAGGTTTAAAGGTTTCCTGGCATAAAAGAAGCCATACTGGAAGCAAAGGACAAACACTGCTTGAGGGACTGAAAAGCCCATGGAAAATCCGCTGACCAGACAAACTTAAGACCCTTTTGGTGAAGCTGGTTAAGAGGACGGCAGATGTGTGGGGAATGAACAAAGCATAATATGAAATCTTGCCCAAAAAGACCAGATCTCTTTCAGGTTCCTGGGTGCCGGCTAGTAGATGATGACTTTTATGTGTTCACCTGTAGCAATGAGGCCATCTTTGCCAAATAAACATGCCAAAAAATGCACCTTTTGGAAGGTAAAGAGTGTACTTTTCCAGTCTGAAATGAAGGCCATTTTCCAGAAGGCATTGAAAACCATCTGTAGGTTCTGAAAATGCTCCTCTTGTGTAGAACCCATAACCAGTTATGTAGTTTATTCAACAGGGGATGCCCTGAATCAACTGATCCAAATGTCACTGACAAATTCCTGGCGCAGATGAGATTCCAAAAGCCAAGTAATTAAATTCGTAAAGCTCAAAAGGGGTGTTGAGTACAAAGAAAGTCTGAGAAGCTGCATCCAGTGGCAACTGTCGGTATGCATCACTCAAATTGATGTGTGAAAAATACTGAGCCCCTGAAAACTTCACCAACAACTGCTATGGCCATCAAATGGAACACCAATCCCCAACACACTGTGCACTGACCATATGTTTAAAATTGCCGCAAATGTGCATGGTGCCATCAGATGCTGAATCATCACCAAAGCATGGCTCAGTGACATGCTAAAATAGGAGAAATGACTCCCTGATCATGCCAATTCTGCAACTCAGACTCTACCTTGTCATCCATGGAGAAAGGAATGCAATGTGGGCAACAAAATTTAGGTGCCACTGATGGCTTATGAGAAACAAGTTCCTTGAAATTTTCTGTTCAGCCCAAGTTATTCTCAAAGAGCTGGTTGTATGACCATAGTAAGGAGTCCAAATCTAGAAAATGGACTGACTGAGATACTAAATGGACTATGTCAACTATCTGGAAGCCCAAAACAGAAAAAGCATCGAGCCCAAAAACTTTTTCCACCATTGAGGAATTGAGCACTAACAATGTAAGTTGTTGTTCCACTTTCATATAACAGCCAGAAATGGAGAATGCCCCCTCAATTGACTACAATGTTTACTTTAAGAAACAACTTGATGTAGCAGCCATACCATTGGCTGGATGCTCAAGACCCTGTATGTATGTATGTATCTAGGTTAATGAGGATGACCATTGCTCACATGTCTACTTGAAATTCAACCAGTCACATATCCAGTACCAACATAAGCAAATATGCAACGTATGCAGGACGTCAATGAAGGCTGGTAGACAAGTGAAAATGTGAGCTACCGACCACCAATCCCCTGCTCACTGACTGTCGCAAACAGCATAACATCATACCTCACGTGTGGCCTCCACATGACAATGGTTCAAATGGCTCTGAGCATTATGGGACTTAACATCTGAGGTCATCAGTCCCCTAGAACTTAGAACTTCTCAAACCTAACTAACTTAAGGACATCACACACATCCATGCCCAAGGCAGGGTTCAAACCTGCAACCGTAGTGGTCGCGCGGTTCCAGACTGAAGTGCCTAGAACCCCTCGGTCACACCGGCCAGCCCTCCACATGTGGTCAGTCTCATCAGACATCTACCAAAAGGCAAACATGGCAGGATAACTGGCTTTCCCAATGACAGCAATGGAAAGCAACACCAAGGAGATAAAAAATGCTACAAGTGAGAATTATGATGCTGTGATCAATGCAAACCTGCCAAACATGATGAGGGGAAAAATGGGCAGTGCCTTGACATGACTGTTCTGGATGACTTGGTAGAAGGGAAGACCACTTGGGGAACACCACAGGGCACTGGGAGCTGTTTACCATGTACACCTAATTGCACCACCAGTCAATTTTCAGGAAAAAGTCCCTCACTGCTGCTGTAAGCTGACATGATTCTGCAATCTGGGCAATGTGGTCCAAAAAAGGGTCAGACAAGGTTAACACTCCACTTTGAACGTCAGGATGAGGTGTTTACAGGATAAACATGTCCTGAATTGGAGAATCTACGTAGGAGGTAACACATTTGGGACACTCAAAATGACGTTTTTGTGAAGTCCCCTGCAAATCAGCCATCCAGGCTACGTATAAATATGAAACTGGTTAAACTGTAGCTGTGCTGCCACAACATGGATTTGATATCTGAAATACTGCCTAAGCTACCAACAAAGTTCATCAAAAGGGAGTTTCTCAGGCACTGTGAAGGGCTTAGAATTTTCCACAACTTCATATAACCTTACAGTGCTCAGCAATAACAAGGTGGCTTTATTTCCTGGATCGACGAAACTCCTTACTCGGCAGTGCAGCAAGAGCCAGAGTAGGTAACTTTCCCTGCTTTCCATAGGCTCACTGAAACTGACAAATGACATGGGGAATGGCAGCAGTTGGAAAGAAACTGCACAGTGGGAGCCTCATCTACCACCTGCCATCTGCATGGCACAGGTGCAAAGCAGTTCCACATTCTCGTTTGGCAGTGTCTATATCTGCTCATGCTACTGCTACTGCTCCTTCTTCAGTCACAACTGTTCCTTTCAGCAATGCAGAAATACTGGGTGCATGGTGGCCCTAATTAATACTATGAAAATGGAAGGAAAGAAATGGAAGTGTCACACCTGCATGGCATAGGAGCAAACAGTTCCACATTCTGGTTTAGCAGTGTCTGGATCTGCTCAAGGTGCTCCTGTTGCTGCTTCTTCTGCAGTCACAACTTTTTCTTTCAGCATTGCAGAAATACTGGGTGCATAGTGACCCTAAATTAATACTATGAAAAGGAAAGAAAAAATGGGAGAATCACATGCATAAGAACATCCTTAATGCCAATAAACCACACTGTTGGCACAAGGTAATGTGTGGACTGATGGTGACTAGAGAGCAAGACAGGGAACAGAAACCCACAAGAAGAAATGAAACCCCACAATGTGAGTCAATCTGCAGGAAAGCAGAAAGGCCGAAACTGTGTAGAGATATGCACAGGAATAAACACAACACATGGCCAGTGTGAGTGGCTGATGACTGAGCACATGGAAACAGCGTATGGCACAAGATACAAGATTAGGTCTGCAGTGGTTGAACTCAGTGTTAGATTTACCCCACCCAGCTTAGTGGTACCAGCTGGTATGGACTTCCCATCAGTGGGTCTGCACGTACCACATGTTGGGTGCATCCTCCATGGCAGTTGTCCTCACTCTTCCACTGTGATAACCACTCCAACTCATCTCCATTCATTGCAATACCTACTGGTGGGTGTACTAAAATTGTAAACTGACTGCTAAAAGCAGGCCACCAGTGATGTGTCCACTCTGGAGTTTACCATTGTTCTCAGTTCATGACTGTTTGCCAAAGATGGAGTACTGCTCATTGCAGGAACTTGACAGATGTGCACTCATTGCATTGTGCAACAGGATTCAGTGCCTGGAAAGCCTCATGAATGTAGAGAGAAAAGTTACACTACAGGTCTCATCCTCAATGGAACAAATTTATCATCACAAAGAGAAAATGGGTTGTGCTGAGGACACAGTTTCTCAACAATGAATTGTTTGCTCAGTAGAACTCAATTAGATGGTGTTACCTTGTGTGGTACATGAGTCATCAATAAGCACTCTTCATTGAAAAGCACCCTTCAGTGAATACAGTGTGGAAGGTACTGCTGGAGCACCAATAACATCTCTACAATAAACAACATGTGCAAGCATGAACAAATGATTTTGTACTCTAAGTTCAATTCAATTGAAGGATTATCCATCACCGTGATGCAGTGTGAAACTCTCTACAGTTCTTACCAAGATGATGTTTAAAACTGCTATAATATCCAGGTCTGGACTGATGAAAATCAATATGTTGTACTTGTCTCAGATTTTCAGCAATGATTCTCAAGCAACTTGTAAGCTGGCACTGAGCAAGATAAATTAATAGGACATTAGTTTTTGGTTGCTTGTTTGAATTGAGCAAGTTAGCTAGTGTTAATTTGTGATATTCTGCCCACAATTGTTAGGACTAATGGTTACCACTTTGAACAGCTGCTATGAACTTAATTTGTTGATTTAATCTGTAAGTCATTTATGTCAATAAAAACCTACCAGTAAGTATTCATTCCTTGTAATAGTTCTTTATTGCAAAATACTCAGTTTGAAATCCTGTTCTGTTTGTATAATTTTGACCGTAAACATTAAGGACACCCTCTAAAAGGCATTACTGAGTTGTTCAGATCTTTTGAAAGTTGTCTTTTGGGAGAGTCTGGTGTGTGTGCCCAGATGAAAATTTTATACACATGGAATTATGGACTTGTAGTACTTTACAGGAGTGACTAGATTCAAAACATGGAATTTTTTTCATCATTTATTATATGTGAACATAAAATAACTTCTGAATAGTGCCATCACAGATTTAGTAAATTTTCGTGTGAGCATTGCAGTTTGTAGACAGTTGATGTTGAATGGAAATTAAAAACTGCTAATATCTCAGGGGTGGTCGTGTCTACAGACACATTCAGTTGACAATACTAATCATTTCAGCAATATGAGGCTGAAATTTCTTTAAAGTACTGCTAGGGAAGTGTTCCATTTCATAAATCTAATAAATTAAGTGAACTCACCAAACAGTGGTGATTCTGAGTCACAGATAGGCATGGTCATGTCTGTGTTTGTGTGTGTGTGTGTGTGTGTGTGTGTGTGTGTGTGTGTGTGTGTGTGTGTTTTTTGCCTATTTCTGATGAAGACCTTGTTGGCCAGAAGTTTACTTTCAAAAAATGGCTCTAAGCACTTCTGAGGTCATCAGTCCCCAAAGCTTACTTTCTGACAGTCTTTTTGTTGTGCCTATCTGCAACTCAGCATCTCCACTATATGGTGAGTAGCAACTATGCTTTTCATAATATTGTCATATTCCACCTTGATTTTCCATTGTTTAAATTAAGTCAACACTCTTTATGAAATACACTGAAGTGCCAAAGAAATTAGTGTAGGCACGTGTATTCAAATACAGAGATATGTAAATAAGCAGAATATGGCACTGTGGTTGGCAATGCCTATACAAGACAACAAGTGTCTGGCACAGCTGTTAGATTGGTTACTGCTGTTACAATGGCAAGTTATCAAGATTTAAATGAGTTTTAACATGATGTTGTAGTCAGCGCATGAGCAATGGGACACAGCATCTCTGAGGTAGTGATGAAATGGGGACTTTCTCGTATGACTGTTTGACGAGTATACCATGAATATGAGGAATCCAGTAAAATATCTAACCTCTGACATCGCTGTGGCCAAAAAAGGATCCTGTAAGATTGGGACCAATGACATCTGAAGGGAATCATTCAATGTGACAGAAGTGCAGCCCTTCCACAAATTGCTGCAGATTTCAGTGCTAGTCCATCAACAAGTATCAGTGTGTGAACCATTCAATGAAACATCATCAATATGGGCTTTCAGAGACAAAGGCCCACTCACATACCCTTCATGACTCCACAACATGAACTTTTTCACCTCACCTGGGCCCATCATTGCTGACATTGGACTGTTGGTGACTGGAAACATGTTGCCTGTTTGATAAGTCTTATTTCAAATAGTGTTGATCAGATGGATGTGTACAGGTATTGAGACACTCTCATGAATCTGTGGACCCTGCATGTCAGCAGGGGACTGTTCAAGCCAGTGGAGGCTCTGTGATGGTGTGGGGCACGTGCAGTTGGAGTGATATGGGACCCCTGATACATCTAGGTGACTGGTGACACATACATAAGTATCCTGTCTGATCACCTGCATCCATTCATAACCATTGTGCATTCTGACGGACTAGGGCAATTTCAGCAGGACAATGTGACACCCCACATGTCCAAAACTGCTACAGAGTGGCTCAAGGAACACTCTTATGAGCTTAAACACTTCCGCTGGTCACAAAACTCCCCAAACCTAAACATTATTGAGAATATCTGGGATGCCTTACAATATGCTGTTCAGAAGAGATCTCCAACCCCTTGTACTCTTATGGATTTATGGTCAACCCTGCAGGAGTCATGGTGTGAATTCCCTCCAGGACTACCTCAGACATTAGTGGAGTCCATGCCACATCATGTTGCGGCACTTCTTTGTGCTCGCGTGGGCCCTACACGATATTGGACAGGTATACCAGTTTCTTTGGCTCTTCAGTATAGTTTCACTTACTGTAACTTAATTTCAATCTGTCTTCATTCTACTTAACTTGAACAAACTACACTTATTGGCTGATAGTGATTTACATGGAGTGTATCACCACATTATGCAGTTTCCTTTAGACACATTCCAATCAATAGGTTACACATTAGCCCTAAATAGACAGCAGTGGAAAACTTGCTTTCCCTATTAGCTTCAGAATTTTGTGCATGGTCCCCACAAAACAATGGAAATGAGAGGAAGTCATGGTGATATATGACACTGAGTGAGATGGCACAGGCAGTTAGCACAGTGGAGTTGCATTCAAGAGGACGGTGGTTCAAATCTGCATCCGGGCCATCCAGATTCAGGTTTTCAATGATTTCCCTAAATCACTTCAGACAAATACTAAAAACTGTTCAAAGGTGTGTGAATTCCTAAGGGACCAAACTGTTGAGGTCATTGGTACCTAGACTTACACACTACTTAAGCCAACTCAAACTAACTTTTGCTAAGAACAACACACACATCCATGCCCAAGAGAAGACTCGAACCTCTGGTGGGAGGGGCTGCGCAATTCGTGACATGGCGCCTCAAACCATGCGGCCTCCCTGCACAGCCCAGGACAGTTCCTTTGAGAGGGCATGACTGATTTTCCTCCCCACCCTTGAAACAATCTGAGCTTGTGTTCCATCTCTAATGACCTACATAACAACGGGATGTCTTCCTTTCTTACTTTTCATGATCTATGGCCACTCAACAGCTGCCCATCACTCACAGAGACTGTGAGTGTCTATGGGGTATCCTTAAACTACTCTGACACAGCTGAGGAACACCTGAATGAGTGCTCTGTGTAAGGAGAATGTATAGATCTCCAGTGGTATTGTACAGCTAAACAAACAGATTCATATGGCATTCTGGCAGACCATTGTAACATTTGTCTGTGGCATACAATGACAGATGCACCCAGTGGTCCAATTCCTCATACATAAATCTTCCATCAATGTGTAACAACATGTACTTCAAATCATCAGGAGTTGCATTCCAAGTTTCAAGTGTCCAGTCATGGTGGTGCTGCAGCATGCTAATTTATGTGCCTTGTAAGATGAAGTTACCAGAGGTACTAGGTAGGGCTGTGGTGTCTGTACCTCACAGTGGTATCATCCTGAATGGTACAGCTATTGTCTAGCTTTGGATTGCCGAGTGACCTTTTTCAACTCGGCCTGCTGTACCTTGGACTTACAGTCTGTTGTTACAGTCTTGGTGGCCATTGGCAAGAACCCTTGTCTGCGTATTGTTGACTGCAGGAGACTCGCTGTAAATCCTCAGTGTCCTGTGAAATGCCCAAACACCCTAATGATGTCACAGACAGTGTGTGTGTGTGTGTGTGTGTGTGTGTGTGTGTGTGGTGGTGGTGGGTGGGTCTGTTGGTGGATGGGTGGATGTGTAATGTCTTTTCCTGGAACTGTCAAACAGCTCTATTCTCTCATCTCGTCCATCTCATATGTGCTTGTCACAGATACATGCTGTGTGACATCTCTCACTGACAAGGCTGCCAGTTGAAATACTCATATGTTATTTATTTGTGACTGATATTCACCAATCTGATGAACCGCTCTCTCATTGTCAATGCCAAGAATTCCTAATTTCTTACCATACAAGTACAACATGGGTATTACTTTGACAACTGCTTACACAGATATACTAAGGGATAATTAAAGTCTATGTTTATCATTACTACTAAACAAGTGTCATTTGTCAATGGAACCTTTGAGTTATTTATATTTTAGTTACAAAAATTCCAAGAACCCAAAGTTCAGAAAACAGGCAAGAAGCAGTTCTCTTCATCCAACACACATCTCATATAATTAACACCAACCAAATTTGGGCTGATACATATTGGTATTGATTGTCATTTTTCCTGCGTACCATCTGCATAAGGAATAAAAGGGAAGAGAGGGGGGGGGAAATTACACTGATACAATTTGTACCTTATGCCATACACCATACAGTGACTTGCAGAGTTCAGATTTAAATGATGCAGGTGAACATGTAGATTTGCAATTTCCACCCATAAAAACATTCTAACATAACTAATTGTGGGCTATAACCAGGGCTCTGGTACCAAAAGTCAGAGCTAAATAATTTTCTGCTCACAAAATGCAGAAGTAATATGATGTCCTCTGTACCTCATTTTTTCTCTTGTCACTGCAGTCTAACTTACAGTTTCATCTTCTCCAAGGTACTCACTGAACATAGTTACACTCTATTAATAGCTATTGTTGTGAAAAATAAGTATCTTCAATTCTCTGTAGAAAGTTAGAAGCTAAACATTCTGAAAGTAAAAACTTTCTGGCACATTAAAACTGTGTGCCGGACCGAGACTCGAACTCAGGACCTTTGCCTTTCGCGGGCAAGTGCTCTACTGACTGAGCTACCCAAGCACGACTCATGCCCCGTCCTCACAGTTTTAACTCCGCCAGTTCCTGCTGTGAGGACAGGGCATGAGTCGTGCTTGGGTAGCTCAGTCGGTAGAGCACTTGCCCGCGAAAGGCAAAGGTCCCGAGTTCGAGTCTCGGTCCAGTACGCGGTTTTAATCTGCCAGGAACTTTCATATCAGCACACACTCCGCTGTAGAGTGAAAATTTCATTCTACATTCTGAAAGTAGTTACAAAATGTTAATTCTTTCTTGTCATGACTGAAGATTATGTCTTTTCTTAAACTGATATTCTTAACACCCCTACCACAAAAAAATTGTTTTCTCAAATTTTTTCCCTTCTGCAGCTGGGGGAAAGAAAGAATGGACAGGACTTATTGGAGAATTGGTAAATGACAGGGCAGACATGATTGTTGCACCACTCACCATAAATCCAGAGAGAGCAGAATTCATTGAATTCAGCAAGCCTTTCAAATACCAAGGAATAACAATTCTTGAAAAAAAGGTAGAAAATATCATTAAATGAGTGAATTATGTACTACACTAGTTAAAATAAATGCTATTCTACTTATATATCTCAACTTTGCAGCCTTCCCGCTCCTCAACACTTGTTTCATTTCTACAACCATTCAGTAATACCTTGTGGATCTTAGTTATGGTATCAGTGCATGTAGTTGCTTTGGTACTCTATCTCCTGGATCGTTTCTCACCTTTTGGCCGCTTCAAGCTAGCTAACAATGATGGAACTGAGGAGGATGCTCTAAACTTGTCCAGTGCAATATGGTTTGCCTGGGGAGTGTTGCTGAATAGTGGAATTGGTGAAGGTAAGAGGCTGCACTTTTCTTTATTTGCTAATTAACTAAATTATTCCAGTTAAACTAAGTGACCAACAACTTGAAAAAATTGAATATGTCAGCACCACTTCGCAATAATTCCACTTCCTGCACAGTTAACTTACCACTAAGATGCAATGTATCAGTTCATCAGTCATACGTTGCCCAGCTGGCAGCTGGATAAATGACTTCATGCAGTTCTACAGTGCTGCTTATTGCAAATCGTTCCTCCTGACTGAACATGAGGTAGTCAGTTACCAATTTCACCACCAGTGTCCATACACACACACATGCACATATATACAGCCTCTGTAAAATTTTAGAAAATTACTGAAATATTGCATAGCCACGATACATCTGATGTGAAGCTTTTAAAAATTCTGGTAGGACATGATATTATATCTGCAATGTCTCCTGAAGATCCACCATCACCTGCTATCAAGTTTATATGTTATTATTATATCAGACACAACCACTCTAAATGGACACTGGTTCTGCCTACATTTGTTAAAGGTACAGCATTTCGATAAAAACGTGATGTTAAGTAGTCACTTGTCAAAAGTGATCATGGCAAAAAAATTGTCATGTGACTGGAATGCTATTTAATTGCTATATACTTCTACAGTTGCATAATGGCCTTGTGTATTACATTAGTCGTGGACAAAACAATTACTGCTATAAGTAAAATAGTAATAAAACCATTGACATACAAGACTACACATAAGAATAATAATGTATTCAGTAATTGCTCATTTCATAATAGAAGAGAGTAATGGAGAGTCAGTGTTATGAAACATTAGGAGAAGACTGCATATTGCACATTTGGAAACAAAAATAACATTCACAAGTTATTTCCAACTGATATTCCTCAGAAGGTTCCCATAGCTACTGTGACTAATAAAACACATGAAAAATTGAAACCTAATACAACTACACTTTTTGTTTTCTGTTAATACTAGGTACACCCAGAAGTTTCTCAGCACGTGTCCTTGGCATGGTATGGGCTGGTTTTGCTATGATAATTGTTGCCTCGTACACTGCCAATCTGGCTGCCTTCCTAGTGTTAGAAAGACCTAAAACAAAGCTTACAGGAATAAATGATGCAAGGGTATGTATGACATTCTCTGACTGCACAGAGTTTCTATA
This sequence comes from Schistocerca americana, assembly GCF_021461395.2. Taxonomy (NCBI): domain Eukaryota; kingdom Metazoa; phylum Arthropoda; class Insecta; order Orthoptera; family Acrididae; genus Schistocerca; species Schistocerca americana. Next base: position 849,328,055 of record NC_060130.1, on the reverse strand, counting down.
ATTTACTCTCTTATGTAGTATTTTCATTTCATCGTTGTGTTCCTCATCCATTTGCATATCATGTTTCATATACGAAGGCAAATTAGAAAGTGTTGGCACCTATTTTTTTAGCCAAATTATGACTATAAATGTGAAGTCAACACATCCATTCCCAGTGTTGGACATTTCTTGGTTCACACTGGCCTTATCTGCAAGTAGCTCTAGCACACGGCACTGGTGTCAGTTGTTAAAGGTGGCCTTTGTGCTTCACACATCCATGGCATTAGAGCCACAAAGTGTGATTCATTTTCTATAGAGCAATAGACAAACACCCATTGAGATCTACAGGAAAATGCAGCCCACATAAGGGGAAAACTGTCTCATTTTGAGAACTGTGAGGTATTGGTCATGTGAGTTTGACATAATCCATGAAGTCTTGCATTACAATGAGTAGTCAGGGAGGCTGTGTTTGTCACTTACTAATGACAACATTTCCCACATAGATCCAATGGTGAAATCATATTGGCTTAGGAACATCATGGCCATTTTGTAGGAGCTTGTCATATCAAATGGGAGTACTTATGACATCGCTGATGAGTCCTTATGGTACCAGAAGTTTTCATGTTGGTGGGTGCCTAAGCACTTGGATGACATAATGAAAGGTAAGAAAATTATGTCTTCACAGAATCATCTGGATCAGTACTCCAAGGAGGATGAAGGTTTCCTGGACTGCATTGTTACTGGCGACGAAACATGGATATTGCATTTCACACCAGAATCCAAACAGCAGAAACATCAGCAGAGTATAGTGTGGAAGCATTCAGGTTCACCTGTGACAAAAAGGTCCATTCAGTGCCGCCTGTTGGGAAAGTGGGATAGCCATGGACCACTCCTACTGGATTTCATGCCACAAGGTGCAACCATCAATGCCGACAGCTACTGTTCCACGCTGTCGTGTCTGAGGGCTGTCATCAGGCAAAAGCATCAAGGGCGTCTTGATGTGGACAACTGATTTTTCTCCATGATAATGTGAGACCACATGTAGCAATCAGAATTCCTGAAAAGCTCTGGGCATTTCACTGGGAGATTCTGGACCACCAACCATACAGTTCAGACCTCTTCCCTAGTGATTTCCACGTTTTTGGACTGCTGAAGAAGTTCCTGGCAAGACAGCAATTCACAAGTAACAATGAAGGTAAGACAGCAGTCCAACGGTGCTTCCATAGTCAGCCGGATGAATTCTACGACATAGGAATCTCAAATTTAGTGCTGCAATGTGACAAACGTGTGTACTGATGTGGGGACTATGTGGAAAAATAGTGTAAGATATGCAGAATGGGATGTATATTTGTCATTACCTGTGTGTACCTTACTGTGGCTAGTAAAAAATAGGGGCAAAGACTTTCTGATTTGCCCTCATATCTTACCATATCTGAAAACTTCCAGGGATGCTGAGTGAGTCAAAAGTGCAAAGCAAACATTTACTAGATGTTGTGATACTAAAGGTGATACATTATAATCTTCCAAAAAATGTGATATAATTGGATGGATAAAAAAATGTACTCACCAAACGGTGGCAGAAGAAAACATAAAAATTAAGGACATGTACAAGCTTTTGGAGCTAGTGGCTCCTTCTTCTGGAAGAAGGGTTGAAGGGGAAGGAAGGGGGATAAATAAAAAGGACTGGTGGGGCTTAGGAAGTGGGGAGAGTTATGGGAAAATTAGGAAGAACCCCAGGTCAGGAGAGACTTACCAGACATATTCCTATTACATATGGACCAACTAGCAGCCATGAGTGACCTACAAGTTAACATGATATCTGGATTATGGTGACACTTAGCATTTTCTGTACAACTTCGACAGAAGTTAAAATTGCGCTATGTGCCAGAAAAAAATCTGGCATGATATCCTTTAGACAAATTGTCTTTCATTTACCCATCAGTTACTTAACAGAATGAGTGCCTTAGAAAATATTGTTGCTCTGCTGGTTATATGTCTCATTTGTGCAGTTTTCATTAGTTTTGAGGATACTATTACTTATTCATGGGAACACTTATCTGTGTGCCACATGAGGTGGTGTACTAGTAACACAGTGGACTCACATTTGGAAGGTTGAGAGAACAGGGTTTCAGTTCACCATCCAGCCACCCAAGTTTTTACATGTTTTCCCTTAGTTGCTCATGACAAATGCCGAGATGATTGGTTTGAAGAGAGCATAGCTGATTTTCTTTCCTATCCCTCTCTAACTGAAGCTTGTGCTCTATCTCTAATGACCACATCACTGATGGCACATTAAAGTCAGATCTCCCTCTTCTCTTACTGCTCTATGTACTGTAAGCGTGGAGGCTTGCTGAGTTACTACTGCATTAGCTGCCATGTGTAGACCCAGGATCTTCATATTCATGAAGTTTATAGGACACTAATGAGGTAAATATTAAGTTTAATTTTTAATTTTTGCAAATTCTGTATTAACGTCTTTTGCATATGGGTAATTTGTATTGATTTTTGTACCAGAACACACAATACTACCCAGAACATCAGACAAGTATTAGTTTTGTAGGTTGCCTATACCACACTTCATGTGACACTCTGATTATTAGCCCACAATATTACTGGGCATACAAATCAAACATACTTGGATGTACTGGTCTTGGGGGTGCAAGGACTCTTAAGTTTCTTGTAGAAGCTACAGAAAAATATTAAGTTACAAGCTATCAACAGCATTCTTACTGTTTCCTTTCAGAGAATAAATAATTATTTATTTCTTTGTTTCCTCAGAAAACTACACTGTGTGACAACAGGGAGTGAAAGTACATAAAATTTGTATAGATTCTGCTGCAAATCCAGCCAAGACAGGTTTTTTGATCACCTGACCAACATGTTGATTTCACTTCTGCATCTACATACATTCACTGTGCAGTGTATAGCAGAGGGTACTTTGTAAAATTGCTAAGCATTTCCTTCCCTATCCCACTCACAAATGCAGTGAGGTGTGTGACTGCAAGGAATTTTACTGAGGAAGATTCATTTTAATTGTGAAGATTAATATTTATTTCTTGACCAATTTGGTTTTTGTTAGATAAAGAGTTAAACTGTTTGTCAGAAACCAGTTAGAAACTGCTTCAGCTAAAGTCTTCACTAAGTATGACAATGATATCTGCACTTGCAAATGTTACATCTTAGGAGAAGCCAATTAAGTGAATTTGGTACATAATACTTATATGTTTAAAACATGATCCCTTAAGGGATATGATTATGTACATCAGAACAGGAACAAATTGTAGTTTTGTCTGGGAAGAACGGTGGGAACATGGAAGAGGTGTGTGAAACATGTAGGTTAATATGGGGAAGCTGGCTTGCACCTACACAGGGATCAAGGTAGGGGCCTGCTATTAGAACTGGTGAGAAGGCAGTATAGGGGGAAAGAGAAGGATACAGAATAAGAGATGTTGGTAAGATAAGGAAGAACATATGGTTAATAATATGATACTGGAATGTACAGGTTGATATATAAATAATGGAAGGAGTAGTGGTAACCACTCACTGTATGGTCGAGACATTGAGCATTTGACAGATCCATAAACAAAACAGAAAAATGTTGCTGAGCTTTAAGACAAGCTTTTCCAAGCTAATTAACACAAAACACACCTACACATATTGGTGTATCTAACTACATGTCTCCACAAAGCAGCTCCACACAGCAGCTATTCAGCATGGGCAAGAGGAGAAAGGCGGCAGGGATGGGGTGATAGAGGTGGAGGAAAGGATGGCTGTTTATTGGGAGGAAGAGGCACCAATGGAACAGGATAGGAATGTGACACTGGTGACTTTACCCTGGCACAGACAGGGGGACTTTCATGTGGTTTACAATGATGTGGAAGAGCCGGTTGGGAGGAGATAAGTGACACGATACAGAAAGAAGGAAACTGTGAAGGAGAAAGTGTGCTACTGGGTATTAGAGTGTGCTACTGGGTATTAGAGGTACCAGTGTGTACAGCAATCTGGGCCACAACCTCTGAAGGTCTTGCTGTATGGTGGTACAACATGCAATGTGTGGTTTTCATGAGCAATACAGAGGGTGGAAATGATGTTTATGTTGATCTCTGTTCCAATTTTCTGTACAGGTTCCGGACCTCTTGGAACCAAGGAGATGCAAAACTTTCTTTGGTGTGTGTATTTTGGCATTCAGAAAACAGGTTTCTGATTGAAATTTTGTGAAATGATTTTCCCATGACAAAAAACATCTCTGTTTTAATGATTAGAAACCAACTTGCATATCATATTTACAACACTCTCCCCCATATTTCATGATAATACAAAAGAAACTGCCCTTTTTTTAAATTTTTTGATATTTTCCATCAGTTCTGTATGGTAAAGAGCCCATACCACCCAGCAATACTCAAGAAGAGGACCAAAAAGTGTAATGTAGGCAGTCTCTTTAGCAGATATGTTGCACATTCGAAGTATTTTGCCAATACAATGAAATCTTTTGTTTGCTTCCTCACAACACTTTGTACCTGATGGTTTCAATTTAAGTTACTAACAATTGTAGTCCCTATGCATTTAGTTGTATTGTCACCCTTTAAATTTGTGTGATTTATTGCGTAAGCAAAAGTTAATGGTAATTTTTTTAGCAATCATCTGGAGGACCCCATGCTTTTCTCGTTTAGGGTTAATTTCCACTTTTCACAGCATACAGATATCTTGTCTAGATAATTTAGCAATCGGTTTTGATCTTCTGATGACTTAAATAGATGGTAAATGATAGCATCATCTGCAAACAGAGTAAGAGAGCTGCTCATACCGCCTGCTAAATCATATTTAAAGATTAGGAAGAGCAGAAGACCTATAACACTTCTTTGGACAACCCCAAATATCACTTCTGTTTCATTTCATGGCTTTCTACCAATTACCCTATGAACTGTGGCCTTTCTGACAGGAAATCACATATCCAGTCACACAATTGAGACAATACTTCCATAGGCACACAATTTGGTTAGAAGTTTTTTTTGAGGACTGGTGTCAAAAAACCTTCTTGAAATCTAGAAATATGGAATAAATTTGAGGTCCCCTGCGGCAGTATTCATTACTTTGTGTGAATAAAGAGCTATTTGTGTTTCACAAGAATGATATTTTATGAATCTATGTTGCTTATGTGTCGGTAGATAATTCACTTTCAAGTGTTTGATAATGTTTGAACATATCACTCCTTCTACTCATTAGATGAATTTTTGGATATAATAAGTGGGTAATTTCCCCAAACCCCACCAAAACAATATTAAAAATAGTAAGTGTCATGAAATATTTTGTGTAGTATAATATCTTGTATAGACATCTTTTATTAACCTGACACGTTCCACATCATTACGAAGTGTCGTATTCATGGTCTATGGAACAAGTGTTTATCTAATCTAATCTAATCTAATCTAATCATATATTCCAAAATACTACTCCAAAAATTATTTCAGTGATATGGGTCTATAATTCAGTGGATTTCTTATACTTCCTTTTTTGTGTATTGGTGTGACCTGTGCAACTTTCTAGTCCTAGGTATGGATCTTTAATTGAGCAAGTCATTGGACTAAAAAATGTAGCTATTTCATCAGCATACACAGAAAGGAACCTAACTGGTGTGCAATCTGGTTCAGAAGACTTGCCTTTATTAAGTTGCTTGAGTTGGTTTGCTACACAAAGGGAACCTACATCTAAATTACTCATAGCAGCAGCTGTTCTTGATACAAATTATACAATATTTATTGCATCATCTTTGGTGAAAGAATGTCAGAAAAACATATTTAGTTCCACATCTAAATTATTGTAAGTCCAAGCATGGCTACTTCATTGTGCATGGTTATTACAGTTATAACATTAAGCGCAGTTCCAAAGAAATGGAAACTCACGGACTCATTAAGTACATGGTGCAGTCACATTAATGTGACCACCACTAATGTCTTGCACCAACATGCAATAATCAGTTACAAACAGCAGGTGGCAGCACTAGCAGTGGAGGGTATATTAAACATGTTGGGAGGAAGCAGAAACAATGCAGTCATTGTCATGATACAGAAATTGAGTGATTTATCTGAGGTGCAAAACAGTATTATTATTGACTTTTGGGACAAGATTGGAAATATTTCCAAAATGGTTAAGTTTGTAAACTGTTTGCATGTTATCATGGTTGAAGTATACCGTGCCTGGCAAAATGACACTATCCAAAATCAGTGCCAACGATACTGTGGTACACCATGGGCTATAGATTACTAGGGTGAACAACATCTGTGGAACATGTATGGGCAAAAGGACATGGAACTGTAGAGCAACTGACCACCCAGGTGAACCAAGAGGCTACTAACAGTGTCTGCTCAACATCTGATCAGCAAAAGTTGTTGTGTATGGGCCTCCTCAGTAGGAACCTGGTTCATGTATCCATGCTGGCTACCAATCATTGATTACAAAGGCTGGAATTTGCATGCCAACGCTGTAACTGGATGTTCACTGAATGGTAACAGGTGGACTTATCAGATGAATCATGTTTTATGCTTCATCAGGCAGATGGCCATTGGCATGTATGGGCCTGCAACAACAGTTGGAAGGATCCAGGCTGAAGGAGGGAGCATTGTGATCTGAGGAATGTTTTCATGGCATTATCTGGGTGATCTCATGACGCTTGAAGGCACAAAGGATCAACACAAGTATGCATTTATTCTTGGAGCCCATGTCCCCCCTTTATACAGTTTGTTTCTTCCTTAGCACTATGGCATCTACCAGCAGGTCAATTCAAAGTGTCATACAACTCTCAGTATACACGTGTGGTTCAAAGAGCACCAGGATGAGTTTACTGTAGTCCCCTGGCCACCAAATCATCTGAATTTAAACCCAGTCAAGAATCTGTGTGACAACCTCAATCGGGCTGTTCATTCCACTGATCCTCAACCAAGAAACTTAGCATAGATGACCACAGCAGCTGAGTTTTCATGGCTCCACATCCCTTTTGGCACCTTCCACTACCTCATTGACTCTCTTCCTGCATATCCATGATGCCAAAGGTGGTTATTCAGGCTTCTGACAAGTGGTCACATTAATGTGACTGGACCATGTAGAAACACTATACAAAAATTTTATACCAGTTCACTGAGTGCAGGTAACAGGCCCATCACTAGTCATGAAACAAATGCAAAGCACAGAAGACACTATCCACACAATAATCCAATCCAGTCAAAGTAAGCAGCAGCAGTAGTTGTAGTTCACTTCATAGAGGTGGTCAGATAACAGCAGCTAGCAAAGGAAAACTGAAAGTGAACCATCTTCCACACAGCCTTATATTGCCCCATATTTCACATGACCAGCCTTAAATATTGGAAGCTTCTTCACTAGGACTTTCTTCACTGGTCGCAGATGATGTTGTGCATATCAGTAGTCCATATCTTCCATTTGCATGTCCTGCAGGGCTACTAAATCACTCCCCCCCTCCCCCCATGAACAAGTGTGTAGGACTGGAACCTACTTGGCTGGGAGGCAGGGGAGAATCATGTGGCAGAAGTAGCCAGGAGCTGAGCTATCATAGCCATCAAGACAACCTGGCACCCCTGCACTTCCATCAGGGACCCCTGGATCCACCCTGAATTCTGTTCAAAGGTGCATGCCCATACAACCACACCCAAACAGAACTATGGCTGCATCAGCATCATGTTCCAGAGGTGAAATGGGAGATCCAACAGCGTCCTGTGAGGGTGCCCATGTAGGAGGGCCACCAAACCTCAACAACTGATGGGTGTGCATCTGTAAGAAGGCAGGAATACACTGAACACAGAAGCCATTGAGCACAAAAACCAATTTCTTATTGTATGAAGAAACTGTTCTGCCAGCCCATGCGAGCCTGAAAAGTGGCATGGCATGGTAAGTTGTTTAAAACATTTTGAAATTGTTAGTTGTGAACTGGGGACCATTCTTAGCCACCAGCATGTGGGGTGCACCCTCTGTTATAAAAATACATCCCAAGGTTAACATAATGGACAGTAACAAAGTCTGCTGGAGGCAGATAACATAGGAGAAGTGCGGCAAGGGCTCCACAATGATTAACCACATGGAAACCAAGAAAGCACCTCCAAAGGAAGTGTGAATTTGGACTTGAGACTGCATCAGTGCTGGCCATGAAGAGAATGACAGGGGTGGGGCCATCTGGTGTGCCTGGCAACTGACACATTGTTGATCCACCCATGCAACATTATCATCAAGACAAGACCAGTAGATGTTGTGACATGCTAGCTTTTTCATCCTGGAAATCCCCCACTAGAATTAATCCAGGAGTTGGAGCACCCAGCATTGAAGACAGGATGGTACCACCAGCTGGAAGCATTTATCATCTTCTGTAATGAACACCACACCTTGGCAGACCTGAAGTTGGTGCCACAGAGGGAAAAAAAAAACAACAAAAGCCAGGCAGTTCTACACAAGAGAGCTTGATAGGTCAACACAACTCAACATACAGCACACCCATTGAAGAAGCTGGTTGTGCCTAATCACTGTACCAATGTCCTGGGAATTTATAGGGAACTCATCAGGTAATTGCTCCACCTCCATAGTGGAATGGGCAACACAGTTGACTGCCATACAGAAGATCTATGTTTGATTTCTGGTCCAGCTAGGGATTTTTCCTTGGTAGGAGGACTGGTACAGGGTACACTCTGCCACATAAGGCCAACTGAGGAGATACTTGACCAGTTAGTAGCAGTTCCAAGGTGAAGAAGCTCAACAAGACAGGGAGAGCGGCATGCTGACTTCATGCCCCTCCATACCACATCCAATGACACCACTGGCAGAGGATGACACAACAGTCAGTTGGGTCCAGTTGGTGCAACTAGGGCCATAATGCAGAACATCAAGTAATTGCTCCAGTTGATTGTCTAACTGAAAGCAAACTATCTCCTGATTACCAAATTCAGGATCCCAAGGCAACAGAATGCATCTGCACTAGAATGTTGAGTGCAAGTGTGAAAGTGGTCAGAATATTGGAAATCTGTGAAATTCAGAGCCCATCCATGAATATGATGTGCTATTCACAGTGGAAATGTTTCCTTAGGTCCAACCAACGACGAGAACAGTCTGTGATCAATAATAAGATGAAATTTTTGACCACAGAAAAAAATATGAAACTTGAACTGTAAATATTAAGGCCAACAGTTCCTCTTCAATCTGTGAATAATGTACTTGTGTTGGAGTAAGCATCTTTGACATAAATGCTATTGGCCTCACCAAACCATCCTTTAACTTAAGAACAACCCTGATACTGTTTTTGGACGCATCTCTTGCCAACACTAGTGATAAGTGAGGCAATAAGTCATAAGATAAGGTCATGACTAGAGGGCCAGTTTCAGTTTCTGAAACGTAAGAGGGCATTCTTCTGAAAGGGGAACTCCTTTTATGGAGTTTAGTGGGTGATATATGGAGAGTACCTATGGAATAAACTGAGCATAGTAATTCATTTTTACTGTGAATGCTTACTTAGGTACAGTCATGTTGTGAATAGCCACTACATATCCTTTGGTGAACCAAAGGTCCTCTTAATTGAAGATATTGAGTAAATAAGGGGCCACTAGTTGAAAGAAGGCATATTTTTAAAAAATAGCACTTTTTTCTTTCTGTTCAAGGGCTGCAAAATCCAGACATAGATTGTGCAATTTTCTTCTGTCATGTGTCCAGTGACCAAAATATCATGAAGATAATTCCTGAAGCAATCTGTTCAAGAAACCTCTTCAATATGGTGAGGTGTTGGTCACTACAAAAAGCAACCTACACTCCTGGAAATTGAAATAAGAACACCGTGAATTCATTGTCCCAGGAAGGGGAAACTTTATTGACACATTCCTGGGGTCAGATACATCACATGATCACACTGACAGAACCACAGGCACATAGACACAGGCAGCAGAGCATGGACAATGTCGGCACTAGTACAGTGTATATCCACCTTTCGCAGCAATGCAGGCTGCTATTCTCCCATGGAGATGATCGTAGAGATGCTGGATGTAGTCCTGTGGAATGGCTTGCCATGCCATTTCCACCTGGCGCCTCAGTTGGACCAGCGTTCGTGCTGGACGTGCAGACCGCGTGAGACGACGCTTCATCCAGTCCCAAACATGCTCAATGGGGGACAGATCCGGAGATCTTGCTGGCCAGGGTAGTTGACTTACACCTTCTAGAGCACGTTGGGTGGCACGGGATACATGCGGACGTGCATTGTCCTGTTGGAACAGCAAGTTCCCTTGCCGGTCTAGGAATGGTAGAACGATGGGTTCGATGACGGTTTGGATGTACCGTGCACTATTCAGTGTCCCCTCGACGATCACCAGTGGTGTACGGCCAGTGTAGGAGATCGCTCCCCACACCATGATGCCGGGTGTTGGCCCTGTGTGCCTCGGTCGTATGCAGTCCTGATTGTGGCGCTCACCTGCACAGCACCAAACACGCATACAACCATCATTGGCACCAAGGCAGAAGCGACTCTCATCGCTGAAGACGACACGTCTCCATTCGTCCCTCCATTCAAGCCTGTCCCGACACCACTGGAGGCGAGCTGCACGATGTTGGGGCGTGAGCGGAAGACGGCCTAACGGTGTGCGGGACTGTAGCCCAGCTTCATGGAGACGGTTGCGAATGGTCCTCGCCGATACCCCAGGAGCAACAGTGTCCCTAATTTGCTGGGAAGTGGCGGTGCGGTCCCCTACGGCACTGCGTAGGATCCTACGGTCTTGGCGTGCATCCGTGCGTCGCTGCGGTCCGGTCCCAGGTCGACGGGCACGTGCACCTTCCGCCGACCACTGGCGACAACATCGATGTACTGTGGAGACCTCACACCCCACGTGTTGAGCAATTCGGCGGTACGTCCACCCGGCCTCCCGCATGCCCACTATACGCCCTCGCTCAAAGTCCGTCAACTGCACATACGGCTCACGTCCACGCTGTCGCGGCATGCTACCAGTGTTAAAGACTGCGATGGAGCTCCGTATGCCATGGCAAACTGGCTGACACTGACGGCGGCGGTGCACAAATGCTGCGCAGCTAGCGCCATTCGACGGCCAACACCGCGGTTCCTGGTGTGTCCGCTGTGCCGTGCGTGTGATCATTGCTTGTACAGCCCTCTCGCAGTGTCCGGAGCAAGTATGGTGGGTCTGACACACCGGTGTCAATGTGTTCTTTTTTCCATTTCCAGGAGTGTATTTTACTAACACAGTCCAAATGATGTGTTGAACATTAAAATCTTCCTTAAGTCTTCATCAAGAAGCAACTAAAAATGCACCTCTTATAGATCAATTTTACAAAATAGTTTTCCTCCTGAAAGTATAGAAAAAAGTTCATTTGGACTAGATGAGAAAGAAGTATCAGCTTGTGCATTAATGATTTGCTCGAAGTCTTCACACAGCCAAAGAGAGACCCCAGACTTCCTAACCACAACTAAAGATGAAGCCTACTGACTGCAGGAAATGGGGAACAAAACCTGTACTTCTAACTTAAGCTCATCATTAATGAGCAACAAAACCAGGCAAACTTCACAAAACCATGGACTTGTTGTTGTCTTTAATTCATTTGCCTGAAAGTCAACAACCTTCCCCAAGAATGGTTCAAACAGTGACATAAATTGCATACAAAGTGTATCAATGGTTTCCCAGAGTACTGACAATCCAATGGAGGGAACTTTATAATGTTATGAAGATTCAAAGGCTGAATATGCATCAAGACCTAAATGTTTCCAGGCAACAGATCCACCACAATGAAACATAACAATATCTGAGAAATCTGATATTAAGTGACCATCAGTTGCACATGACCTGAAAGTGGCACCTCATTGTGACCATATGTCCACAGCATTGATTAATGATTGACACTGATATCCCATTATGAAAAATAAAAAGTCACTGGAATATCTTGAAACATTGAATGTAATAAAATTTTATAAAGTGTCAGCATGCCTGCCTGAAATGTTATTAATTTAAATCTGCTGGGGCCATTACAAGGTGCTCAATAAGCTACAGCCTACTTCTGGACTGTGACCTGTACATAAACACTAATAAAACTTGTCCTTATAATGTGTACAATCCTATATGGGACACAAGAAAAAACAGGCCAGGCAACTTGCAAACAAAGTGTATCAATGTGAACAGTGCATAGAATTGGTGAGGGTTTGTGGAGAATGAGGTCAGTTGGCCGCATTGAATCCAACATGTTGTTTATAGTCTGTTACAGAAACCTGACACACTGTATCACTATGACTTTGAGATTCCTGTAAAATGTCAAAGTCATCTGGAAAAGTTTATTGTGCAGCTTGTACTACTTCAAATGCATATGCAACTAGCAACATTTCAGCCAGGGAGAGATCAGCATGTTGTTAGGCTTGCATGCAGACATCCTTATTCAAGGCTAAGTGAATGACAACATTACATATTAAACTTTCTGTGTATGACTGACCACACACACACACACACACACACACAGATCTGCAGTCCAGGATGCATAGCTTTCAACACCTGACTTTTGGTGTAAGAATTTTGGCCTTGCCACTACTACACACATTTGGTTGGAAAATTAGGAGAATATGTCAGACAATGGTAACACAGATGGATCAAGCAATTTGCAACCATATAATATAATTGGGAATTTGTAGAAAACAAAAAGACCTATAACCAATTCTGACATTTGACATCACTTACCTGAAAGTGCTGCATGAGGCATTTTTGACATACTTTAGTCTTCTCAATCCTCATTAAGTGACTTAAATGCTGAGATGATGCAGCAAATGTGACTGCTGTAGCATAGAGCTATTTCAGAACTTGACCAGTTCCTGATGCTGGTTAGCTGTAGATGTGAATGTCCAAAAAATTTCATATCCATAGTAGCACTTAGTGACCCAAACCTGGGACCTCCTTTTCACCAAATTTGTAACCTTCACTTTAGGGCCAACAAACATTAATTGAACACAACATTAATGTTCTGTAACAATAGATAATATTACTCATTAGTTTACAACACCAAACAATAGTAGTTCCTGACAAATTAATATAAGCACAAGCATGACTACTTTGTTGTGCGTGCTTATTGCAATTCTAATACTAAGCACAGTTTGACAGAACTCTTATGATGGTGAAAACCACACATTCAACGAATTGAAGCACTATACAGAATTGTTACATCAGTTCTTGGAGTGCAGATGACAGGCCCATCATTCTAGTCTTGGAGTAATTGGAAAGCATGACAGTCACTATTCAAACATAAGTCCAGGTAAACAACATTAGCAGTTGTAATTTACTTCATAGAGAAAGAGTCAGATAACAGCAGCTAACAAAGGAAAACTGACAGTGAGTCATCTACCAGGTGACTTTATATTGGCCCACCACTGAATTTCACAGAATCAGTCTGCGAGATTGGTGGCTTCCCCATTAGAGGTGCCCTCCTCAGCTGTGGACAATGTTATACATATCATTACATCCAAATCTTCCATTTGCAAGTCCTATGGTGTCACTAAAGAATTATTAAAAATTTATAAGCTTGAAGTTTAATTTTAACAAGAGATCATATTTGCTCACAGTCATTAATAACTGAAGACTTTCTTCTGAAACATGAACTCTGTTGTTAGATGAAGATCACAAACAGCAGGATCATTATTGACTTTCTAAAAATACTTAGAAAAAAATACAGAGGCAATAACTGTGACTCATTGCTTCAGTTTCACAATTTACAAATATGATCTATTTTCCAAAAACTTATTAGTGCTGTTCTTTTTGCCTAAGGCCAAAAACAACACTACTCATAAAAAATAAAGCACCTCATATTTAGCTCTGATCTGAAGTGTGTGAACTCATGGGAAAGTTCGTTTATTTTCAGATTAGTGACTCTCATCATATCCTTTCAGTGTCAATGCAAAAGTGCCACAGCAATAAATACAAGTTATTATCAAATTTAAAAATACTATTTCTGAAAACCTGCCCATTATGTCTGACAACAGATGCTCTGTAAAAGGAACTCAATTACACTACAGTATTGGCTTCATTCAACACTATTGTATTTATGGCATTGTTTGAATGCTATCTTTATTTTACATGAACCTTCATTTTCATCTATATATTCACTATATCTGTAATGCTTGATCAAACAATATGTTCATATGGTAAATACAGCACTGAAATTTTCTCTTCACAACCACATAATTTGTTTTTTAAATACACCTCATTACTGAACCATCAGCAACTGTGAAACTTCCTGGCAGATTAAAACTGTGTGCCCGACCGAGACTCGAACTCGGGACCTTTGCCTTTCGCAGGCAAGTGCTCTACCATCTGAGCTACCGAAGCATGACTCACGCCCGGTCCTCACGGCTTTACTTCTGCCAGTATCTGTGGCTAAGCCATGTCTCCGCAGTATTCTTTCTTTCAGGAGTGCTAGTTCTGCAAGTTTCGCAGGAGAGCTTCTGTAAAGTTTGGAAGGTAGGAGACGAGATACTGGAAGAAGTAAAGCTGTGAGGACTGGACGTGAGTCATGCTTCAGTAGCTCAGATGGTAGAGCACTTGCCCGCGAAAGGCAAAGGTCCCGAGTTCGAGTCTCGGTCGGGCACACAGTTTTAATCTGCCAGGAAGTTTCATATCAGCGCACACTCCGCTGCAGAGTGAAAATCTCATTCTTGTACCAACAACTGTCATAGCTCCACCTCTCCTTTATTAATGGATAGAGAGACAAAATATAGATTGGGACTCTTTTTCATCATAAAGGAACCCAATTCTCATTTATGTTTAAATTGGATAAGAGGGCGACTGAGTTCCTTCATGGAGAAAAGAGTTCAGAACTGTATTTTGTCTCTCTATCCATAAATACAGGAGAGGTTTTTAGTATTTTTTCTGAATCCTGAGGGATCAAAAATTTTGTTTGGACATAACTCAGGTTATTTATGCCACTAGTAGGTAGCCCCAACTTAGATTACAGACACTATCACACTAAAAGTAGTTCCTTTAGCAATAGCAGCTGCTCTCAAGGGTACAATTCTAATTATTGCCCTCCCTTTCTTTACTTTATCAAAAGCAGAGTGTTTAATTCTGCTTCTTAGTCGTTTAAATTTGATAATTACAAAATTTTCTCGACTGACTGTTCATTGCAAATTTAGATTTTCTCAACAAATCTCGATGATGAAGTCTTCTTGGACTATCAGCCAAATCAAGGCATCATTCTGTGGCAGTGTTTCAACAAGTAGGAAACTTGTGACTCTAAGCTTTCCCGGCGGATGTGTTGTAAATAGTCTTCACAGGTTTGCTGGTGGCAAACCCGTGAAGACTATTTACAAGTAGGAAACTTGTTGAAATGTTGGTGCAGAATGACACCTTGACTCAGCTGATAACCTGAGAAGATTTAACAATCAGATTGTTCACTCTTCTGAAAACTTTTGTGTGTTATTTGAACATCATATGTCACTAATCCACTTCAATCATTGAATCATTCAATATCCTAAATATTTTCCTTACACACACACACACACACACACACACACACACACACACACACACACACACACAGAGAGAGAGAGAGAGAGAGAGAGAGAGAGAGAGAGAGAGAGAGAGAGAGAGAAAAAGAGAGAGAGAGAGAGAGAGAGAGAGAGAGAGAGAGAGAGAGAGAGAGAGGGCTCAGGGTGGTCTTGATTGATTTGTTTTTATTTGTCCACTTATGTTGTTGTTCAGTGATTTATTAATAGAATACTTACCAAAAATGTCTCTCTAGTGATGTTAGTGGTATGTATTTATGTAACAGTGTACACCAGCTTTGTATGATTATGTGACAAAAATCCTTTAGCAAAAGGATGAAAAGCAAATTTGATAACCCAGGGCGATAATAGGAATAGATTTTGGTTGGTTTGTGGGGATTGAAGGGACCAGACTACAAAGGCCATTGGTCCCAATAGATTTTAATGATCATAAAAACTTATATAACCACATTTCAGAATAAGATTTATTTGATGACTCAATTTTTGTAAATTATGACTCTCGATAGACTTATACTAAAATATTCTGTAGGAACTATAGAGTAACATAAAACAGATTATTTCTTTGTGGATAGCAGGTTAGATCATGCATTAAAAATGCACATGTAAAACATTATTCATCCATCCTTATAATGTGTATTATCATAAAAATACTAATTATTTTAAATGACATCACAGTAAAATAATTAACATTTGATTAAAAAGGACAATTTTGCCTCTTTACTTTCAAACTGACACATTTATTTTTGCACATGAACCTCATTTAAGCTTCTATTAATAGTTTTTTAAATTGATCATTGGCATATATTTCTATATTTCTTGATTAATATACATATTGATGGTATCTGTCCAGCTTCATTTATTATTTTTACTTTTGTAGAATGTAGCAGGTAATATTGTTTAACCAAATGTGTGTTTTTTTCTTTTGAAATGAAACTCTCCATTTACTAAAAGGTATGTCTTTCAAAGACAGAAACGCTATATTTGTAGAAGGGACTACTGCAACAATTAAATAATTCACACTTGTGCTCCATAATAAAGTTTCATTGATAGCATATTAAACACATGTTTTGTGGAATCACAGAGAATATTCTTTTTGTATAATTCAATTCTCTATGCACTATTAATTTTCAGTCTGAGTACCTATTGTTAACTTTACTTAAATTCTACAGTTAAGGAATACTATGGAGAACTTAACATGTGCGACTGTAAAGGGGTCAGCTGTAGATATGTACTTCAGAAGGCAAGTTGAACTGTCAAACATGTATCGTACTATGGAAGCAAATAACTATGATACTGCAGAAGAGGCAATAAGGGATGTTAAGCAAGGGTAAGTTCTTTGACCGAATGAAAAGGCACATCTAGATAATTAGATGCAACTTAATTTTTTAGTGTCCAGGATACCACACTGAATGATTTCTTATGCTATTGTACAATGTGCAGTTCCATCCTCAAATAAATATATGATCAGTGCAACATAATAAATTTGTTACAAAAAATTTTACATGTTGTGGAAACCATCTCCCATATCTGGTGGTTTTCAATTCATACACCATTCTTCACCAGTGAGAGGAATCTGTATGTATAAGTTTATTGATTACTTTAAAATAGGTATCACAGAGTGTACTAGGCAGCTCAAAATAATAATAATCTAGTTATGTTAAAACTCAGCCAGTGGCCACATCAGCAAATGGCAAATTCGGGATGAAAAATGAACAAGCATAAAAAAGGCAGAATGTCAGTCACCATAATGTCTAACTTTTAAGAGATGTCTAGATATATGTAAAAATTGATATATTTCAGTTTTGGAACATCATCATCAGAAGGAGGTAACTCAAAAAAATAATACACATTTCCTTCCTGTGCCACAGAGAAACTACTGTAGCGTGAAACTGGTTGTAGAGAGAAGAATGATGGCATTATGGGAAAAGAGGAGTGGTAGGGGATGGAAGTAGAACAGAAAAAACTGTGGCATAAAAAGGCAGCAGTAAGGGTTGAAGAGACAGCAGTAAGGGTTGAAGAGAGGGGACAGAGGGAGAAGATGTTGAACCCTACTCATATACTGTACCACTCCTATCCCATTAGCTGAAGAATTAATTTAAAATAGAGAGCCTCCCCTACTTAAGGTATTTCATCAGCTTGTCAGTAAAATCACTCCACATTTAGCTCCCAGCCAAGCGAAAAGACAGATCCAATTTAGTCCACAGTAGATATAATGGTAAGAAAAAGTGAGACAGTCACAAACAGTGAATGAGAAAAATAGGTCTTTTAAGAAAGTAATTGATCCAAAAACGAGAGACTGACAGAAAGAGAAGTAAACAATGTAATGAAATTTCAAATTTAATTATAAAATGCCTATCTACACAGTTTAAATGTACTGGTGTTGTGGAACAAGAAGGGGGTTGAGACTCTAAATTCACAGATTGCTGGAGCTCCTGGACATAATCTTCTGGTGGCTGTTCTTGCATGTTAATAGCTGATTGGTAATTTTTATTGTGTGCACTATTTCTATCCTCTATCCTATTTTCTGACTCAACCGAAGAGTATTTTTGAACTACACTTTTTTTCCACTACTTCCCCACTTCATTTAATCATTATCCCCACTCTTTTCTTCAGGCATGTGTATACTTCTTGGCCTTTATGTACACAATTATTCACTTGAATCTCACTGCATTCTCAGAATATTTTGTACATTGGTCTTAGTAATTTTAATTCTCTAAAGAAGAACAAACCTCTACACAGTTCAAGAAGAAGTAACTCACTTTTCTACTTGAGTATATGGGTGGTGTTTTGCCCTGGTGTCATTCTATTTCTGTTGTTAGTTGTGATAGGAATCTTTCAGATCACACAAAACTATTATTTTTTAGTCTTCATAGTTTTCAAGCAGCTCACATTTTTTTCTCCAAGGGTTCTTTTTAATTCTTCAGTCCACTGTGTTCCTGGCTGATGGCAACTTCCCTCTCTGGCAGTACTTCTCCTTTGTTATTTTTTGTCTGTATATGTTTCTGTTGAAAATGACTGATGAACTTATATGAGCCTTTTCTAAATACTTTTTCACCTGCTGGATGCATGGTATGGTTTTGAGTTGAGTTATTGATGTTGCGGTTTTGTGAATGATGCTGTCTGCGGATAAGCCCATAAAATTTCTATCCCCATTTTCGTAAATCTGCCATGGGATTTGACAATTTTGCAGTTCTTATTTGGCATTATAATCTGTCTTCATCATCTGTTGTTTTGGAGCTGAGTATTCTGTGCTTTCAATCTACTAATTTTCGTTACTTTAAAGGGATGTGGACTCAGATTTTCAATGAAAATAACGAATTTTTTACTATCTTATAATATTTTATAAGACCAACTCTTTGAAATTATGTATTGAACATGGTTGTACTCCAGATGTAATCATATTAATTTATCAGTTTTCTGATTTGGTGCATACAGTTTTTTTCACTGAAAACTTTTGTGACTGGCTGGAAATCTGTCAGTCTTTCGCCATGATTCCAACAGTCTTATTTCCCATTGATTATTTTGTGTAGTATATGACATACATGAAGTTCCATTGTTTGCCAACCTGGAAAATAGGCTTTTCTCATTTTCAGTTTATATCTTTGAATGTAGTATTCTTTGTAATTTGGTGAACATGGTTATTATTTCAACAACATTCTTGCTCATTGTTGCACTGCTTGTGTTTCAGACACTGGGTGTGAAATTAGAACACTTTCAGAAACATTTTTAATTTTATGAAAGAGTATAATGAGATTATGGACATACCAAACCATAGTAGCTACAGGAAAATTGAGTAACACAGTCAAACGATGAGTATTTTTGGAATGTGAAATCGGGGGTCGAATTTTTTTTATACATGTTTTGAGTGCAGGCATAATTTTGCAGATGGATTGGTTAAGCTTGTAAAGCAAAAAAATTGTCGGTAAAATTTGATGATGTAATAGTAGATGGTAGCTATTAGTGGGTATTACAATACTTTATTTTCATGTATATGATGCAGTGGTACCATTTAAACACGACAAAATTACAAAATGCTAGGTTCTTGAGATATTGGGATTTCCTCTTGGCTCCAAGATGGTGAGTGCCATGTTGGCCTTAGATTATGCTAGGTTACAAAATACAAACTACTCTCTCAAATGTTTAGTAAGGAGTACAAGATAGTTGAAATATCAACAATACTAGAAAAGAGCAGTTTGCTGCTCACCATAAACATGACATGTTGAGTTGTAGACAGGTACAATGAAAAGAATGCTACATATTAGCTCTTGGCCAAAGCCTTCTTCAGTAAAGAGAAGTGGTCACACATTCACATAGGCAAGCACACATTACATACACACAATCGTTACCTGTGGGCATCTGACCAGGAGTCTGGCCAGAGTGGCCAGAGGAAGTGGTAATGTGTGTGTGTGAGGTGTGATTGCTTGTGTGAATGTGTGTGCACTTCTCTTTTCTGAAGAACATTTTGGCTGAAAGCTAATATGTAATATTCTTCTCATCATGCCTGTCTGCAGCTCAGTGTGTCATCTTTACAATGAGGGGCTGCCTCTTCTTTTCTAATATCACTGGTGTTCCAACCTGGAGTTTCCATTGTTTCAAACAGGACAGTTGATAAGAGGTGCTGTGAGAAGACTCCAGCATGCATTTGAAGATGAAAACTGTAGCTATGCAGTAGGATTGCTTTATCTTTGAAGTTGCCTTTTTCCATATGTAATGTATCATATTTCAGCTTTCACTAAAGGGTGAATCATCAGCTTTTCTGTGTATGAATGGACAGCTAATGTGTATGCACTGAAAAAGTATTATGTCCATTACTTGCACAATAAAAAATTTACAGAAATCAAAGGAAGAATCTTTGTAAATCTAGCTCATATAGAAAAAAAAATATTTGAGTCATCTAACAAGATTTTACAATCCCATAGTTCAATGTTGACAGGATACATGTGAGCATACATAATATGTAAAAAATTAGCTCACTAGCTAACACAGAGACTGAGAAGTTTTACATTACTTCAAAAACAATTTTATATTGCAAAGGTGTCAGTTCCACTTTCCCCTTAATAATCTTACTCAATACATGCTCAGATGTTTGTAACAATTACAGCACTTGGGAAAAAGTACTCTAGACGAATTCACACTCAAAGAATGTGTAGAGTATACCAGCAGTAAGTGTTGCAGATTGCATACAAATGCCAACAGGGTAGCCCTCTCATATATTAGTGGAAAAGATCTGTGCTGTGCCAAGCTAAAGAGCCGATGCGTAAATATGGAAGTGAGTGTCAGTATGTCTTGGCAACATCAAATAGTGAAACATGAGCATATGAGTGATTTCAGACAAAGCAGAATGAGTTGAGTGGTCTTGTGAAATGCCTTTTAAGAGTGGGTAGTGAGGAATGGGTATTGAACCATGAATTATGACCACTATTTTGTCTGCATCATCAAAACACATTTTTTAGCTTTCTGTTAGTCAACAAAAAGCTGAACAATCTGATTTGCTGATGCAGACAAAATGGGACACTAGGACCATCTGTGGACATGTCTCCTTCAATGGTCTGACTCTACTTGCTGCAGACTAGATTATTAATAGGCATTCCATTGAATCAGTTTTTGTTATTAAGAAACCAGAAGACTATCAGACTACAATAGGAACATAAACACTGTCACTTGCATGCTGGGTGGCAAAATGTAGCGCTTTCGGGTGAATCCCACTATATCCAGCACTGCAGTGAAGTACTATGTTGGCCATTTACATCTAGTATTTCTGGATAACAAAGTGGGCAAATATCAAGTGTAATAAGTCACTGGATATGACTTGCAATTTCAGCAACAACATAATTTGTACAATATGGACAGTAGTTAATATATCAGGGAAATATTATAGTCGAAAGTATTGATTATTTGTGGTTATTAAGTTGATGGTATGGGAAATAAGTGACTTATAGGATTTGGTTTGCTGTGGAGGTGGGACAGATGGCATTTTGATCAACAGCATGAGGAATGTGCTGGTTTAAGGGTTTATGAATGCAGTGGGCAAATATAAATACAAAGACTTTTCTAAACACTTAAGGTGTGAATCCACTGTATAGGCTGTGGCGATTCAAGCTGTATGGCAATATCTGTGTTCCTCTCCAGTGGGTTTCCTTTAATGTAACTGAATACAAACCCTTTCAAAGGACACACATGCACGATTAAAGATGTGACATTGGGAAGGGTTGTACTCGATCATATTAAAGGAGTGACACTGAACAGGCGCACAGCTACTGCTTCGCTGCATGTATCAGCACAGCCACTGCATTGACATCATGTTTTAGGTTAGGCTAATTGTTCAGTAAGAGGAGACTTCTCTATCAATGAAAGGTAGAATTTCAGAGGTTTCTCATGGTTCAGGTTAATAACCAATACAGAGGTGTCATCCAAGGTGGCAAGGATTACCAGGAAAATATGTGAATGCTTTTTAAGACATCATCTGGTAGTGCAGTCATAAATAAGGGCAGTAATGGCAGTGTGGTGGTCCTTTTTCTAAAGTGTGCCTGTAATACCATGTGTTTGGATTAATGTGTTAAGTGTATTGTCTAAGTATTGGAAGTTGAAATGCGAGTCATTGTGAGACACTGGAGAATCAGAGAGTTGTAATGCAATGTGGTTTGCTTCAGTCAGGTTATCAGCTACATGTTTCTTATTGTGGAAGCAGATATAGTGCCAGTGAAATGATGGAAAGCTCTCCAGTACTTTGGGACATAATAGAAAATGTAGTACTACACTTGTTAAATATTTGGTGTAACCCCAGAAATAATTTCCAAAATGTCTTTGTATTTTACAGTGGAATGTTGCTACTTCCCAGCTCTAAGTTCCTCTTGAGGAACAACATAACTGCTGAGTTTCATGCAAATGGAGCAGATATCATGAAAGGAGTTTGGGATGCTTAGGACCAATAAACACAATTGGGATGTGGGTGGATATGGAGTAATTGTAATTGTATTTGTAATATTATTAATCCTGTAGATCGTACATTGTGTGCAGAGAAGCACATGATGATATAGGACAAGTCAAAAATGGAGATGAGATGATACATGGTTAAAATTATTATGACAGTGATCTTATAATGATACAAGTGCTCATATAATACATGTGTAATGCCAAGAAACAGAAAAGTGTATAGGTGGATATTTTGTGAAAAATTCAGAATTGCACACTATTTCTAAATAACTTCATGTTATTAAGGGAAAGAAACATAGAAGCAAGTAGCATGGAAATTCAAAAGTATCAAATTCATTACTAAATTAAAACAGTAAAGGTGACACACTTCAGTATAAAGCTGTTCGGATTTACATACGAAGTACAGCACATGAACGGAACAAATTTTTATGTTTCAATAAATTCATCTATACAATGAGGGTAATCCCAAAAGTAAGGTCTCCTATTTTTTTATAAGTACATAGACCTGTTTATTTCTACAATAGTTTACAGCCTGAACATTTAACTATTTTTCGACATAATCGCCATTTATGTCAATGCATTTTTGTAGACACTGTGGCAGTTTTTGTACGCCCATGTCATACCAGCTCACCGCCATGCTGTTCAGAATGTTATGAACCTATTCTTTCACCTCTTTTAACCTAGGAAACAGATGATAGTCACTGGGCGCCAAGTCAGGACTATAGGGTGGGTGGGTGATTATGTTCCACTGAAACTGTTGCAGGAGAGCAACAGTTTGCTGAGCAATGTGTGGGCAAGCATTGTCATTGAGAATGTGTATGTCTTTGCTCAACAATCCTCTTCTCCAGTTCTGAATTGCCCGTTTGAGTTTTTTCAGAGTCTCACAGTACCTGTCAGTGTTAATTGTGGTCCCAGTGATTCAGCTCCAACAATGAGGTGAAAGAAGAGGTTCATAACTTTTGAACAGCATGGCAGCAAGCTGGTATGACATGGGCATACAAAAACTGCCACAGTGTCTACAAAAATGTATCAACAGAAATGGTGATTATGTCGAAAAATAGCTAAATGTTCAAGCTGTAAACTGATGTAAACCATTGTAGAAATAAACAGATCTATATACTTATAAAAAAAATAGGAGACCTTACTTTTGGGATTACCCTCATGTAACAACACTCTTGTAATAAATATTTATGGAGAGCACTTTTAAATTTTGAAGTTCCTTTAGTGTTTTAATGTTATTAGGTAGCTTATTGTACAATCTGTTTCCTGTTTGCAGTGGTCCATTCTGTTTTATTGTTGTGTATGCATGTTGAACATGTATATCCTGCTTTCTCCTTGTGTTATACAGATGGATATTCTGGTTAGTTGATACAAGATTGTTGCTATTTTCTAAGACTGTTGCTATTTTCTAAGATCTTCCTAACAAATATTATTACTTGTAAGATATATAGACATGGTAGTGGAAAGACGAGAAGTTTCTTAAATAAGGTCTTGCATGAGCTTCTTGTGGCAGCATTTTCTATGGCTCTTGCAATTCTTTTTTGGCAAATAAAACAACTTTTGCTGGCAGATGCATTTCCCCAAAAGATTATGCCATATCGCAATAACGGTTCTGCATCGGCAAAGTATACATTTTTTAGTGTCTCTTTCAATGTGCAACCAGAAAGAATTTTGATAGTGTAACAAATGGTATTCAATTTATTTGTAATGTATTTTGCATGTTGGATCATCTTAGATCCATATTCCAAGAAGTTTTGTGGAGCTTACATTTTCAAGAGTTCTGGTAAACAACTCTATGTCTGTTGTTAGTGGGCATTTATTTTTCACTGTGTGTAAGTGCACTGTAACTTTTTTTTCTGTGTTTATTACTAAATTGTTTCCAGAAAAGTAGTCTGTAATGTGGGCATACACTTTTTAATATCATACAGTAATTCTTCTCTGGTCCTTCCTTTTATTATCACATTTGTGTCATCTGTGGATTTTGTGTAATTAAGGTGTGGATTGGTCGGTTCCAAGTCATTTACAAACAGTAGAAACAGAATTGGTCCTAGAATGGAGCCTTGTGGTACATCGTAATTAATGCTCTGCTTTTCTGAGCAGTAGGACTTTATCTTGTTTCCTTCTTGGATAGCAAGCTCAACTACTTGCTCTCTATTTTGGATATATGATTTGATCCATTCATAGGCTGGGCCCCTAATACCTACAGATTCAAGTTTCTTAAGCAAGATGTTGTGACTGATGACATTGAATACCTTAGAGAGGTCTAGAAATATGGCTGATATATGCTCTTTGTTGTCTACTGCATTTAAGGCTTCATTTAGGAATGCAAAAAAGAGAAATCTCAGTAGATGTAAATTTTTGGAATCCGTGATATGTGTTTGAGAAGTAATTATTTTTTCTATGAAACTGATTAATCTTTTATAATAAAGTTTTCAATTATTTTGGAAAGACCAGATATTAGTGAAATAGACCTATAGTTCGATACTTCCGTTTTTATCCCTTTCTTGAACAGAGGTTTTACTTTTGCCTCTTCAATTTTTCTGGGAATACCCCTTCTGATAGAGAACAGTTACAGATGGCAGCAAGTGGCCTGGCTATGGGGGGAGCACATTTCTTCAAGATGTAGTCAGGCATAATGTCGGCACCAACTGAGGATTTGGGCTTCAGTTCTTTGACTATAGCAAGTATTTCCTTTTCATTGGTGGGGTAGTCCGCCCCCGGTAGCTGAGTGGTCAGCGTGACAGAGTGTCAATCCTAAGGGCCCAGGTTCGATTCCCACCTGGGTCGGAGATTTTCCCCGCTCAGGGACTGGGTGTTGTGTTGTCCTAATCATCATCATTCCATCCCCATCAACGCACAAGTCGCCGAAGTGGCGTCAAATCGAAAGACTTGCACCAGGCGAACAGTCTACCCGACGGGAGGCCCTCATCACACAACATTATTATTGAAACTTCCTGGCAGATTAAAACTGTGTGCCAGACTGAGACTCGAACTCAGGACCTTTGCCTTTTGCGGGAAAGTGCTCTACCAACTGAGGTACGCAAGCACGCCTCACGCCCCGTCCTCACAGCTCCACTTCTGCCAGTACCTCGTCTCCTACTTTCCAAACTTAACAGAAGCTCTCCTGTGAACCTTGCAGAACTAGCACTCCTGAAAGAAAGGATATTGCAGAGACATGGCTTAGCCACAGCCTGGGGGATGTTTCTAGAATGAAATTTTCACTCTACAGCGGAGTGTGCACTGATATGAAACTTCTGTTAAGTTTGGAAGGTAGGAGACGAGGTACTGGCAGAAGTGGACCTATGAGGACAGGGCGTGAGGCGTGCTTGGGTAACTCAGTTGGTAGAGCACTTGCCCGCGAAAGGCAAAGGTCCTGAGTTTGGGTCTCAGTCCGGCACACAGTTTTAATCTGCCAGGAAGTTTCATATCAGTGCACACTCTGCTGTAGAGTGAAAATTTCATTCTCGAAACGTCCCCCAGGCTGTGGCTAAGCCATGTCTCCGCAATATCCTTTCTTTCAGGAGTGCTAGTTCTGCAAAGTTCGCAGGAGAGCTTCTGTTAAGTTTGGAAGGTAGGAGACGAGGTACTAGCAGAAGTGGAGCTATGAGGACAGGGCGTGAGGCGTGCTTGGGTAACTCAGTTGGTAGAGCACTTGCCCGCGAAAGGCAAAGGTCCCGAGTTCGGGTCTCGGTCCGGCACACAGTTTTAATCTGCCAGAAAGTTTCATATCAGCACACACTCTGCTGTAGAGTGAAAATTTTCTAGAGACATTATTATTGTATTATTGGTGGAATATAGAAAAATATCTTTATTATTTATATCACATCTAGACTGATTTCTGGGAGTACACTGTAAATTTTGATTTACAAGATGTTCAGCTATCTGTGTAAAATAGGAATTAAATTTATTTGCAATTTTTGTAGGTTCAGTTATCGCAGCTGACTTCTCCATTATGCAGTTAAAATTATGGAAATCTGTCTGTTCTGTTGTAGTTTCCTTCCTTACAATATTCCATATGGCTTTCATCTTATTGGTGGAATTTTTTTATGTATGGGTCATTAGCCATTATTTTTACTTCTTTGACAACATTTTTGAAGATCTTTGTATAGGTTTTGTAATAAGTATCAAATTCAGGTGACGTGAGATGTTTGGATAATCTGTGTGGTAATCTTTTTTTGTTTGATGGTACCATAATTCCAGAAGTGATCCATTTATTTTTTTTTTATTTTCCATGTGTATTTTTTCCTCTGTGTTGGAGGAAGTAGAATTCAAAATAGTAGGAAAAATTACTGATGAAATTATATTTTCCATCTGTGTGTCTGCAGTTATAAATCTCTTTCCAGTTTTATTTGATCAAATAATGTAGAAAGTCATTTATATTTTCATTACTGTATTTTCTACTGGTGGTAGTTAAGCTGTGTTTAAATTGCCGTTTAGTTTCTGTACTCAGTGAGAGTTTTTGAGCTGTGTGATCCTCAAAGCCCATGTTTAGTGTTTCTATTTTATAGTACATTTCTATATTTACAAATATCTGATCAGTGCTGGTAGATAAAGTCTTTGTGATATGAGGTGCTGTTTCTACAGTAGATTTTATGTTAAATGTTTGCAAGAGATTCAGTAATTCACTCTTTTCCTTGATGTACTTTGCAAAGTCAATATTAAAATCACCACATAGGATAACTCTTCTGTTTCTTTGTGTTAGCCTATTAAGTGAATATTCTAAACTTTTTAGGAAAGTATTTATGTCACCAGTTAGAGCTCTCTGTAAACAAATAATGGCTAGAGTCCACTATCTCAACTCCTGAGAGCTCGACATCTTTTTCCATCATTATTTCAACACAAAATTTTATATTTACAAAGCTTATATTATTTCTTATGAATATATAGCTGCCACCATGTTTAAAAATTTTTCTACAGAAATAACCACCTGGCACAATGTTAGGTAGGGATATAATATGTAACTTGTCCTCATCAAGCCAGTGTTCTGTTAGACACAATAATGAGGTGGTTTTTAATTTGTTTTCTAAGAGGATTTGGATTTCACTTATTTTACTAGTTAGTGACTGCACATTTTGATGAAAAAGAACCAAGTTCATATTTTTCTGTTTTATTTGTGAGATTAGGTATACGATGTTACTGTGACGTATCTGTGAGTTGTCAGGCTGATTTTTCACATTTTTATTTTTCCCTGGCTTGATACCATAAAAAATTTTCATTGAGTGACACAGATGTATTTTGCCTTTAGCTCCTCCTTAAGCTGTTCTGTACTGCTGCTCCAGTTGTTGTCAGTTCTGCTACTGATACTGTTGTTGTTGTTGTTGTTACTGCTGCTACTGTCACTGCTACTGCTTCTGGTGATGCTGTTGCTGGTATTACACTTATTGCTGGTGTTTGCTCTTCCACAACTACTGCGCTATTCTGTGAGCTGCTTGCATTTGGGCTGTTTGTGTTAACAGAATCTCACATGGAATGTTCTAGCTTCACTGACACTAACACACACTTCTTGTCCTTGAGAGGTATGACTCCTGTATTATCACACTGCATGTTTGAGATTTTATTTACTACATCTAAAATTTTTGTTTCTATAACGTTTCCGCCCCCCTCCCCCCCCCCCCCCACCCCCCCAGAACGATGGACCTTGCCATTGGTGGGGAGGCTTGCGTGCCTCAGCGATACAGATAGCCATACCGTAGGTGCAACCACAACGGAGGGGTATCTGTTGAGAGGCCAGACAAACGTGTGGTTCCTGAAGAGGGGCAGCAGCCTTTTCAGTAGTTGTAGGGGCAACAATCTGGATGATTGACTGATCTGGCCTTGTAACACTAACCAAAACGGCCTTGCTGTGCTGGTACTGTGAACGGCTGAAAGCAAGGGGAAACTACAGCCGTAATTTTTCCTGAGGGCATGCAGCTACTGTATGGTTAAGTGATGATGGCATCCTCTTGGGTAAAATATTCCAGAGGTAAAATAATCCCCCATTCGAATCTCCGGGTGGGGACTACTCAGGAGGACGTCGTTATCAGGAGAAGGAAAACTGGCATTCTACGGATCGGAGCATGGAATGTCAGATCCCTTAATCGAGCAGGTAGGTTAGAAAATTTAAAAAGGGAAATGGATAGGTTAAAGTTAGATATAGTAGGGATTAGTGAAGTTCGCTGGCAGGAGGTACAAGACTTTTGGTCAGGCGAATACAGGGTTATAAATACAAAATCAAATAGGGGTAATGCAGGAGTCGGTTTAATAATGAATAGAAAAATAGGAGCGCGGATAAGCTACTACAAACAGCATAGTGAACGCATTATTGTGGCCAAGATAGACACGAAGCCCATGCCTACTACAGTAGTACAAGTTTATATGCCAACTAGCTCTGCACATGACGAAGAAATTGAAGAAATGTATGATGAATTGAAAGAAATTATTCAGATAGTGAAGGGAGACGAAAATTTAATAGTCATGGGTGACTGGAATTTGGTAGTAGGAAAAGGGAGAGAAGCAAACGTAGTAGGTGAATATGGACTGGGACTAAGAAATGAAAGAGGAAGCCGCCTGGTAGAATTTTGCACAGAGCATAACTTAATCATAGCTAACACTTGGTTCAAGAATCATAAAAGAAGGTTGTATACATGGAAGAAGCCTGAAGATACTGACAGGTTTCAGATAGATTATATAATGGTAAGACAGAGATTTAGGAACCAGGTTTTAAATTGTAAGACATTTCCAGGGGCAGATGTGGACTCTGACCACAATCTATTGGTTATGAACTGCAGATTAAAACTGAAGAAACTCCAAAAAGGTGGCAATTTAAGGAGATGGGACTTGTATAAACTGAAAGAACCAGATGTTGTACAGCATAAGGGAACAATTGACAGGAATTGGGGAGAGAAGTACAGTAGAAGAAGAATGGGTAGCTTTGAGAGATGAAGTAGTGAAGGCAGCAGAGGATCTAGTAGGTAAAAAGATGAGGGTTAGTAGAAATCCTTGGGTAACAGAAGAAATATTGAATTTAATTGATGAAAGGAGAAAATATAAAAATGCAGTAAATGAAGTAGGCAAAAAGGAATACAAACTCCTGAAAAATGAGGTTGACAGGAAGTGCAAAATGGCTAAGCAGGGATGGCTAGAGGACAAATGTAAGGATTTAGAGGCTTATCTCACTAGGGGTAAGATAGATACTGCCTACAGGAAAGTTAAAGAGACCTTTGGAGAAAAGAGGACCACTTGTATGAATATCAAGACCTCAGATGGAAACCCAGTTCTAAGCAAAGAAGAGAAAGCAGAAAGGTGGAAGGAGTATATAGAGGGTCTATATAAGGGCAATGTACTTGAGGACAATATTATGGAAATGGAAGAGGATGTAGATGAAGATGAAATGGGAGATACGATACTGCGTGAAGAGTTTGACAGAGCACTGAAAGACCTGAGTCGAAATAAGGCCCCAGGGGTAGACAACATTCCATTAGAACTACTAACGGCCTTGGGAGAGCCAGTCCTGACAAAACTCTACCACCTGGTGAGCAAGATGTATGAGACAGGCGAAATACCCTCAGACTTCAAGAAGAATATAATAATTCCAATCCCAAAGAAATCAGCTGCTGACAGATGTGAAAATTACTGAACAATCAGCTTAATAAGTCACGGCTGCAAAATACTAACGGGAATTCTTTACAGACGAATGGAAAAACTGGTAGAAGCCGACCTCGGGGAAGATCAGTTTGGATTCCGTAGGAATATTGGAACACGTGAGGCAATACTGACCCTACAACTTATCTTAGAAGCTAGATTAAGGAAAGGCAAACCTACGTTTCTAGCATTTGTAGACTTAGAGAAAGCTTTTGACAATGTTAACTGGAATACTCTCTTTCAAATTCTGAAGGTGGCAGGGGTAAAATACAGGGAGCGAAAGGCTATTTACAATTTGTACAGAAACCAGATGGCAGTTATAAGAGTCGAGGGACATGAAAGGGAAGCAGCGATTGGGAAGGGAGTGAGACAGGGTTGTAGCCTCTCCCCGATGTTATTCAATCTGTATATTGAGCAAGCAGTAAAGGAAACAAAAGAAAAATTCGGAGTAGGTATTAAAATCCATGGAGAAGAAATGAAAACTTTGAGGTTCACCGATGACATTGTAATTCTGTCAGAGACAGCAAAGGACTTGGAAGAGCAGTTGAATGGAATGGATAGTGTCTTGAAAGGAGGATATAAGATGAACATCAACAAAAGCAAAACGAGGATAATGGAATGTAGTCAAATTAAGTCAGGTGATGCTGAGGGAATTAGATTAGGAAATGAGACACTTAAAGTAGTAAAGGAGTTTTGCTATTTGGGGAGCAAAATAACTGATGATGGTCAAAGTAGAGAGGTAATAAAATGTAGACTGGCAATGGCAAGGAAAGTGTTTCTGAAGAAGAGAAATTTGTTAACATCGAGTATAAATTTAAGTGTCAGGAAGTCATTTCTGAAAGTATGTGTTTGGAGCATAGCCATGTATGGAAGTGAAACATGGACGCTAACTAGTTTGGACAAGAAGAGAATAGAAGCTTTAGAAGTGTGGTGCTACACAAGAATGCTGAAGATCAGATGGGTAGATCACATAACTAATGAGGAGGTACTGAATAGGATTGGGGAGAAGAGAAGTTTGTGGCACAACTTGACTAGAAGAAGGGATCGGTTGGTAGGACATGTTTTGAGGCATCAAGGGATCACCAATTTAGTATTGGAGGGCAGCGTGGAGGGTAAAAATTGTAGAGGGAGACCAAGAGAACAATACACTAAACAGATTCGGAAGGATGTAGGTTGCAGTAGGTACTGGGAGATGAAGAAGCTCGCACAGAATAGAGTAGCATGGAGAGCTGCATCAAACCAGTGTCAGGACTGAAGACCACAACAACAACAACAACGTTTTTCCAAAGTCTATGTAGATGAAAACTGTGTGTTGTGTGGAATCTTTTCCCAAAATTGCTTATGTTCACAAATATAACATTTTCAAACTGCCTGCAAATATTTTGCATCTCTGTATTTGCACTTCCAATTTCTTTGTTTACACAGGACCATTTTCTCAAGTCATACCGATGTGGCACTGAAAAAACAGAGCACATAAAGATCTTCTACAGGAAGAATGACAGTACGCAGTGGCTTCTGATTAGGGTATCCATTTGACACTCCAGTTGACCTGACAATAGTCTTGCCTTGTTTACAATGATTCTCTAAATCTGCATTGCAAGCCATCCTTGATGAGTCTGTCCTCACAACTAAGCTCTTCATTTCATAGCTTATGTAGTGCAACATTAATATCAGCTATGAAATTAATTTTACTTACTTATTTGGAGGGGGACTGTGGCACCTTGGAAGGTATCAGAATACTAAAACCACTTCTGGAGCTACAGGTGGAAGTGGCTTTGCACATAAATGCCAGTGGCAACAGTATGAGGGGAGAAGGTCTGGCCCACATGAGAGAGAAGATTTTAAGGGATATATAGTGCCACAAGTGATGGTGGTCTTAGATTTACTTTTGGGCAAGTATTTTAAGGAAATGAAGAACTTGGCTATAAGAATGGATTTGACCAGTAATAGCATGCAATAGGAGGTAAATAATCATTGTACATAAGGTGGCACTTTTAGAAGCTTGTATGTGACTTTTAGGGGTCTACTTTGTGACTGTGGCAGTAGATCAGTGCTCCATCTGTCATTATGTAGGCTATTGTGAATGGATATTCTATAACAACTTGGCTGAGAAAGGTGAGGCTAGAGACATTTTTGATGCAGAGGGATTTACAAAATTTTGCATGTGGTAAGGAGTTTAATTTGGATTCCATGTCTGTAATGATTCTGAGGTTAACTGCCTTGATTATAGATGCGAGACTAGAAGTGTTTGGTTTTTGGGAGGGGGAGTTCAGAGGAGTGAAGCTGATAGTGGGACCAAGGATGATATATAGAGTTTTGTTGTTAGTTTATATGGAAGCTGATGTTTCAGAATTTGTAAATGACCAAGTCCACCCAATGTTTGAGTTGGTGAGAGCAAGGTTTCAGATGTACTACTTTACTTCTGATGCAAGGGTTTTAGGATGTAAGACTAATGTTTCTGGGCAAAAAGTAATTATTTCTCAGAGGTGAGATTGCTTTTGGAAGGGAATGATGGTAGCTCAGTGCGCAGATTTTGTGTAGCCAAGTTTTGACTGCTGCCAGTTCAGATGTGATGTGATTTTAGGGGCATTGTCTTATCTGTGACGTATAGAAGATTTCTTTGGTACTATGAGATGGAGGAAAGGTTACATGATGGAAGTGTTGATAGCTGATATACATTTTTACCCATTGGTGGTGCAGGCTTATCAAGATGGTTTGAAGACTTGGGTGAGAGGAAACAGTTTTCTGCTGAAATTTTTGAGGGTGGTTCAGCTTCAGCAGCTGATTCTGTAGGTCTCCTCATTACTAACACCTATGTTTGTCAGTATGGTGTCTGATGATTCTATAGGCAGTGTTGTATCTGAGATTCCTGAGTAGAGGAAGAATGGAAAGTTGTTGCAAGATTTGAGGATTTTATTGATGAGATAGGAGTAAAGATGTAAGTCAGATTGAAGAGGTGGTGGGGTGGATAGAGAAAGCTCCATGTATTTAAGAGGAGATAGTGATTTATGTATTATAATGATTGTTTAGAACTCTCTCATGGATTGGTGTTTGACACCACAGAGCTGCAATTTTAGTGTCAAAGGCTGTGAACTGAGCAGTGGGCCTCTATTTGTGGTGAGGTGCTTGGATAGAATAAATGTGAACATTGAGCAGCAGGCCTTTTGATAAAGATATCTGCAATGTACAAAAGTACAGTGAGTTCCTCACTTTTGTCCATTCTCTGAGCAACATAGAGTGATAATAGCAGTGACTTGTTTACATGCCTTTCTCCAGTGGCTGATCCAACATGTTTGACTATTTAATTACCTTGTAAGTCATGTTTTCAATAAGCATTCAATATTTTGAGATTAAAAACCAAGCTACCTTTGTACTGAGCCACAGTAAATATGACAAAGTTACAAGTTTTTAGTCAGGCAAGATGTAGCCTCTTCAATAGATGTGTGATACATTTTGAACCTCCCTGTACAGGAAAAGCATTTACTGTGCACCATAGTGTTCAGCCAGAAGGTAGGCAGTAGGTTTTCATCTCTAGCATTGTTACTGAGCAGACATAGAGCCAAAAATAAACAACTTTCAATTACATGAAGTTGACAATACTGTTAAATTAGTACACTATGTCAAAAGTATGTCATACCGGACAATGACAACTAGCAAAGAGTTTTTATGTATAAGTAGTGTTTGTTCTTTCAGACATGTCCTAAATAACAGACACCAATTTGATCCTGCAGCCACTATGAATCAAGACACAAAGGAATTAAGGACGTTAGCTGCCGTTGGATATCAATTTATATCAATGCAGCAAGTTGAAAATTTGTGCCAAACCAAGGTTCAAATCTGGGTCTCCTGCTTACTACACAATTTCACAGACCATTACACCATCCAGACACAGTGGTCACCACACTCACTTGGACTACCCTAGCACACCTCCTGCCAGACCCAAATTCTCAACTTATGCCACACACTACTGAATGTAGTGCCCCTGCTCATTAGCCTATTACTCACAGCATTTCACCAATTCCAGCCGGAGTTCAAGCTTGGTGCACACCTGCACTCAAGGGATCATTGGCCATCATTGCATTAATCATATATATGTGGTGTCTGTTCTTTCAGATGTGTTCATAGCACTTGTCTTTAGTTGCTGTTATGTAAATAGTGTTCTTATGTTTTATCCAAGTTACTATCTTTCCACTATTTGGTCAGCATAAGATTCCTGAATTGTCCCATTTACTGACACACACACACACACACACACACACACACACACACACACACACACACACACACAAACTTAGGGCATGTCAGAAATACTTTCACAAACTTTGAGGGCAGATTCTTTGCACAAAAATGCAGAAAGCATCCATATAATAATATAAACATATGTGCAAAACTTCCTCATTTTTGAGTTATTGATAAAAGAATGTTTGACAAACTTCTCAAGTTGAAAACTCATAACAAATATTCAAAATGATCTCCACATGCTTGTGAGCATGCATGGACTGCCACACCATTCCAAATTCCCCCACATGTTGTTGAATGGTTTTTCAGGCTTCTAAGACAGTTTGATGTAGCATCTTTGCATTAAAAAGTATACTGCATAAACCAGTTAATTTTGGTTGCACCATAGATAATATTGCAAAGATTTGCTGGTTTTGGGAACATACAGATTATACAACCATCATGGTATGTACCATTGAGTGTATTGTGGAGGATGTGATTGAAATGTGCAAGAACCACAACATGTATAAACCACATACTTCTTACTTGCAGGGGCTTATGCTAAAACAAGTCTGGAGCAATGTTCTCAAAAAAATCCTTGTAGGCACCACCTGTAATATATGCTGGTAAAACTTATGGACCTATCAGAAAATTATATGCAATTCCAGCCTACACATAAATCTTCAGCTGCTGCAATTTCTTAGCTTGAATTTTACAATTTCATGAGCAGTTCCTGCATCTATATCATCTTCAACATGTGCATGCATCATTCACCTGCCAACCACCAACCTTGAGAAAGTTTATGACAATAGTTTATTGTACAAATTGCCAATCTGTTGCTTGTATTGTAAGTCTTGTTTTCAGGGGTGAGAATGTTTGAAAGAATTGGAATACCAAATTTTAATATTAATATTTGAGGATGGATGTGCAGTACACTGAGAGCACATATGACATTAATGTGTCAAGTGCTTATGTTTGAAGAGTCTTAAACAGCTGCAGAATGCATTATTGCCAATCAGGCAAGCAAATGAACTTTAATACAGTGTTTGTGATATTGTGGATACTATCTCAGCAACACGACTATATACAGAAACAAAGGCTGTGTATGATAATTCAGTTGTTTTCCATCTAGAAATGCATACTTATACAGACATGCAGCCATGTGTCCATTACTGTTCATGCAACAGTTGTTAAAAGTTGTACATACCCAGGGTAGATAGAACTTTAACAGTAGGACCACTCCCAGCTAATATGCTGCTGCTAGCCAGCACCATCTGACATCACCAGGGAGACAGCAATGCTGTGAGCATTCGTTCTTTGTTATGCTAAGCAGAGATCATGATATTTTTTCCACAGTGTATTTTTCATACTGATAATAAACAATTTTACCTTTTAGCTCTGCTAGATTTTAAAACAGCTACTGTTCTACTTATTAGTCAATCTAGAAGAGTTGTACAATATCAGGGTTAAAAACAGAATTCTGCTGCACAAAGTAGCAGAACATTGCACACCTGGCTTTAATGGCTCTCAGAGGTATGTGTGTTTACCATGTATAATAATTATCAGTTCAGTGTGAACTCCAAATTAAACATAGTCCCATTTCACATCAGTTATTTTACACAATTTAATTAGTAATGGGGATGCTACTTTAAATGATATTTTCAAAAATATTCTCAGATTCTACAAGTGTAGTCAGCCATTCAGGTAATGGAGATGTGAGATCCACTTCAGAAAATCACAGTATTTTCAGCCATGATCCTTGATCTCATTTGTAGTGGGATGAAAAATTTTGACCTCCTAGTGAGATACTTGAATGTACTGAATGCCACATCTTCACTGAGACATGTTGAACAATTGAACAGAATGTTTAGAAGCAAGTGGTCTTTGCTTCGGTTTTGGCATTAATGTAACATGAATTACCAATTAAATTGGCACCTAGTTTTGATGTGTAACTGACTAGAAAGACAGGTTTTCTGATCTCCATTGGCTTCTTCCAAAGCATACAATTATTTGAAGAGACAAAATTATCCTTTGTTCTGCCATTCAAAGCTCCAAATATAGATGAGGTAGCTTAATTAGAGCTGAAGTAACACTGTTGGAAACCTTCAAAGAGGTAGCCTTTTTGTCAATAAAATGAAAACTGATAGTTGAATAAATTACATCTGCTAATATGACACTGCAGCTGATGGTGGCCCACAGCTTATTTGCAACATGCAAGCAACCAGTATACAATGACTAGTGAGCTCTTGGAAAGAATAATAAAACATCCGGAAGGAGGTCAGCAACATGTTGTAAATATTGCTTGTGACATGAGATCCAAAAATTTTAAAGTATGCAAGCAGCTTTGGTTATCCACAAATGAAATGTATTCCACCAACCATACAGATCATGACAGGACAATATGGATATTCTGTAATGTGCTCATTTTTGAAATTGTAAAGAAATCACTGATTACATGAAGGACTCTTTTTTTTTCCAGACATCATGAGTGTAATAAAGACATTAATACAAGGGTGGTCTTTCAGTTGTATTTCATATTTCAGATGTGTGCCTGAGTATTACTAGACATGCTTGACAGAGTGTGAGAATAATCAAACAATGGAATCTCCGGGTAGGAATATCAACAATGTAGGAAAAGGTAGTTTGCTACTTACCATAAAGAAGACACATTAAGTTGTAGACAGGCACAATTAAAGATACTTACATTAAGCTTTTGACCACAGCCATCATCAACAAAAGAAAAAGTCACACCATTCACACACGTAAGCATTGACGAAAAATTTTTGACATACAGTCACTTTACTATAGCATACCATTTCTTCCATCCTAATAACTGTTTGTGTTGCAACACAGCAATATTAATACCATATTGCAGAACAACCACTCTCTATCCATTAATACTAGTATTTTCATGCATTTTGGGAAAGTGACAAGTGCAGTGTGAAAAACGAACTGGAAAGTAAGCTAGGAGCAAGATCATGCTACTATTTACACAGTCTAATTTCAGTTCTTTAACCTCTTTGGTTTCCATTCACAAAAATAATTCAGAGTTGGTTTGCAACTAATTTGCTGCAAAATTTTATCCTACTGAAACTGTTATAATGACACCTCATTAACATTAAAGCATTGTAACAAGTTGTAATTGGAGGTGGTGGAGATGATCACATTTTCATTCAATAAATTCCACTCATCCCTAACAATTTTTCCTTCTACTTTCCACATGGACAGTTTGTTGTCAAGGACTATCTTGAGACCATCAGCTGCTTCTAATCAAACTAGCTCTATATGGTTCTTTCCCCTGCCAGTGTGAAAATACTGCAGTTGTCTTTATCCAAAGCATTGAAATACCAAACATTGTTTGAATTTTATAATAAATTCAAAACTGCCTGATGAAGATGCAGTCCGTATTTTGCTTGAAGCAAAATATGTTTGTCTGTATGACAATTGTACAAATACAAATTTTTAATGTATGAAACTGTAGGTACTCCTAGTAGTCAAATATTTCTGGAAGCAAATGAAAAATTCTGAATTTTAAACAGGAATTCAAGGTTGTGTGAAAGTTTTGTTTTGTTTTGTCATTTTCATGTCAGAGTTTATCTGAAATTCTTTTTGCTCTTGAAAGGAGTAGTTTGCTGAACTATGGTACAGAAAGCTTCTCAAATATAATACTATCTAATACATTAAATTAAATGTAAAATTAGATAAAGTTGATTTAGTTTGTTCACCCAGTTGATATGTCAGTCCAAAATCACAGATAAAGTGTTTGGAGCAATATTATATTTCCTTCCCATCCTACTAAGACCTAGTCTATACTGTCAAATTTTCATACTTCAAAAATACACATAGCCTGAAATCTTGCATACATGTAGTGCTCATGAAATAAGTCCATTCTAATCTTATATCTGCCTATTGTACATGTTACTGGTTTATATATAGAATTGTTTAATGACACACTACTTCAGATTAAACACTGAATTTGCAGCAGGACAGAATGTGTCTGTCATATTATGTTATTTTCCTAATGATATTAATACATAATGATGATGAAAGTTCCTTTAACATCCTCAAATCACAAATTAGAACTTAATGCTTTATATAACTGTAAAATTAGTTTGCCCTACTACCTTAATGTCAATGCAACTAAAGTATATAATAGACGCAACACTTACATAAACCTTGTATTATAGTAGTATTACTGATCTAATATGGAGAAATATTGCACACGTTTTTTTCTATGAGTAGCATCTGTCAGCCTGTAGGAAATTTATGAAATAACCAAAAACTTGTTTATGCATCTGTGATTGGCAAGAGTGCAATTAAACAACAGCAACCTAAAGTAGCTTTTAAACTATTTTTAAATATTCACTGGACTCATTATTGAATTACTTTCAAATACTGACTGTAAAACAGATAGAGACAAATCTGGATAGAAAAAGATGTAAACTTATATCAGTCCCAAAAACTAACATGTACCTGTTAGAAAATGCAACACAATAATGCAGAAGAAATAAAAGAGAAGCAGAAGGATGAAGAGTAGTTGGAGGGGAAATGTATATTCAGAGCTGTAAGTACCAGATTGAAAGTTACATAACTTAATTAAAATTATTATGATTGTTGCAGAAAACTAATGGCTTTTATATGGGACAGCTCACGCTTAGAATTTGAAGCAGCCCAAGACTGTGAACTTGTGACTGCTGGAGAGCTCTTTGGTCGATCTGGATATGGAATTGGACTTAAGAAAGGCTCACCCTGGGCTGACTCAGTCACTCTTGCCATTTTAGACTTTCATGAAAGTAAGTAAACATTGTTTAGAAAAGAAGCATGCAGTTTGACAATGGGCAACTTTTAATTACTTGTGAAACCTATTTCAGTGACCAGTGAAACCTATTTGTTTTAATTAAATGTCAGAAACCTACTTACCACATTCCAGACTATGGAATTAACAATTGGCAAGCTGTTCCATTCCACATAACTTTGAAAGATGCTAAGTATCCATCAGCAGTAATAAAAACCATCAAAAGGCTCAGGATGCATCCATTCATTCATTTATTCATTGTGTTCCATTGACTCCAACAAGAAAAATAACCTTCATGGATGTGGACTGAGTTAAGATATGCATTAACAAAAGACAAGGAAATTATAGAAACTTAATACACACACTGTATAAAAACGAACTCCCATTATAGGCCTTCTGGTTAATGATATTAACGCTTACACCATCCAAATTTAAACATGTAAATGGGAAAGAGCACTTGTTTCTGCCACTGTCTGGCTACTGTGTAAAGTAAATATGGTTTTCAGTAAGGGATTAACACATGTTTTTGCATGCTAAGCCCACTGTGCAACAAAAGTGGTGTATTGTCAGAAGAGAGTACATGTTCTAGGTTCCCTGTAGTCCCAGCTCTGCTGTGGTATGGATAACTGGTGCATCACAGTGTACAAATGAAATGCATGGCAACCGTAAATGTACTGCAGAATTGAGATACATGGGGCAGTATGATTCTTTTGGGGAAAAAATCTAAATTGCATACTGATTAACCATGAAATTCTGGTGGTATAAATAGCAAATGCAATATCACATCCGGCCACAGTGAAATGGTGTCAACAGTTTGACCAAGGCCACACAGATGTGGATGAAGCTGATCAGGAAGGAAAGCCATAAACATCAACCATAAAGGACAATGTCCAGGCAACTGAAAAAGAACATCTGAGGGGAGGGGGGAGTGATTTTCTAATGATGAAGATATAACATGGAGGCTTGTAATGGCTCCATGACCCATGGAGTGGATTT
This sequence comes from Schistocerca americana, assembly GCF_021461395.2. Classification (NCBI taxonomy): domain Eukaryota; kingdom Metazoa; phylum Arthropoda; class Insecta; order Orthoptera; family Acrididae; genus Schistocerca; species Schistocerca americana. The sequence goes on along the minus strand of NC_060130.1, from coordinate 849,287,997 downwards.
CTATCATTGAGAAGCTGAACAACTGGTAGAATGCTCCAACCATTGTTTACAGAGACTATGTTGAAAAATAGTCAAGTATCTGTGTCACTTTGAAGTGTAGCGCAGCATTCAAACAAAAGCTACTTCACCTGCCATAATAATGTGTAATGAACTTTTTAGCATCCTCTCATGCTAATGTGGCACAGTTAGAACACTTATCTCACTATAATTCCACCTGTAGATGTCAAAGCTTTACATATTATTGTATTCACCTGCTTTATGCGATAGCTTGACTTGGCTGTCTGCAGTTGTGCTTCAATTGTGGGAACACAGAGGTCACAATGAAAGTTGGGCAACACAGCATTAACTTTCACTATATTTTAACATAATTTCCATCACACATATAAGGATGTGCCAGGAGGAATAGTCAATAATCAGGGATATGACAAAAATGCTCATCTGAAGCAAAAAACTTCAAGTGTACATACACCCTATTCCAAATGGTCTCCAAGATAGAACATGTTTAATGTACATTTCCGTTTGGGCTAATGGCACACATCCATGTCTTGCTCACCCAACCTCTTTTACATTTCATTCAAGCCCAACATACCTCATTGCTTTCAACCTCTTTGAAGTTGACAACAGGGTACTTGAACATTTGATGTGAACTCTTCAACAGCAGTAATGTGATATGTGCAATAATTCTTAGAGGTAAATGTGTTAAAAATATATATTTTTGATGCTTTGTAAACTGTATTTGTAATGCTTACTAATTGTTATGCATGTGTACATGTATGAACCAGACAATGTGTTGATTACTGCTCACCACATACCAGAGATGCTGAGTTGCAGATAGGTACAACAAAAAGAATGCCAAACAAGTAAGCTTTTGGCCAAAAAGGCGTTTATTGGAATTAGACAACATATACATACACATACGTGCTCATGCAAACACAACTCACACACATATGAGTAACCAAAATGTACAACACACAACAGAGTAATGCTACAATCCTCAGACAGATGCAAAAGTACTGTAATGTGGCTACAGTCAGTGAAGGAACAGCTCAGCATAGCATTATTCTGCTGCTCTTCCACTGCACTCAGTATACTCATTCACAAGGTGCATATTGGCCAACTCTTCATCATTAAGCCTATCCATAGCACTGCTGTGTGTCACTGCTAATGCACAACTAACACTGCCAAAAAAACAAAACCCTAGACAGAACCTACATGGCAGGATGCAGACTCGAGGCTACCAAGTTAAAGAAGGCGTCACTGCTTCCAACGTTACTACTGTCAATGGAAGCAAGACACACAGTGCGTATCATTGATATCTGGGCTGTTGTGCACTGTTTTCTGTACAACATAGATCCAAAGCTAATTTGGGGCAAGAAACTAAATGAAATGCGATAACTCCATAATGAACTGCTGGAGACTATGTGTCCCTTGTACTATCAATAACTATAGGCAAGCACTGTTACAGTGTGTTTGGCTTGGTATGATCTTAGGACTTCTTGCTAATGTCACAGTCTAATGCTATAATGAGAACTCCTGAGAGAATCTATACGTTTTCTCTTTCTTAGATCTGATATCCAATTCAGCTGTGTACATAATTTTAACAAACAACAAATGTTTGTCTTCCATGTCCGTATACACAGGATGTATAAAAACATGTTAGAAGCTTTATCAATTTTTTCTTGATGTCATAACATTAAAAAGTTCATATGAACATGGCTGTGAAAATCCTCTATTAAGGAGGTGTGAAATGATTTATCATTCACCCATAAAAATGATGCATTTACCAAACAAATTTACAGGTATGAAAGGATTTATTACTCATAGTAAAAAAATGGTACATTTAATTAACATATTTAGATTTAGAAGAATTGCTCAAAGTGACCACCTCTTGCTTCCATGAATCCCTTGAGCCTGCATTCCATACTTGGCTGTAAATTGTGGAAAATTCCTGCTGTGTTCTATATTTGGTCAAATCCATTTTGGACTGACTCCCGCAGAAACACAAAGGATTTTAAACGCCCCCAAAGGAATAAAAATCCACTGGATTCAAATCAAGTGATCAGGCAGACCATGCAAGTGATCCCTTCAACCAATCCACCTGTTTGGAAACTAGTTGTTGACATTTTGGTGAATAATCCATGTAATGTTATGTGGAGCACCATAATGTATAAACCACTTTCGTTAGATGATGACCAGAGGCACATCATCAAGTAAACAAAGCAACTCATGTTTGTGATACTGCAGATACATTTGCCCAATAAGATGTTATGCCACACCACATGTTGAGGGTGAACTGCTGCTAATGTCTGATTTGCTGCACTTCTTGAAGGCTTCCATGAGCCTAAATATGAGTGTTATGGTAACTGAAGATACCATCACATGAAAAGTCATTCTTATCAGTGAAGAGTGAAAGTCTGCCTCATTTTATCCATGCACCCATTGAAGGTGGTAAGGATACAGAATATTTTCATGCAGAATGTTCCAGATTGTCATGTGATTAATGCTTTCCCTTGTCACAACTTTCCTTGTACTAGTTGATGCATTTTCAGCCACAGTTTGAAGAACCCATTATTTAAAGTTGGATTTTCAAACATTGTGTGGTCCCCCACCATCCACAGCTCTCTTCTCAAATCAGACTGTCTCTAGCAAGCATTACTGGAGTCATTCAAATGTTCTTGCACAAACTAACTGTCTCCCAGGATAATGTTCAGCATAATGTTGATGTGCCATTTTGCAAACTGTCATTTCAGTCACCAAATGTGTCATTGTGATTTGTTGTGATGGAAGTTACTATAAAACAGAACACACAACATTCAGACAAAAAGAAGCAAATACCATGAACAACTGTCAATAAGAAAGTGATTAAATGTAACAATTAAATGGCCGAAAGCTTTAAGTGTGAAAATATTTTCATTGTGCCTATCTGCAACTCAGCATCTCCACTATATGGTGAGAAGCAAATTTCATTCTCATAAATTGTTACATTCCGTTCTGGATTTTCCATTGTCTGAGAAAGTGATTAAAAATGCACAGTTGAAGTTAATTATACAACCAGGAGTCACTACAGGGAATTCATTTCATACTTTTCTTACAAAGGATTTTTGGAACCATGTCCATATGAACTTTTTGTAATGTTTTGATGTCAAGAATAGAGTCTTAAGATTTCTAACATGTTTTTATATGACTTGTATTTTCAAAATATTTCACCATGTAACTATAAAATACTGAAGGATATTATTGCATTAACGCTAACAAATAGTAGGGGTAATAAACATTTAATGAACACAAAATTAGCATTCTATAGCAACATATTAAACTGTCCATTAGTCTACAAAGGAAAACAGTAATAGTTCCTGATTGAAATTAATTCAAGTCCACACATAACTTTTTTGTGTCTGTATACTGCAGTTTTATTAAGCACTGTCTCAGAGAATTCCTATTTATTTATTTATTTAACCTGATCAGATTAGGACCTTCAGGCCCTCTTTCACATGGGAATGGGGTTTCACACATGTAGTAACTTTTTTATATCATAATTGGAAATAACAATAGTTGTAATATGACAAATAGTAATAAAATGATTTGTGTGTCTGTAGAGGCAATGTAAATAGTACTTATTAAGAGCCAATAAAATTAGTAATGGCAGTACTTCTACTGCTGTTCCAATAATAATAATAATAACAATAATAATTATTATTATTACTATTATAGTGGCAGATATAAAAAGAATTTATAGGTGTACAAAATATATATTTTCTGATGTGGCAAGTTCTGAAGAAGGGAAATTTAAGGAGACTGCACCAGTTAAGAATACTGGGATATGAGGAAGACCTTGAAACTTCCTGGCAGATTAAAACTGTGTGCCAGACTGAGACTCGAACTCAGGACCTTTACCTTTGGTGGCCAAGTGCTCTACCCAAGTATGACTCATACCCCGTCCTCACAGCTTTACTTCCACCAGTGTCTAATCTCCTACCTTCCAAACTTCACGGAAGTTCTGGAGGAAGACTTGTTGGAAGAAAGAATATAAAGGGTTAATGAGTGCATACACGGAAAATAGCAGTGATTATTGTTGCTTCAGTAGATATGTCATTACCTTTCTTTTGGAACTGGATATATCATTCAGTTCTCTGATGCAATGAGGCAGGTTATTCTAGTGTCAGGCACCTGCTACTGAAAATGAATTTGAGAAAGTGTCTGAACAATGATGTGGGACAGAAAGGGTTTTGCTCTGATGGCAATGAGTGTTTCTGCCATGTTGTTCAGGCAAGAGCATTAAGGTTAAGGAGAGGTATGTGGGGCAGTGTACATTGATAAAACAGTAGAGGAGATACAGTGTACAGAAACCACTGTGCTTGTCTGCATGCAGCCATGATAGATGAGCATATGATGGTGATATATGGTCAAAGAGTTGAAAGTCACAGATAAATCAGACACTGGCATTTGTAACCTGTTCCATGTCCCATGAGCTTTCCTGGGAAAATCCTTACAGGATAACATTGCTGTAATCACTAATCTGAAGTGTAAGTATTTGTACAAGTTTCTTTTTCAGGTCAAAGATGCTGATGCCTTTTTCCACATTGCAGCTATGTGGTTAGACCAATTTAGATTTTCATCTATTATTATTCCCAAACTCTTTAGGATTAAAAGATGGTAGGGAGTCCCAACATTTTGAACTAATGAGCCTAGAATGACAAACCAGTATCACTTGGATTTTGAAAGGGTTGAGCTTTAACCCTATGCTCTGTGCCCATTTTGACAGTGCCCACAGGTCAGTACTGAAATTCTTGATAATTCTCTTCAGGGGTATTGGTTTTGCACTTAGATACAACTGGACACCATCAGCATATGTGTGATATTTGCAATAGGACAAAGGTGGTGGAAACAACACGATCATTAAATAGAAGCACTGTACATAAATCTTACACCAGCCAGATAACAGACCCATCACTCTTAAGTCACAAAGCAATCAGAGAGTCTGGCAATCCCTGTCTAAATCTGTTCAAGGTAAACAGCAACTGCAGTCATACTTCACTTTATAGAGGCAGAGGCAGAGGCAGATAGCAGCAGCTAATGAAAGAAGACAGAGTGAACCAACTGCTGGGTGATATTATATTGGCAAGCTACAGAATACTATGTGACTGGCCTGTGATATATGTGGCTTCCATGTCAGGAGGGCCCTTGGTGGACGTTGCTGATGTCATGCATACTAAAATACCCCTATCTTCCATTTTCATGTCTAGCGGGAGTTCCTGAAACCTTCCTTCAATGAAATGGGTGATATCATGATGTAACATTCCTGAGAGGCATCTAGGTATGCCAGTGATCATGGTTCCTGATCTAGAATATCCTCCATGGGCCCAGAGTCCTCCAGGATCAGAGGCATACCTGCAGGATGTGGAGGATCAATTTGCCAATCAATATCCATGGACGTGCCCCTCAGTTTGTAGTAAATGGGAACCAGGCAGACAACCTCTGTAACCAAGGAGAGAAGAGCGCCATGAAGTGGTTGTGACAGAAATGATGGTGGACTCAGTGACAAGGAAGATTGCTCACCAGGGTTCCACAACCAGAGCTAATTATGATGTTGGTAAAGTATCCCAAGTACCGTAGCCAGTAACACAACCTGGAAACTGTGCTATTCTGCCACAAACCCCAGATCCACTCCAGATTCTGCCCAAATATGCATGCTCACACTGGGGCACCCACACAGAATGGTGTGTTTTGCATATATTTCATGTTCCAGTCCTGTGAGGGCACACATATAAGAGCTCCATCAGGATTCAACCCTTGATGGGTATGTACTTATAAGAGGCTATAAAGGCATTTGGTGCAGAAGCTGATTTGGAAGGTCTTAAAATTTTCAAATTTGAATTTTTGAATGTATGAATGAAATGTTCTGTCAGCCAATTTGAGGCTGGATGGAATAGCAGCTTGGCAAGATGTTAATTCCATTGCGAGTGTAAAACTTTTCAAAATCTGTAACTGTGAATTGTGGACCATTGTTGGTTGTGAAATCCATTGCAAGGCTCACACCATGACCAATGTTGTTGCCTGCTGGATGTAGCTGACATATTGGAAGTGAGAGAAGGAGCCCATGATGATTAACCCCATGGACCTCAACAAAGACCGCCACAAAGTTACCATGAACTCAGACCCACGGCTGTGTCCATGCTGGTGACATAGAAAAATACTGGGGTTGGGAAGGCTGGTGTGTCTGGAAAACTGCACACTGTCAAATCACCCCTGCAACATCATTATCCAGACAATGCCAGTAGATGTAGTTGTGTGCCAGTTATTTCACACTGGAAATCCACCAGTGCAGTTACTGTAGGAACTGGAGCACGTGACATAGCACGGAGGATGGCACCATCACCTGGTACTGTTTGCTGTCTTTTGTAAGGAACATAACACCTTGCTGAACCTGAAGTTGGTGCCACCAATGAAAAACTAGTGAAACCTATGTGATTCCCCACCAGGGAGCTTCATAGGCCAACCCAACCAGATATACTGCAGGCCCACTGAAGAAGCAGGTCACAAATAGATGTGTCAGCAACATCCCAGGAATTAATAGGGAACTTGTTGAGTGAATGCTCCAGTTGGCTGTCTAACTGAAAGCAAATTGTCTCCTGACAGTCAAATACAGGCTACAGACCTGCTGGAAGGCAGGAGAATGCATATGTGTCAGCAAGTTGTGCACAAGTTTATGTTATTGTTGTAGTCTTCAGTCCAAAGACTGGTTTGATGCAGTCCTCCATGTTACTCTATCCCATGCAAGTCTCTTCACCTCTGAATAACTACTACAACTTATATCCTTCTGAATCTGCTTATTGTATTCATCTCTTGGTCTCCCTCTACAATTTTTAACCCCCCACACTACCCTTGGCATCTCAAAATGTGTCCTATCTACCAATCTCTTCTTCTTGTCGGGTTGTACCACACTTTAGTTACATGATCTACCCATTTAAGCTTCAGCAGTCTTCTCTAGCGCCACATGTCAAAAGTTTCTATTCTCTTCCTCTCTAAACTGTTTATCTTCCATGTTTCACTTCCATGCATGGAAACACTCCATACAAATATATCATGTTATTTTGCTGCCCAAAAAACAAACCTCATCTACTCCTTTAAGTGACTTGTTACCTAATTTAATTCCCTCAGCATCACCTGATTTAATTTGACTACATTCCATTTTGTGTTTGTTGATGTACATCTTATATCCTCCTTTCAAGACACTGTACATTCCATTCAACTGCTGTTCCAACTCCTTTACTGTCTATGACAGAATTGCAATGTCATCAGCAAACCTCAAAGTTTTTATTTCTTCTCCCTTAACTTTAATGCCTTCTCCTTATTTTTCTGTGGTTTCTTTCACTGCTTGCTCAATGTGCATATTGAATAACATCAGTGATAGGCTACAAACCTGTCTCATTCCCTTCTCAACTGCTGCTTCCCTTTCATGCCTTTTGACTCTTATAATTGCTGCCTAGTTTCTGTACAAATTGTATATTGCCTTTTGCTCACTGAATTTTATTCCTGTTGCCATTAGAATTTCAAAAAGAGTATTCCCCTCAACACTGTCAAAAACATTCTCTAGGTCTACCAATGCTAGAAATATAGGTCTGCCTTTCTTTAACCTGTCTTCATAGGGACAGTATTGACTCATGTGCTCCTACATTTCTCTGGAATCTAAACTGATCTTCTTGTGCAAAGAATTCATGTTAGTATTTTGCAACCATGAAATATTAAACTGATAGTTCAGCAATATTCACACCTTTCAGCACTTGCTTTCTTTGGAATTGGAATTATTACAATCTTTTTGAAGTCTGAGGGTATTTCATCTGCCTTATACATCTTGCACACCAGGTGGAAGTGTTCTGTCAAGGATGGCTGTCCAAGGCTTTCAGTTGGGTTGACCTATGAAGCTCTCATGAAGTATTGTTTTGACTTACATCTTTCAGTGCTCTCTCAAATTCTTCTCACAGTATCATCCCTCCCATCTTATCTCCATCTATGTCCTCTTCCATTTGTATAACATTGCCTTCAAGTTAATTTCTCTTGTATGGGCCCTCTACACATTCCTTCCACCTTCCAGCTTTCCCTTCTTTGCTTAGGACTGGTTTTCCATCCGAGTTCTTAATATTCATACAGCTGCTTCTCTTTTCTCCAAATGCCTCTTTAATTTTCTGTAGCGAGTATCTAGCTTCCCCCTAATGAAATATGCTTCTAAATCTATACATTTGTTTTCTAGCCATTCCTTCTTAGCCATTTTAGACTCCCTGTTTGTCTCATTTTTTGGACATTTGTATTCCCCTTGGCATACTTAATTTGCTGCATTTTTATGTTTTCTCCTTTCAGCAGTTAATTTGAATATCTCCTGTACGTCCCCGTTAGCAGAGTGGTCAGCACGGCAGAATGCCATGCCAAGGGGCCCGAGTTTGATTCCCGGCTGGGGCAGGAGATTTTTTTCTGCTCAGGGACTGGGTGTTGTGTTGTCCTCACCATCATTTCATCCGCATCTCCAATGCACAAGTTGCCCAATGTGGTGTCGAATGCACTAAATACTTGCCCTCGGTGGCTGAACTTCCCCGAATGGGAGACTCCCAGCCCACAATGCTGTACACTCATTTTCATTTTGAATATCTCCTGTGTTATCCAAGGATTTCTACTAGGCCCTGTCTTTTTACCTATTTGATCATATGCTGCCTTCACTATTTCATCTCTCAAAGCTACCTGTTCATCTTTTACAGTATTCTTTTCCCTTGTTCTAGTCAATTGTTGTCTAAAGCTCTGTCTGAAACTCTCACCTTCTTCTTTCAACTTATTCAGGTATCATCTTCTTAATTTCCTGCCTTTTTGCAGTTTCTTTAGTTTTAATCTACAGTTTGTAACAAATACATTGTGGTCAGAGTCCATGTCTGTCCTTGGAAATGTCTTGCAATTTAAAATATGGTTCCAAAAGCCCTTTCTCACCATTATATAATCAGTCTGAAACCTTTCACTGTCTCCAGGTCTCTTCCATGTATACAACATTCTTTCATGATTCTTAGCAATTATTAAATTATGTTCTGTGCAGAATTCTGCCAGGCAGCTTCCTCTTTCATCCTCTTCCCTCAGTCCATATTCACCTACACTTTTTCCTTCTCTTCTTTTTCCTGTTTACAAATTCCAGTTCCCAATCACAATTAAATTTTCGTCTCCCTTAATTATCAGAATAATTCCTTTTATCTCATCATATATTTCTTTAATCTGTTCATACATCTTCAGAGCTAGTTAGCATATAAACTTATACTACTGTGGTGGGTGTTGAGTTTGTGTCAGTCTTGGTTATGATAATGCATTCACTATGCTGTGCATAGTAGCTTACTCACATTACTGTTTTCTTATTCGTTATTAAACCTGCTTCTTGTTTACCTCTGTTGGATTTTGTATTTACAGCCTTGTACACATTTGACCACACCTGCCACTGAACTTCACTGATTCCCACCATATCTAACTTCAACCCATCCATTTCTCATTTTAAATTTTCTAACCTACCTGCATGATGGAGGGATCTGACAGTCTGTGCTCCAGTCCATAGAATGACATTATTAATTCTCCTGATGATGACATTCAACTGAGTAGTTTTCACCTGGAGATGTGAGGGACTATTTTACCTTCAAAATATTTTACCCAAGAGAATGCCATCATACACTAGAGTTGCATGTCAGTGGGAAAAATTACAGGTGCAGAACGTAGATTCCACACACAACACAGACTTCACCTGGATGGCTTGAAGAAAGAATATCTGGCAAACCTGATAACCAAGGAAATAAAAAACCACCAAAATAAATTAAAACCCAAAATGATAATTACATCGCCACCACCAGACTCCAGAACGAAAACACTTCACAAAAAGGTAAAAGCATTAGAACCTCATCAGCACCAGCAAAGCCTGTAAAAAAAGATCAAGTTTAATAGAGAGAACAGTAGTCAGTGATTTCAACGAAAAGAGAACTACAGTTCTTCATCATCCAAATATTATTTTAGACAAAAATGAGAAGACTCCAAGTTCACAAGAAAACACAGCAGTAGTGGCAGAACCAACATTTGAAGTGTCAGAAACAGCATCTACATCATCATCAGCAACAACAACAACAACAACAGAAATTGTGGTATTAAGTACATTAGCAGCAGGACCAATTGCAGCAACAAGCAACTCACCACAGCCCAATGTACAGGTACATCCTCGGAGGTGCAGGAAACCTGTCTTTCTTAAGGATTTTTGGTATCTCACCAGACACGGGAACAAATATGACAGCACAAAATGTAAATAAAAGTGTAACCAGTTCTCACCCTAGTCATCTACAGATTTTAAGTCTTAATACTCAGTGCCTTAGAAATAAATCACTACAACTTGAGGTAGCAATGAATGATGCAAACATTGACTACATGTGCATCATGGAGCATTGGTGCAGAGATTTTGAACTACGTACCATTAATATTCATCCATATAATTGGCAAGTCAGTATTTTAGGAAAAAAAATGTCAAAAATGGAGGTGTATGCATCACTAAATCAGGATCAGGTACAAAAGAAGGTGTGAAGCTGAATTATTGAGTGTGGAAAATCATTTTGAAGCAGCAGCTATACACTTGTATGAAATACAGGGAAAAGTCATAGTAATAGCTATATACAGACCACCTACTGGGTACACAGACATATTCATTGATAAATTAGAAACACTACTTAATATTCCTCTTAATGAAAGAGCCACTGTAGTTGTCTGTGAGGATTTCAACATATATCTTATGAATGAAGGTAGGCTAAAAAATCAATTCCTATATCTATCATGTAGTTTCAATCTGTTTCAACACATACACAAACCCACAAGAATAATGTACAATACAAACAGTCTTATTGATAATATATTTTAAAATGTACAATCCATAGAAGTAGAAGTAACAAATACTGATTTGGGATTATCAGACCATATTGCTCTTGTCCTCAAAAGTCCTTCAGTGTCACTGCAAGAGAAAAAAGAGAACTTCATGTATAAAAGAAAATTTTCCACTGAAAACTGTGTAGAATTTACAAATATCCTCACTAGTGAGTCCTGGGCATAAGTACAGTCCCTACAAATATGAATGATGCATATAACACTTTTTCTTCAGTTTTCATGGGATATTTTGAAATCTGCTTTCCAAAGAAACTGTCAAGAATCACATCACATCACAATACAAAGCCAAGTTCTTGAATAACAGTTGACATCAAAACTTCTTGTGGAACTCTAAAGAGACTAAATTCAAAATTGAAGACATCTACAGATCCACAATTCATAGAATATGTTAAGAATTACAAGAGGGTATATCAAAAAGAAATTGCCAAGGCAAAATTTATGAGTTATGACAACTTCTTTCTAGCCACACCGAAAGGTAACCTGTTATCTTGATATAGTTCATTTAAACTTTTCAAAAGTAAAATCTTCCTTAAGTCTTCATCAAAAGGCAACTGAAAATATGCCTCTGCAAGATTGATTTTAGAAAATAGTTTTTGTCCTGAAAATATAGAAAGAAGTTCATCTGGATGAGGTAAAGGATAATAGTTAATGTCTGCTTGCATTTCAATCATTTCCTTGCAGTCTCTGCACAACCTAAGGGACCTCCCAGACTTCCTAACCACTACTAGACATGAAGTTGACTGACTGTAGGAAGTGAGGAAGAAAATCTGTTGTTGTTATACTGTGCCTAGTTCAATCTTAACCTCATCCTTGATGGCCAATAGAATTGGGACCACTTGGCAAGATCACGGACTTGCTGTTGGCTTTAAGACAATGTGTGACTGACAGTCAACTCTGGCCCCCAAACCAGATTCAAAGAGTGGCACAAACTGCATATCAATTGTAGTGATGAGCCAATGGACTGCACTTCACGATGTAATGAGTATCTAAAGGCAGAATATGCACTGAGGCAAAAATGATCTCAACCATCTGAAATGTTACTAATTTCAATCAGCTGGGGCCATTCCTAGTGCCCATTGTGATACTGCATACTTCTGCAAAATGACCTCTTCATAAAGACTAATAACACAGGTCTGCAAAAAAATATTTTTTGAAAGTTGTTTGAAATTTGATAACTGACTTTTATGTACTTTTCAAAAATGTAATCCATTTTTTCTATCATGTCAGGTTTTCTCACAAAAAGGGGAGTATTTTTGGGTGTAATAACAAAATTTAAGCAATTTATCGCATTTTTTTCCAACGTTATAAAATTTTATTTTATTTATAAATCATGTTCTAAACTACATTTCCAGTACACTTCCAATTCTCTTTAAGCTCATAAGTCCTTATAATAACACTTCGCTTTCTGTCAAAGCTTCTTTTATTGCTTTTCCGGCTGTGGACTTGTTGAGGATCATCTCTTTTTATCATCCAGCAGTAGTCCACTATCATGTTGATGTTCCATCTTCCTTGATATCTTTTTTCCATTTATTTGATATCTCGGTGGAATCTTTTGCCCTGTTCTTCACTTACATCACCAAGGTTTGCAGGGAAGTAGTCAAGATGTGAGTGGAGAAAAGGAATTTTAATACTCATGTTACAGCTCAGCTTCTTAAAGTTGTTGAGCATGTCTGCGATGATTGTCTTGTAGTTTGGATCGTCCATGCTGCCTTTTCTTTTTGTTTCCATGAAAAGGATGTACCCGGAACCAACGTGTGTGTGTCTTTCAATCTAGATCCTAAAACTTCTGCCAATTCTTTAGAAAGGCCTAGGTCTTTAACTAAATTGTTCAGTTCAGATTGTGAGAATGGAATGGGAGCGGTTGTGTCAGGATCATAGCAATCTCTGTCTTCTTCGCTATCACCTTGCTGAGCCAATGGCTCGTGATCATCTATATTATCCAAAGAATCTGGAGGAGAAGGTATTGGTACTTCAGGTCCATGAGGAACAGAGTAAATGGTTGATTGAATGTTAGGTTAAGAAATATCCTTTTTGTTTTTCAAATTGAAACCTCGCACATTGCAAGAACAAAATTAGCAGTTGTCACTAAGATTTTTGGGCTCCCTCCAAACCACTGGTATTCCAAAACGTAAGGACTGCTTTTTACATTGAAACCATTGCCTCAATTCTTCAACACACACTAAACAAACTTTGTGTGGGGCCCAAGGCTTATCTTGATTGCATAACTTTATACCAAGATAGGCAAAATATACTTTTTCAACAAAATGGGAAATGTTTCTTTGTTACTTTTTAACGGTATATTTACCACAAATGTAGCAGAAGCAATTTGGTGAGTTTATACACCCTCTGGTAGCCATTGTCCACTGTCCATAAAAAAACTTCACAACACAAGAAAACAGTCACTACTTTAAAGCACTAGTAACAACAACACATGAACAGCACAGAGTGGAGAAGTACTGTGAACTCAAAGACAATAGCAGAAGCTCACTGCTTGGTGATGGCAGGGGAAGGCGAGCATGACAGATAGGCACTGACATGAAAATACTGCTATTTTCTCCTAATTACTCTTTATTTTATGTATATCTACCATAAAAAATGGCTATATAACAGTTTATGGAGATCCTAAAAACCAAAATTCAAACTCACAAGAGTGCTGAAATATTGAAAAAAGCTAAAACTAGACACGCTGTTTGTGGAATAACTGTATGTGATGGAATTTTTTCACCTTCCATTGACCTACGGGCAAGACAAAGCTCATTGACTTTATCCGGAACACCGCCCTGGGAATAGACAACATTCCATTGGAACTACTGATGGCCTTGGGAGAGCCAGTCATGACAAAACTCTACCATCTGGTGAGCAAGATGTATGAGACAGGCGAAATACCCTCAGACTTCAAGAAGAATATAATAATTCCAATCCCAAAGAAAGCAGGTGTTGACAGATGTGAAAATTACCGAACTATCAGTTTAATAAGTCACAGCTGCAAAATACTAATGCGAATTCTTTACAGACGAATGGAAAAACTGGTAGAAGTGGACCTCGGGGAAGATCAGTTTGGATTCCGTAGAAATGTTGGAACACGTGAGGCAATACTAACCTTACGACTTATCATAGAAGAAAGATTAAGAAAAGGCAAACCTACGTTTCTAGCATTTGTAGACTTAGAGAAAGCTTTTGACAATGTTAACTGGAATACTCTCTTTCAAATTCTGAAGGTGGCAGGGGTAAAATACAGGGAGCGAAAGGCTATTTACAATTTGTACAGAAACCAGATGGCAGTTATAAGAGTCGAGGGGCATGAAAGGGAAGCAGTGGTTGGGAAAGGAGTGAGACAGGGTTGTAGCCTCTCCCCGATGTTATTCAATCTGTATATTGAGCAAGCAGTAAAGGAAACAAAAGAAAAATTCGGAGTAGGTATTAAAATTCATGGAGAAGAAGCAAAAACTTTGAGGTTCGCCGATGACATTGTAATTCTGTCAGAGACAGCAAAGGACTTGGAAGAGCAGTTGAACGGAATGAACAGTGTCTTGAAAGGAGGATATAAGATGAACATCAACAAAAGCAAAACAAGGATAATGGAATGTAGTCAAATTAAATCGGGTGATGCTGAGGGAATTAGATTAGGAAATGAGACACTTAAAGTAGTAAAGGAGTTTTGCTATTTAGGGAGTAAAATAACTGATGATGGTCGAAGTAGAGAGGATATAAAATGTAGACTGGCAATGGCAAGGAAATAACTTCTGAAGAAGAGAAATTTGTTAACATCGAGTATAGACTTAAGTGTCAGGAAGTCGTTTCTGAAAGTATTTGTATGGAGTGTAGCCATGTATGGAAGTGAAACATGGACGCTAACTAGTTTGGACAAGAAGAGAATAGAAGCTTTCGAAATGTGGTGCTACAGAAGAATGCTGAAGATAAGGTGGGTAGATCATGTAACTAATGAGGAGGTATTGAATAGGATTGGGGAGAAGAGAAGTTTGTGGCACAACTTGACTAGAAGAAGGGATCGGTTGGTAGGACATGTTTTGAGGCATCAAGGGATCACAAATTTAGCATTGGAGGGCAGCGTGGAGGGTAAAAATCGTAGAGGGAGACCAAGAGATGAATACACTAAGCAGATTCAGAAGGATGTAGGTTGCAGTAAGTACTGGGAGATGAAGAAGCTTGCACAGGATAGAGTAGCATGGAGAGCTGCATCAAACCAGTCTCAGGACTGAAGACCACAACAACAACAACAACAACAACAACAACAATACAACTGTGGATTTGTCAAATGCAAAAACATCTATTGACAATCTAGACATTTGATTTCACTTGCCTGTAAAAGCAGCACAAGGCATTTTCAACATACTTCTAAGTTTTCGAACACAAAATTAATGTCCTGTAACAACAATTCAGTGATATTCCAGACCATGGCTTGTATCTTGTTAGTGGAAGATCTCTTTCACAAATGAGTTACACTTATCCAGTAATTTACCAATGGACATAAACATGAAACTTTTTAACAAAGAATTTAGTTCCCTCAAATTAAAGTAATTTTTAATTTTAAAATTCAGCTATTTATATATACTATTAATTCTAGATGTGGTTGTGAGCACTGCAGAGGTTGCTATATTTTTCCATCAAATGTAGTGTAATTTTTGTTTCTGTGTAGTTATCCTGTTGAGGTGACATTTTATCTGGAGTTATGCATGTTTTCCTCATAAGTAATTGCATTGTCTACAAAATTTCTGATTTAGAACAAACACTATTTTTTGCACAGCTCATAGACACTTTCAGAAGTATATGCAGTTTAGGTGTAACTCCATCATTGATCTAATTCCCTCATATAGTAATTACACTAGTAACAGAAACTTTCCTGGCAGATTAAAACTGTGTGCTGGACTGAGACTTGAACTCGGGACCTTTGCCTTTTGTGGGCAAGTGCTCTACAATAAAGCTATGAGGATGGGGTGTGAGTCGTGCTTGGGTGGCTCAGCCTTGGCCGCGAAAGGCAAAGGTCCCGAGTTCGAGTCTCAGTCTGGCACACATTTTTCATTTGCCAGGAAAGTTTCATAACAGCACACACTCCACTGCAGAGTGAAAATCTCATTCTGGCCTACACTAATAACGTATATAACATTGTTTGTTAATGTGTGTGTTTTGGCAGTAATATTACAGGGTTCTTAACACAATGTTTCCAACATATGAGGGCATGTTGAAAAGTAATGCCCTGGAATTTTTTATGTAAATACCCTTAAAGCTTTTTGAATAAAATAAATGTCATTAACATTCTACATCTTTGTTTTTCATGTCTACATATTTGCAGCTCTCTGATGCTAGAGGCCTCCGAGCTGTAGTGTGTAACATGGTGGTGTGTAATAAAATTACATAAATGCTTGAGAAACAGCATACTATAACTGAGTTTCAAATTCCGAGAGTTCATCCACACCTGGAGCAACTTCTCCTTCAGCTTGACAATGCCAGACCACACACAATTTCTGTGACATCAGCAACAATACAATGCCTTGGGTTCCCTGTCATCAATCATCCTCCATACAGCCCCATCTTGACCCCATCTGGCTGTCATCTGTTTTGAAAACTTAAAGAACACCCTCAAGGATTTCACTTAAATACTGATGATGGATTGCAAGCAAAGCTGAAGCTGTGGCTGCATCAGCAAAGTCAAATGTTCTATAGTGAGGGTGTCAACAAACTAGCCTCTCATTGGGAGAAATGAGTTAAGAGTTTTCACATAAAAATTTGGAGGCATTACTTTTCAGCATGCCCTTTTAATTTGTGGATTTATGGACAAAGTTTGCAATACCTAGGAGACATCAGAAACATATATAAAGCAGGAATGAGTTTGCTCCAACTAATTAAACAATCTAACAACATTTACCAGTTAAAATCACCGGTATACAAGGAAAACCACATGTTGAAGAAGAATATAATAAACTCACAATAAGAATTGTATTAACATTTCCATGACAATCTCCTACTGATGTTCTATGCATATTTTAATCCTTTGTTGAATACTACAAGAAAATTATTATATGTTTATCTTACAGGTGGCTTCATGGAAAGTTTGGATAATCGTTGGATCCTGCAAGGAAATTTACAACAGTGTGAACAGTTTGAAAAGACACCTAATACCTTAGGTTTGAAAAACATGGCAGGTGTTTTCATACTAGTTGCTGCTGGAATAGTTGGTGGTATTGGGCTTATAATAATTGAAATGGCCTATAAGAAACATCAGATACGGAAACAAAAGAGAATGGAACTAGCTCGCCATGCTGCAGACAAATGGAGAGGTGCCATTGAGGTAAAAAATTACAAATGCTCTATAAAGTGTTTCTGAAAGGTTCTGTATTTCTGTGACAGACTAATTTTGTTTACAATTAATAATTTTAACAAACTTATGCTTTGGCTATACAGGCACATAAAATGTCTGGCAGTGAACACAAATTATTGCTGCAGCAAAGAAGATGAAACATAAAAATTATGTCAGTTTAGAATTTTCTCTGATGTACTTAAAAGTTTGAACATCATTACTGAAAAGAGTTCTGCACCACTTCACTGATGTGTTGTGCTTAATAATTAACTTAGGAGTTAGTACTACAGCACATTATGTTGTACTGGGACCACTGTTAGAATGTAAACTAAAGTTGCTGTAATTGTTTTACCAATGTACTCTCCAAATTGTCAAAGAGGCAAATGAAGTCAGGGTGTAGTCTCCTTGGTGTGTTTTACCTGTGATATGCAAGGGACATTGAGTGGAGAAGGTGTGGGGCTGCAATACTGGCAGTAGTGAGCCACAGATTAGGCTGACTTCGTGATGAAACTTTGACGTGATTTGGATTTGGAGTCTGGTGCACTTATGGTATCAGCATTGTCTACTGGATTGAGACATGCCAAAGCAAAAGCAAGTTTCACAACAATGTTACATAATAGTGGTCAGCTAAAAGGATAACAGCAGTTGTGGGCTGCGTCCATTGGTAGCCACAGAAAAACAGTAATGGCACTTGATGTAGGCTAAATAGTAATGGCACAATCTTTGAAAACATTACCCTGGTAGTGTGCTATCAAACAAATTGTCTCAGTTATCACTGTTTTACTGCTTCATCTGATGTTGAGGAAGAGTTGGCACAGGGAAGGGGTGGGGAATGGAGGGAGGTGGGGAAGGGGAGGAGTAGAGAAAGATTTCATTGGCTTCTGCCCTCCTTGAATGCAACTGTCACTTCATGTAGAATGCTGGTTCCACACGGCCATCTGTCAGATGATATGGATGATATGCCCTCTCAAACATGGATTTAGAGTTCATCATCACAATAACTTTGGAATCACACACTCTTGGCAATTTCACATACCTCTCCCAGAAGAAAGCAAAAAATTGGGTTGCCCTCAGGGGATGTATCCTGGTATGTCTCTGCAATTCCCATTTCTCGGGACAGTTCTATATTTCGCCTGAGATGGGCCACGTTCTTCATCTCTGTAACATGGGTTGAAACCAGGATTGGAAATGACTAGGAAGACACAGTACTCTGTGAAGATATTGCCTAAATAGAGTACATGCAATTAGGATGTCAATACTTGATGCTTTGCATGACCCAACACCAGTTTCCAGGATCCGCACCTTCCACGTCCAAGAATTTCAGGTTATCATTGGATAATTCAGCTGAAAATTAGGTTAATGCCATGTTGCCATACTGTGATCCCAAAGATGCATCAAAAACAATAAAGTTCATGATTGTTGGCAATGTAAAATTTCAACAGCGCCTCTTCCATTTAGCAGGGTTGTCCTATAGGTACTCTTTTGACTTTCTCTCTTGACTTAGCACAGATTATTTTAAACATTTGGTTTTCTAATGTCCTTAATAGTCTTTCTGTTTCTCCATTTGACTGGGAATAAAATGGAGTTGAGGTAATTGTGTGATTCCGTTTTGCACACAAAATTCTTAAAACATGGGGATGACACTGAAAAAAATTGGGAGAGCATCTACAACGAACAATCACAAGGGCCATAAAAATAGCTAATGAAGTTCACATGCATTCTTTCCTATAGTTCTGGTGAGATGGACAGTAGGGATCTGCTTGGATGCTGGTTGGTGCTTCACACAAATTTCACACTACCGGGCTAGCCACTCGTCCTCAGTATTATCACAAAGCTAATAACTGTTTCATATGAATGATGCCCCAGTATCCCAACATAAATAACCTCCTCTTCTCTCCTCCCCCTCCCTTCTACCCTCACATCATCAAACTCCTTTATTAACCTTCTGTCGGGCGCGGTGTTTGTCGCAGCGATATTGGGTGCGGTGTATCAAGTTGATCACACCGTTTATTCACGTGATCATTTATTAAATTCTGTTCAAAAAACATATTATAACTGCCAGATATATTTAAAGAAAGACAAAGATGACATACGAGCACAACTGCAGTAGAAATATTCATCATTCAGATTTCTTATCGTCAATGTTGGACTGCAGTAACAAATGATAAAAACGTCGCTTTTTCATTTGCTTCTTTATTATATTTCACTAATAAAACACATTACAAATGACAATTATCTTTACAGAAAGGCTATTATGACACTGGAGCAGAACAACAATGATATTAAAACTCATTCATTTGTTTCATCGTCACTTTTTAACTGTGGTAACAAATGCGGAATTTTTCCACATTCAGAGCAAAAAGATTCAATGTGTATCAAACAGATAGGCTTCTGACACATTTTGCAACAATATTTTGTCAGTCTTTTTTTCTGTGCAGGTATTACACCTTTTCCTCTTGATCCCAGTCCCTTGTTCTTCGTTTCTGCTTGTGTCTTCTGCTTCTTCTTCACACATTGGCCTATATTGTTGTAGCTGCAGTTGAAGGTCTCTGTGAATTCCTGAGGTGTCCAAGCATCTACGAACCAAGTGAGGTAGAACTAACACATGTGAGAGTTGCTTCAGGAATCCTTTTCTTCGGGTGAAATTCTCGTTGTTTCCATAGTAAATTACTTGTGAATTGATTCCACTCATATTGATCATTGCAAAAAATATGACCATGGGCCAAAGGCACAAATTTCTTGCTACATTGTATGAAGTGGTCAACTTATCTGTAGTGTCGACTCCACCTTTGGTATAGCACAATGTTACAATGGATGGCTTCTGTTTATCTCCAGTGTCAGCATCTACTGAATTATCTTCATGCAAACTTGATGCCAAGATAAAACACTTCCCCTTTTTAGGAACGTAGGAAACTAGAGTACAGCCTTTCTTGAAGCCAAAAAGTGAACTATGGACAGCCCTGCCTTTACTGGTAGCAAACTCCAGAGGAATCTCACACTTGTTTTTCTTCATCGTCCCAACAAAAGAAAGATTTTTTCTTCTTAGCTCTTCTATCAAACCAATACTAGTAAACCAATTGTCTGCTGTCACATTTCGACCTGACTGATAAATTGGTTCACATAGTCACAGAACAACATCTGAAGGTTTATTGCTATGTGGTACAATCCTTCTGGCTGCAGCCCAGCGTATATTTCCAGATTATAGAGATAAAATACTTGGGAATCCACAAGAGCATATATCTTAATTCCATATTTGTTTGGTTTGCTAGGTATGTATTGGCAAAAACTGCACCTTCCATGGAATCCTTCAAGTTTCTCATCTACTGTAACGTTTTCTCTGAGGGTGTAGGATTTCTGGCAATTCTGTACAATCAGAGAAAATATTTCCCGAATTGCTGTTATCTTGTCTAATTTTCTCCTTTCATCGCAAGTCACACGATTGTCAAATGTAAGGCACCGCATGATGAATTTGAAACGTTTTATGTTCATAACGAGACAAAATTTTTCAATTCCATCCCCATCACTTCCCCACAGATCTTCTAAGCTTTGTCTGTTACTTTTGTTAACACCAGCAAAAAACAGAAGACCAATGAAAGCTTTTAATTCAATAATATCTATAGGTTTTACGTCTCTCTCTCTCGCTGAAAAGAAGCTTTGATGCTCTCAATATACAGATTGGTATACAGAACTATAATTGACAAAATGTCGTCATCTATGAGGCAATTCCAACATTCCAAAGGCATTCTCAATGCTTTCACTGCACCTATAGGACCAGGTAACTTTCGAATAATATTGTGGGCCCTGAAATGTACTCTCTGCGATGGTGGAACTTTATTCCATTTTGTCTCTTTGTCCCTTCTAGTATAATAATGCTGGCTTTCTTCAAGTACTTCCTCATCATTTTCACCGTCGTTTTCCTCCGTTTCTGAATCTTCCTGCCGAACTTCAGCTGCGTCATCACAATCTGAATCTACTTCATCTTCAAAATCCTCTTGAACTTCATCATTATCCTCTTCGAACAACATTTTTTGTATTTCTGCAACATGATTTGGGTCAAGGAGGTTGTACGTCTTACTGTAGCCTGCCATGATCAAGTGTCTCACACCTAAAATGATAAAAGTCCTATAAAATAATGCAGTCAGGCCCAGTGTATCAATTTGATGCCTGATACTCAAACATTCTTAACTGATGATTAAACGGTCCAAAAAGAAAATAAGTGCATTACACATTATATATTAACATTGTACTACTTACTAAGTTATGTTGATAACCAAAGAAACGAATTGTTGAAATGCAACACAAACGGGCACAGTGTATCAAACTGATCAATCAGCACATATATCAACAACAGAGCAGTCGTATTGACACTGAAGCACACAACAATGACAAGCGTTTGGAAAAGGCTAGCTGCTAGCGAGTAGGTGTCAGTGCTGCCACTCATTGACAAATAATTTACAGTAAACTTCGAGGTGTATCAATTTGAACAGCCACACCCGACGGAAGGTTAATAATGAGGTATTGCCACCTGGCACTCATGTGAGAATGACTGCAGTAGCAGAACATATCATTTTATCATCCGCTGGTGTTGTAAGTTACAATGGCTATCCCCAATGTAGGGCTTCCCACAAAGATGGATCGGCTCCATCTGTTGAACAATGTATGAGGTGTGATCAAACAATATGCAAATGAATTTTTTAGCAGCAACTGATGTTGCTGCAACAGCTTGAGGAAATTTGTCCAATAGCCTGATCTGGTGAGACAAGCAACATGTTCTCACTTATCAGTCAGCATTCAGAGAGGCTAGAGTGAGTTTGTGCTTACGTATCTGTCACGCATCATGGATTTTGAACAATGCATGAGCATTAAGTTCTGTTTCAAGTCACAAAAAAGAGCCAGGGAAACTCGTTAAATGTTGAAATTGGTGTATGGCAATAATGCTTTAACTATGAAGACTATTTGCAAGAGCCATGAGCAATTTAAAAGTGTAAATGAGTTGGTAGAAGATGAGCATTGTTTAGGACATACATTAACCTAAAAAAACAGAAGAAAACATACAAAAATTGGAAAAAAATTTTTGTTCAAACAGCTGAATAACTATTTGAGAGCATACCAAAGAACTTAGCATCTCATAAACGTCTGTGCAAAGCATTTTTATCAATAACTTGCAAATGGGATAAGTTAGTGTAAAATTTGTTCCCAGGGTTTTGAGTGATTAACAGAAGAAAAATGGTGTGTCAGTTTGCATATAGTTGAAGGATTGTCTTCTTTTAGATTCAGGCTTCATGTTCAAAAATTGTAACTGGAGATGAAACTTGAATCTATGTGTATGGCCCTGAGTCATGAATTCTAAGAGTTCCCAATGTAAAATCAGTGACTCTCTTCCCCATAAAAAGGCACTGTCAGTCAAAATCTGATATTAAAGTCACGCTCTCCTTTTTCAGCATTCAGGGCATAGTGTGATGAGAGTTCATTTCAATGGGAACAACTGCAAATGCTGAATTTTACAAGGGTATACTGGAACTTTAGCAAAATGATGTATAGAGGAAGAGACCAGAACAATGGGTCTTTGGCTTACTTCTTCATCACAACAATGCACCTTGCCACACTTCATATTGATTTACAAGTTTTTGGCTGGAAAAAGTGTTCCTGTCTGTCCATATTTGCCCTACTCACCAGATTTAGCACCATACAATTTCTGGCTCTTTCCAAAAATTAAAACTATGAGGGGCGTTTGAAAAGTCCATGAAAAATCTGAGAGATGGCACCAACGGTGCATATTGAGATCATTTTTAGTTAGTAGCATCTTTGGAAAGAACGCACACCAAGTTTTAGCCATATTGGTCCATTTCTTTGTGTATGGAATTCGTGTGAATCAAGGAAGTCGAGTGATTGTCAAAAAATGGACAAAAAAGAATTTTGTGTGGTGATTAAACATTACTTTATGAAAGGCAAAACGCCTCAGGAGACTAAAGAGAAGCTTGGTAAACATTACAGTGACTCTGCACCTTCAATTAGAACAGTTTATAAGTGCTTTCAAAATTTTCGGAGTGGCCATATGGGCACAAGTAATGCTAAACGTTCTGGATACCCTGTGGAGGTTATGACTCCAGAAATAATTGATAAAATCCATTATATGGTGATGGATGACAGAAGAGTTAAGGTTTGTGAGATTGCTAGTGCTGTGGACATCTCAAATGAATGGGTACATAATATTTTGCATAAGCATTTGGACATGAGAAAACTATTCGCAAGGTAGGTTCCGCGATTGCTCAAGCTTGACAAAAAACAGAATCGTGTGAAGTGACAGCCAAAGCTAAGTATGGTACAGAACGGAGTCCATTTCAGTGGCTGTAAGATTTTTAATGCCCTCCCTTCAAGAATTAAGTGTTTGGTAAATGATGATCTCTTGTTTAAAAAAACCTTAAGGCAGTTCCTATTGCAAGGATCATTTTATACAATAGAAGAGTTCCTGAACTACAGTGTTTAACATTTTTTGTATTGTAAATTGCAAATGTATGCCCGAATTTGTATTTGTAATACTGAATATTTTTATTGTAAACATATGTTTCGCAATATTTATTTCTCTGTAACACTTATTACTTTGTAATGTTTATCTATCTCTAAAATGTATTTGATGTAGTGGGACCTAAGTTACTGTTTACTGTTTTTGTTTTGTAATCTCTATCTATTTCTAAAATGTATTTTTTGTAGTGGGACCTAAGTTACTGTTTACTGTTTTTGTTTTGTGTAATGTATTACCATAAATTCTGGCCAAAAACTTGTAAAATTGACACATTCCATATCCTGTGATAGTGTCATAACATGGATCACTGGAAAAAGAGATAAATAAATAAAAAAATGAGCAAAATTTATGTAAATAGGTTGAAATTTTCACCAAGCTTATGGACTCTCTCCTTCCTTGGAGCTCACAGACTAACAAAAACATACATATAAGCAGAGGATGCAGTGCTGGGATAATGTTGCCAGTATAGCACTGCATGTGTATGTGTGTGTTTTGGTTAACCTTTAAATTGAGGAAGGATTTTGTTCAGAAACCTGGCTTCAGTTTCAATCTGGTTTACATGCCTGTTTGCCATTCAGAGTCTCAACTTTATGATGACTGATTAACTATACACCTCTCATTATTTGTATTTCACCTGCTAGAGACTAAAGCTTGTGGATGTGACTTTGTCAGTTTGATGGTGATAGTCAGGTTTTTAAGATATTGAATGCTTCAGGAATGCAAACTTTGACAGAAAATGTAGGATGTTCTGATTTCAGAGAAAAAATATATGGAATACTACTAACAAACTCCATGGTTCAAACACCCTTGAGCTATGTGACTGGAGCAGCAGGAATGTAGATTTTTTCTCATTTATTCAACACCCTTATTTTTAAATGACATTACTGATAGATCACTTCTTTTTTTTTTCAGAGAAGAAAAACACTAAGAGCAACTGTTGCAGCTCAAAGAAGGCTTAAAGCAAATGGAGTGAATGATCCAGCAACAGTAAGTTTATCAGTAGACGCTCTGCCACAACTGGAAGCCAGAAGTCCAGCAAGAGCATGGCCTGGGGGTTGTGATGTAAGGCAACGTGGATCAAGAACTGATGAAATAAGAGTTGCCACTACTGCCCAGAGC
This sequence comes from Schistocerca americana, assembly GCF_021461395.2. Taxonomy (NCBI): domain Eukaryota; kingdom Metazoa; phylum Arthropoda; class Insecta; order Orthoptera; family Acrididae; genus Schistocerca; species Schistocerca americana. The sequence continues at coordinate 849,263,104 of NC_060130.1, read as the reverse complement.
AATCCAGCTTATACCTCCAATCTCCCTGACATGATAGTATAGAAATACTGCAAGTGGAAGTGGAGAAACTATGTATCACACAATCACTCTTGTGCGCAAAACTTATTTGAATTTACTGATTTTTATATATTTATTGCACGTTAAGTAGCTCCGAAATTCATACAATTGAATACAATTAAAACATCAAGGTTGTGCATTATATCATGGATAAATATGAATTCATCATCCCTCCCTTCTTCCCCCCAACCCCTACCCCCTCTGCCCTGCCCTCTCCCCCTGCTGCCTCCTCTCCTCCTCATCAGTCATCTTCATTTTTCAGTCATTAGATCATTTACCTACTACATCATATTCATAGCATTAATTCCTAGATATAGCAATCCAGCAACAGAAAAAATTTTAGAAAATATATTGTAATTGACAGGTTAAACTCACTATCAACTTTACATTAGAAATCCTTTGTATCAGTACTGATTAAGTGTGTTTAAGAAATCAGTTCATTTTTGTTTACTGTGATATTTTTTACAATTACTGATCATGAGCATTTAGTGCCAACTTAGGAATAGACTATATTGCTGGAAGATACCACTGCCCATAAATACGTATAGATGCATATGCTTATATACATTTACAAAATGAACTGATGCTGGAGCTGGCTCTAGTATAAATTTTCTCTGTTGCATAAAATAAAAATTACTGAGTGAGATTATTTTTCTTGTGTCAATTTACATACAATGCATCATGTTGTGATTTATTAAATGAATGATACAACTACTGTTGTCTTCCTTACTTTCATATTGTATAACTGTGGTATTTAATATTAAACATTGAATTCTGTGACATACGTGAGTTATTATTTTAAAACTTGCAATGATACAAAACATAGCAGCAAAAATATAAGAAACTATTGCATCGCTCAGGAAGATAAATATATATTGTAAACGAGAATTGTCGACATTTTCTAATGTTATGACCACAGGAACATTTTTATGTATGAAATTTCTTTATAGTTTAAAATGTCTTAGTTTTATCAAGCAAAAGAGCTTATCTAGTAGAACACCTGCTAGGATGCAACAGAACTTAAAACATATTAGTGATTTAGGTGATACACTTCTTATTATTTCAAAAATGAAATGAGTATAATGCAGATGTAAAATACCAGAAAAAGTATTTACAATGGCATACACTATACATGTTGGAAACAGTCACTTTGGATCTACAGATTTGAAATAGAAAAATTTCAGTTAACTCATGTTGTTGCAAGTGGTAGAAAATTATAGTCTCATTTATCACATAGTCAAGACTTTTCTTGTGATAAAAATAAATTACTCTGCACTAAAAGTATGGCTGCATAATGTTAGATGGCATTAAGTTTCCATTATATTGCCTTTCCACATATTTATTGTATCAGAGAGCACATCACTGACCAAAACACTGTCAACACTTTCATATGGTGCACCACTTTGTGGCATTGTTAGATCCAAGTATTTTTCTGATTTTCCACTATTAACACTTCAAGCAATTCATTTGGGAATGGAATGTGTGTATTTTAGAGTGAGGAAATGATCCATATGAGTTTTCCTTTGAAGATTTTAGTTCCAACTTTGAGAGATCACTTGTCACAGGTTTGGTAATAATGTGAGCTTGATGTAGACACACCTGTCCAAGACTAGTGAACTTTTTGTTTGCTGGGTCTCAGACAGTGCACTCTGAAGTGCTAAATAATGGTGATAATATGAGATTATCTGAAGTGCAATCACACTGATGCAGCAACAAAATAATTTCTGTTTCCTTTCCACAAAAACGTCCCTTCATAGATTCAGGCAACTGAAACAATTCTTGCACTATTGCAACACCAAGATGTATGATCTACACTAAATTAAACAATATGTGTACTGTACTTTATTATCTGAGAAAAGGATGTAGGTACACACATCAAAAAAAGTTTTGCATCACCTTGGTTCTGAGAGTGCCAGAACCTGTACAGAAACTTGGAATAGAGATCAACATAAACATCATTTCTGTCCTTTTTATATCACATGAAAACCACACATTGCATGTTGTATCACCATACAGCAAGACCTTCGGAGGTGGTGGCCCAGATTACTGTACACACCAGTACTTCTAATACCCAGTAGCACATCCTCTTGCATTGATGGATGTCCGTATTCGTCGTGGCATACTATCCACATGTTCACTGAGGCACTGTTGGTCCACATTGTTCCACTCCTCAATGGCAATTTGATGTAGATCCCTCAGAATGGTTGGTGGGTCACGTCATCCATAAACAGCCCTTTTCAGTCTATCCCAGGCACGTTTGATAGGGTTCATGTCTGGAGAACATGCTGGTCACTCTAGTCAAGTGATGTCATTTCATTGAAGGAAGTCATTCACAAGATGTGCACGATCGGAGCGCAGATTGTCATCCATGAAGACGAATCCCTTGCCAATATGCCCAATATGCTGCCGATATAGTTGCACTATCAGTCAGAGGATGGCATTCATGTATCATACAGCCATTACGGCGCTTCCATGACCACCAACGGTGTACATTGACCCCACACAATGCCACCCCAAAACAGCAGCAAACCTACACATTGCTGCACTCACTATACAGTGTGTCTAAAGCTTTCAGCCTGATCAGGTTGCCTCCAAACACGTCTCCGACGATTGTCTGGTTGAAGGCATATGTGACACTCATTGGTGAAGAGAATCTGATGCCAATCCTGAGCGGTCCATTTGGCATGTTGTTGGGCCCATCTGTACCGCACTGCATGGTGTAGTGGTGGCAAAGATGGACCTCACCATGGACGTTGGGAGTGAAGTAGCACACCCTGCAGCCTATTGCGCACAGTTTGAGTCTTAACATGATATCCTGTGGCTGCACGAAAAGCATTATCCAACATGTTGGTGTTGCTGTCAGTGTTCCTCTGAGCCATAATCCATAGGTAGCGGTCATCCACTGCAGTAGTAGCCCTTGGGCGACCTGAGTGAGGCATTTCATCGACGGTTCCTGTCTCTCTGTATCCCCTCCATGTCGGAACAACATTGCTTTGGTTCACTCTGAGACACCTGGACACTTCCCTTGTTAGGAGCCCTTTCTGACAAAGTAACAATGCGGATGCAATTGAACTGCAGTACTGACCATCTAGGCCTAGTTGAACTACAGACAACACTAGCTGTGTACCTCCTTCCTAGTGGAATGATTGCAAATGATCAGCTGTCAGAGCCCCTCCGTCACATAGGTGCTGCTCATGCATGGGTATTTACATCTTTTGGCAGGTTTAGTGACATCTCTGAACAGTCAAAGGGACTGTGTCTGTGATACAATATCCACAGTCAACGTCTATCTTCAGGAGTTCCAGGAACCGAGGTGATGCAAAACTTTTTTGATGAGTGTAGTCACACATTCCTGAAATATATCTTATGATAGATACATTTCTGTTACTATACAATGACACACTTAACTGATACAATACATGCTACTAAAAACATCCTAATTTGCCATCACATCATCTGTACCTTGTGAATACAGAAATTGATATGTAAAATTTGTCACGATGTACACTGGGGGACAAAATGTTTGATGAAGAAGATCTTACCACATTTTCTCATGTTGTAATGAGAATGATAAAACCTTTTTGAACAAGTTATTTTGCTTGAAACTCATAATAACTTTTGTACAGATGTGCTGCTAACAGATATGTTTTTGGTCAACAATATGGATTTTACATCACTGTTAAGCTGAACAGGGGAAACACGCTATCATGAATAAGGACCAAAAATTTGGGTATGAGAAATGTCATGACCCTCCAACAAAGCAAAGAGTTGGATGGATAAGAAAGGCATTGCACTTTTTAGTTCAGTCCTTAATATTGAAATGGTATAAGCAAAAAACTGTCAAGAGAAGACAAGATAGACTGCTACTCACAAAATAAAGGAGACAATGAATGGCAGACAGGTACATTGAAATATAATCACTTAATTTTATCAGCTGCCAGACTAAGTCCTTTGTCAGATGTAGCTGGAACACACACACATTCACAAATGCATAATTCACACACATGGCCATTGTTATCTCCTGTTGCTAAAGATTGGCCTATTTCATTTTGGTAAGGTTGGTAGAGCAACAGCATTAGCATTATAGGTACTGTGAGAAGCAGATAAGGTGTGTATCAAGGCTAGCATGGTTGAATTTGATAGTGAGGCAAAAGATGAGGCCTTTGAAAAATACTCATACTTCTGTGGGACTGAGGATTTTGTAGGACAGGTTCATGACTGTGCTCCAGATTTGATTAGGCTCTGGATTTTGTAGCATGAGATAATGTATTTCCTTAGTGTCTGGAAATGTATGTTGTCTGTAAGGCAAGGTTTGGCAGCTATGAGGGGATGTGGGAGAGGTTTAATGGAGGCTCTTGTATTGGTGATGACTAGTGGTACAATAAGACAAGCTTGTGAGGTGAACAGATTGGACAGTTTTTTGATGTGGCATTTTGCACATTGCTCTAGTTCCTAGCAGGCAAGTGTTTCAACCTGAGTGATGGGGTGCAGCATTCCATTGTTTGAGCTATCAAAAGAGAATGATGAAAGTACATGTAGCTCTGCACTATAACAATGCTATGTGTTGAGTAGACTGTGTATTCCAACACCTGTTTTACTCTGTCCAGGAAATGTATTGTGTTGCCACTGGCCAACAGTTGCGATAAGGAAATGAACTCATTGACATCATAGGTTTAACTGCTACTCTGACTAGTTCCAAACACAGATTGCATTGGGTTCACTGCAGCCACTACAAGTGTGAACCATGTGTGAAGCAGAGACTACCACATGTTGTTAAGTGCAGCCCTCAATACAGCCAAGTCAGTTCACTGCAGTTTACATTGTGTATTGTTGTGCACCACACACTTCTGTTTTCAACTTTAGCACCAGATCTGTTTGGACTGTACTCAAAAGCTCACAACATCTTTGGCTTATTTCACACTTCAGTTGAAGTATGAAGTTTGGATGTTGGTGTTTCTCTCACTTTCTTTGAAAGTACAAGATTTGAACTTTGTACATCATATGCTTAGAACAGCATTTGTGTATCTGCAGAGATACTAAAAATGAGAAAGCAAATGGTATAAAAGTTGTTTTGAAAATGATATTGTGTAATTTATATATTCTCTTTCATAAATCAGTGGTAAAGAGAAGCCCTTGCAGTTCATACTGAAATTAATAAGAGGTAAACATCACAAAGTATCGCACAAATTCATGTTTCTTCAAAATCTGCATATCCAGGAAAATTACTGACATCTCTGTCTCTCTGAGGAAAATATTTTTTCCATGCTCATATAAAATTCATAAGGAAGACCGCTCAACAAGGCACTGTGAAGTGTATAACAATGCATATCATGCAGCTGCAAAGAAAACTGGTTGAGAGGGATAATATTATTGCATTGATTGCAAAATTCCCTACTGTGTTACTCCGTGCCTTCATGTTCATACTATTGTGTTGTTTCCAATGTGTACTACAAGCTGCTTTTTACTGAGATGTGTATTACACTCCAAAAATTATTTTAATAAATATTTTCTACATATATATGATGTTTGCTCAAAACATATCAAACCTTTCTTAGACAAAATACATTTATTGATCTGGATGTGTAGAATCCTACTCCTCTTCAAAGTATTCACCTTGATAATGCAGACACTTGTCCCAGTAATCCAGCCACTGTTGGAACCACTTCTGGGACATGTCTTTTGGAATTGTGATCAGCTAGTCTGTCACATTCTCCATTATTTTTTCTCTTGACTGAAGTTGTGTTTCTTACAGGGGCATTTCAGCTTAGGAAACTGCCAAAAGTTAGATGTGGCTATGTCAGCAGGCTATATCTAAATCTACATATGTACTCCCAGACCACCATATGATATGTGACAGAGATTATGCTGTACCACTACTAGTCATTTCCATTCCTGTTCCACTTGCATGTAGAGTGAGGATAATGACTGTTTATATGCCTCCATATGAACCCTAATTTCTTGTATCTCATCTTCGTGGTCCTTACACTAAATGTATGTTGGCAACAGTAGAATTGTTCTGCAGTCAGCTTCAGATACCAATTTTCCAAATTTTCTCAATAGTTTTCCTTGGAAAGAATGTCCCATTCCCTCCAGGAACTCTCATTTGAGTTTCCAAAGAATCTCCATAACACTTGTGTGTTGCTCGAACCTACCAGTAACAAACATAGCAACCCGCCTCTGAATTGCTTCGATCTCTCTCTTTAATCTGACCTGGTGTGGATCCCCAACACTTGAACAGTACTCAACAATGGGTCACACTAGTGTCCTTATATAGTCTCTTTTACAGATGAACCACACTTTCCCAAAATTCTCCCAGTGAATTGAAGTCAACCATTCATCTGCATCTGCATCTACATTTATGTAGATACTCCGCAAGTCACCGTACAGTGCATGATTGAGAGTACCCTGTACTCTGCTATATGCCTCCACATGAGCCCTAATTTCTTGAATCTTATCTTCATGGTCATAATGCACAATGTATGTTGTGGCAATAGAATCATTCAATAGTCAGCTTCAAATGCTGGTTTTTTTAATTGTCTCACCCGTGTTTCTCAAAAAGAACATCACCTTCCCCCCAGGGATTCCCATTTGAATTTCTGAAGCATCTCCATAACACTTACATGTTGTTTGAACATGTTGAATCATATGAGAAAGAATAGTTACAAACCAAGCAATCATATTTAGAGCTAATATAAGAAGATCAACAGAATGATTACAAAATAATCCACCTGCAGAACACAGTTACTCAGAATTACTATTAATTTCTAGATTCTAATATGGCAGATTAGTGCAGTAGATTCAAACTCTACAAATAAAGGTTTGACCTTTTATTAGAAACCCAAAATGGCAACATGATCAAATTTATCACTTCAAAATGGACCTTCACCCTTAATGAAGCAATTATCATCCTTCCATGACCATACTATGGTCGTATTATTATTAATTACAGTAATTATAGGCTACACCCTAAGATATATACTATTTATTGCCTACACAAACCTAAATATACTTCATGGACATCTAATTGAAAATATTTGAACAGCATTACCAGCAGTCACCTTAACTTTTATTGCACTCCCCTCACTACGACTATTATATTTACTTGATGATTCAGTAGACACAATAATTACAATCAAAACAATTGGATGTCAATGATACTGAAGATATGAATATTCAGACTTTATTGATGTAGAATTTGATACCTACATACCACCAGAGCAGGATTTAGAAAACGATGGATTTCGGCTTCTAGACATAGGTAATCAGACAATTCTTCCAATAAATACAGAAGTGCAAGATTAACAAGTGCCTCAGATGTCCTTCACTCATGAGCAGTACCTGCTCTAGGGGTTAAAATTGATGCCACACCAGGCCTACTACATCAAGGAACATTCACAATAAACTGGCCTGGACTATTCATCAGCCAGTGCTCAGAAATTTGTGGAGCAAACCACAGATTCATGCCAATTGTAATTGAAAGAACTTCAGTAAGTTTATTCGTCAAGTGATTATCTAAGAAAATTTAAGGAGTTAGTTAAAATATATAAAAATAGAGTGTCAATCTAAAATAACTAAATAATCAGTACACCTTGAAACATCAGATGACTGAAAGGTCTTACACCAAATAATAGTAAATTAATGATTACTTCTGATGGGGAAAATAATCCAAATTCCTCAAATATCTCCTCTCATATGATTCTCTCTATTCATTAGATTTTCAACCAATTTAATTCTATTTAATCAAATAAACTTTTTCTCATTTAAACCTAATCTTATTAAAAGAGCAGAAAAAAGAACAACTGAGATAAAAAATCTAACCTGAAAACCTTATTCTCAACATTTGATCCATCAACTACTATCTTCAACTTGACATTAAATTGGACTAGAACATTTCTAGGATTACTATTAATCCCATCAATATTTTGACTTACACCATTACAAATTAATATTATCTGAAATAAAATGAACTTAATCCTACATAATGAATTTAAAACATTATTAGGACCAAAATCATTTAATGGAACAACATTCATCTTTACCTTAATTTTCATTATAATATTATTCAATAATTTCATAGAACTATTCCCTTACACTTATACTAGGACAAGCCACTTAGTATTAACATTTGCAATTGCTTTACCTAAGTGATTAAGATTTATACTATTTGGATGAATCAATCACATCATATATTCACACCCCTTGTACCCCAAGGTACACCACCTGCAATAATATCATTTATAATATTAATTGAAACAATTAGAAATGTTATCCAACTAGGTACATTAGCAGTATGACTAGCAGCAAATATAATCACTGGACACCTATTATTAACCTTATTAGGAAATACAGGACCATCTATAGCAATAAATTTAATTTCATCACTAATTATCAGACAAATACTCCTACTAATTCTAGAATCATCAGTAGCTATAATTCAGGCTTATGTTTTCTCAGTTTTAAGAAGTTTATATTCTAGAGAAGTATACTAAACTTACATCAACAACTCACTCGAACCACCCATTCCACTTAGTAGACTATAGACCTTGACCATTAACTGGAGCAATTGGAGCAATAGTCCTAGTATCAGGATTATCAAAATAATTTCACCTATTTAACATTAACTTATTCATAATTAGAGTTGGATTTACCTTATTAACTATAACTCAATGATGTCGACATGTAGTCCAGGAAGGAACATATCAGGGATTACATACAGGATTGAATCAACTGGATTATTTTATTTATTGCCTCATTCTTTGTATCATTCTTTTGAGCCTTCTTTAGCAGAAGACTAGCACCAACGATTGAACTAGGAATTCTATGACCTCCAATAGGAATTCAACCTTTCAACCCTATACAAATTCCATTACTTAATACAGCTACTCTTTTAGCCTCAGGAGTAACCGTACCATGAGCACACCACAGTCTTACAGAATCTAACCACACTTAAGCACTACAAGGCTTATTTTCGCAGTACTATTAGGATTGTATTTCACAATACTTCAAGCATATGAATATTGAGAAGCACCTTTCACTATTGCAGATGCAGTAAACGGATCAATATTCTTTGTTGCAACAGAATTTCGTGGACTCCATGTAATAATAGGAACGATCTTGTTAACAATATGTTTACTTCAACACTCAGTAAAACAATTCTCACCAAGACACCACTTGGGATTTGAAGCAGCAGCAGGATATTGACACTTCGTAGATGTAGTATGATTATTCCTATATATCTCAATTTATTGATGAGTTAGATAATTGTTTTTCTAGTATTTTCTAGTAGTTTCTAGCAGCCCACCTCTGAGCTGCTTCAATGTCTTCCTTCAATCTGGCCTAGTATGGATCCCAAACATTTAAGCAGTACTCAAGAATATGTTGCTCCAGCATCCTACATGTGGTCTCCTTTACAGCTGAACCACTCTTTTTTACAGTTCTCCCAATAAACCGAAGTCAACCATTCATCTTCCCTACCACAGTTCTCACATGCTCTTTCCACCTCATATTGCTTTGCAACATACACCCAGATACTTAAGTGACCAGACTGTACCAAGCAGGACACTAGCAATTTTGATGAAGGTTTCTCGGGTGTCCAGCCGGGTGGTAGCGTTGATATCTCGCAACGTTTCGGGAAGTGTCATACTACCCATCTTCTGGTGAAGTGTCGAGATTCGCGGCGAGCGGGCTATTTATATGCAAGGGCACCCCCCTCCACTAGACCTCGGGTGGCTGCGGTGGACCAGCGGCATGCACGTGGTGGTGGGGATGGAGGGCGCCACCCGGCGGCCGCGTTCGGTTCTCAGTGTAAGCAACCTGTCTGCGTCCGCGGCAGAGGACGTTGACGGGCGCGCTCCCGACGGATTGCTGCTATCGCAGGGTTCCATGCTGTGCTGAGTTGGTATCCCTCATCTCTGTTGACCAGATTCTCGTGAATCCTTATTTCTATGGATTCTTTGATAATGCTTTCCCAAAAGCCAGATGCTCGGCACAGTACCTTCATGTTTTCGAAGTTGAAGGTGTGTTCTTCATTGATGCTGTGTTCTGCTATGGCTGATTTTTCTGTGTGGCCTAGTCGCACACATCTGATATGTTCTTTGCAACGTTTAGATATGCAGGCTGTGTTTGCCCAATGTATTGCTTTCCGCATTCGCATGGTATACTGTATACTCCTGGTGTGTTAAGGTCCATTATAATGAAGGAGAAGAAGAATATAAACGACTCACATTCCTTCCATGCTTGGGTCTGCTCTCAGCCAAAATTGCACGACTTCTGGGAAAATACAAGATCAAAACCATTCTCCGACCACCACCAAAGACGAGGGAGCTCCTAGGTTCTGCCAAAGACGCACTGAACCTTAACATACCAGGAGTATACAGTATACCATGTGAATGCGGAAAGCGATACATTGGGCAAACGCAGCGCTGCATATCTAAACACAGCAAAGAACATATCAGATGTGTGCGACTAGGCCATACAGAAAAATCAGCCATAGCAGAACACAGGATCAATGAAGAACACACCTTCAACCTCGAAAACACAAAGGTACTGTGCCGAGCATCTGGCTTTTGGGAAAGCATTATCAAAGAATCCATAGAAATAAGAATTCACGAGAATCTGGTCAACAGAGATGAGGGATACCAACTCAGCACAGCATACCAACTCAGCTGCAATAGCGGAAATCCATCGGGAGCGGACCCGTCAACGTCCTCTGCCGCGGACACAGACAGAATGCTTACATCGAGAACCGAACGCGCCCACGGGGGGCGCCCGCCATCCCCACCACCACGTGCACGCCGTTGGTCCACCGCAGCCACCAGAGGTCTAGTGGAGGGGGGTGACCCTGCATATAAATAGCCCACTCTCTGCGAATCTCGACACTTTGCCAGGAGATGGGTAGTATGACACTTCCCGAAATGTCGCGAGATATCAATGCCACCACCCGGCTGGAGGCCCGAGAAACCTTCATCAATAGTTTATGCCAGTAAAGCCTACAGTCACATATACTAGCAATTTTGTAACCAAACATTACGGTTTTGTTCTTCCTACTCATCCACATTAACTTACATTTCCCCCCATTTAGAGCTAGCTGCCATTCATCACACTAAGTAGAAAATTTGTCTAACTCATATTGTATTTTCCTATAGTCACTCAATTTCAAAACCTTACCATACAGCACAGCATCATCAGCTAACAACTGTAGATTGCTGCCCACCCTGTCTGCCAAATCAGTTATGTATGTAGAGAACAACAGCTGTCCTATCACACTTCCCTGGGGGCACCCCTGATGATACCCTTGTCTCTGATGAACGTACCTTTGCTAACAGCCTGCAATCTATGTCAAATGTTTTCCGGAAATCTAGAAATATGGAATCTGCCTGTTGCCCTTCATCCATAGCCCATAGTATATCTCATGAGAAAAGGGCTAGCTGAGGTTCTCATGAACAATGCTTTCTAAAACCATGCTGATTCATGAACATATGCTTCTGAATCTCAAGAAAGTTAACTATATCTGAACTGAGAATATGTTCAAGGAATCTGAAGAAAACTAAAGTTAGGGATATTGGTCTGTAATTATGTGGGTCTGTTCTTTTACCCTTCTTATATACTGGAGTCACCTGAACTTTTTTCCAGTTTCATGTGACTTTGTGCTGGATGAGAGATTCACAATAAATGAAACCTAGGTAAGGGGCCAAAGAACTCTTTGCAAAACTGAATCCAGATTCCATTCAGACCTGATGATTTATTTGCTTTCATATCTTTCAGTTGTTTCTATGTGCCAGGGATGCTTATTACTGTGTCATCCATATGGGATTCTGTCAAATGATGGCATGTTTGTATGATTCTCCTGTGTGCACAATTTCTTGACTGTAAAATCAAAACTTTGGCTTTCATTTTGCTATCTTCAGCTGCCACACAGACTGGTCAACAAGGGACTGCTCTGACCTTCCCTTCTTAGCAATTTTACACAGGACCAGAATTTTCTTGGTTCTCAACCAGATCATTCACTAAGGTGGGATGATGGTAGTTGTTGTGTGCTTCATGCATAGATCCTTTCACAGATACAAGCATTCCTATTAAATTTTGCTTGTTGTCATTTGTGGATTTTCTTTTGAACCAAGAGTGCAACAGCCTCTGCTCCCTCAGCATCTTCTGAATTTTGTTATGAAACCATGGTGGGTCTTTTCCATCTTTTATCCACTTACTAGGCACATAACTCTCCACATCAAAATTTACAATCTGCTTAAACTTTGCCCATAATTCCTCTGCATACATCTTACTGGAACTAAGTCCAAGTCCAAGTGAACTGGTGTTCATAACTGCTTATCTATTCTAACTAGGAGAAACACTATCCTACCATTCTCAACTGATTTATATACTTTTGAAACCATAGCTGCTATAATGACGTCATGATCGCTAATGCCCATTTCTACACTTGGATTGTCAATAACGTCCAGCCTATCTGTAGCTACAAGATCTAAGATATTCCATTGTGTGTGGGCTGCTGAGCTAGCTGCTCAAGACAGTTTTCAGAAATCATGTTCAAAACATGTGACTGTATGTCTGTAGCCCCCTGCAATGAATCCATTGACATCCCAGTCTATACTCGGTAGGTTAACATCACCTGCAACTAATATTGCATTATCTGGGTATTTCCATGCCACTGACTGTAGACTTTCTTTGAATGATCCTAGAGCTGTCACGGCAGAGTTGGGTAGCTGGTAGATAGGTCCAACAATTAAATAAGTTTCACCTAAACCTGTTACATGCAACTAGATAACTTCACTGTCACATTCAGTTTTGACCTCTATGGAAACAATATTTTTGTCAACTGCAATGAACGCTCCCCCTTCTATGGGCTCTAATTTGTCTTCCCAATATATGTTCCATGACTCACTAAATATCTTAGAAATTTCCACTTTCAGTTTGAGTCAGCTGTCGGTCCCAAGAATAATTTGAGTGGATGGCAGTAAATTTGACAACTTTATTACAAATACTTTGACAGTTTACAGATGAAATTTTGACAGTCAAAGTGTCTTTACTCTGGATGGCACCAGACTTCCCTTGCTGTGTAATGACTGGCAGGTGTTAATCAGGGCACCTCAAACTACTGTCTTGCCTATAAAAACCTCATGGGCATTCCACAAGTACTCTGCTACTCTAGTAGCTGCTTCCTTTCTGTAGAGTTCCCTGACTTGTCAATGGGACTACCACAAACTCAACTTGATAATGTAGGTCTATAAATCTGCAACCAAGACCATCACAGATTCAACAAAGCTCTTAGTTGAAACCCTCCACTTTGCTCCAAACCGAAGGACCCTGATCAACTCTGGGAACATTGCTGCACATTGTGAGCTCTGCTTGCACTCTGTATGTGAGGCCAGCAGTCATCACCACCTCCACCAGCCGCCTATATATACTGAGGATGGCATCAGAACTCATGCGACAGACATTGTTGGTGCAGATGTGAGCCACAACTTGCAGATGATTACACCATGCATACTCGATAGCTGCAGGCAAGGCCACCTTCACATCTCAGATGAGACCCCCTGGCAGGCATATCAAGTGCACATTGGCTTTCTTTTCAGCCCTGTATGCTATCTGCCTAAGGGGCTCCATAATGCACCTAACATTGGAGCCCCCAATAACTAGTAAACCCCTTGCCCTTGTGCCTTCATCTTTCCTACCACAATCCTCACATGGTTGGTACATTTCATATCTCTTTGCAAATTTGCTTGTAGGTATTTGAACAATGTGACTGACTCAAGCAGCACTCTACTAATGCTGCATTTGTACATTATGGGTTTGTTTTTCCAACTCATATGCATTAACTTACATTTTTCCATATTTAGAGCTGGATGCCATTCATCACACCAACTAAAAATTTTATCTAAGTCATCTTGTATCCTCCTGCAGTCACTCAACTTCAACACCTTACCACACACCACAGCATCATCAGCAAACAACTGCAGATTGCTGCCCACTCTGTCCAGCAAATAAATTATGTATGTCAAGAACAACAGCGGTCCTATCACACTTTCCTGGAACACTCCTGATGGTACTCTCATCTTTGATGAACACTTGCTGTTCAGTACAATGTACTTAGTTCCAGTATCTAAGAAATCTTCAAGTCACTCACATATCTAAGAACCCATTCCATATGCTCATATCTTCATCAACAGTCTGCAATTGGGCACTGTGTCAAATGCTTTTCAGAAATCCAGAAATATGAAACCTGCCTGCTGCCCTTCATCTGCAGTTTGCGGTACATCATGTGAGAAAAGGGCAAGCTGAGTTTCACATGAGTGATGCTTTCTAAAACTATTCTGAAATGCGGACATAAGCTTCTCGGTCTCAAGGAAAAATTATTATATTCAGACTGAGAATATGTTCAAGCATTCTGCAGCAATATGATGTTAAGAATATTGGTCTGTAATTTTGTGGGTGCATTCTTTTGCCCTTCTAGTACACAGGACTTATCTGCACTTTTTTCCGGTCAGTTGGGATTTTGGGCTGGGTGAGGAATTCATGATAAATGCAAGCTGAGTAAGATCCCAGTGCTGCAAAATACTCTTTGTAAAACAAAACTGGGATTATATCTGGATGTGGCAACTTATTTGTTTTCAACTCTTTCAGATTTTATCCATGCCAGGGATGCCTTTTACTATGTTGTCCATGTGGAACGGGCAATGGTCAGATGATGGTATATTTGTATAATTCTCCTGTGTGAGTGATTTCTTAAGTGCAAAAACTAAAACTTCAGTTTTCATTTTGTTATCTTCTACTGCCACATCAGGCTGATCAATGAGTGACTGGATAGAAACCTTAGACCCAGTTAGTATTTTTGCAAAGGATCAGTATTTTCTTAGGTTTTTGGCCAGATTTTAGGCTAAGGTATGACAGTGGTAGTTGTATGCTTCATGCATAGATCTTTTTGCACAGACCTGAATCTCTACTAAACTCTGCCTGTCATCATTTGCATGTTCTTTTTTTGACTGAGAGTGCAATAGCCTTAATAGCATTTCCTTCCTCATTATTTTCCAAATTTCATTGTTAAACCATGGTGGCTCTTTTCCCTCTTCAATCCAGGTACCAGATACATACTTCTCCAGAGCACAATTTACAGTCCATATAAGCTTCACACATAATTCTCTATGTCCATTATACTGGAACTAAATGATGTCAATTCATTGCCTAAGTCAGATGCTAACAACTGCTTACTTGCACTTTCTAATGGAAAAAATCTCCTAGCCTTATTCACTGACTAATTAAATTTTGTAACCATAGTTGCTATGATGACAACATGATCACTAATCCCACCTCTATACTTATGCCATCAATAGGATCAGGCCTGATTGTAGCTGCAAGGTCTAAAATATTTCCATTGTGTATGGGCTGTCACTCTAGGTGCTCCAGACAGTTTTCAGGAAACATGTCAAAAAGCAGGAGAGCTTCTGTAAAGTTTGGAAGGTAGAAGACGGATACTGGCAGAAGTAAAGCTGTGAGTACCGGGCGTGAGTCGTGCTTCGGTAGCTCAGATGGTAGAGCACTTGCCCGCGAAAGGCAAAGGTCCCGAGTTCGAGTTTCGGTCGGGCACACAGTTTTAATCTGCCAGGAAGTTTCATATCAGCGCACACTCCGCTGCAGAGTGAAAATCTCATTCTGGATGTCAAAAAGCAATTTGAGAGTCTCTCTGTCTGTAGTCCTCCAATGAATTCATAGACATCCCAGTCTATGCTCAGTAGGTTAATGTCACCTCCAACTAGTACAGCATGATGTAGGTATTTATGTGCTACTGAACATAGACTTTTTTTGAATGGCTGAAATAGTCACAGCAGAATCCAGTGACAAGTAAAAAAGTCCAAAAATTAACTGGGTTTCACCTAGATCTGTTATACATGACCAAATAAATTTGATGTGTGAGGTAACGGGTGAGTTGTGGCACCCTGAAAATATTCTAAGTTCAGAGTGTAGAGGAATGGGCATTGTGTCGATCTAGGAGATTTGTATGCTGTGAGTGCCAAAGATGGCAGACTTTGTGAAACCATAATGGCAGACATTTCACAGTTCATGTAGAAATTAATAACAACCAGAGGAATCATGATACCTTAAAAAGAAACATGTACATTACCATTATTTGCATGATGATTCTGATGGTGTAATCAGATTTTCAATATTTTTGTTAGTTTAAAGTTTAGTATCTGACTGTAAATTATATAAGTAACACCCAGCAATGAATTTCCAAAATCTAAATGATTCATCTGATTTTGTCATTTAACATGTCTTTAGAAAGCTATTAGTGTAAACCTAAATTGGTATGAATTACAGGCATGTCCCTTCAATAGTACATGAGTTATTGAAGGTCAAAGTGGCCAATTGCTATTGATCGCGTCAGGCCATAAATACTCCACAGTTACAAGAAAAAACTGAAAAAACTGTATAAGCATGCTTATAAATATTTACTCATCTATGTCTCTGTTTATATCCAATATACAGGGTGAGTCACTTAACGTTACCGCTGGCTATATTTCGTAAACCACATCAAATACTGACGAACCGATTCCAGAGACCGAACGTGAGGAGAGGGGCTAGTGTAATTGTTTAATACAAACCATACAAAAATGCACAGAAGTATGTTTTTTAACACAAACCTATGTTTTTTTTAAATGGAACCCCGTTAGTTTTGTTAGCACATCTGAACATATAAACAAATACGTAATCAGTGCTGTTTGTTGCATTGTAAAATGTTAATTACATCCAATGTTCAGTTGCGTGTTGTAATAAACATGGGCCACGGTCAGCGAGCAGCATCTGCAGGGACATGTTTACGGTGACGACCGTGTTTACGAGTGTGGCTGTAGTGCACTGTTGTGGTTTGGTCTAGCTGTCGCAGTGTCCGCATGTAGCACTTGCTGCTATTTTTATTCTGCATTCATCTCCACACGCAGACCAACTGTAGTACACCGTGTTACCAGACGTCTGTGATAGTGTAGTGTTGTAGGAACTGTGACCATGGTGTATTCGAACTCTGAAAAGGCGGAGATGATACTCATATATGGTGAGTGTCGACGAAATGCAGCTGAAGCTTGCAGGGTGTATTTAGAACGGTACCTGGACAGAGAGCATTCAACGTGCCGCACATTGCAAAATATCCACCACCAACTGTATGCAACAGGTATGGTCGTAGCATGCAAACGGGTCCGTAACTGGCCCGTCACAGGAGAAGCGGGTGCAGTTGGTGTGTTAGCTGCTGTTGCCATGAACCCACACATGAGTACATGGGACATTGCGAGAATCGGTGGACTGAGTCAAAGCAGTGTCATGTGCATACTACATCGTCACCGCTTTCACCCGTTTCATGCGTCGCTACATCAGCAATTACATGGTGATGACTTCAATCATCGAGTGCAATTCTGTCAATGGGCATTAACAGAGAATGTGTTGCAGTTCTATCTGTTTACTGATGAAGCGGGTTTCACAAACCATGGGGCAGTGAATCTATGGAACATGCATTACTGGTCTGAGGACAATCCTCGCTGGCTCAGACAGGTAGAGCGACAGCGACAGTGGACTGTAAATGTATGGTGTGGAATCCTTGGCGATCACCTCATTGGTCCTCACTTCATTGCAGGGGCCTAAACAGCTGCAACATACATCGCATTTCTACAGAATGATCTGCCAACGTTGCTCGAAAATGTTCCACTGGAAACGCGTCGACGTATGTGGTATCAGCATGATGGTGCACCTGACATTCCGCAATTAACACTAGGCTGACCCTTGACAGGATGTTCGACGGGCGTTTCATAGGACGTGGAGGACGCATAAATTGGCCAGCCCGTTCTCCTGATCTTACACCTCTGGACTTCTTTCTGTGGGGTACGTTAAAGGAGAATGTGTACCGTGATGTGCCTACAACCCCAGAGGATATGAAACAACGTATTGTGGTAGCCTGCGGCGACATTACACCAGATGTACTGCGGTGTGTACGACATTCATTACGCCAGAGATTGCAGTTGTGTGCAGCAAATGATGGCCACCACATTGAACATCTATTGGCCTGACATGTTGGGACAAACTCTATTCCACTCCGTAATTGAAAACAGAAACCACATGTGTACATGTACCTCACCCCTCATGGTAATGTACATGTGCGCCAGTGAAAAAGACCAATAAAAAGGTGTTAGCATGTGGATGTAATGTGCTGTTCCAGTCTCTTCTGTACCTAAGGTCCATCACTGTTCCCTATGGATCCCTACGTAATTCGGTGCTCTCCGATACACACGATCGAACAGCAGAGGAGTGGTGCTCAAGCGTCAAATTTAGGTTACAATATCTCCAGATGTAATTAACATTTTACAATGCAACAAATGGCACTGATTATGTATTTGTTTATATGTTCAGATGTGCTAACAAAACTAATGGGGTTCCATTTAAAAAAACATAGGTTTGTGTTAAAAAACATACTTCCGTGCATTTTTTTATGGTTTGTATTAACCAATTACACTAGCCCCTCTCCTCACATTCGGTCTGTGGAATCAATTCATCAGTATTTGATGTGGTTTACAAAATATATCCAGCGGTAATGTTAGGTGACTCACCCTGTATACTATTAATGAAGAGATTGGTCAAATATTACCTGTGTTTTAGAAAGCACAGAGGCATTAGGCTACTGACCTACTTTTATTTCTATTCCTTTGATGTATGTTTATTATATCTGTTTATGTATTAAATAATGTGTGTTAGAGTGTGTTTATGGTCCAGCCATAGGAACATTTATTTAATTTCAAGTTATTTAAATGTAAATCCAATATTTCATATGTGTTTCAATATGTTTGTGAGTGTGCATTGGCTTGGAGACATGGCGGGATCACTTTAGCCAATCACAGTGCTTGTTACTATGGTAAGCAACTACCAAATTCAATGGAAAGACTGTATGGAAGTGGGGGAGGAGGATTGGGTTGCACAGGACACTGGGGAGTGCTGGACGGGAAAGCACAACGGACGGTTGCAGGAAATACTTGGAGAGAGTTGAGCAGTTTGCTAGTGGTCGCAGGAGATAGAAATATTTCGTAGTGCCAACTTGTGCACTTCTGAGATTTCTGTGGCTTCTGCAGTGAAGACGTAGTATGCATTTATAGGTGAATATCTCATGATCTGTGTTGTTGTTCATAACTGATTACATGAAGTAGGAATCTACTGTTTTCCTGTTATTCAACTTATATTTTATTTAATTGCTGGGCCATCGACACCAATAAGTGTTTTGCAGTAATTAACAGCATTCGTAAAGGTACTTCTGCTATCTTACTCATCATTTCAAGTCGTTAAAAGTAGTTCCTGCAGATTTTACTCAATTGCAATCTTTCATTTATAAATTTCTATGTTACACTCAAATTTGCAATTGCTGAGTAATAGGAACTTCAACCATTCGATTCTTGTGTATATTCATATTGTATACTGTGGTATTTGGCTTGTATTGCAGCAACTACATATCCCAGCCCCTAGACAATGAAACCAGATAAAACTTTTAACATTTCAACTCTGATTCTGAGGATACATACTGAAGGGCCACCATTAATGTTTATTGAAAACCCACAATTGGGGGCTCATCCAGTATTTGTGTCCTGCAAAGTGGTAATTCCTTTGCTCTATGTTATTCAGCGTACTATGTGAAATTTAAAAACCTTTGTAAAACCAGTAGAGATTTCTGTAGAGTGAACCTCTCACAAAACACAGAGTGAGATTGTTTTTTTTCTGCAAGTAGGTTTCTGGAAATAGTGAAATTATGCAGTAATTTTCACAACTAACACATGCTATCAATAGAGGTCTTAATCTATCACCTTAAAGGCAATTTGAGTGGGGGCTCAGAGTCTATAAAAGTTGAGTGTGGGGAATGGAAGCGGTTAGCGCTTTTAACGGGCAGCGGTATCCGAGACGGTTGGAACACGCCGTAACCGGCAGCTACTACAGTTACATCAGGCGACTTCTCCAGTGGCAGACACAGTTCAACAGCAGTATGACAGCAGCGTCTTTGAGTACTCCAGGGCAGTCTTCAATGTTGACTTCCACTACAACCGATGGCATCACCACGGCAGAGGAACCATCTCAGATCAGATAAGTGCCTGCGCAAATAGTGAGATAGTGTTTAACTATGAAGTTCAAGTTCTACTTTTAGATCTCGTGAATATAAAACAGTCACCTAGTATGTGTAATTCTGAAAACAAAAGTGAGCCGGTTAGTCTGAAGTCAGAGCGCGAAAGTGTAACTAGTAGGAATTCAGGCAAGGGGAATGAATGTGAGGGAGATATCATGTCTCAGCTAATGCAAATGATCCAGGGATTGGAAAATAATATGAATACAATGGAAAATAACATCAATACAATTCGAACAGATATGGGTAGATTGGGAACAGATATGGATGCATTGTAAACAGTTATAGATACAATTTGGACTGATATTGGTGGTGGTGGTGGTGGTTAGTGTTTAACGTCCCGTCGACAACGAGGTCATTAGAGACGGAGCGTAAGCTCGGGTTAGGGAGGGATTGGGAAGGAAATCAGCCGTGCCCTTTCAAAGGAACCATCCTGGCATTTGCCTGAAACGATTTAGGGAAATCACGGAAAACCTAAATCAGGATGGCTGGAGACGGGATTGAACCGTCGTCCTCCCGAATGCGAGTCCAGTGACTGATATTGGTACAATGAAAACTGAAATAGGTTCTGCTATGAAAAAGGATGTTGAAAAAATTATGGGTAACCTTGAAAAAGCAATTGATGATAGATTAAAATGTGTCCGAGTAGACATGGGGAAAATTACAGACAAAGTTGTAATAGTAAAATCTAAAATAGAATCAGTGGAAAGAGATCGTGGGGAAAAAAATGGATAAGATACAGACAGAACTTGGGAGTCAAGGTAAGAGACTGTATAAAAGCACAAGATGCTTGTAAAAGCGATATAAATTTAGCAATTAGTGACATTGCCAATCATGTAGGTGAGGGTAAGAAAGAAGTGGGCAAAATTAAAGATAAAATAGAGTCTGGTATCACTAGTGAAAATGAATTCAAAAAACAAATGTAACAGATAAAAAGTGGTTTAAATTTGTTAGCCTCCCAACAGGCCATGACAGTTAAAAATATCCCTTGGGCAAATACCAGATCTGTGAAATGTTACACAGATAACAGAAGATATCACCCAGTAAATTTCTTGGCTGCGTGTAGGGACGCTTTTGCGCATGGCATGTCAGAAGAAGTGAAAATAAAATACGTTAAATGACATTTGGAAGTAGACACACAGTCTTGGGCAAATGTTAATGTAGTTCATGTGAATCACACAAAGAGTTTAAAAAGTGGTTTTTGAATAAGTTTTGGTGTGAGGCAAAACAGATGTAGATCCAAAATGAACTTTTAAATGGGTCGATTTACAGATGTGGCAATCTGACGATGAGGGATTTTTGCAAGTCCGAACTTGGCAAGCTCATGCAGGTGAAACATCCATTGGGGGCTTCAATGGAAATCACCATGTTAAAAAGGCAATTATCTGAAAACTTGCAGTGGGATCTTGTCCATAGTCCATGTGATTCCATGGACGAATATCTAGAATTTGTAGGAAAATTAGAGAGAGCTTTGAAGTTCCAACCTCAGAGCAAACCGGGTGGTAGTTATCAAAATGGGAATCCAAATAATCATCATCAAAATAATAATCATGAGAGAAAGCAAAGAAATTCTCAGGGAGATAGTAACTGGAATGAGCAGAATGGTGAGAGAACGAATGGGAGTGATAACTTCTGTGAACGTGACCCAAGTAAAGAACGCAGATTTGAAGGGGGAAATCCATGTGAAATGCAACCACGTAACAACCAGCCAGGAAACTGATGTTTGCCAAATCTCAGGTCTGGGGATGGTGATCTGAACAGGCAATGAAAAGGACTGGAGACAATGGTAACTATAGAAATGTTGATAGGTTAGGAGAAAGGCAACAAATATGTAAAACAGACTATGTTAAAGAGGAAGGCCGTATAGATGGCTCTTTCAATGAAAGCAGGCATGAATGGTGGAAGCATAGATTTGTGAGAAATTTAAGTAAAAGTAATGGGAATAAATTTGTGGGAAATGGTGTAAGTTATGAATGTGTGAATGATGATGAATGGAAAGATTTAATGGGTCAAAAAGAAGTTAAAGAAGAGATGAATTTTGTGAAAGCAAGTTGTGTGGAGAGTTCTGAAGAGGTATTAGCAAATAGTAGCAATTGCAGTAAGAAATGTGTTGTAGTAGCAAGTATTCATGACTCGGCAGAAAATGTCAATGTTAGTGAAGGCAGCATAGCTTTGGTCTCACCAGGTGCAAGTGGGAGTGATTGTGTTTCGTTGGAAAGCATCGTTGTTACTAAGGGAGGCTTAGCATTGATCTTGCTAGCAGTTGGAGTTAAAAATATATTGGTGAAGGTAGATGATTTCTGTTTAAAGGAACAGAGTAACGATAATTTATGTAATGATGTGAAAGCTACTGGTATGTGTGGAAGAACTAACAGAAAATTTAGAGAGGACTGAAGTAAATAGTGTGGATGGGGATAGTTTGTGTAATGAAGTTCATACAAATTGGTTTATGAAGGAGGAGTGTGATTTTAGTGTGACTGATTGGCGTTGGTATGGTAGAACATTATGGTCATTACTGCCACATATGTGGAAATGAGAGAAGTTTAAAATTGCTTGAGGTTTAGAAAAGGGAAGGAATTAATTTGGGGCAAAGGAAATATTTAATGAATTATTTTGGGATTAACATGAGATATAGGAATGGATAGAACAGGACGTGTGTACACTAGAATTGGAAGAGAAGGGACGAGACATAGAAAATTAATTATTAAGGGAGAAATATTTGGAATGAAAGGAAATGGTAAATGTACAGCCAATTACAGAACATGATCAAAAATAGGAAACTAGTAATCTTCCCAATCACTAGCATTCAGATTAAAATGGCAGTTGGTGGTATGAGCAGGCCAATAAGACAACAAATACTTTTAGAATTTAAATGTGGAGAAAATAAATTTGAGATAGAATGTTTTTTAGTGAGTAGTCTAGTAAAGGAGGTAATTTTAGGGACTGACTTCCAGTGCAAACACAATACTTCACTTAATTGTGTAGGGAAATGCCTAGAATTTGAATTTCAGAGTGGAAAATGGCAAGTAAAATTTAAAAGATTTTTAACAGGTGAATATCAGATCGCTCATGCCGTAGTTACTGAGGGTTGGAGTGAGGAAGTCAATATGCATAATAGAATTAAGGAAGTGATTGATGTAGTCAAGGGTATATCATAAGGGGAAAATAAAGAGTTGTGTGGGTTGTTGTACCGCTACAAGGATGTATTCTTGGATAAATCTGGTAAAGTTACCAATTTTGAGTACTTGATAAAAGTGAAATCTCATGAACCAATAAAGTGCAAACTGTATGTAATACCTATAGCTGATCAGGATGCTGTCACAGTTCAATTAAAACAAATGTTGGATTGTGGTACAGTTGAACAATGTAGGAGTGATAACTGCTATCCTATCATTATTGTTAAAAAAGCGTGATAACTCAGTCAGAATTGTATTAGATGTGAGAAAAATAAATAAAGTAATTGTAAGGGGATTAGACCAGCCTGGCAATATGGAGGAACTGCTGCAGAATTTTAATAATGTCAATTTAATGTCCAGTGTTGATCTGACCTCGGGATTTTGGCAGATTCCGTTGGCAGAGGAAAGCAGACAGTATACTTCTTTCCCTTTTGAAGGGCAAAGCTACAGGTTTAGGGTAGTACCATTTGGACTTATAATTTCTGTGGCAGTTTTTGTAAGAGCAATAAGTCATGTCCTGGGGGATAGTCTAATGAGCAAACTCATGATATATGTAGATGATATATTGATCGCTACAGAAACGTGGAATGAGCATTGTCGAGTTTTGGAGGTACTTGTGGCTCTGAGATGAGGTGGAATGACTTTAAAGCTTGAAAAATGTGAGTTTGTTCGAGCAGAAATTCAATTCCAGGGGCATATGCTTACTTTGGAAGGAATTTTACCTAGTTCCGAAGTCCATCGCCGAATGTAATAGACCCTAAAGTGGGAAACAATTTAAGTCCTACTTGGGCTTGTGAGGTTTCTACAGAAAATTCTTGTGGGAGGGAGGAATGAATATTCCAATTTAGGCCAATTGTTGAAGAAAAACGCAGCTTGGAGGTGGATCAAGGAATGTGGAAAGGAATTACAGGGTATAAAGGATAAATTGTGCAATAGTAAGATGCTATACTACCCAGGTCCGAATCCCCCTGTCTGTTTAGCATCGGACAGTTTGAACTATGTAATAGGTTGTGAGCCATTTCAGGAAAAGCTAGTCGATGGAAAAAATGAACACCATAGTGTGGCATTCTCCAGCTGCATGCTAAATAAGCACAAACAGAGATACAGCATATCACAGAAGGAGATGCTCATGATCATGCATGGATTTAAGAAATTCTGCATGTATTTTGAGGGCAGAAAAGTGACAGCGTTGTTGGACCACAAGGCGCTGAGTTACCTGCAGGACTACAGTATACTGAATGACCGCTTAATGTGTTGGGCAGCAATTTGAATATGAAATCCACTACATCAATGGTACAGAAAATTGTGTTGCCATGCTCTGTCCAGATTACCAGTGGGGATGGAAGATGATCGAAGGTAGGAGCCAAATGAATTTAAGCTACTGTATATGAGGGGTATAGCAGGGGAGAAGGAAATTCGTGTGGTATGTGAAGATATGCGGCGAGCACAAAATGATGATCCTGAACTGAAACACATTAAGGTGAATTTTGACAGCAAGGGAAACGAGAAAGTACCCAAATCTTTTAAGATACACAAGAGATGGACAAATGGAGACTGTGTTTTCCCAATAGGTATGTGGAACAGTTAATAGACTACATCCATTTAAGTCATGGACATTACGGGGCCAAAAAGTGCACTGAAATCACTGAGGAATATGTCCACCTAAATAACCTGGCCAGACAGGTCCACGCACAGCTGGTGGCATGCAACCATTGCCAATGGGTCAAATACTGCATGACCGCACAACAGGGGGTAATGCAAAGCACTATACCTACTAAAGTGGGCGAGTTACTGGCTATAGACAATTTTGATCCACTACCCACAGGATGCAGCAGCATGAAGTACATCTTTGTTGTGGTGGACGTGTTCTCTAAGTTCATTAAACTGTATCCAATATGGAAAGTGAATACAAAAACTCTTATCACCAAACTGGAGAAGGATTTCTTAAAAAATATTGTAAAACCAGTAAGGCTGTTGTCTTACAACGTATTACAACCCATGTGAATGGTATATGCGAGAAGTAGGACATTTACATAGGATGTATGCCAGCAGTTGTCATTGCAAGTAAGTGGAGTACATGAGCACATTTGTGGATGTACTCAATGGCGTAAAATATAAGGCTATGGGGAACTTACCTTTGGAAGTCATGACCGGGGTGAAACCAAAGTTTCTACTCACAGAAACGGTAGAATTCCCGCCGTGAAAAGTGGAATTATCTGCTGAAAGAGAACATGCCATAATGGACCCCATAAAAAAAGTTAGCTGCTGAAAGGACAAGGCAACACAATGGGTGATACAAACCAATGAAGTACAAAGTGGGGGACAAAGCGCTTGTATGCACCAAAGAGCATTCCAGCAAAGTGGGTAAGGAGATTAGTGAATTATTTTAGTTATACTATAGACCATTTGTTGTGGCAGAGTGCACTTGCCCAAATGCATACCATTTAAAATACCCTGTCTCAGGTAAACCTTTGGGTCTAAGAAGCTGACAGAGTTCAGGCTGTATATAGAGAAAGGGGAGAAATGAAAAGCTGTTCTAATTTTTAATTAGTGGTAGTAATTTTGGAGGGATAATTTTATATGTTTTACTTGGGGATTCATTAGTAATTTGTTAGTGTGTGGAGGCACTGTGCATTTGCAAGATGGAGAAGTTTAGGCACTGAAGGTGTGTGGAGGTCAGTGACCTCGTGGATTTAAGTAAAATATGTATTGATTTATGCTTTTTATAAGAGTGTGGCAAAGAATTTATTGGTTAATTTGTAGGGTATTAAAATTTTAATTGTTTGCACATGCATTTTTTGGTGCATGGAGGCAGGAAGGATTTATTAAAGTCAATTAAACGGAACTTGGCAGAATTTGAGCTTACTGTGATTCAGTTGTTTGTCTTGTGACTTTGTTCCTAAAGTATCATTTTCTGCTGGAGAGAATCTTTAGTGATTATCCTGGTTGTGTTTGGGAAATGGTTTGTTGACGGGTTTCTACTTTTGGTATTCAGTGTAGACAGATTTGTCATGACAAACGGTGGCACTCGGAATTCAGAGGCAGACATGATTTCTGCAAGGCACTTGGTCAAATGATTCATGTGAGTTGATCAATACCTCATGCTAAAATTCGTGTGAGCATGTGCAGTGCGACAGAAAAATTAGTGCAAGAAGGTGCCTTAGTGCTGAGTGAGTGGCACAAGAATTGCTTACAAAATCGCACATAAGTGAAAGTGCATTTAAAAATATATATTTCTTGTCCAAAAAATTGTTTATGCATAACTGAAGTGCAGACATTTATTTAATATACCATTTCGTTCATAATTTGTGTTAGTTCAATTTTATTTCAAAATTCATGCTGCTCCCACACCACTACAAAAAATTTGTAAACACTATTGGCCTGGAGTTTTAATCATTTAATTCTGTTCTTTGTAATTTGTTTTATATTTACTTGTATGAACTGAAAGGTGCTACATCTGAACATTCTGGCAAGCCAAAATGTTAATAAGTTGGGGTGTGTGAGGTAACGGGCGAGTTGTGGTGCCCTGAAAATATACTAAGATCGGAGTTGGCATGGCTGCACGGGCCGCTCGGCAAGCTGGGGCTTGACAGCAACTGTGTGGTACCGAACATTAGTCGGAGCAAGAGGGGTAGCCCCAGCACATGATTCAGGCTGACTGTGTGGCTGGGAAATGGGCTTTGGGTCGATGAAAGAGATTTGTTTGCCGGGAGTGCCAAAGATGGCAGATATTTCACAGTTCATGTAGAAATTAATAATAGCCAGAGGAATCATGATACCTTAAAAAGAAACATGTACATTACCATTATTTGCATGACATTTCTGATGCTGTAATCAGATTTTCAATATCTTTGTTAGTTTTAAGTTTAGTATTTGACTGCAAATTATACAAGTAACACCCAGCAACAAATTTTGAAAATCTAAACAGTTCATCCAATTTTGTCAATTGACATGTCTTTAGAAAGCTATTAGTGTAAACCTAAATTGGTATGAATTACAGGCATGTAACTTGAATAATACACGAGTTATTGAATGTCAAAGTGGCAGATAACTATTGGTCGCATCAGGCCACAAGTACTCCACAGTTACATGTAAAAAAGGTATCAGCACTCTTATAAATATATTTATTCATCTATGTCTTTGTTTATATCCGATATATACTATTAATGAAGAAATTGGTCAAATATTTACTGTGTTTTAGAAAGCACAGAGGCATTAGGATATTGGCCATCTTTTGTTTCTATTCCTTTGATATATTTTTATTATATCTGTTTATGTCTGTAATAGTGTGTGTTAGAGCGTGTTTATGGTCCAGCCATAGGAATATTTATTTAATTTCAAGTTATTTAAATGTAAATCCAATATTTCATATGTGTTTCAATATGTTTGTGAATGTGCATTGGCTTGGAGACATGGCGGGAGCGCTATAGCCAATCACAGTGCTCGTTACTACGGTAGGCAACTACCAAATTCAAAGGAGAGACTGTATTGAGGTGGGGGAGGAGCATCAGGTTGCACAGGACACTGGGGAGTGCTGCATGGGAAGGTGCAATGCACGGTCACAGGAAATACTTGGAGAGAGTTGAGCAGTTTGCTCGTGGTCGCGGGAGATAGAAATATTTCGTAGTGCCAACTTGTGCACTTGTGAGATTTCCGTGGCTTCTGCAGTGAAGATGTAGTATTCATTTAGAAGTCAATATCTCGTGAACTATGTTGTTGTTCATAACGAATTATGTGAAGTAGGAATCTATTGTTTTCCTAGTATTCAACTTATGTTTTATTTAATTGCTGGACCATCAACACCAATAAGTGTTTTGCAGTAATAAACAGCATTCTTAAAGTTACTTCTGCTATTGTACTCATCATTTAAAGTTGTTAAAAATAGTACCTGCAGATTTTATTGAATTGCAATCCTTCATTTATAAATTTCTATGTTACATTCAAATTTGCAACTGCCGATTGATAGGAACCTTCAACCATTTGATTCATGTGTATATTAATATTGTATACTGTAGACTCAGCAGTATTTGGCTTGTACTATGTGCAACAATGTATCCCAGCCCCTAGACTACAAAACCAGCCAAAACTTTTAACATTTCAACTCTGAGTCTGAGGGTACGTAGTTGAGGGCCACCATTAATGTTTTTTAAAAGCCCGCAGATGTCACACTCAATTTTGAGCTCAATAGAGAAAATATTTTTGTCATCTGCAATGAACATTCTCCCTCCTGTGGCATATAATCTGCTTTTACAATATATGTTCCATGACTTGCTAAATATCTCAGAGGTTTCTGCTTTGGCTTTCAGCCTGCTATTGGCCCCAAGAATAATTTTAGTGTGAGAATTTTCCTGAAAAACAGTAAACTCTGGAACTTTGTTATGAATACTTCAATAATTTATGGATGAAATTTTGAAATTCGAAATACTTTTACTCTCAATGTGGTCTTATTTTATTACCTGCTTCTAAGAACTAGCAAGCGCTATGTCTGCTCAGACTCTGCTGAAGGAACAGCTACCTGTTCACTCACAAGCAAATAGGCAAGGTTGGATGGCTGGTCTCTGCATTGGCCCTCTGCCTTAAACACTGGGAACACATTATCACCTGCCACTCAGCCTGTAATGAGGGTGGATCCACCATGTCAGGTACACTTGGAAGTGCCTTGGCAGCTGAGCCCGTGGACAAAACAAGCAGCACCTGAGATGTCCCATGTGACACGCCAGACTCTCCATCACTGCTCCACCCCAAGGCAGCAGCCTGAAGGTGGTTGATCATAGCCAAAAGTGCATTCAGATATTTGTGAACTGTGGCCAGCTGCCCCTGGGTCCACACACAGCCTACACTCATCGTACTCTTCCTAGGAAGACTAACTGGTAGATACGTGACTTGCTACACTCCTCACATGTCAGCAATGGATGCTGATATCTTAATGAGCTGTGTAGCTGGCTGATTAGAAGAAATTAAAACTGCACTACAGACTTTCTGGTATACACTTATAATTAAAATGACATGAGATTAAATGTCTTAAATAGAAAAACATGCACGAAATTTAAGAAATATACTACTAGGAGAACACAGGAAAGGCTACATACGCAACTTGCTACTTTGGAGGTGTGTAACAGGTGACAACTGGAGCCTTACTGACTGACATACTAGGCTTAAAAGAACAGACACTTGTCTTCAAAACAAACAAATGAGCAACATTTCACAACACACTCAATGAATTTACACTTACAGTTAGTTACAAAACACAATATTAAACCTCTTAAATAGAAAAGCACACACAAAACTTAAGAAATATACTACTTGAAAAATACAGGAAAGACTAAATATGGAACATAACTTATCACCTTGGAGATGTGTAACAGGTACCAGCTGGTGAAGAAAGTCAGAAAGAGATGTTCAGAATTGGTTGGTACGTTATCATGATGCAGCTACCAAGATTTTGCTGCCCTCAAAGCCAGTGATTTGCACTGCACAGCAAGATGAAAGTGATTAAAAACCACCATTCCTTTTTGATGGCATGGCCTTTTGGTACATGTTCATAATGCTCCACCTCAATAGATTTGAATAAAATGGTCAACAGGACCTCAACATTGTTGCAGACCTGCTATGCTTTTTTTGACCTTGGGTAATATACATAAGGCCACCTATCATCACTGTCTTCAGAAAGTTGAGGTACCTGTTTCCACTGTCCAGAATGTCCTTAGTGATTCCTGGATGGTGTTTCTTCTGTTCCACTGTCAGCAGTTTTGGAAAAAACATCTTACACTTTATCTTTGTGCACAAATCGTCAGAAAAAACTGAAATTACTGAGCCAGTTGTTACCCTTATCTTATTCACAAGTTCTTGTGGTTTGATACAACAGTCTTCCATGACTGAAGTCCACACTTGCTCAATGACATTGTCATTTCAACTTGTTGAGGGTGTTCCTGAACATGGTTCTGTGTCCATTGGTGTGTGGCCATCTTTGAAGCATCTGTACTACACTTCTCTGGTTTATGCAGAAAAGAATATTTCATACATTTGAGAAAAAGCACCACCACAACTGTATCTTGAGAATGTCTTTATTCTATCACATGACTTGTTTTGGCAGCACATTACTGCCATCCTCAGGCCCACCCACTGTATTCCCTTGGCACATTTACTGTGCTTAGTTATCTAACAGAAGCTGAAAATAAGATTCCTAAAGATCAGTTTTGGAAAAAAATTGATCCCCCGACAATTCAGAAAGATTATGTTGGGCTTTGATAATAGATATCCATCTACTTATACTTGTACACTGACTGAATTTAAAATCATGGTGAAGTCCATTCACTAAAAAAGATGGGAGAAAGGACTTGTTGGTGTTTCAATTCTATCTTAACTTCATATGAAAATGCTAGCAGAACTGAATACACATCAAAGAACTTTGGCACTGTCAAAGGTTTCTTCACTATGTGGACATGCAAGTTCAAAGCTTACCCTAATCCTGACTCAAACAACAGTGCAAATTGAGAAGAAATAATGTCTGTTGCTTAATATTGCACCAGGGTGACCCATAAGAGGGGCAACCCCAAAAAAATGTCTCTCTATATGTATTTCTGTTCTTTATTCAGTTTTAGTTTACCTGAAAACTGAAATTTTTGCCAAGCTGTCTGTGCTGCACTGTCATATAAGAATGTATGGCCAATGTTGCTAGTGATGCTTTTGTTTACAAATTTAAAACGACAGCAAATAAACAGATGCAACAAAAAGATTTCATAGCTTATACATCTTTTCTTGAGGCAATGCCCTCTAGTACCACTTGGCACTTGTCAACAGAATTTGCAAGGTTTCTGAAGCTTGCTACTGTGTTTGTCGCTGATGCCAGTCTATGCAAATTGACCCTGAGTGGCATTGCAGTAGTTATTATGTAGTACTCTGCTTGTTGTTTGATCTTAGGCTGTGACCTTAGATTAATTTCATTTCACTTTCATTGCCACAAATAAGTACAAAATGTGAACATGAAAGTTGATTTAACACACTTTCACAAAATTATTACTACCACATGTCATTTCCTTTAAGGCAAGTGGTTAGAATATAGTGTGAGCTGCAAATGTTGTCAGCACAGCAGGAGATGTTTCCTGTACAACATTCCTAGCCCCACATCCACCACAGTTTATATTCATTCATTCCCCGCACTAGCATATGACACAACTCGAGGAAAGTTGAACAAGCTATCGCCTTCTATCACAATCAATTTTACAACACAATTTGATAATTGATTGTGGCAATGACTGAACACTACTATCACCAAATTAAATGATAAATCCCCACATCCAGTATTTGGCATGTTTTGCAGTAAGATATAATCATAACTTTTCTGGAGGTTAAGCATATTTACATATGGACTTAGCAACTCTCCTAAACCCTTTTGGTGATGAGAACAGCATTTCTGCCATTGATAACAGGCCAATAGAAATACTGACTTTAGCAATCTAACTTTGCTTTGTTCACAAAAATAACATTGTTTTCACGCTTTGGCATTGATTTTTGGTTTGATTTATTAATCCATTTCACCTATAGCTCCACCATGTGCAAGAGATATTTGGATTTTTATGTTAATATTAACAATTTTATATGTAATTATGCATTTGTTCATAATAAAACCCATTAATATATAAATTAATGATCAATACTTAAATAAATTTTGTTATGCTATATACAGAGACAAATATACAAATGTTCTTCTGTATGAGACTACATTATGTAAACATAGAAAAATTTATTTTTGTAGGCATCAATGTCAGTGGAAATCATGCATACAGGCAGGCACACCACAGGTATTATTGTATGTATGTATGTTAACCGGGGACCTAGAAACGACAGAGAGACTCCATCCCTGCTGCAGCCGCAGTGGTCCACAACCCCATGACGACTACCGCAGTCCACTTCACCCCTGTGCTACACCACACCGAACCCAGGGTTATTGTGTAGTTCAGCCCCCAGGTGACCTCCCCAGGGAATGTCTTACACCAGCCGAGTGTAACCCCTATGTTTGCGTGGTAGAGTAATGGCAGTGTACACATACATGGAGAACCTGTTTGTGCTGCAATCGCTGACAGAGTGTAGCTGAGGCGGAATAAGGGAACCAGCCTGCATTCACCAAGGCAGATGGAAAACCACCTAAAAACTATCCACAGACTGGCCAGCTCACCAGACCTCGACACAAGTCCATTGGGAGGATTTGTGCCAGGGACCAGGCGCTCCTTCCCACTCCACTCGGCTAACTGGGTGGGCCCACACCAGAGGTACTTCCATCTCAAATGAGGTGGGCTGTGCAGGTGGAGTGGCGAGAGGCAGGTCCACTTCATAGCCAGTCAGCCACCACGGCCAAATGAGACGAAGGCCGGC
This sequence comes from Schistocerca americana, assembly GCF_021461395.2. Taxonomy (NCBI): domain Eukaryota; kingdom Metazoa; phylum Arthropoda; class Insecta; order Orthoptera; family Acrididae; genus Schistocerca; species Schistocerca americana. The sequence continues at coordinate 849,230,353 of NC_060130.1, read as the reverse complement.
CCGGGAGTAAGCGGGCAGGGCAGTCGATGGAGTGGTGGAGGCGTGTGTGGCCCTTAAGTGGATCGAGCAGTCCATAGAAATGAAAGCATGTAGAGATGCCTGGTCACACTCACACTGGAGTGTGAGTTTGTGTGCAATGTTGACGTGTAAGGGACTGTCCAATGCCCGGACCTCGGTATCTGTCAAAATAATGAGCACTCGGTCATCGAACATCAACAATGTCATTCACTCATGCAGTAGCATGCTGCAGGACAAACTGATAGTAGGTATGTGTGTCTCCGATGTTGGAGGTGAAGGTGTGAAACCAGCGCAGGGTGAAAACGGGGGGCCAGGTCGGGAAACCAGCGAACTGTGACGAACAGTCTTTGGCAGATGAGGTGTGTGGTGACGTTTATGGGAGCACATCTTCATTCTCAATCAAGGATGGATCATCTGCAGAGTCTGACTGCAGCAGTGTGAGACCATCAGGGTTGATGAAAGCCAGTTTCAGGCAATGCAGAGAAACTGTCTGTGGGTGGTCTTTAATCATGATATCAAAAGTCATGTCCCCACACCGCAGGACCTTGTAGCGGCCAAGATAAGGAGGCTGAAGAGGCTGCCTAACCACATCATCACGCAGCATGATATGGGAGCAGTTGGAGAGTGCTGTGGGAACATAAGTCTTGGACTGTGAGTGACTAATGGGAGGGTGGAAACGCATTTGTTGAAAATGCATGCGCATCCGGATAATGAAATATGGTGAAGGGGGAAGATCCTTGCTAACCTGGGGAAGAATAAGTTCCCCCTGAAGGACCAAATTCTCGCCAAAAACAAATTTGGATATAGTCCCCTGCAGGTCAGGTTTATAGGTTGAGTGTAGACCAAGTAGCACCCACGGTAGAGCTTCCGACCAGAGACAATCATGGCATCAAAGGACCATCTTGAGGGTGCAGTGCCATCTCTCCACCAGCCCATTGCTTTGTGGGTGATAGGCGGTAGTGTGTATTTTTTTAATACCACAGATATTGCAGAGAATGGTGAAAAGGGAGGATTCGAACTGTCAACCCTGATCGGTGGTGATGGTGGTCAGGCACACGAAACAAGGGATCCACGAACCAATGAAAGCCTTGGCTACCATCTCGGCAGTAATGTTAGGGAGAGGGACAGCCTTGACCTAGCAAGACAAATGGTCAATAGTTGGTAAGATATATCTATGGCCCTCCAAAGGAGGAAGAGGCCTGATGAGATCAATATGTATGTGACGGAATCGTCCTACGGCAATGTCAAACTTGCCCAGAGGCGAGGAGGTGTGGCAGTTGATCTTGTTGCACTGGCAAGCATCACAGCTGCATGCCCAGGTTTGACAGTCCCGTTTGACATTCTTCCAAACAAAACATTCTGACACGAGACGTGTGGTGGCTCGAATGCCCAGGTAGGCTAGTTTATGCAGGGCATCAAAAGCCTGTTGACACAGCCCAGGTGGGAGCAAATGGCATAGGGTGCCAGTTAAAGAATCACAGCACACCTCATTGGAAACACCAGGAAATTTAGCCTTTGTGAAAACAAGTGATGTTTGTAGGTCTCGTAAGAGAGCCTGAGGATCTTCATCATAAGTTTGGAGGGAGGCTAGATTGGAAAGATCAAAGATGCGAGAAACAGCACTGATCCGTGAGAAGAAATCCGCAGCAACATTATCTGCACCCTTGATGTAACGGAAGTCTGTTGTGAATTGAGAAACCAGGTCAAAGTGGGGGTAACGTCGAGGGAATGGGTCCTCAAGTGGGTTGCAGAATGCTTCTGCCAGTGGTTTGTGATCGGTGAGGATGAAAAGCGAACATCCCTCAACATCGGGGCGGAAACATTTGATTGCCTCATAAAGAGCAAGGAGCTTTCTATCGAATGCAGAATATTTTCTCTGAGCCATAGATAGTTTCTTGGAGAAGAAATGACGCAGAGAAACTGTGTTGCTCTTGTGTTGTTGCAACACTGCCCCCATCGCAATGACACTGGCCTTCCACAGTGATGAATAACTCGGCGGGGTCAGGGCGGGCAAGTGTCACAGCATGAGTTAAAGAAGTCTTCAGAGCCTTGAAGGCCTCTAGCATTGGAGCAGTCCAAGAGACAGGTTTGATACCAGAAGTTTGTTTGTCTGATAGTGCATCTGTCAGGAGTGCCTTTTGTCTCCGGCCGGAGTGGCCGTGCGGTTCTAGGCGCTACAGTCTGGAACCGAGCGACCCCTACGGTCGCAGGTTCGAATCCTGCCTCGGGCATGGATGTGTGTGATGTCCTTAGGTTAGTTAGGTTTAATTAGTTCTAAGTTCTAGGCGACTGATGACCTCAGAAGTTAAGTCGCATAGTGCTCAGAGCCATTTGAACATTTGCCTTTTGTCAGGGGTGCCTGAACAGCAGTGGCAGAAGGCAGATGGCAACGATAGTAATTGATGGTGCCAAGGAAACGGCATAGCTCTTTGTAAGTAGCTGGGGGTGGCAGAGATGTGATAGCCTGCACATGAGATTTGGGAGGTTGTATTCCGTCAGCAGAGACAGTGTAACCTAGGAAGGAGACTGACACTTGGTGCAACTGAGACTTGTCTTTGTTGATCTCGACACTGTTGGAGTTCAAGGTCTAGAGACCTAGGCAGATGATTTTCATGCTCCTCTGCTGAGCTGCTGAAAACGAGAATGTCATCCAGATAAGCAAAGCAAATCTCGAACTGTCCCAAGATAGAGAAACGTTGACACGTTTGCGCCGCGTTCTTTAGGCCGAATGGCATGAAGTGTTATTGGAATAAACTGAGCGGCGTGGTAATAGCCATTTTAGGAATGCCTTCTGGCGCCACGGGAATCTGGTGGTAGGCTCGATTACAGTCAATAACACTGAAAATTTTGGCGCCAGATAACATATGAGTGAAGTCATTGATGTTCAGCACTGGGTAATTGTCCATGACGGTACGAGCGTTTAAGCATCTGTAATCACTGCACATTCAAAAAGATACGTTGTGTTTGGGGATGAGGTGGATTGGTGAAGACCAGTTGCTGTCTGAAGGTTGCAGAATACCTGCCGCCAAAAGTTCATTAATCTGCTGCCAGGCCATGCGCAACTTTATAGGGTTGAGGCGTCGGACCTTATGCCTAATAGGAGGGCCGGCAGTGGTAACTATCTTGTGTGTCGTTCCATCAGTGACGGAAGAAACTGAGAACTGCACATGAAATTGATTAACGTCTTGGCGCCGAGTCCTCGGATGAGTAGGGTGCGATGAGGCGTAGCCATTTGCGCGAGTGGGGAAAGGTAGCACGAAAGTCACTTGTCTCTTACAGGAGTGCGTCGTGTGGAAGGGGTGGGTGTGCGCACAGCGCTGAGCAAAGGGGAACAGTCGGTGACTGCCCGCTGTTAATCTTGCACTGGACAACCGGCGCGGGCGAGAGCAGCACTGTCATCGCACGTGGGGCCACAATGGCCACTGGGTCATGTGGCCGGTGAGTGAGAGAGGGGGAATGTTTATCAACATGGTTGGTAGCTGTTCAAGAGGTGGGCATGGTCACAATACACACGTGACTGTCATTAGCAGCTCTGTTTGAAAAACACAGCACTGGATGAGGCGAGCGTGATGAGGGGGTTGGAACTTCACGTGCCAGTAAGGTTTGTGGACTAACCTGATGAGAGCTCGAGCTAGGCTCGGCCGAGCAATCTCGTTTAGGTGGCAGCACCATGGACTGCAGTTGCAGAAGCGAGGTATGAGCCATGACGAGCTCGCTGTATGTGTATGCGATGTGTTGTTCCAGCTTCGCATTGTCCTGGCGGAGTTGCGTTGCTAAGTCGTATTCTTACAGTAGGTTGGTAACGCAGGTCACAATGTTGCCAGAGAGGGGGGAGCACTCGCGTATGATATCGTATGTTTTGGTGGAAACAGAGCATTGGACATAGGTGCGGGTGCACAGTATGTGAGTGTTCGTAGGATGGTGGAGCATTGAACCCTGTACAATGTTTGGAAATAATTTGTAATGAGACAAAAAATCCATACCTAGGATTGGTTCATCGATGTTGGTAATGTAGAACGTCCACAGAAAAAGTAGAGAAGGAGATGGGATCACCGTAACTTTTACTGAGCCTGAGGTGGTAACGTCGACACATTGACAGCTTGTAGAAGTGACTTCGTCTGTGGAGAAGAGGGTGGAGCCATCGAAGTAGGTATGACTGACATGTCAGCACCAGTGTCGACCAGAAAAGCCAGACCTGATGTAATGTCAGTCACATAGACACGACCACTCGGCCGGGCAGACTAGTGAACAGAGTATAATGTAAGAGGATGCCTGTTAGGTTCCCAACAGGACTTGGCATCTCTTAGTTCCTGCAGCCGGCGTTTGGATGTTGGCATGGCAACCTGCACTTCTTGGCATCATCGCCAAACACTTTGTGGTACCAGCAGAAAGGGTGAGCAGGGTGAGGAGGAGGTGGAGACTGCAACAGTGGTGGCAGCTTGTCCTCGTTGATTTGTTCCGGTAGATAGACCGGTATGTAAGGTGCATGGGCGATCCTGAGAGTGAGCTGATGCTGCCAGGAGAAGTAGATGAGGTGACGATGGAGCAAGCCCTGCCTCTGCTGGCCAAAGGTTGGTATGTGGGGGAAGCTGTGCCGACAAACAGTGTGGAATGAACCGGCTAATGTTACCACAGCAGTGAATACAACTGGTCAGCGATGCGTAGGTGGGAGCCGATGGACCAAAACGAGTGTGGTAACAGATGGATCTGTAGATCGGCAGGTAGTTTGACAGACCACACAGCCCATAGTGTGGCGTCAGGCATGGTGTGCTCGTTCACGAACAATCGAAGGTGGCGCCAAAGTTGTGAGTGGGTGCATTCCCGCAGGTGCTCCTGATAGAGAATCTTGATTATTAACTCTTGTGGCGAGCAGGCAAGTCGTTCCACTATAGTCTTCTTTGCAAACTCGTTATTTTGGTGCAGGCAAAAGGAGCAGGTCACAAATCAGATCAGAGTGGTTGTGGAGGTGTGTGATGAGGCAGAGAAACTTTGAGTTGTTGTCAGACACATGATGTAACTCGAACAGATGCTCGAAGAGCGCGAACCACGATTCCAGGTTGTCCTCATATAAGGGCAGTAGCTTCAGCAGGCGGCCAGGAGGGGGTGACAACAGTGGCTTCGGTGTCTCCTAGGGTAGCGGCTGAACTGAGGTTAAGTCAGAGGCCAGTACGGTAGGCCCGGATTTAAAACAGGTGAGTGAATCCATAGTAGCGGCAGCTGGCATAGCTGACTGTGTGTCATGAAAACACGGCGCAGCAGGCACGGACGGTACCATGGAAATGGGCAGATGGATGGCACACAAGAGGGGGCCCGGAAACTGGACCGTGAGTGACGAGTGCTGGATGGAAATGACCCACTTCCAGAATAGGGCCTGAGACCGGCGCGGCAGACACAGGTGGTGCTGTGGGAGTTGCAGGCAGTTGAGCGACCAGAAACGGGGACCCCCATAAGTGAAAGGGGGGGGGGGGGGGGGGGGTTGAGAACGCCAATCTGATGCATAACATGCCAGTAGTGTGTAGACGAAACACTAAATTGTGCATGTAAATTAGACACAACTGGAACACCATGTGCGTGGAACAGATCCGGCACAGTTTGTAGTAATGACAGCGTTGCACATGGCCTGACAGTAACTTATGTAGCATGCTGGTGGGTGGCTAAACACGTGTTTGAATGGAGATCACTTTGTTCTTGAAACACTCGATTTCAAGAAACACAATTCAAAATATTGTTCAGTTAACATTTCACTGTCAGATGGGCATAATCCGGTGATGCAAACCCTGAGTCCATTGTTCTCTCTATTGGCGTAGTTGTCAAACTTCCTGGCAGATTAAAACTGTGTGCTGGACCGAGACTTGAACTTGGGACCTTTGCCTGTGGCTGTGGCTAAGACAAGTCTCCGCAATATCCTTTCTTTCAGGAGCGTTAGTTCTGCAAGGTTCGCAGGAGAGCTTCTGTAAAGTTTGGAAGGCAGGAGATGAGGTACTGGTAGATGTGAAGCTGTGAGGACAGGTCATGAGTCGTGCTTGGGTAGCTCAGATGGTAGAGCACATGCCCGTGCAAGGCAAAGGTCCTGAGTTCGAGTCTCGGTCCGGCACACAGTTATAATCTGCCAGGAAGTTTCATATCAGCGCACACTCCGCTACAGAGTGAAAATCTCATTCTCGTGTAGTTGTCGACTGATGAAAACTAATGAGGTTAGGACACAGCATTGGTTGAGAATGCGAATCACTGCGTAAATGATGAATGCGCCATTGGCGAAGAAACGACGAAACTCAGTGTGCGGAGTTGTGCTTCCACATCTTTGAATAAGACATTGTTTGGTGTGGCCATTGCATAGTGCATTTAACCTGTTGCATAAACACCGGCGTGGAAGACATAAAACACGAACGAACTGCGGGATCACCACTATGGGAATGGGATCGGTAATCGGGATATAGGAAACTTAATTCCCATACATGTTGTAGCTTGTATATATTTATGATTGACACTGCGTCCATACAAAATGAAGTATAACAAAGAACTGATTAAAATAAAGTTAAGATGGGGGCTCGACAGAGCACTTAGAGTTCACAGATATTAAGTTTTGTGATCAATATGAACTATCAATGCCACAATGTATATCCATAGCTACAGTTTTTCTAGTGTTTATTATTAGGTCATTGTTATAAAAGTAAAATGTTAACCTGTCAGTGGCTTTTCTTAAGTTTTTTACAAGGATTTCTTCTGAGTTTCCTGTAATTACAGCACTTGTATCATCAGCAAATTGAAATATTTTACTGCTGTCATTGCTTATGTTTCATCTTTAATTACAGTAAGAACAGAATAGGACCTATTACTGATCCTTGTGGCACACCGTATTTAACAGTCAGTAGCTTGAAATTATATTTCCTAATGACATTATCCCTTTCCTGATCTATTTCCACGTACTGTTTGTATTCAGAAGATAGGTTACATATGTGAGTTAAGGGCTCAGTAATCAGGTCCCCACATTTCTTTATAATGAAATGAGGTTATCATCTACTCCTACAGTGTATTCATTTTGAGACTTTTTATTGTAACCTGTACTTCTTCTACATTTGTTGGGTACATGAACCTCGATCTGCTTGAGCCTTTTTCTCTCTTTCTGTATGATGTTTTCTATTGGAGGTCTGTTGTAGTAGTAGTATAGTAGTAGTAGTAGTAGTAGTAGTAGTACCTTTATTCATCTGTAAATCTCTTTTTACAAGGATATAGGACATGTCAAAGTGTTTACAAGTTTAGATCAATTTAAAATAAGCTAATTCATATACACATATATTTACAGACTTCTAGTTAGAGACAATCATTAGATTTACTCCTGGTATACAATACTTTTTTTACAAATAACTTATAAAATAATGTAAGGTCACACTGTTCGCTCATATCTCACTATCAGTCACTCCACATACTATACACACATTGTTTCATAACACGTCACTCACTACACACACACACACACACACACACACACACACACACACACACACACACACACAGACACTGGTGATCTCTGGGTCATTTTCTGTACCACAACTTACCTTTTGCTATCCTGAGAAACTGAGTCGGCATCCCTCCTTGGGGGTAAGTATTTCTAGAAATGAAAAAAGAAGGAAAAAAACATAAAGTGAATATGTTATGTGGAATGTTGGATGTTTTATAATCATTATTTTTATTATTTATTTTTATAACTTTTTTATCAAACCCCTACTTTGTTTTATCTAAGTAATCCTTCAATGTTTCTTTGTTACAATTATAAAATAGTTATTAAACATATTAACTACTTCCTCTGGGTTATTAATGTTTTCCATGCCAGCTTTTAATACAATATTATTAGCTCTATTTTTGTCAGATTGGGTTTCTTCCATTACAGCTTGCCAGACTGCTTTGGTTCTCTTTGAAGACATTGGAGCTAATACAAAGGCTTACAAACAATCATTCTTCCGAGGCACCATTGGTGAGAAGAACAGGGAAGGGGACATCAGTCAGTGGTACCAGAAGTACCTCCACCACACACCATTAAGTGGCTTGTACAGGTAGGAAGCTTTGTTTTTCCATTTAATTGTGATGCTATGCCAGATGTGTTTAAGACCAAACATTGTCTTTTTGATTTTAAGTCATGTTTTTCTAACAAAGAGGAAAATAAGTAGGACATTTATGAGAAGTTTTGGGATTGTTTTGACTTGCAGAAAAAGGCAGATTATGGAATTACTTATGCCATCATAGAAGTTGGCTGTGCAAGTAAAAGGTGTGTAAGCAAAAATTAGAGACTCCTTTTGTGCGCCATACCCTGAACTTAGTAGGATTACATGTTACAAGAAGTAATGAAGTAGTAGGTACATTCTTCAGCTGTGTGCACCAGTTGCACAAATTCTTCAGTTCTTCAGTGTAAGCCCACAGAGATGGGAGGAGTTATTAAAACACACTAGCTGTCGATCTCTTCATGTCTTGTCCAAAACAAGATGGAGAGCAAGAACTGAGACAAGAAGTGTATTGGAAAAGAAGAAATAGAAACTTTAAAATACACAAATAATCAATGCAGTTTGTTTTGTAATAGGATAGCAGAAGTAAATGGGCTGATCAATTAGTTCTCCAAGTTTGAAATGTTGATTCTCTTGAATGTTGGGAGTGATGTTTTACAACATATGCATGTAAGAAGTTTGATTCTTCAGTCTACATGTACTTCCCTTGATACTGAAATGAAAAATATGAAAGCCGTTACAGTTACCGTAGTTAATGATGTAAGAGCCCTCTGGCCTGAATTCTTAAGCAGAGCTAAAAAAAAATGGCTATTGAAATTGAGACTGAGGCAGTTTTTCCAGAAAAGGGAGGAAGGAAAAGGAGGGTTCTCTTTGGTGAATCTGACTGGAGTATTAGTGGAGCACCTGACACATTCTTAGATGAAACTGAAGAATAACATTTTCAGACAAAGACTGTTTCTCAGATGGATTCTCAGTACGAAAAAATGAGAAATATTTCTGCAGTTTTTGAAGCTATTCTTAGAATAAATACAACTTTGGATGATAGTGACATGATTCAGAAATTAATTAGAACTTATCCTGATTATTTGAGTCATAATTTTATCAACAAGATACAAATGTTTAAGTCTGTAAGTACTACTTTTCTGGGTTTGACAAAGTCAACAGAAGGAACAAAGGGTTTCCATTTCTTCTTCTAAATGAAGTTTTTAAGTTGAGATTACAATCTTTGTTTCCTGAACTCTGCATTGCACTCAAGATTTTCACAATTTTTGTTTCCTAAACTCTGCATTGCACTCAATATTTTCACTACCCTAGCAGTAACTTTTGCTTCATGTGACAGAGGATTTAGTAAATTAACATTAATGGAAAATCATTTAATATAAACTTTAGCCAAAGAGAAACTTAGCTGTCCCCCATTGTTATAAGTAGAGCATGAACTTGTGTCTAAAATGAGCTTCAGTGATGTAGTGGATAACTTCATCAGCTGCACTTGTCTGAATGTGTTTAGATGACAATGGCAGTTTCAACCAGACTTTTTAATTCAAGATAATGAATAATGATGCAAATGTTTCTCACTAAATGTTAGGTTTGTTTCTTTTACTACCTATTATTATTATACATGATAATATTTGTATCTTTTCAAATATGGTGCATTCAGTTAAGAAATTTATTACTGATAGAACACTGTGTAGGCAGCATATATTTGTTATGAGTAAAACAATATACTGAAAATCAGTATTTGTAATAATTAACTCCTATGGGCTGAAAAGGCTAGGAGGCCCTCAAAAAATTGTGTCTAGGGTCCTATGAAATCTATGGGTAGCCCTGATGGCATGAAAGATTGAACAGAATGCACAGAATGTTGAACATAGGAACCAAATGCAGAATATGCACTCATCCAGTCCAAAAACGTTTTCCACATATGGCTCTGCAACCACCAGGGAAGGCAGTGTCTCAGTAACTTGGTTGTATTTCACTGAAAGCTGCACTTAGCCTAACAGTGGAATCTCATTGCCCACTTACAGTGGAGACATTATATCACTTCCCCCAAAAATGCAGCACTAACCATTTTTGGTACAATTCCTGACCTTATTAAGCATCACTGAATCACTAAAAAACTGGAATACCTACATTTGTGACTATTGGAGTGTTGAATCTATAAAAAGCTTTACCAGTTCTTGATTTGACTGAGTTGTTGTTGCCAAACTACAAAAAAAATTGCATTGATGATAGTTATTCTGTTGATATGAAAGTAACCACCTTGTCACCAATTTTGTGACTTGCTTGCTCTTCTATTGTAATGGTTATCTAGATTCTAAGACAAAAAAAGATGATGCACTTTGAAGAACTTATCTGAATGGGATGGAAATTGGTAGATGTAATGACATGTACAGACAAACAAATGATTACAGTTTCAGAAAAATTGGATGATTTATTCAAGAGAAAGAGCTTCACAAATTGAGCATGTCATTAATGTGTTGGTTCATTTCTGGTCTTTATTCAGGCAGTTATTAGGCCTGGCATTGATTGTTAACAGTTGTTCAATGTCCTTCTGATGGATATCATGCCAAATTTGGTCTAATTGGCACATTAGATAATCAAAATCTCTAGCTGGCTGGAGGGGCCTGCCCATAATGCTCCAAATGTTCTCAATTGGGGAGAGATCCAGCAACCTTGGTGGCCAAGGCAGGGTTTGGCAAGCATGAAGGCTAGCTGTAGAAACCCTCATTGTCTGCAGGTGGCCATTATCTTGCTGAACTGAAATGCATTCCCAGGATGGCTTGCCATGAAGGGCAACAAAACAGGTCACAGAATATTGTCGACATACTGCTTTCCTGTAAAGATACCACAGATGACAACCAAAAGGGTCCTGCTACAAAAATAAATGCCACCCCCAACCATCACTCCTGGGTGCTGGTCCTTACGGTGAACAATAGTCCACTGGTATCCCACCACTGCCAGGGCATCTCTAGACACATCTTCACTGCTCATCAGGGCTCATCACTGGAGACAATTCTACTCCAGTCATTGACATTCTTGGCTGAAGATGTGTCTGGAGATGCCTCAGACAGTGCTAGGATACCAAACTGACTGTTGCCCATCATATGGCCTGACAGCCAGGAGTGATGGCCTGGGGTGCCATTTGTTTCATAGCAAGGCCCCTTTGGTTGTCATCCATGGCACCCTTTCAGCATAGTGGTACGATGGCGATATTCTACACCTTGTTTTGTTGACCTTCATGACAAGCCATCCTGGGCTCACATTTTGACAAGATAATGACTGCCTGCACATGGAGAAAGTTTCTGCTGCTTGTCAACAGGCTTGAAAAACCATAACTTGTCCAGTAAGGTCACCAGGTCTCATCCCAATTGAGAACATTTGGAGAATTATGGGCAGGGCCCACCAACTACCTCAGGATTATGACAATGTTACACACCAAGTGGACAGAATTTGTTATGCCCTCGGGAGACATCCAACAGCTCTATTAATCAATGCCTAGCCAAATAACTGTTGCATAAGGGACAGATATGGACCAATCATTCTTAACTTGCTCAATTTGTGAAGCTCTTTTCCTTGAATAAATCATCCAGTTTTTCTGAAACTGCAATCATTTGTTTGTCTGTACATGTATATCACATCTACCAGTTTCTGGCCCATTCAGATAATTCCTTTGTAGTGCATCATTTTTTATCTTAGAGTGTATTACACTTGTGCAAGTACACTGCAACATGACAAAATACCAATAATTTCGAAATTTATTCACTGACTGTGAATTCCTTGTCATCAGATGTATTAAATTTAGATCTATTACACACTAGTGACATATGAAAATTTGTGCCAGAACACAGCTCAAATCCAGGTTTCCTGCTTACTGTGAGTGGTCACCTTAACCACTGTGGCTATCCGTGCACACGCCACAGAATGACATAAACTTCCATATTTCACACTGTCTACATCCTCATATCAGGAAATTACTGCAAAAGCAAAGAGAGCTTCACTGCAAATTTAAACGCACCCAAAACCTCTCAGACAAACAGAAGCTAAACGATGTCAAAGTTAACGTAAGGGGGGCTATATGTGAAGTGTTCAGTGAATTCGAAAGTAAAATTCTATGTACCGACTCGACACTAATTCCTAGGAAGTTCTGGTCTTATGTTAAATCAGTAAGTGGATCAAAACAGCATATCCAGACACTCTGGGATGATAATGGCATTGAAACAGAGGATGACACGCATAAAGCTGAAATACTAAACACCTTTTTCCAAAGCTGTTTCACAGAGGAAGACCACACTGCAGTTCCTTCTCTAAATCCTCGTACAAACAAAAAAATGGATGACATCAAAATAAGCGTCCAAGGAATAGAAAAGCAACTGAAATCACTCAACAGAGGAAAGTCCACTGGACCTGTCAGGATACCAATTCGATTCTACACAGAGTACGCGAAAGAACTTGACCCCCTTCTAACAGCCGTGTACCGCAAGTCTCTAGAGGAACGGAAGGTTCCAAATGATTGGAAAACAGCACTGATCTGTTGTAGAATTTTAGAACATGTTTTTTGCTCATGTATCATGTCATTTCTGGAAACCCAGAATCTATTCTGTAGGAATCAACATGGATTCCGGGAACAGCGATCGTGTGAGACCCAACTCGCTTTATTTGTTCATGAGACCCAGAAAATATTAGATACAGGCTCCCAGGTAGATGCCATTTTCCTCAACTTCCGAAAGGCATTTGATACAGTTCCGCACTGTCGCCTGATAAACAAAGTAAGAGCCTTCGGAATATCAGACCAGCTGTGTGGCTGGATTGAAGAGTTTTTAGCAAACAGAACACAGCATGTTGTTCTCAATGGAAAGATGTCTACAGATGTTAAAGTAACCTCTGGTGTGCCACAGGGGAGTGTTATGGGACCATTGCTTTTCACAGTATATATAAATGACCTAGTAGATAGTGTCGGAAGTTCCATGCGGCTTTTCGCGGATGATGCTGTAGTATACAGAGAAGTTGCAGCATTAGAAAATTGCAGCGAAATGCAGGAAGATCTGCAGTGGATAGGCACTTGGTGCAGGGAGTGGCAACTGACCCTTAACATAGACAAATGTAATGTATTGTGAATACATAGAAAGAAGGATCCTTTATTGTATGATTACATGATAGCAGAAAAAACACTGGTAGCAGTTACTTCTGTAAAATATCTGGGAGTATGCGTGTGGAACGATTTGAAGTGGAATGATCATATAAAATTAATTGTTGGTAAGGCAGGTGCCAGGTTGAGATTCATTGGGAGAGTCCTTAGAAAATGTAGTCCATCAACAAAGGAGGTGGCTTACAAAACACTCGTTCGACCTGTAGTTGAGTATTGCTCATCAGTGTGGGATCCGTACCAGACTCTGCAAGAGAGGCGCTCTGCATCATGGTGTAGCTTGCTGTCCAGGTTTTGAGAAGGTGTGTTTCTGGATGAGGTATCGAATATATTGCTTCCCCTGACTTATATCTCCCGAGGAGATCATGAATGTAAAATTAGAGAGATTCGAGCACGCACGGAGGCTTACCGGCACTCGTTCTTCCCGCGAAACATGCGCGACTGGCACACGAAAGGGACGTAATGAAAGTGGCATGGAAAGTGCCCTCCACTACGCACCGTTGGGTGGCTTGCGGAGTATAAATGTAGATGTAGATGTAGTTCACTGAATTCATCACCTAAATTTTGAAATTTTTGTACAGATGTTATGTGTCTGTTCTTTAAGACAAACAAACATCAATAAGTTCACAATGGAATATAGTAATTGTCCTGAACAACAAGAAAACTAAAGAATTTGGATAACTAATTCACTGTGCATGCAGGCAATACTTAATACAGGCAAGTTTCTGGATACCAACATAGGTGGGGATCATCAAAATAGTTAGTTAGTTTGCTTGGCTGTGTAAGGATACCAGTCTGTAGGCACCAAAGAATAATTTCATTCTAGCAGTCTCACACACAGGTGCAGGGACCTTGCACAACAGTAACAGCAGTCCAGTTTGTTATCCAGTGGAGTCCATACATATAACACCACAATCTAGAGACATGTCAGCTAAGATCAGAACAAGGCATCAGCTGACTTACAGACAATGAGAGCCAGCTCATGGCTATTCTGGCTTAAATAGTTCAGGTAGCTGGTCTTATATGATTGAAACATGGGAGATGCTGTATTTTCCTTACTATCAGTGCCCTTGGTAGATGCAGACATAATGACATTTGTCAATAACTCTGCATCTTTCTTTGAAGCATCCTGTGGGGCTACAAGAGCATTAACTCATTAGGGAACTTAAATTTTCTTACTATGACACCTCTCTGCAAATGAATAACTGCATAAATTCACAGACTGGGGTTACTTTAAGCTGTTTTTATATGTCAAAATGACATAGCACCATTCAGCATTGCTAAACAGTCCTCCAAAGTAGTACATTCAGTCAACGATTTAACAATTGCAAATTTCAGGGAAAGCCTACACCAGTTAGACTGGGATGAGGTGTACCGTGAACCTGATGCCAATTTAAAATATAATTTATTTCATGACACTTTTGTAAATGCATTTGAAAACTGCTTCCCCAAGAAAATAGTTAAATATACTCGTAAGAAATCATGTAACAAACCATGGCTTACTGAGGATATAAAAATATCTTGTAACCAGAAAAGGGAAATGTATCTGACAGCAAGAAAGAGTAGTGACCCAGAAACTATCAAACATTATAAAAACTACTGTGTTATATTAAGAAAAGTTATTAAAAAATCCAGAAGTATGTGTATCATGTCTGAAATCAGCAACTCCGATAATAAAATTAAAACCATTTGGAATATTATTAAAAGAGAAACAGGTCAACCAAGAGCACAGGAAGACAGTATTACCATCAAATTGAATGAAAACTTTACGAACAAAAAGTCAGAAGTTGAAAATATTTTTAATAATCATTTTCTAAATGTTGTGGATATAGTAGGATCCACGTGTTCGTTAGAAGATGCTAGGCTATTAATGGAAGAGGCCATACCTACGCAATTTGATACAATTGAAATCTCACCCACTTCTCCCTCTGAAATTAGGAAAATAATAAACTTGCTGAAAAGCAAAAACTCACATGGAATTGATGGCATTTCCAGTAAAATACTAAAAGCTTGTTCTCAACAGATAAGTAAGATTCTCAGCCACCTGTGTAATAGCTCTCTGGAACAGGGCATTTTCCCTGATAGACTGAAATATGCTATTGTTATACCTTTGCATAAAAAATAGGACAGATCTGATGTCAACAATTACCGTCCAATCTCCCTTCTAACAGCTTTATCCAAAGGTTTTGAGAAAGTAATGTATTCAAGAGTAGCTTCACATATCTGCAAAAATGAAGTACTAACAAAATGTCAGTTTGGTTTCCAGAAAGGTTTTTCAACAGAAAATGCCATATATGCTTTCACCAATCAAATTTTGAATGATTTGAATAACCAAACACCACCCATTGGGGTTTTTTGTGATCTCTCAAAGGCTTTTTATTGCATAAATCTTGAAATTCTGCTAGACAAGCTCAAGTATTGTGGCATGAGTGGGACAGTGCACAAATGGTTTAATTCATACCTAACTGGAAGAGTGCAGAAAGTTGAAATAAGCAGTTCTCATAATATGCAAAGATCAGCACATTCCTCAAACTGGGTAACTATCAAGAATGGGGTTCCACAAGGGTTGCTCTTGGGTCCATTGTTGTTCTTGATATATATTAATGACTTGCCGTTCTATATTCATGAAGAGGCAAAGTTAGTTCTCTTTCCTTATGATACAAGTATAGTAATCACACCTGACAAACAAGAATTAACAGATGAAATTGTCAATAATGTCTTTCAGAAAGTTGCTAAGTGGTTCCTTGACACAGTATATACAGTTCCGTACAGTAAATGGTATGACGCCATTAATAAATATAGACCTTAATCAGAAGCATATAGCTAAGGTAGAATATTCAAAATTTTTAGGTGTGTCCATTGATGAGAGATTAAATTGGAAGAAACACATTAATGATCTGCCGAAACGTTTGAGTTCAGCTACTTATGCAATAAGGGTCATTGCAAATTTTGGTGATAAACATCTTAGTAAATTAGCTTACTACACCTATTTTCACTCATTGCTTGCATATGGCATCATATTTTGGGGTAATTCATCACTGAGGAATAAAGAATTTATTGCACAAAAGTGTGTAATCAGAATAATAGCTGGAGTCCACCCAAGATCATCCTGCAGACATTTATTTAAGGATCTAGGGATATTCACAGTAGCTTCTCAGTATATATACTCTCTTATGAAATTTGTTATTAACAACCAAACCCAATTCAAAAGTAATAGCAGTGTGCATAACTACAATACTAGGAGAAAGGATGATCTTCACTATTAAAGATTAAATGTAACTTTGGCACAGAAAGGGGTGAATTATACTGCCACTAAAGTCTTTGGTCACTTACCAAATAGTATCAAAAGTCTGATAGATAACCAACAAGTATTTAAGAAGAAATTAAAAGAATTTCTGAATGACAACTCCTTCTACTCCATAGATGAATTTTTAGATATAAATTAAGAAAAAAAAGAAAAAAACCAAACAAAATAATTATAAAAAAATTAAAAAATAAAAAAGTTGTTATATTAACTGAATTATGTTGTTCAATTAACTTAATTATGTCATGTATTGGAAAATTTGATTCGTTCCACATTATTACGAAATATCGTATTCATGATCCATGGAACTAGTATTAATCTAATCTAATCTAATCTCTTATACCATTTATAGGTGAAAGGAATATACTGACAATCTGTGATCATTCTAATTGATCAGCATTTACTGTGGACCACAGTAAGACCCTTACACTTTGTCTGTTATACCCATTTTATGAGAACTATTTTGTAATTTCATGTGTGACTTATTTGTTAGACAATTGCAGATTGAGTGCTTAGTCATAGGCAGATTGCCTACCTGTATTAAGTACACCACGTAAAAACTTTTAGTAATGTACAGATGTTGCTGTCCTTTGTAGTAAATAATCAAAGGGCTGCTTTAATTTTGGATCATTCTCAGTGAACTGAAGATGGTTGACTGTCGGTCAATAAGCTTTCTTTGGGATAGCAATGCTTAATTTTTAGTATTTTGTACCTAATTTATGAAATAAAAAGTTTACAATTTGTCAGCTTAATATGTCAAGAACAACAGACCTTATGTCTCTGCAGGAGACTGAATGTCCCTAATTTCAATATTGTGATATATGCAGGGGTTAGTAAAATGTTGTCTAGACCCTCTAATAAGGTAGATACTTCATATTTAAGAATATCCTTTTCAGGCTATGAAACACATTTTTTGAACATCACCTACAGGAATTTGCTAATCACTTCTGTGCCTGTGTTCACAAAATACATCATCTCTTTGAATCTTCTCTCTTTCTGGTAACACTATATGATGAGGATCCCATACAAAGAAACAATAACAATACTGTTTACTGAGAGCAGCTAAACTTTTGTCAGTTTTATGGATGGTTAGCTTACTTAGCATTCCAGCTACTCAGTCTCCAGTGAACTTGCACAAAATATTAGTCAATGTGGTTAAAATGCTCTAAATAATGCAAAAAACAATAAAAAACCCTGTAACTGCTACACATGCACAGAAATATACACAGAAACGTCCATAGAACAAACCACTTAAAGGATAAAATCCTTTCTATGGGCAGAAACATACAGATGTCATGAAAGTATACAACCCATTATAAGGGAAAGAAATACAGCCATCATGAAACTCCAAAAACAATAACCATTTGTATATAGCTGACTGATCATTGACAAAAAATAAATGAGTTTGACACTTTAACATGTTAAAACATTCCCTATCAGTTTATGAAGAAACTATGACTTAGTATCCGCCAATGATATAGATTCACCACCAAGCCCAACTGATGTGGAAGAAATGTCAGGTACTCAGGCTTCATACCATGGTTACATCTCACTCTCACAGAGGGTGCTGCCACCATCACCATTGTCATAGTACATGGACCTGTCCACTAATGTGACAGACACCATAAGTACCATGGCCCCATACTTGTCCAGGAGATCTCACTGTACTCTGAAGCCTTAATTACATGCCATTCATAGTAGAGTAATTGACTTTGTCTGTATTTTCATTTTCTGATTTTAGTCACCAACTGGACTGTTTGTGAGTGCTATGCTCTGGACTTTGCTTCTGACTAGTCATTCACTTCACAAGCTCCACTGTCATTGACCACAGGAACTACCAGTTTGTTCCCGATCTCTGCATAATTTCCAGTGTCAGTAATCATAAACTGTGTTCTACTTATGCTGAGTAGTACAGAAAAGTGATGTCAATGACTTCCCTCCATGCATCTATTCACTATGGGGCATGGGTCCTGAGTTTCTAAATTTATGGTGGCAGCAGTTATGGCTGCAACAGCAATGACAACTGGAGCAACAGCAATGACAACAGCAAGAAAAGCAGTGGGAATTTTAATGACAGCAACAGCAGGGATTGCTGTTACAACGACTGCAAAACCAACAACAGTCTTCAGTTGCAGCAGTATCGTCTCCCCTGCAACCAGTTACTTGTTTTGATGAGATAACAAGAGTTGGGAGGTCTGTTTACATTGTTTTCTTCTTCACTGCAAGGCACGCCAAATAACTGACCCTGGAAATCAGATTACAGTCCTACTGTCTTCTAATTATATGAGGGTGTGCTGAAAAGTAAAGCCTCTGATTTTTTATGTGAAAACTCTTAGAGCTTTTTAAATAAAAAATGTTATTAATATTGTAAATCTTTATTCTTGATGTCTACATATTTGCAGCCCTCTGATACTAAAGGGCTCCAAACTGAAGTGTGTAACATGGAGGTGTGTAATGTAACTATTTTGGTACGTGAGAAACAGCATGTGGTAATTGAATTCTGAAATCAAAGAGTTCATCCATACATGGAGCACCCTCTCCTTCAGCATAACATTGCCAGACCACACATGAATGCTGTGACATCTGTCATAATCTAACACCTTGAGTTCACTGTTATTGATCATCTTCTATAATGTCCCAACTTGTTCCCATCCAATTGCCATATGTTTCAAAAACTTAAAGAACACTACAAATGTAATCTTTCCTGTAACCAACGCGTCACATCATATGCAGAATCATTAATCCATGATGTTATTATACATCTGGTTCCTTACAGAGAAGTTAGTGTGAAGGATTTAGACTCTCATCTGTTTGAACCCGGTGTGATATGCTAAAAATTACAAAAGCTCGCAGTGTAACAGCATCAGTGCAAGCAATTCTTCATGATACTTCTGGTGTTGACTTTCTTTTTTGTAGTGTTAGCCATAGTAGTAGTAATCACTATTGTGTTCTATAATCAACTGATGGCAGCCAAGCAACATAATTATATGATTTACTGAGCACCCGACCATCTAGTAGACCAGTGAGGCAAGATTAACTAGTTACAGCAATAGCTAATCATCCCTGCCCTCATCATTGGCAGCCAGCACAAATAGGAAGAAGTGCCTGCCATGGCTAGTGGGGAACAACAGCAAGAGCTGCAAGCACACTGCATGCTATCAAAATGGTGCCAATAGCAGCAGCAGACAGGATGCAGAAGCTCACACTGCAGATAGAAATTAATTGAGCAATGGCAGAATTATAGCTGGACACATCTGCAGTGAAGTCACTGATATTTGTTGGCAAAATTAGCTGGGGTCATTATTTTTAGTGATTTATCCCACTTATGCCTATTTTCAATTACCTGTAGATACTAAAAAAAAAAAAACACACAAATTTTAGATTAATATACCACTTGCCATGTAATGTAACTTCCTAGCAGATTAAAACAGTGTGCCCGACCGAGACTCGAACTCGGGACCTTCGCCTTTTGCGGGCAAATGCTCTACCAACTGAGCTACCAAAGCACGACTCACACCTGGTACTCACAGCTTTACTTCAGCCAGTATCATGTCTCCTACCTTCCAAACTTTACAGAAGCTCTCCTGCGAACCCTGCAGAACTAGCACTCCTGAAAGCAAGGATATTGAGGAGACATGGCTTAGCCACAGCCTGGGGGATGTTTCCAGAATGAGATTTTCACTCTGCAGCGGAGTGTGCACTGTGAGTACCGGGCGTGAGTCTTGCTTCGGTAGCTCAGTTGGTAGAGCACTTGACCGCAAAAGGCAAAGGTCCCGAGTACGAGTCTTGGTCAGGCACACAGTTTTAATCTGCCAGGAAGTTTCATATGAGCGCACACTCCGCTGCAGAGTGAAAATCTCATTCTGGAAACATCCCCCAGACGGCGGCTAAGCCATGTCTCCGCAATATCCTTTCTTTCAGGAGTGCTAGTTCTGCAAGGTTCGCAGGAGAGCTTCTGTAAAGTTTGGAAGGTAGGAGACGAGATACTGGCAGAATTGAAGCTGTGAGTACTGTTCATGAGTCGTGCTTCGGTAGCTCAGTTGGTAGAGCACTTGCCCACGAACGGCAGAGGTCCCGAGTTCGAGTCTCGGTCGGGCACACAGTTTTAATCTGCCAGGAAGTTTCATATCAACACACACTCCACTGCAGAGTGAAAATCTCATTCTGGAAACATCCCCCAGGCTGTGGCTAAGCCATGTCTCTGCAATATCCTTTCTTTCAGGAGTGCTAGTTCTCCAAGGTTCGCAGGAGAGCTTCTGTAAAGTTTGGAAGGTAGGAGACGAGATACTGGCAGAAGTACAGCTGTGAGTACCGGGCATGAGTCATGCTTCGGTAGCTCAGTTGGTAGAGCACTTGCCCGCAAAAGGCAAAGGTCCCGAGTTCGAGTCTCGGTCGGGCACATAGTTTTAATCTGCCGGGAAGTTTCATATCAGTGCACGCTCCGCTGCAGAGTGAAAATCTCATTCTGGAAACATCCCCCAGGCTGTGGCTTAGCCATGTCTCCGCAATATCCTTTCTTTCAGGAGTGTTAGTTCTGCAAGGTTCGCAGGAGAGCTTCTGTAAAGTTTGGAAGGTAGGAGATGAGATACTGGCAGAAGTAAAGCTGTGAGTACCGGGCATGAGTCGTGCTTCGGTAGCTCAGTTGGTAGAGCACTTGCCCGCGAAAGGCAAAGGTTCCGAGTTCGAGTCTCGGTTGGGCACAAAGTTTTAATCAGCCAGGAAGTTTCATATCAGCACACACTCCGCTGCAGAGTGAAAATCTCATTCTGCCATGTAGTGGTTCGCCTACTTTGTTTCTTGATTTGTTGTCCTCGGTGTTGATGTACTATGTTGGCTGAAATATGGGGTTTGTAATTCCGACACTGAATACTATAAATAATGTAGGTTACAGGTGCACTGTTGTATTTTGCAGTACTTTAATTTCACTGTTCACAACCCCCCAATAATACACAGTTATATGGCCAGTGCACTCTTGTTTAACTTTCGATAAGCCTCATTAATAGTTTTCAGGAAAATCTCCACATACTGCTACAATAGTTTACTATTGATCATCTATGAGCAGTAAAAACCTAACCACAAAAATCACTATTCTTTCAGAATAATCAGATACGTATGGAACAGACACTGTCATTGCTGTAACACATGGCCTATTGGTGTAACACTTATTTCACTGTTAAGTTGATTCATTGTTGTCGTTCTAACCAACACAGGTCTCTTGTCTGAAACTCGGCCATGAACAGACTGTCTTGGGACCAAAAATTGAGCCCTTCTATATCATCACAATAGTAAGTACTTAAACTACACATTGTTTAAAGTTAAATTTACAGAAATTACAATTAAAACTTGTTGAATTAACTGAACATCAAAAAATTCCATCTTTGTTAACAGGTTCTTCTTTTGCAAGGTTTCATCTGAGTTATTTGTTTAAATGATGAAATTAACATATATAGTTATGTAAACAATACTTTTGACAAAACTGGAAACTACTTTGGAATTAATGAAGGGCTGGTTTTGCTAACATGTTTTCGAATGGAGCCAAATAGATCCTTTAAGGATGCTATTGTTTCGTCGCCCAAATGTTTATAATTAGTACAGAATTTATATTTCTTTATACGTCAACAAAAGAATTTAAGTTGCAATTACTGATTTCACCCTATAACAAAAGATACTACCTATGAATAGTCCAAGTAAATTAGAAAATCAATTACATACCTAAAACTATGCACTAAATGAGATCTGGTGTTAAATATTGTAAAACTGAGGGCCAACCTTTCTCTTATATGAAAATGCAGGTTATATTCACATATGTTAATGGTAATTAGTTGAAAATAAAAAAATAAATGTTGAGGAGTCATATGGCAAAACAAGAGGGGAAGTAAAAATATCCCAGCTTGTTTCATCACATCACCCCCTCATTGGATTGACCAGATAGATATTGCAAATAGCTACCTTGACAATTCAATGACCACAAGCAACCCCAGAAATTTTGTTTAAAATCTACACACAAGCAAATATTACATAAGAAATCATTTCAAAACTACAGTACAAATGTTTTTTTTTCAAATTTATACTTATGTGAAGTGGCCATACGAAAATCCCCATACAAAATAATTACATACAGTGTATTGTACATTTACATAAAATATCCACAAGTTATACTTTTAACAAAAATTAGGCATCTTCATCATAAGTGATGTCCTTTTTGGGTAAGCGAAGATTTCATTTTAAGATACATATCACTTTATACAAGTCCTGTCTTGCTAAACAAAATAAATCCTCATGGGTTGAAAAAAACTAAACTATACTGCACTTCCTTTTTTTTTTTTTTTTAAAAAAAAAAAAAAAAGAAAGAAAGAAAAAAAAAGAAAGATAGACAGTTTCACTTTCTCAATGTTCAGTATTTTTCACAAGCATTTTCACTTTTTCAATGAGCTTTTACACACTTTCTCACCAAGTTGTCCATGCCTTCAACAGGTCCTAGTGGCAGTTAGTAAGGAAATTCACCACTATCAGTTCCCTTGGAGGTAGTTCTCCTCCACCACAGTACATGAAAAAATGAGACAAAATATCCTGCTTTAATACACTTACTTTTACATCTAACTAAGTATAAAAAAATGTTTAACAATAATGGCAAATGATAGTCATTACATCATAAATAATTACATAGTTCTCATAACATTACAATAATTAGCTCTAAAATTGACTATAGTATGAAAGATGTGGGCTACAAAATTATTTTAAATCAGTTGCACATTACACTACCAAAATATTAATCTAAGTCATAACTGTCTGAATCTGGTTAAACTTGAAAGATTTGGGTCTCTTTCTCATCTGCAAAATAGCGAAAACTCAAGATGTGTAGTAGCATAGATTTACTAACCATTGCATTATGAAAAAAGATTAGTCACCATCAAATAACTTAATTACTATTCAAATCAAGATTAAGGGTATGGAAGTTGTACTAAATCATAGCCCCACTAGTCTACCCAAATCTGAGCACTACCGGTACTCTCATTCAACCAGAAAATTAAATCATCACAAAATGCTATGAAATACTTAACATGTCAGAATATTCACATCAGTCTAGCACCAGTACCTTAATCCTGCTGTTTACATTGCATGAAAACCAGGCTAGCCCACACATTCAGTGGTAGTTTCAGTGGACACATTTGTCATGAAACTCCCAACCTCAAAAATCAGTTTGTAAAGCACAGTCATCTGAGCAGAGTTACTTACTAACATCACCATTTATAATAATTAAGGGTATAGTTACAACTGCTACTCTGAGATGAAAAGGTTGGCACAAGAGAGGAATTCATAGCGTGCTGCATCAGACACATCTACAAAGTGCCATCTGGTAAACACAATTTATGCTCACAACAACCAAAAAAAAAGTTTCTGTAGATGAAAATTGCACACAGCTGTGTGATCAATGAGTAAAATGACATGGACATATTAATTTTCCCTGAATATGATGACAAACACACTTTTATATCTTTCAATTAATAACTTGATCCAAATGAGCACCAACTTACACTGAAAAGTTAGCATAGTACTTTTTAGGCACCAACTTCACAACACAATTGTGGATACCAATATAAAAATGTTAGCATGTTCCTACTTCAACACAAACTTGACTACATGATATGAACCAAGTGGTGCTACTGGGAATGGACTGAAGATTTTTCAGTGGGGTAGACTGCTTATAGACATGAGTATGAATATTTTTGGATTTTGAAATATATTTGTTTTTTAAAACTGCTAGATGTCTGTGTACTAAATTGTATTAGATATATGTTCAGATAATAATTTGGTTTACATAATGCATAGTTACTAAATTACAAAAGGTTACATAAATATTTTGTGTATTTATGCTCAGAACTGGCTATTTACAAGTATAGTTGCTGTATCTGAAATAATGCCAATTTATGCAAATTCTTAATCAGTGGCTTAATTTTGTCATAAAGGGTGTCATTCAGTCCTTAGAAATCAGGGAAAATAAATTATAATGTCAAACTTGGAATTTAAGCAGGTACAATTGCTCAAAAAATAAAAGTAATACCGGATGTATTGAACTTTAATACTGATTATCTGTTAATTACTTTTCAGAAAATTTAAACATGTTACTGTGAAGCCTGGAGTCATAGCTTTCTAATGGTATGCATCAGTATCTCCAAAATTACTGCTTAGCTCAGTCAGAATCCACCATTACACACCATTACGATAATTCCTATTGTCCACTACTATTAATCAATATGATTTCCAGTGCAACTAAACACATCACTGTAATCAATGTATTGAATATTATTATCTGAATAACTCCTTTGCATGAAATATTATCTTAATAATATTTTGACAGTTTGGGGTAGTATACTACATAATACACAAAAATCTTAGCAGTAATCCACGCTCTTTCAAATTAAAACTGGGTCATTCCTTCTGTTCTGTCGAGGAGTTCCTGAAAAATTAAGCTGATTCTTGCTGTATTGTTCATTGTGATTACTTCAACTTATGGATTGACTTTTTTTCAGGTTCATAAATATTTTATTTTTATCTATTACTACTTTTATGTTGTAATTTTATGTACTGACATGTTTAATGACCTTGGAGATTTACTCCTCAATTTCGTCCTGTGGAACTTGACATGTAAATAAATAAAATTAATAACACTATGTGAATAACTAGACTCAAAATGAAAAATGAGAAAAAATATAGTTATTAATAGGAGCCCAACGACGGCAGGTGGAAGATTTCCACCTCACTCCATTTCAGGGTGAACATGTGGACAGCACACAAAATCCACAGTAGTTGTTTGAGTAGTTTCAACTACTTGGATTAAATTCTTGATCAGCAAATGTAGTTTCTTTGAACCAAGTGTTAAATACCTAGGACATATTAACTAAAGAAGGGCTCACACCCATGTAACATCATATGGACAAAATGAGTAACTTACCATTCCTAGGAACCTTAAAGGAATAGTTGTGCCTGGCCAAAGTTAATTATTATGCAAAATTCATTCCCAACTTGGTCCAGATTTCCTACCAATTTAATCAAAAGCATAAAAAAGTATTAAATTTGTGTGGTCAGAAGCATGTCAGAAAGCTTTCTTGCAGCTTAAAAAGAGCCTTATGCTGGTCCCTTGTTTAGCAGTGTTCAGTCTGGTAAAATGCTCAATGTTTGCCACTGATGCGTAAAAGTGTGGCATAGTGCAGTTCTTTCCCACAAATATGCCAAAAGTACAGAGCAGTACATCAATTTTGCATCCAAAACATTAAATGGAGCACAGCAAAATTACTTGCAAACAGAGAAACAGGCATTGTCTGTCACATACAGTGTCAAGAATTTTCACATATATCTCTGTGGGAAAATTTCACCTGGTTACTATTCAGCCTCCACTCATAACTTCTTGAGAAGAAGGTGCAGTGGCTGCAACAGTAGGCATTGTCCCTTAATAACTATAACTGTGAGATACATTATAGGTCCACAATGCAGCACTCAAGCACAGACACACTTTCCTGCTTGCTGTGTGGCCCAGAATTTTGACAGGCACAAAACATGATTTATTCCTATGAATGGTGCACAAAGTAGCAACAAAAACAGGTTGTAATCTGCTACACACAGGGTGTTGTGTACTATACAGTTGGGTTGGTGGGAGCACATGCCTTCAGAGACCTGTGATTGGATACTGGCTTTGTGCAACCAATGGTGTCTTTATTTTTAGCCACAGATGAATCTGAATGCTGGGTGTAATTCTGCCACTGCATATTAAAGCTCCTCCACACTACACACTGGAAAATATACAGACTGAACTCAATAGCATGGCTTCATGTGTATTGGTTTGGTGTTCATGCAGTCCAAACTGCCAGGCCTGCAACAATCAGTTAGTCCTGGTGCAGCATTTCAACCACTGTCCATGCCCTGACTACCCTTGGCAAAGAGTGCATATTAATTTTTCTGGACCATTCCGAAGAGCAATTTGGTTTCTAGTTGTCAATGTCCTCTTCATACATGATATCTGGCCTGGATGGCTACTGTCAGATCTGTGCCCTCTACATCATATTTGCAATATAAGTATCTGACAGATTTGGATTCTTCATCCAGCTTGAGTACTGGTATGGAATGAAGATCAGAGATACACAGGCTTCATACCACAACTGCTGCTTGCTCACATGGAGGGTGCCAATGCAGCACTGGCATATCATATTGCAGCGGCACCACCGTTTAGGATAGGGAAAGTTAGTTTTGTGCAATATTCTGAGCACAAGTTACAGCCAAGTGCAGGTTGGATTGCAGTAAGTTACACTGATCAGAGGTTGCAAAGTGGAATGGAGACCACAGGGGCCATCAAACCGCTGAAAAGGGTAAACGCAGCAGTTTGCATGTCGCAAGTTACAGGAAGAAGGGGCCCACTGGCGCAAGTGGGGTGTGGGGTGTACGTGACTCAGAGCGATGTGTTAGCGAAACACAAGTATAAATAGGTGTTGTTTTCTAGCAAGATTCACTCAAGTGTGGCAGCTCTCCTGGATGGCGGGGCATGTCACACTACCGACGAAACGTGGCAACAGATGGAGCGACAGCATCCCAGTCCACGGTGGGTCATTGGTTCGACCCTCTGAGGCTGACACAGGATCCGCAGCCAGCCAGGGCGGGCCACTCTTCTGCTCGCTACCACAGACAGTCGTCTCGGCTCCCGCCTCACGCCGGAGATTTTCGTGGCGAGGGGCCGCAAATTCTGACACTGGATTGCGGGCGGTCATTGCCGCTGCATTCCCACCTATGCCAGCCGAGGAAGAAGCAGGCCAGCCTACAGTTCCCGGCAGAGCAGCACGGCATCAACGGGGATGGTGGCTGCTGAGTCAGCTGCTGGCACAGCCATCCTGACGTAACTGGAACTCTACAGCTGGCAAACAAGGCCGGCACAACACAGCGTTGCATTGCGCAGGTCCCTGGGGCAGTGGCCTCAGCATTGCGGGGCCTGTGACACAGACCGAGGTCAATGAAGCACCGTAGTGGAGACGAATAAATCATTTGGAAAGCTCGGCCGAGCATTAATACAGCGCCTCCTGGCACCCATCCACTATATTTGGTGTCAGTACGCCACATTTGGTGTCTGACGGCACAACATTTGGTGTCAGAATAGCGGACGTCATCTGTCCAGTATGATGTTCGAGCCCACCACCTACAGTACAGTCATAAGATGTGGCGAGTGCTGTCAAGATTGATCTTTCTTGTTGGTGTTTTGAGTATGGCTTGCCAGAAGCAACATTTTAGGTGTTTTGCGTATGCATATTATTTATTTTGTCAGGATAAGTGTTAGTGTATTTGGGACAGTAAGATGTTGTTTTTCGTGGCATTTGATTACTTTGTATTGGTTTATGATGTTACTGAGTATGATGATACAAAGTTGTAGGAAATCAGATTATTCTTGTACTTAGTCCCGAAACAAAATGACTAACTGAGAACAAAAGCAACACAATGGCACAGTCAAGGACGCAATGTGTGTCGGAACCAGAAGTGGTGCGGATTTTGTTGGAAAAAGTAGCACAATTGACAGCAGACAACACGCAGTTGAGAAATGAATTAACATCTAGAAGTGAGCGGGAAACAGCATCTGATCAGTCGTTGTTGCCTAGGGAGCAGGAGATTGATGCAGCCACCGTGAGTTTGATTATCCCGTTTTCTGGCAAGGAATTTGAGGATGTGCGTTCGTTTGTGGAAGACTTGGAAATTTCAGATTCGATGAATGGTTGGTCTGATGAGCAGTTGTTACATGTATTCAAGATTAGATTAACGGATGAAGCGAAAACATATGTAAGGTGTTCTGAGGCCTTAAGGAAGGCAGGACAGTTTAAGCAGTTAAAGGAAGGGCTTTTACAAAGGTACAAGAAACAGAATAGCGCTTGGTACTTCAGGGAGAGGTTAAGTACAATGACAAAGAGACAGGGGGAGATGGTGGGGAAATTTGCGGACAGGATAAGGGAAATTAAGAGTACACTTACGAGTTGGGTCAGAGCGTTGAAGCGAATAGTGTTGTGTTGCAGGTGGCCGAGCAAAGGGCACTTGATGTATTTTTGAGAGGGTTACCGACGCATATGTCATGGAAAGTGCGTGAAGGGACTCCAAAAGATTTGTATTCGGCCATTCAGCTGGCAATTCAGTGTGAGGAAATAGACATGGCAACAGGAGCACGTGAGAGGCAAACAGTATTTGCAATGGGTATAAAATGTTATAAGTGTGGTCGTATGGGACATGTGCAGAGGCAATGTAGTCAGTCACCAAGGAATAGAGGAAGGGGTGGAAATCAGCAGCGTGGAGGATGGAGAAGTGGAGATAGGAGAGGTGGACAATCGTTAAATGACAGAGGGGGCCCAAGACCCACCTAAAGGTGCTCCCGTTTAATTTCAATGCTATAAATACATATGCAGAGGTGGAATGCTCAGTGCTAAGATCCGTAGGAACTAACAAGTTTAAGATTTTGTTAGACACAGGGGCGCAAGAGTCAGTGGCTGCTAAGAATATAATGGGATGAAGGAAGTTAGACCCACCACGTTATAGGTTGCGTGGAGCGGGGGATAAGGAGGTCACTCCTTTGGGGTCGGTGACAATTGACTTTCGAATGGGGAAAGTCCAATTTAATGCATGCATGGGGGTAGTACCATGGGTAAGCGAGGGCTACGACATGATCCTAGGCATAGATTTCTTGCATCAACATCATGCCAAAATTGACCTTGGACAATGAACTGTGGAACTTGGTAGAATGTTATTTCCGCTAGGGGAAACTGTTGTCAATGCAGAGTTGTCGCGAGGGGCGTTCAACGTAGTGAACAAACCAATTGAACCGTGTACATTAGCATTAAGTCTTAATTCGCGTGAGTGTGTGTCTAGTGGCACCGGGAAGTTGCTTGTGGTAAGTGTGGAGTCGAATCTACCTGTGGGTACAGTATGTGTTATTGAACCATTGGAGGATAATGAAGATTTGGGTTCACTGGGTTGTTTTGTGAAACATAGTGTTGTACGTGTACAGGAGGGAACGATGGGCGAGTAGTTCCCGTGAACATGGATAATTTTAGCACTTTAGACGTGAATTTGAGGAAAGGAGTTTTAGTAGCAAATCTGGATGTGCCAAATGATGAAGACCGGTGTTCGAGAGGTAGGTGAAGCGATCAACCACTAACTGCCGATAGAACTGCATTGCGTGCCAAAGTTACGCATTTGAAAGAAGAAGAAAGGGAGCAGACGGAAGAATTATTGTGGGAGTTTAAGGATTTGTTTTTTCCACAATGGCCGTTACCAGCAACTCCATTAGTTCAACATAGGATACCAACAGGGAATGAAGCACCTGTTTACCATAAACCATACTGAATACCAAGGTATTTGCAGCCGATTGTGGAGGATTTCATTGATCAGAAGCTTGAGGACGGTATTATACAGCATACTAATAGTTGCTGAGGAGCAGGTATTGTCGTTGTGCCTAAAAAATCTGCGGATGGAACAAAGAAATACAGGTTCTGTTGTGACTACCGATACCTCAACAATGAGACAATAACGGACGCATACCCCATTCCAAACATATCGGAGACTTTGTATCTCTTAGGACAGTGCCAGTACTTTTCTACGATGGATTTGACAAGCGGTTATCATCAGTTAGAGGTGGCTCCAGAGGATCGTCCAAAAACTGCTTTCTCTACAGCTGGAGGCCATTACCAGTACATTAGAATGCCATTCGGTTTGACAAATGCTCCAGCAACGTTTCAGAGGTTGCTAGACAGTGTCTTGAAGGGTTTGAAACCACGGCAGTGTCTTGTCTATTTGGATGACATTATAGTGTTTTCAAGTAGTATGGAGCAAACATAGACAGCGGTTAAGGGAAGTCTTTATGAGGGTAAGAGCAGCTCGTTTGACGTTGGGCCTGGAGAAGTGTCATTTCGCATTAGAAGAAGTAAAATATTTGGGTCATATTATCAGTAAGGACGGAGTGCGAACAGATCCAAGGTTGGTACAGGCTGTAAGGGATTTTTGGAAATCAAAAACAGTTAAGGACGTGCAGTCATCCATCAGAATTTGCAATTTCTATCAAAAGTTCGTGAAGGGTTTTGCAGATTTAGCACAGCCATTGACACGATTGTTACGGAAGGGTGTGAAATTTCAGTGGACAGAAGAGTGTCAGAAAGCGTTTGACAAACTGAAAGAAGTTTTAACATCAAGTCCGGTTCTTGTGTTTTGAGATTTTGAAAAGGAGTTTATACTAGCATGCGATGCATCGAATCAAGCATTAGTGTGTGTTCTTAGTCAGGAAATTGATGGGAAAGAACATCCTGTAGCCTATGTGTCTAGGCAGCTGAATGCAGCAGAGAGGAATTACTCAACAACAGAGAGGGAAATGCTTAACGTAATCTATGGAATCACATATTTTAAATGTTATTTATATGGGAGAAGATTTCGGGTAGTGACATATCATGCTGCATTGAAGTGGTTGTTGGGGTTCAAGGATCCGTCTATTAGACTCGCTAGATGGGCTGTGAGGCTTAGTGCATTCTACTACGAGGTGGTGCACAAGCCTGGGAAGAAGCACGGTAATGTGGATGCACTAAAGGAGGAAGGTGGCAAAGGTAGAAGTCATAGGTTATGAGCTAGCAATATGGCAAAAATTACAGGACACGGACAGCGATTGTAAATTATATCAGACATAGCACAATTTAATATGTACGATGGTCTTCTGTGCAGGGAAACAAAGTTAGGGCTGCTAGCTAGAACCACGATAGTACACGTTGGGCGATTACGGCCAGCGAAACTCAGAGACGAGGTTTTAAAGGAAGCACATGATCACTTGCTATCCGGTCATGGAGGGTGTAGAGCGACGAATAGGAGAGTGGCGGAGAGATATTGGTGGAGAGGTAGGAAAGGAGATGTGGATCAGTATGTCAAGAATTGTATACCATGTGCACAGAGATCAGATTTGAGTCGGAAACAGATACAGCTACAACGATTACCGGAAGCAACACATCCATTCTCTTTGCTCAGGATCAATGTCTTAGGACCTTTCAGGTGAACACCATCAGGGAACAGGTTCGTTCTCACAATAATAGACCATTTTTCGAGGTATGTGAAGATGGTGGCTATGCCTAATCAACAGGCAGCCATTTTCGCACAAGCGTTAGTAAACAACTGGATTTTGAAGTTTGGTTTACCAGAGACAATAATTAGTGACCAAGGGACCAACTTCATGTCGGATTTAATGAAGGAGCTGTGTAAATTGTTGAATGTAAAGAAGTTGAGGATGAGCGCGTTGCATTCACAGGCCAACGGAAGGACAGAATGGGTGTACAGAACAATCGGGTAGATGCTGAGCTTTTATGTGGATTCTCATCACCATCAGTGGGACAAGTATTTGAACCATATTGTATGGGCAAACAATGCCAAACTCCATACAAATACCCATTTGTCTCCATGTGAGGTAGTGTACGGGCGAAAAATGCCATCACCATTTGATTTAGTAAAGCTAGAGAAAAGGACTGGTGAATCTGTAGGTCAGTTCATGAGAACAATTCAGGATGTTTGGAAACGAGTACTAAAGGCAAATACAAAGGCTTTGGAAAGGCAGGAAGACACAGTAAAGCGGAAAGGAAGTTTACCGCAGTATAGGGTGGGGCAATGGGTAATGCTGTCCAGCCCCTATATGCAAAAATGGAAAATGAAAAAGGTTCCTCGCGAGGTATCAAGGCCATACCAAGTTGTTGAAACCACATCTCCCATTAATGTTAAGCTTCATCTGCTAACTAGAACCACGATAGTACATGTTGGGCGATTACGGCCATTTAAGGGTTGCCTGGATGTGATTCCAGGCATGTCACAGGAAGGAAAGAAGAAGAAAGAGAGAGTGGAGAGAGATGCTATGCGCAGAGAAAATAAGGAAGATAGAGTACAGCATGAAGTCCCGTATGTTTTGCGATCTAGAAAGTAGTAGAGTATTGGTAGGTTTTTTTTTTTTTTCGTGTCATGTATCATTGGGTTTGTGTGGATTAATTAGGCATTGTATTTTATATGTGTTTTCAAGTATTGTGAGCCTGCTGGGGCAGCAGTCTTTTTGAAGAGGGAGGAAGGGTGATGGTGATCCCTGTCCTCAGGTCACTGAAAAGGGAAGTGTAGCGTCTGACGTATGTGGAGTGTTGCTGGAGGAGAAATCAAATGCAGTTCTGGAGAAATAAATGCATCGGAGTAAAAGCCGTAATAAATATGTGTTGAATGATGTCAGAGTCGTACGATTTCTTGTTTAAATTTTTAGTTGTCGACAGTGCTGGGTCAGAAAAGTCGTGTTTATACAATGTAAATTTAGGGATAAAAGTAATCACACAATCGGTGTTGAGTTTGAATCAAAAATAGTGAATGTTGGAGGAAAATCTGTGAAGCTGCAAATATGGAACACGTGCACCATGCAGTTATTTTTAGCTTAAGTTTTAAAAGGGTACTAGACCACATTTAAGTTTTCTAGTAGTAATTAAGTATGTCTTAAATGCCAATCCAGACAAGTTTAAGAGTTAGTTAAAGGACGACATAGGGACCGGGTCTTTCCGAAGAGGGGAAAATGTAGCAGCATCACCGTTTAGGATAGGGAAAGTTAGTTTTCTGCAATATTCTGAGCACAAGTTACAGCCAGGTGCGGGCCAGATTGCAGGAAGTTCCGCTGACCAGCGGTTGCAAAGTGGAATGGAGGCCACAGGGGCTATCGAACTGCTGAAAAGCAAAAACGCAGTAGTTTGCATGTCGCAAGTTACATGAAGAAGGGGCCCACTGGGGCAACCAAGGTGTGGAGCGTACGTGACCTGAAGCGATGCGTTAGCAAAACAGAGGCACACAGTGTGGCAGTTCTCCTCGACGGCGGGGCGTGTCACACTACCGACGACACACGGCAACAGATGGGGCGACAGCATCCCAGTCCACGGCAGGTCGTTGGTTCGACTCTCTGAGGCCGACGAGGGGTCCACAGCCAGCCAGGGTGGGCCACTCTTCCGCTCGCTACTGTGGACAGTCGTCTTGGCTCTCGACACATGCCAGTGACTTTCGTGGCGAGGGGCCACAGATTCTGACGCCGGATCGCGGGTGGTCATTGCTGCCGCATTCCTACCTATGCCAGCCAAGGAAGAAGAAACAGGGCCAGCCTACGGCTCCTGGCGGAGCAGCGTGGAGTCAACGGGGATGGTGGCTGCTGAGTTGGCTGCTGGCGCAGCCATCCTGACGTAATCGGAACTCTACAGCTGGCGAACAAGGCTGGCATGACACAGCATTACATTGCACAGGTCGCTGGGGCAGCAGCCTCAGCATTGCGGGGCCTGTGATGCAGACCGAGGTCAGTGAAGCAACGTAGTGGAAACGAATAAATCATTTGAATAGCTCGGCTGAGTTTTAATACAGCACCTCCTGGCAGCCACCCACTACATTTGGTGTCAATACGCCAGATTTGGCATCTGATGCCACAACAATATGGACCTATCCACTGATGTGATAGAGTTTGTAAATGTGGTATTTACTTGTTTGACACTTCTTCTTATCCTCTGAAGCCTTTGACAGACACCATTCATAACAGTGACTGACCTCACCATTGTTTAAATTTTTTGATCTGGATCACTATTTAGATTGTTTGCGCGCACTTATGAAGACTTGCTATGCCCTGGGCTTTGCTTCTGGCTAACCACTTGCCTTGTGAGCTCTGACATTATCAACTCTAGGAACCACCTGTTTGTTTCCAGTGCCTACATTAGCACCAGTGCGAGTGATCGTAAACTGTGTTCTACCTATGCAGAGAATGATAGAAAACGTGACTCCACAGAGATCCTTAAAACTTGCAGCACACTCATCTGATGATCATCTCACACAAGTAGGATACCTCTTTTTCAGTATATAAAACACTGTTAAATGCAGCCCAGTAGGACAAGGAAACTATCAGCATCAATAAATGAGGGAACCCCTTACTCGAGAAGGCAACCATTTTTTAAGGTGCAGTCGTTTTATGGACACTTATTTCTATATTAGAAGCTACTGAGAGGTCCTCAAGGGCCAATACCCAGTTTCACACATCTGAATAAGTTATTCTGTAAATCCAACCATTATTTCCCATTGCATTTCTTCTCACATGTGAGGTGACTGCATGCAAGAGGATGGCATATTTTTGCAGTGACCCTTTCACATGCACCTTTAACAATTCTGTCAGCTTCTTTTTATCTATGTGAACTGATACACGTCTGTTTCTGAAAGACAGAGCTGCAAATAACTAGACATCCTTGAAAGAATCAATGGAGAAACAAACAATGGCAGCTTGGGCAGCACGGGGGATAAATATGCACAAAAAGTGGAATAAAGGCTCTGGCTTCACACATACACACCTAAACGAGTACTGGACTGAACAGAACTCTGAGTTCAATATTTCAGGAGCAGTAGTTTCTTACAATGTACAGACTTCTAGTAAGAAATGTTTTAAACTTCATTAAGCAATTAGAAATGGTAAAAATAAGATTTAGAAGAAATGACTGGTAAGCCATTCAGTGTGGAGATTTTAATGCTGATAGATTCTGATCAAGTGTGCTGACACAGAGTTGCTTATGTCCAGCTTTGATTTGGCCCCCATAGTAGCATTCCCAACAATAGTAGGTCTTAGTGCAACAGCAACTGTTTATTTATTTATTTTGTAATCCAGCTCTCCCTGTTTCCTGTAAACAGTGCTGCACAGCTTAAATGTTAATAAACGAGTGCCTTGTGATGGCGTTTTTTAAACCAACTATGTATCACAAAATAGATGTGTGATCCATAATAAAGACAGAAATATAAGGCACAGTCAAATGAAAACCAAACACCTACCATGATGAGACCAGAATTAAAGCTGTGAGGATGCAGCGAGAGTCACACTTGGGTAACTCAGATGGCAGAGCTCTTGCCTGCGAAAGGGGAAGCTCCTGAGGTCAAGTCTCAGTACACCACACAGTTTTAATCTGTCTTGAAGTTTCACAGTCAGGTGCTGATGGATCCACAACCACATCCCCTCTTGCACCTTTTCATTTGATTAAAATCAGTGCCCACAAATATCTTTCTTCAGGTGGCCAAATACATGAAAACCAAATGGTGGAGAAGATTCTTCAGTTTCTCCCAGCACATTTGTTCATCAAACAGTCCATGTGTGTACCGCAGGTTCATAGTGACCAATGGGCATAACATTTTGATGATCAGAATGTTGCCATCATCAGGTGTGCTGACTATGTGAGCTCCTGAAAATGCATGGCTGACTAATATCCCTTTTCCCCATGAGCCATGCCTGTGGTCCATGCCCATGATTGCATGTCGGTGGTCATAGAGGTGCTAATGCCATCATCTGTGATGGTGTTGATGTAAGTTCTCTGTCCGCCATGGTTGCCAGATCATTTTGTTCACAGATTCTTCTTAATTAAACTCAGTGCTGGTTCCCAAGCCTTGCTAAGATTATAGCCACAGTCTCAATTGATGAAATCGTCATTGGTATGAATTTCTATAGTCTCTCTAATGAGACTGTCCCAGTATTTGGGAGTATGTGCCAACACCCTCCAATTTTTGTACTCCTTTGGATGAGGGAAGCTATAGAGGAAGAGGCAGCCATTGTCGTTGTACTATACACTTTTGCGCTATTGGTAAAAAATGGACCCGCATTGAAGAAACACTGAGTAAAAACCATCTTTTGCTCACCCAATAAAACAGAAGCATTATTGGGAAGTGTCAAAGATGATCTTGGTTTACAGAAGGCCAGCATATACCAGATTCCATGTCAATGTGGGAAGACATATATTGGACAGATAGTGTTCACTGTCGAAGATCATTGCCAAGAACACAAGACACACACTTGACTGATGTATCCCAACAAATCAGTGATTGCAAAGTCTGTTTGTCTGAGAATCATGCAACGGAGTATGAACATACCACAATCTCGGCTCAGACTTCCAAATACTGGGACAGTGTCATTAAAGGGGCCATAGAAATTCATACCAGAAATGATTTCATCAACTGAGATTGTGGCTATAACCTTAGGAAGGGTTGGAAACCAGCACTGAATTAATTAAGAAGACTCTCAGCAAACAAAATTGTCTGGCAATTACAATGGACAGAGAAATTATATCAACGCCACCATAGACACTAACACTAGTGCCTCTGTGACCGTGATGGAGCAGCTCATGGGGGCAGGGTATTTTAGTCAGCCATGAGCCCTCAGGAACTCTGTTCGCTAATGCACCTGACAGTGGTGACATGTCTCATCACTGAAATATTGTGACCACCAACACACAGCCATGGGTATGGATCATGGACAAAGCAGCTCATTGGCACAGGAGATATTATTCAGCCACACACCCTCAGGAGCTAAGTTCGTCAGTACACCTGACATTGACGACATCTCTGATAATCAAAATATTGAGCCTATTGGGCCAACTGAAGAATCACATCATATACCTATACAAGGAGGAGATGTATTGCAGCGTGAAGAAATTCAACAGGCTGTGCCACTGAAGATACCGTTTGCTGAGTGCTCTTTCATTTCTGAAGAGATGTCTTGCCAAGCACATTGTGCCGAACTTCACTATGGTCATATGTCACATTGATTCTGCATCAGCCATCAGATTGAATAAGGGGACCAGCCTTCCTCTTGTAAGTGAAAGAGTGCACTTCACCCACCAAAGCCTTGAGTACAATTTCCAGAAATTATTTACATAACATTTACAACTGGCCAATCATTTAAATTCCTGGACCTGGGATTGGATTGATGGTGTTACCTGGGTGGCAGCTGATTCCACCCATAGAAAGGCCAAAGGGTGTCAAATATCAAAATTCTCACGTCTCTGTGACCAACCATCACTGGAGGCCCCATACATGACGGTCTCTGGCTGACATGGAGCTGAGTGACAATGTGTTTCAGCTCTGGAGAAGGGCTTAAGTCTGTTCCCACCCTAAAATATACACTGGTTGCAGATATTGTCAGCACAGTTGAACAAGTTGCAGCTTGACAACCATCTGAAGTAGCAGAAGAGGTACATTGTGAAATTGCGGTGCTCTGATAGGAACTAAGCCTACAAAGTCAAACATTACCAGCACAGAGTCAGCAGCAATTTGGGACCTGAGAGAGTGCCCTGAGATTGTTGTCTTACCTGCTGAGAAAGGCAATGTTCCTATTGTTCTTTCCTACAAGGTCTACATTAAGAATATGCAGAGTCTGCTGGATGATGAATCTTACAGGAATATCAACACTGACGCCTCAAGGAAGGCAGAGAACAAGACTAGGTAGGACTCTTCTCAAGGATGCAGATCTGCCAGAGGGCGCCGCCAAGAAACTGTTACCTCAAGAAGCTGTACCGGCAAGACTTTATGGATTCCCAAAAGTTCACGAAGAAGAGGTGCCATTGCACCCCATTGTCAGCAATATTAGAGCAACTACATATTTGCTGTCAAAACACCTGATGGAAATATTAAGTCCTTATGTGGGTAAATGCACTCACCACATCCACAATTCTGTGGATTTTGTGAAACACCTTGACAACTTCAGGGTGTAAGATTCAGATAGCCTGGTGAGTTTTGACATCATTTTGTTATTCAGCAGAGTACCTCTACAATAGTAAGTAGAGCTTATTGGTCATAAATTTGGCGTGAATCCCACTGGCCTTTTCAGGCATGTTCTGATCTCCACTTATTTTTGTTTGATGGAGAATACTACAAACAAATGGAAAGAGTCGCAACGGGCAGCCCACCCCCACCTTCGGTTGCAAATTTTTATATGGAGTATTTCAAGGAGGAAGCCCTGGCATCATCCAAATGGAAACTCATGTGTTTTTTTTCCATTATGTGGATGACATGTTTGTCATCTGGTCCTATGGAATGGAAAAACTCCTTGACTTCTTTACACATTTGAACTCCATATCTCCCAACATCAAATTCACTATGGAGACCAAAGCAGATGGAAGATTACCATTCCTGGACATCATGATCTAGGGAAGAGCTGATGGCACTCTGGGCCATGGTGTGTATTGGAAGAAAACATGCATTGACCCATATTTGCATACAGAGAGCTGCCGCCACCCTTCGCAAAGGAATCAGGTACTATTAACACTAATATACAGGGTGCACACCATTTCAGATGCAGAGTCTGCCCCAGGAGTTGGAAAACCTCAGAACTGTATTCTGAAAAAACCCAGAATGGCAGATCACGTGAGCTCTCACCCTCACCACAACAGTACAAACTGTGGACATGGAAGAAACTGTGGAGGAAGAGGCAGTCACTGCCTTTGTACCATATACTGGTGCGGTAATGGAAAAAACCAGATGCATATTGAAGAAGCACTGAGTAAATACTGTCTTTTGCTCACCCAATAAAACAGAAGCAGTATTGGGAAGTGTCAAAGATGATATTGGTCTGTGCAAGGCCAGTGTATGCCAGATTCCATGTCAGTGTGGGAAGACATACACTCCTGGAAATGGAAAAAAGAACACATTGACACCGGTGTGTCAGACCCACCATACTTGCTCTGGACACTGCGAGAGGGCTGTACAAGCAATGATCACACGCACGGCACAGCGGACACACCAGGAACCGCGGTGTTGGCCGTCGAATGGCGCTAGCTGCGCAGCATTTGTGCACCGCCGCCGTCAATGTCAGCCAGTTTGCCGTGGCATACGGAGCTCCATCGCAGTCTTTAACACTGGTAGCATGCCGCGACAGCGTGGACGTGAACCGTATGTGCAGTTGACGGACTTTGAGCGAGGGCGTATAGTGGGCATGCGGGAGGCCGGGTGGACGTACCGCCGAATTGCTCAACACGTGGGGCGTGAGGTCTCCACAGTACATCGATGTTGTCGACAGTGGTCGGCGGAAGGTGCACGTGCCCGTCGACCTGGGACCGGACCGCAGCGACGCACGGATGCACGCCAAGACCGTAGGATCCTACGCAGTGCCGTAGGGGACCGCACCGCCACTTCCCAGCAAATTAGGGACACTGTTGCTCCTGGGGTATCGGCGAGGACCATTCGCAACCGTCTCCATGAAGATGGGCTACGGTCCCGCACACCGTTAGGCCGTCTTCCGCTCACGCCCCAACATCGTGCAGCCCGCCTCCAGTGGTGTCGCGACAGGCGTGAATGGAGGGACGAATGGAGACGTGTCGTCTTCAGCGATGAGAGTCGCTTCTGCCTTGGTGCCAATGATGGTCGTATGTGTGTTTGGCGCCGTGCAGGTGAGCGCCACAATCAGGACTACATACGACCGAGGCACACAGGGCCAACACCCGGCATCATGGTGTGGGGAGCGATCTCCTACACTGGCCGTACACCACTGGTGATCGTCGAGGGGACACTGAATAGTGCACGGTACATCCAAACCGTCATCGAACCCATCGTTCTACCATTCCTAGACCGGCAAGGGAACTTGCTGTTCCAACAGGACAATGCACGTCCGCATGTATCCCGTGCCACCCAACGTGCTCTAGAAGGTGTAAGTCAACTACCCTGGCCAGCAAGATCTCCGGATCTGTCCACCATTGAGCATGTTTGGGACTGGATGAAGCGTCGTCTCACGCAGTCTGCACGTCCAGCTCGAACGCTGGTCCAACTGAGGCGCCAGGTGGAAATGGCATGGCAAGCCGTTCCACAGGACTACATCCAGCATCTCTACGATCGTCTCCATGGGAGAATAGCAGCCTGCATTGCTGCGAAAGGTGGATATACACTGTACTAGTGCCGACATTGTGCATGCTCTGTTGCCTGTGTCTATGTGCCTGTGGTTCTGTCAGTGTGATCATGTGATGTATCTGACCCCAGGAATGTGTCAATAAAGTTTCCCCTTCCTGGGACAATGAATTCACGGTGTTCTTATTTCAATTTCCAGGAGTGTATATTGGACAGATCTGCACCATCTAAGATAATTGCCAAGAACACCAGAGGCGCACTCAACTGAGGTATCCCAAAAATCAGTGGTCACAGAGCACTGTTTGGTGCGGAATCATGCAATGTAGTATGAATGTACCAGAATCTTGGCACAGACTTCCAAATACTGGGACAGCATTGTTAGAGAGGCCATAGGAGTTTGTAGCAGGGACAATCTCATCAACTGAGATTATGGCTATAATCTTAGCAAGGCTTGGGACCCAGCATTGAGTTTAATTAAGAACAGTCTCAGCAAACAGAAAGCTCTGGTAACCAGGGTGTGCAGAGATCTTACATCAATGCCATCAAATACACTGACACTAGCATATCCATGACTGGTGATGTAAGGCCACAGGTGTACACTGCAGATGGAGTGGCTCACAGGGGAAGGGGATTTTAGCCAGCTATGCGCCCTCAGTAGCTCAGGTAGTCAGTGTACATGATGATGGTAACATGTCTGATCGCTGAAATATTGTGCCCGTTGAACACTATGAACTAACAGTACACCCATGAACTGTTTGATTATGTGGTAGAAGATCTGTGCTGTACAGAAGATGTTGCAGTGTTTCCCAACCAAATTGATGAAATGCAGACTTCATCCAACTGGCAGTGTGGCAGCAGGTACTATTTTACAGCAGGATAATTCAGTCCAACATCATTCCTAGATGTTTTGACTTTATGGTTCATTGTAGTTTCTGCAAAGTGTCTTCATAGCACTGCACATTGATTGTGGTTCCTAGCTTGAATACTCAATGAGCAGTGGGCCTCTCCAGTCAAAGAAGAAAATCATCATGACCTTACTGGAAATTGTGTGAACAGCTTTGTATTTCTTTGGTGGGGGAGATGTGGAATTTTTTCGCTGTCGGCTTTGTCATTTTTTCTCTGGCTGTCAGAATGCTGTCTGATGGAATCATTGTGTTGCATGATAATATCTGCCCCCACACTGCCAATTGGCTGAAGGCTACATTTCTTTCTTAATATTTATAAATGATTTGCCAAGCCATTTATCAACAGCAGATGCATTATTGTTTGCTGACAACACCAGTCTATTTGTCAAAGCTACAAATGAAACTGAGTTACTGGAGAGAGTCACAGTAGCCACAGAAGAAGCAAACATGTGGTTTACAAACAACAAATTAATTGTTAATGACAAAAAACAGTTTGGATGAACTTCAGATATATAACGAACAAAGTAAAATCTGACCTAACTGTAAAACTTGGGCAGTGTAAGATAGAGCAAACCTCCAACACTAAATTTTTAGGATTATGGCTAGATGAATATTTTATGTGGGAGACACAGAAATGTTAAACAAAAAATTAAGTCAGTATTGTTATGTTCTTAGAATACTAAAATGTTCATGTAGTGTTGATGCAGTGTCATGTTCATACTTTGCACTCACACATAGCACACTAAGATATGGCATCATATTTTGGGGGAATACCAGTTTGGCCAAACACTCGTTTGTGCTTCAAAAGAAGACAATAAGGATAATCAGAGGTATGACACACAGAGAATCATGAAAATAAGTTTTCAGGGAACTACAAATCATGACTCTACCTTGTATCTATATTTATGAAAGTACATGTTTCATGAAGGCACACCAGGAGCATTCTTTGTTAAACAATCAAGTTCATAATAGAGACGACTTTCATAGAGAAAGTCACACAAAAGCTATGTATCAAAAAAGTGCTCTTTATTGGCCAAAAATCTTATTTAGTGCACTACCAAAGGAAATTAAAAGTATACC
Organism: Schistocerca americana; assembly: GCF_021461395.2. NCBI lineage: Eukaryota > Metazoa > Arthropoda > Insecta > Orthoptera > Acrididae > Schistocerca > Schistocerca americana. The sequence goes on along the minus strand of NC_060130.1, from coordinate 849,188,227 downwards.
AAAATTCCACATATTCAAAAAAGAACTTAAAAAAATGTTAATTAGCTATAGTTTTTATAGTGTCATGGAATACATAAATCATCAGCATTCAATATACAGTACCTTACTTCCTTCATCATAATGACCCAAAATGCTCATTGAAAACCAAATTGCTTTCATCTATTATTCTAATTTAGCATATTATGAATGTTGGTACGCATATGGTTTCATGTTATATGTAATAATATTTTATTTATGGAAATATAATTGTAAATCTTTTCATGTCCTACTTTCTATGTAAGGCACTGTATGACAAATCCTATATCATTTTTATAATTATGAGATACAAGAATGCTAAGTAAATAAATAAACAAATAAATCTGTCACCATGTGATTTTCATATATTTTTTGAGCTGTAGAAAGACATGCATGAACGTCAGTTTCAGTTGGATGAGAAATTGTAAGAGTGGGTGTAGTTGTGGATCTCTCAATGGCCGATTACATTCTATGAAACAGGAATTGACTGTCTTGTCTCCCAGTGCGATAAATGTCTTAACAAGCGTCATGATTACTTTTTGATGGAATCACTCCAATGTCCCATTGTGGGAGGTATTCAGTTTTCACTTGACTGCCACTCATAAGTCATCCCCAACTGTTGAGTTTCACTAAGAAGGGAAACACACAATCTATTCAGTTATGATATTCAGGGAGAATTTACACATTGCCCATTGGGAAGAAGTTTACCAAGCATACATAGTAAATGATATTTTTCTTTCTTTCTTACAACACTAACGATCAATTTTCCTTCATAATGGTTTGGGAATAATTTTAGTGGAATCCAAGAGAAATGGTTACTAACAACTTGGAACAAAGTATATTGTGCCAGGAAGAAAGAGCTTTATATTAAGCAGTGGACTAACTCTAATCAAGAAATGAAGGGGCACCACAAGCATCATTCCTTGTCACATCATCAAAGAGGCAAAACCATGTATTAGTCACAAAAATTCAAAATTCCAAGAACAAGCAAAGACAATTTGGACATTATCAGGTATGAAACAAATAACATTGGCATGAAAAATTAAATTAAAACTCCCTTACGAAAGCAGCGCCAAGACAGATGATATCAAATTCAAGTAGATCTTGGCTGTGGGATACTAACTTCAGTCATCTCTTCCTAATAGTGGCTGAAAGCACAGGAACAAAAAGTGGACCATTGAAAGGAGTTCCATTGGGCTTACAAATACAGGTATAGCATACTCTCTTACCAGACATCCGCTTGGTCAAATAATCAGCCAGAGAGATTAAAAAATACTTATGCCATTCAAAAGTAATAACTCTGACTATCTTGGTATTTCAACATATGCAATAAAATCTTGACCTGACCCAGTAGAACTACCCTTAAGTTACCATATCTTTGTAACTAGCTGGTGAATCAAGATGTATTTACTGAAAAACTAAAGTAAATAGCAGCATCACTCATTTATAAAAGTGAAAATAAGCAAGTGATCTCTAATTATAGACCAATGTCTCTCATTACTTTGCTTTCAAAAACTTTTGAGTAGATAGTTCACAATAGAACATTGAACCACATCTCTGAAAATAACATTTTGACAACAGCAATAATTTCTCTATAGAATATGCCTCCCTACCTATGTTTCAGAACAGAGTTTTATATTCTAGTGGGTGGGAAAATGTATACCAAATTGCTGGCAGACATTAGTTTTTCTCAAAACTCAATCAGAGCTTAGAGGAGGTAACTTGTCCAAAAATGAACATTCTCATACGTGGGGATTTAAACATCAACACAATGAAATCAGATGATCTTAGTAGTACCTACTTGAACATTCTCTGCAGCTATGGCATAACATCACTCGTTAACTGTCAAACTAGAGTGACCAAACAATCTTCCTCAGTAATAGACCATGTAGCAACAGACATAGAAAGAAAGCACTGCCACTTACTTGCTCAAAATCTAGGCCTATCAGATTATCTCTGTCAGACATTAAAAGCAAATATTTGTGTAGAAAAGTCCGCTAAATTGAACGCATGCAAGAGGGTGTTCTCGGAATCAAACCTATGTCATTTCTCATCTCAGTTACAACATGAAGGGTGGGAGGAAGTGTATGCAGAAACAAATGAACACGAAATGTGTAATAAGTTCATGACAATATTAAAACTAAAATTTGAGGTAGCATTCTCCAAAACACTGCATTCAACTGGAGCAACAAACAAAAATAAATGGGTGGCCAGAGGGATCAAAAAATCCTCTGATATCCTAAGGTATCTCGCGTCCATCAAAAATAGCCAGACTGACCCAGCTTGTTTAGAGTTCTGCAAGAATTACAGGAGAACTCATAGAAAAGTATTGCTAGCTGCAAAAAAACTTACAAATGGCAAAATGTTACTGACAGCAGATAACAAAAGTAAAGCAATCTGGAACATAATTAAACAGGAGACAGCAAATGACAGTCAAAAAATCTGGAAACACAGATTAAAAGCAAAGATGTTGGAATCAGCAACTCAAAGGAACTAGCAAACTTTGTGAATGAATACTTTGGTGGAATTGCTGAGAAATTACTAGAGAAATTTCCAGACACATATGTTCTACACCAACAGGACCAGCCACCACACTCAATGGTGCTCTTTCCAACAACAGAGCAAGAGGTGGCACAGGTGATACACCATCTAAAGAATAAAAAATCCACAGGGTTAGATGAGATCCCAGTCAGTGTGCTAAAGAAATGTATACATAAGATAAAATCTCCATTAACAATAATAATTAATGAATCTCTCAGATCTGGTTGCTTTCCTGTACACCTGAAACAAGCAAAAGTAATACCAGTACTAAAAAAGGTATGGTAGTAAAACACTGATCTGATCCAATATAAATTAATATAGGTGTCCCCCAGGGAAGTGTACTGCACCCAATCCTGTTCCTTATATATATATATAAGATTTCCCACAGAGTGTCAGGCATGGGGAAAAAATACTATTTGCTGATGACAGCACTGTAGTGATTACAGACAAAAGCTCAACACTGTTAACAGAAAAATCCAATGAAGCTCTCAGAGACATCCACAACTGGCCACTAAAGAATAAACTAACTCTAAATGTCAAAAAGACAAACTATACAAACTTCTGACTACATAAAAAACCCATTGAAATTACACTGAAAGTAAAGAATGAGGTACTTGATTGTGTAACATACAGCAAATTCTTGGGGATGAATGTAAACTGTCACCTAAAATGGACAGGGCATGTGAGAATTTCAGCAAAGAGGCTATCTTCACCATGTTATGCCCTGTGAATCCTTGCACCAGTGTGCAATATTTCATCCCTCAAAGTAGCCTACTTTGGGTATTTGCATTAAGTCCTCAGTTTGGGATAATGTTTTGGGGAGTAAGTGCTGGAAAACACAAACTATTTTCAAGATACAGAAAAGAGCTGTCCGAATAGTAACAAATAGCAGTAACAGGGCACACTGTAAAGAGTTATTCAAAAAGTTAGAAACTCTGACAGTTCCGTGTGAATATATTTATCAAAACATATTGTATATAAGGAAAAACACTAATCTCTATACCACAAGCAGCACAATTCACGACCATGGAACCAAATTCAGACACTGTTTACATCTAAACAGAACATACAAGTCAAAAACTCAAAATAGTGTATTATATCATGGTATTATTATCTTTATTATTACCTTTATTACCAATTCTATGTCATTCACCAGCCACAGCTGGACAGACAACGTCAAGATACAATAGATTACCACTAGAAATAAAAGGTGTAAATGATCCCCACACCTTTAGTCAAAGGTTAAAAAAATATTTACTAGATAATAGCTATTACACTGCAGATTAATATTTAAAATAACTATGAACATTGTACTGTGTCACAAATTTAACTTGACATGATTAGAAAAGTAGAACTAAGTGTAGGAGCTGTATATACTGTAAAGAGACATGTTTATTTTTTAAGAACTATTGTACAAACATTTGACGACATCCATTCAATGTATATTGTTCTATGGATGAATAAATCAGTCAATCAATCAGGCCAGAAACTGAAAATCCTTAGATATTTCTAAACAAATTGTGAGTAGATTAGCACTCGTCACAATTTATTGTTAATACACTTTATAGACATAGGTTACAGTAGCTCCTTGTGCATATTGATGATTAATTTCACTTGTTCCACTATATCTGTGTTATTCAGCACTACTTTTTTATACTTAACAAACAGAAAGCAAAAAGTTGTGCTGAATAACACAAATAACGTTGGTAGGGTGGTAAATTCTAGTGAATGGGGAGTTATCACAAAGGGAGTCCCATTGGGTTCAATTTTGGGTTCTCTGCTGTTCCTTGTTCATGTGAATGATCTCTCACTTAATGTTCAACAAGCAGAACTAGTACTTTTTGCAGATGATACGAGTGTTATAATAAATCTCATTCCAGAAAAAGCAGCTGAAGATATTGTTAAGGATGTCTTTCAAACAATTATTAAGTGGTTCTCAGAAAATGGACTCTCCCCTAATTTTGAAAAAACTCACTATATCCAGTTCTGTACACGGAATAGAGTCATACCAACAATTGATGTAGCATATGAACAGAGCTCAGTTAACAGGATAGATTTCTCCAAATTTTTGGGCGTTCGCATTAATGACAACTTGAGCTGGAACAAGCATATTACTGAGCTTCTCAAACAATTAAGTTCAGCTTCTTTTGCTCTTCGTATAATCGCTAGTCTTGGTAATAAACAGATCAGCTTTCTAACGTACTTTGCATATTTCCACTTAATAATGTCTTATGGAATAGTTTTCTGGGGTAACTCATCACTTACACATAAAGTATTGATTGCACAAAAGGGAGCAGTGAGAATAATTAGTGGCGTTCACCCAAGTACATCATGTAGGCACCTATTCAAGGAGTTAAGTACTTTAATGGCACTATCAGAGTACATATATTTGCTAATGAAATTCGTTATAAATAATCCATCTCAATTTGCGAAGAACAGTGATGTTCATACACACAACACTAGAGAGAAAAATGACCTTTCCTATCCATTATTGAAGCTGTCAGTTGTTCAAAAAGGAGTACATAATTCAGCAACAAAAATGTTTGATCATTTGCCCAACAACATAAAGTGTCTGGCAGGTAGCAGATCAAGTTTTAAATCTAGCTTAAAATCATTTCTTTTGGACAACTCATTCTCTTCCATGGACGATTTTCTGTTTCAGAACTGGTAAAAACATGTACTTCTAAATGTAGTTGCATGTGTAGAACTAAAAATTACAGTAATATTAATATTAGCATTATCAAAATATCCACGGGTATGCTGCCGGTCTATAGTGTCCAACGGGCACAATATTTCGGCGATCAAACATGTCGCCATCATCAGGTGAACTGACGGACTGAGCTCCTGTGAACGTGCCGGCACGGAGATCCGTACGCTATGGCTGCTCAGAGGGAACTGGGTTCGGTCGCGGCGGCGGCCGATTTAAATACCCTCCGCCCGCGGCGCGCTCCCTCCGCCGTCCGCGCCCAGGGCCACGGTCGCGCGGTGGAACAGATTGCGACGGCGTCTGAGATGACGTCGGTGTGATGGCTCTGTCCGCCGTGGTCGTCACAACTATACGTTTGCTCGATTTACTCTTGATTAACCCGATCGCTGGTTCCCAAGCCCTGCTAAGATTATAGCCACAGTCACGGTTTATGAGGTCGTCATTGGTGCGAATTTCGATGGCCTCTCTAACAACGCTGTCCCAGTATCTCGACGTCTGTACCAGAATCCTCGTGCGGTCATACTCCATGGCGTGATTTTCCGACAAACAATGTTCAGCGACCGCCGACTTGCTCGGATACATCAGTCGAGTGTGCCTCTGGTGTTCACGGCATCGATCCTCGACGGTACGCATCGTCTGACCAATATACGACATGCCACACTGACACGGAATCTGGTACACGCCGGCCTTCCTCAAACCGAGGTCATCTTTGGCGCTCCCCACCAGTGCACGAGTTTTATTTGGAGGACAAAACACAGTTCCGACCCGGTGTTTCTTCAGAATGCGGGCGATTTTTCCCGAGAGTGCGCCTGTGTATGGAATAAATGCAGTGCCTACCTCCTCCCTCGTGACTTCATCCATCTCAACAGGTTGTGCTGCAGTGCACGTTGAATCTGCCACTCTGAGTACCCATTTTTTTCGAAATACAGTTCTCAGATGTTCCAATTCCTGGGGTAGACTCTCTGCGTCAGAGATAGTGCGCGCCCTATGTACTAGAGTTTTAAGTACCCCATTCCTCTGTGAAGTGTAGTGGCAGCTGTCTGCATGCAAATACAGATCAGTGTGCGTAGCCTTCCGATACACCCCATGACCTAGGGTGCCGTCAGCCCTTCTCTTGACCAAGACGTCAAGGAAAGGTAATTTACCCTCCGTTTCAGTCTCCATAGTGAATTTGATGTTGGGGTGTATGGAGTTTAGATGTGTAAGGAAGTCAAGGAGTTTATCCATACCATGTGGCTAGATGACGAACGTATCGTCAACGTAACGGAGAAAGCAAGTAGGTTTCCACACGGATGACGACAGGGCTTCCTCCTCGAAGTTCTCCATGTACAAATTCGCTACCACCGGTGAGAGTGGGCTACCCATGGCGACTCCCTCCGTTTGTTCGTAGTATTCTCCATTAAAAAGAAAATACGTGGAAGTCAAGACATGCCTAAAGAGTTCAGTGGTTTTCTCGTCAAACTTCTGACTAATCAATTCTAGTGACTCTCGCAGGGGTACCCTCGTAAACAAGGAAACGACGTCAAAACTCACCATGATATCTGACTCATCCAACCTGAAGCTATCAAGGCGTTTAACAAAATCCACGGAATTACGGATGTGATGAGGGCATTTACCCACATAAGGACTTAATATTCCCGTCAGGTATTTGGCCAACAAATATGTAGGTGCCCTGATGTTGCTGACAATGGGGCGTAATGGTACCCCCTCTTTGTGAACCTTCGGGAGTCCATATAGTCTAGGCGGTACCGGACCTTGGGGTAACAATTTCTTAGCGTCACCCTCCGGTAACTCTGCGTCCTTGAGAAGCGCCCTCGTCTTGTTCTCCACCTTCTGTGTAGGGTCAACGCTGATCTTCCGGTAGGAATCGTCATTTAGCAGGCTCTGCATCTTATCAGTGTAGTCCTTATGGGAGACAACAACTGTAGCATTGCCTTTGTCAGCCGGTAAGACAACAATTTCAGAGCGCTCCCTCAGATCACGAATGGCCGCCTTCTCTTTACTGCTGATATTTGACTTCATCGGCTTGGATTTCGTAAACGCACGACAAGTTTCACGACGTATTTCCTCGGCTGATTCTGGCGGAAGTCGAGCTGCAACCTGTTCAACAGCACTAACAATTTCTGCGACCGGAGTGAACTTGGGGGTGGGAGCGAAGTTGAGACCTTTCTGCAAAACCGAGACCGCATCATCACTCAACACCATGCCACTCAAATTGATGACAGTCTTGCACGGAACCTGCAGGGATGGTTTGTCAAGGAGACGTGAGAACTTAACTGTTTGACGTCCCGTAGCCTTCTTATGGGCGGAATCAGCTGACACCCAGGTGACACCATCAATCCAATCCCAGGAACAAGAAGTGAACTTACTCGCCAGTTGCAAATGTAGTTTGAGTAATTCCTGTGAGATAAACTCAAGGCTCCGGCGGGTGAATTGCACTCTCTCACGTACCAATGCGAGGCTGGCTCGTTTCTTTTATTCTCTTAGCTGCTGCAGAATCGATGTGATGTATAACCTTAGCAAAATTTGGAACAACATTCTCGGAACGACATCTCTTTAGAAAGGCAAGAGTACTTAGCAAACGACATCTACGGTGGCGCAACTTTTCAAATTTCTTCATGCTGCGATACATCTCCTCCCCGTAAAGGTGTATGATGTGATTCTTGAGTTTCTCCCGGCGTATTTGATAATCAAAATATCCACGGGTATGCTGCCGGTCTATAGTGTCCAACGGGCACAATATTTCGGCGATCAAACATGTCGCCATCATCAGGTGAACTGACGGACTGAGCTCCTGTGAACGTGCCGGCACGGAGATCCGTACGCTATGGCTGCTCAGAGGGAACTGGGTACGGTCGCGGCGGCGGCCGATTTAAATACCCTCCGCCCGCGGCGCGCTCCCTCCGCCGTCCGCGCCCAGGGCCACGGTCGCGCGGTGGAACAGATTGCGACGGCGTCTGAGATGACGTCGGTGTGATGGCTCTGTCCGCCGTGGTCGTCACAACTATACGTCTGCTCGATTTACTCTTGATTAACCCGATCGCTGGTTCCCAAGCCCTGCTAAGATTATAGCCACAGTCACGGTTTATGAGGTCGTCATTGGTGCGAATTTCGATGGCCTCTCTAACAACGCTGTCCCAGTATCTCGACGTCTGTACCAGAATCCTCGTGCGGTCATACTCCATGGCGTGATTTTCCGACAAACAATGTTCAGCGACCGCCGACTTGCTCGGATACATCAGCCGAGTGTGCCTCTGGTGTTCACGGCATCGATCCTCGACGGTACGCATCGTCTGACCAATATACGACATGCCACACTGACACGGAATCTGGTACACGCCGGCCTTCCTCAAACCGAGGTCATCTTTGGCGCTCCCCACCAGTGCTCGAGTTTTATTTGGAGGACAAAACACAGTTCCGACCCGGTGTTTCTTCAGAATGCGGGCGATTTTTCCCGATAGTGCGCCTGTGTATGGAATAAATGCAGTGCCTACCTCCTCCCTCGTGACTTCATCCATCTCAACAGGTTGTGCTGCAGTGGTTGGGCGGAGAGCACGTTGAATCTGCCACTCAGAGTACCCATTTTTTTCGAAATACAGTTCTCAGATGTTCCAATTCCTAGGGTAGACTCTCTGCGTCAGAGATAGTGCGCGCCCTATGTACTAGAGTTTTAAGTACCCCATTCCTCTGTGAAGGGTGGTGGCAGCTGTCTGCATGCAAATACAGATCAGTGTGCATAGCCTTCCGATACACCCCATGACCTAGGGTGCCGTCAGCCCTTCTCTTCACCAAGACGTCAAGGAAAGGTAATTTACCCTCCGTTTCAGTCTCCATAGTGAATTTGATGTTGGGGTGTATGGAGTTTAGATGTGTAAGGAAGTCAAGGAGTTTATCCATACCATGTGGCCAGATGACGAACGTATCGTCAACGTAACGGAAAAAGCAAGTAGGTTTCCATACGGATGACGACAGGGCTTCCTCCTCGAAGTTCTCCATGTACAAATTCGCTACCACCGGTGAGAGTGGGCTACCCATGGCGACTCCCTCCGTTTGTTCGTAGTATTCTCCATTAAAAAGAAAATACGTGGAAGTCAAGACATGCCTAAAAAGTTCAGTGGTCTCCTCGTCAAACTTCTGACTAATCAATTCTAGTGACTATCGCAGGGGTACCCTCAAATGGTTCAAATGGCTCTGAGCACTATGGGACTCAACTGCTGAGGTCATTAGTCCCCTAGAACTTAGAACTAGTTAAACCTAACTAACCTAAGGACATCACAAACATCCATGCCCGAGGCAGGATTCGAACCTGCGACCGTAGCGGTCTTGCGGTTCCAGACTGCAGCGCCTTTAACCGCACGGCCACTTCGGCCGGCCAGGGGTACCCTCGTAAACAAGGAAACGACGTCAAAACTCACCATGATATCTGACTCATCCAACCTGAAGCTATCAAGGCGTTTAACAAAATCCACGGAATTACGGATGTGATGAGGGCATTTCCCCACATAAGGACTTAATATTTCCGTCAGGTATTTGGCAAACAAATATGTAGGTGCCCTGATGTTGCTAACAATGAGGCATAATGGTACCCCCTCTTTGTGAACCTTCGGGAGTCCATATAGTCTAGGCGGTACCGGACCTTGGGGTAACAATTTCTTAGCGTCACCCTCCGGTAAATCTGCGTCCTTGAGAAGCGCCCTCGTCTTGTTCTCCACCTTCTTTGTAGGGTCAACGCTGATCTTCCGGTAGGAATCGTCATTTAGCAGGCTCTGCATCTTATCAGTGTAGTCCTTATGGGAGACAACAACTGTAGCATTGCCTTTGTCAGCCGGTAAGACAACAATTTCAGAGCGCTCCCTCAGATCACGAATGGCCGCCTTCTCTTTACTGCTGATATTTGACTTCATCGGCTTGGATTTCGTCAACGCACGACAAGTTTCACGACGTATTTCCTCGGCTGATTCTGGCGGAAGTCGAGCTGCAACCTGTTCAACAGCACTAACAATTGCTGTGACCGGAGTGAACTTGGGGGTGGGAGCGAAGTTGAGACCTTTCTGCAAAACCGAGACCGCATCATCACTCAACACCGTGCCACTCAAATTGATGACAGTCTTGCACGGAACCTGCAGGGATGGTTTGTCAAGGAGACGTGAGAACTTAGCTGTTTGACGTCCCGTAGCCTTCTTATGGGCGGAATCAGCTGACACCCAGGTGACACCATCAATCCAATCCCAGGAACAAGAAGTGAACTTACTCGCCAGTTGCAAATGTAGTTTGAGTAATTCCTGTGAGATAAACTCAAGGCTCCGGCGGGTGAATTGCACTCTCTCACGTACCAATGCGAGGCTGGCTCGTTTCTTGATTCTCTTAGCTGCTGCAGAATCGATGTGATGTATAACCTTAGCAAAATTTGGAACAACATTCTCGGAACGACATCTCTTTAGAAAGGCAAGAGTACTTAGCAAACAACATCTACGGTGGCGCAACTTTTCAAATTTCTTCATGCTGCGATACATCTCCTCCCCGTAATATTTTTATTATCAAATACGCCGGGAGAAACTCAAGAATCACATCATACACCTTTACGGGGAGGAGATGTATCACAGCATGAAGAAATTTGAAAAGTTGTGCCACCGTAGATGTCGTTTGCTAAGTAATCTTGCCTTTCTAAAGAGATGTCGTTCCGAGAATGTTGTTCCAAATTTTGCTAAGGTTATGCATCACATTGATTCTGCAGCAGCTAAGAGAATCAAGAAACGAGCCAGCCTCGCATTGGTACGTGAGAGAGTGCAATTCACCCGCCGAAGCCTTGAGTTTATCTCACAGGAATTACTCAAACTACATTTGCAACTGGCGAGTAAGTTCACTTCTTGTTCCTGGGATTGGATTGATGGTGTCACCTGGGTGTCAGCTGATTCCGCCCATAAGAAGGCTACGGGACGTCAAACAGTTAAGTTCTCACGTCTCCTTGACAAACCATCCCTGCAGGTTCCGTGCAAGACTGTCATCAATTTGAGTGGCATGGTGTTGAGTGATGATGCGGTCTCGGTTTTGCAGAAAGGTCTCAACTTCGCTCCCACACCCAAGTTCACTCCGGTCGCAGAAATTGTTAGTGCTGTTGAACAGGTTGCAGCTCGACTTCCGCCAGAATCAGCCGAGGAAATACGTCATGAAACTTGTCGTGCGTTGACGAAATCCAAGCCGATGAAGTCAAATATCAGCAGTAAAGAGAAGGCGGCCATTCGTGATCTGAGGGAGCGCTCTGAAATTGTTATCTTACCGGCTGACAAAGGCAATGCTACAGTTGTTGTCTCCCATAAGGACTACACTGATAAGATGCAGAGCCTGCTAAATGACGATTCCTACCGGAAGATCAGCGTTGACCCTACAAAGAAGGTGGAGAACAAGACGAGGGCGCTTTTCAAGGACGCAGAGTTACCGGAGGGTGACGCTAAGAAATTGTTACCCCAAGGTCCGGTACCGCCTAGACTATATGGACTCCCGAAGGTTCACAAAGAGGGGGTACCATTACGCCCCATTGTCAGCAACATCAGGGCACCTACATATTTGTTGGCCAAATACCTGACGGGAATATTAAGTCCTTATGTGGGTAAATGCCCTCATCACATCCGTAATTCCGTGGATTTTGTTAAACGCCTAGATAGCTTCAGGTTGGATGAGTCAGATATCATGGTGAGTTTTGACGTCGTTTCCTTGTTTACGAGGGTACCCCTGCGAGAGTCACTAGAATTGATTAGTCAGAAGTTTGACGAGAAAACCACTGAACTTTTTAGGCATGTCTTGACTTCCACGTATTTTCTTTTTAATGGAGAATACTACGAACAAACGGAGGGAGTCGCCATGGGTAGCCCACTCTCACCGGTGGTAGCGAATTTGTACATGGAGAACTTCGAGGAGGAAGCCCTGTCGTCATCCGTATGGAAACCTACTTGCTTTTTCCGTTACGTTGACGATACGTTCGTCATCTGGCCACATGGTATGGATAAACTCCTTGACTTCCTTACACATCTAAACTCCATACACCCTAACCAAATTCACTATGGAGACTGAAACGGAGGGTAAATTACCTTTCCTTGACGTCTTGGTCAAGAGAAGGGCTGACGGCACCCTAGGTCATGGGGTATATCGGAAGGCTACGCACACTGATCTGTATTTGCATGCAGACAGCTGCCACCACCCTTCACAGAGGAATGGGGTACTTAAAACTCTAGTACATAGGGCGCGCACTATCTCTGACGCAGAGAGTCTACCCCAGGAATTGGAACATCTGAGAACTGTATTTCGAAAAAATGGGTACTCAGAGTGGCAGATTCAACGTGCTCTCTGCCCAATCACTGCAGCACAACCTGTTGAGATGGATGAAGTCACGAGGGAGGAGGTAGGCACTGCATTTATTCCATACACAGGCGCACTCTCGGGAAAAATCGCCCGCATTCTGAAGAAACACCGGGTCGGAACTGTGTTTTGTCCTCCAAATAAAACTCGTGCACTGGTGGGGAGCGCCAAAGATGACCTCGGTTTGAGGAAGGCCGGCGTGTACCAGATTCCGTGTCAATGTGGCATGTCGTATATTGGTCAGACGATGCGTACCGTCGAGGATCGATGCCGTGAACACCAGAGGCATACTCGACTGATGTATCCGAGCAAGTCGGCGGTCGCTGAACATTGTTTGTCGGAAAATCACGCCATGGAGTATGACCGCACGAGGATTCTGGTACAGATGTCGAGATACTGGGACAGCGTTGTTAGAGAGGCCATCGAAATTCGCACCAATGACGACCTCATAAACCGTGACTGTGGCTATAATCTTAGCAGGGCTTGGGAACCAGCGATCGGGTTAATCAAGAGTAAATCGAGCAGACGTATAGTTGTGACGACCACGGCGGACAGAGCCATCACACCGACGTCATCTCAGACGCCGTCGCAATCTGTTCCACCGCGCGACCGTGGCCCTGGGCGCGGACGGCGGAGGGAGCGCGCCGCGGGCGGAGGGTATTTAAATCGGACGCCGCCGCGACCGAACCCAGTTCCCTCTGAGTAGCCATAGCGTACGGATCTCCGTGCCGGCACGTTCACAGGAGCTCAGTCCGTCAGTTCACCTGATGATGGCGACATGTTTGATCGCCGAAATATTGTGCCCGTTGGACACTATAGACCGGCAGCATACCCGTGGATATTTTGATTATCAAATACGCCGGGAGAAACTCAAGAATCACAATTTTAGCATTGTTCATGTGTGTGTACATATCTTCTAATCTGACTTGTTACACATCATATCAATAAAATAATTGTGAAAATGGTCTACGGAATATGACACAACCAAACTAAACTAAACTAATACCTGAAGGCTCACCTTTAGGATAGGATTTACAGAACACAACATGTAAATGAATGAATAAGAGTTCCTTCCATCATTGTTAATGGAGTAAACTGCCCTGCATAATTTGAATCTTTCTCTTTGGTGGGTATATCTATGTATTAGTCTAATGGTACTCAGGGGATATGAACAATTGAGATAATTAGTGTTGATGATTAAGATGATTATAGTGAATTCAACCTAAAATGTTGGGCTGGAGTGTAGGCAGGAAACAAAACTGTAAAAGTTTTATCACTCTTATCTCAGTACAGGTAAAATTGAGGGCACGTGGCCACACAACTTTGTTTTTGACCTCTGGCCAAAATGTGAAATTTACTACCTTAAAATGTGCCAAGCAGTGATTCACGCACCACAAGCAAATGTGGAGGACTTATCTCACTACAGTAATGTGTCCTGTATTAATGTACAGTTTCTATTCAGAGACTTACTGGGGTAACTGTCACATTGAAGTCACAAATATGAAGTAAACCGAGATAAAACAGTTGGTTTCACAGATAACAGCTTATTGTGCCTCATTTGTACAGCTCTGACTGAAAAGTGAGATGACAATTTACATGAGAATATAACATGTTCTGGTCCCTGCAGGTGTCTGGCTGCTGTATCTACTTTCATATTTCCCTGAATTATTTCATGCTCGTTTTCATATGACACATTAGTTGTAATGTTTCTATAGCATGGAGACAATTGGGCAGATGAGAAATTTCTTCCCCCATCTACTACAGTGTGTTTCAGAATTGCATAAAGTTAAGCTCTAAGGTTGGTCATCCACTGAAACAATATTTGAGTGCAAACTGATTGGTTGATTAAGCCCTAATATGGCTGTAAAATTGCAGTAAAAGTAAAAGTGTTGCACAAAATCAACCTGGTCACATGTGGATGAGCACAGTTGACTAATTGATGGATTACACTGAAATTTAATTAAATGAGCATATTTATGTGATAGAGAACTTGTTCTGCTTTGTGTTTCATTTTTAATTACCCAGTATGGATACTAACTAACTTATAAACCTTGTGAATTAGAATAAGTCAGTGTGGGATATACAAGACAAAAGATATCTCCACTGGGATTGGCAAAGAAAAGTGTGGAGAGGATGAGTGTGCAGGTAAGGCTTTAACTTGCTGATTTTGAGTGTTAGCACTTGTGCCTGCTCAGGAGTGAGAGGAAAAGTGCACGCACTATTTGGGCACAACAACACGGGAGATGCACCATCTGTGAAATACGGGAGGGCCAGTTTTGACATAAATGCTATCTAATAACTGCAGTCATAGTTAACATGTCTTTGTATTTCAATTTGTAGTGTGAGGAATCTCATCTTCTTACACAAAAGATGGGTTCACAAAATGCTTAGTTTATCATAATGCAATGAATACTCACAGGAAATTCATTTTACAGTACCATTGCATGTCTTACAATGTCAACGAATATGGAATCAAGAAATGTGTGGAAGATCTGAACATATACAAGAGATTTAAAAGCTCTCTGAAGAGGAGGGGAAATCAAGTGAGTGTGCCAATCAAATGAACAAAAAATTTAACTACTTTCATCACAGTCCTTTTACCATTTGAAACAAATCCATACTTTTGTTATATCCCTCCAGTAGTTGATGATGATACATCTGTGTCATATGAGCCTCTTGTTAGAATTCTCGTTCTAATGATTTTTCTTGACATTTGCAAAGTTTATTTTCTCTGTGTCACTTTGGAGATTCATTTTAATGTTGGTGACTAATTTCTGACATTTCTTTTATCATTTTATATTTTTTCCGTAACATTTTCAAAATCTGTTTCTTCATATTTTTGCCTTTTTCTCAAAACATTAATTATCGTACATGATCAGTTTTGCTTTCTATACCAACTATCAGCAGATAAACTTATTCTTGGGAAATGTAAATTACTAAAAAGCTGTTATAAAAGCTGTATTTAGAAATCACATAACAATTTATAAAAAAATTTATTTTGCAATATGTGCTTGTCATTCAGTTAATATTTGCTACATAAAAGTAATTGCAGCTGGATTGTATCAATATCAATTAAACTCTGTGAACTGATGAAATGTAATATCTTTGTTTTACTTTATGTTATTCTCAAACTGAGAGAGAGTCTGTATGAAGAGTTTATAGTGGGCTGATATAGGGAGACAAATCTGACATGTCTTCGTTGTAACTGTGTAATATGAAATTGTAAAGATTTGATAGTATATGGAAAAAAATTTTATTCAACAGTGCTTTGATTCTGACTGTAGTAAAATACAAGAAGTGTTAAGTTAAAGAAGTCTTTTTTTCATAATGTTACTTACTTATCCAGTTGCATGATTACAAAAGTGAACAAAACTTCATTATTGACAGTGTTATTGCAGGAAGGCATTACATCAAATCAAGATTTTATTCATAAAACATTTTAAGATCTTTATCTTTTACAGAAAGCATACCTCATTTATCTTGCAGGACAAGAAGATGAGCCAGTTTCTATGAAATCAATAAAATACAGATGAGGATGATTTCTTATTTGTGACGTCTTTGACAGTCAACATAAGCATTGCTTGAAACTTCCTGGCAGATTAAAACTGTGTGCCAGACCGATACTCAAACTTAGGACCTTTGGTGGGTACTGGCGGAAGTAGAGCTGTGAGGACAGGTTGTGAGTTGTGCTTGCATAGCCCAGTTGGTAGAGCACTTGCCCATAAAAGGCAAGCTGCCAGGTTTCATATCAGTGCACACTCCACTGCAGAGCGAAAATTTCATTCTGTAAGCATTTCTTATCTGCATTCCATGTCCCATAACATGAACAATATACATTTCTATGTCTGTTTCTCTAGACAGAAATGTTGCAGAAATAATTTTTTGTTAGTTAATTTTCATCATCAATTAGTCTGTGGGAATAGTATAGATGTGTGGGCTCTGTCCCTCATTACAAAGGGCATCATTGTTAAAGCAAAACGTTTAAAGTACTGCACAGAATCATTAGATATAAAACTGAGTGCATACATTTAAAATGGTACTGTAAGCCATATAAAAAAAATCTACATCAAAGGAATAAAACAGGCAAAGGAAATGGAGGTTGAACAGGACGTTATAAACTCAGACAATAAGGCAAAAACAGGGAGGATGATCAGAGATTCAGAAACAGAAAAGGCAACATATAAAAATAACTCAAGGAAATCAGATGGGAAAATTCACTACAAAGAAACCCAGAAACTATAGCGAAAGCATTTAATGACTACTACAAAAATTTATGCAAAACTCTAACAAAGGATATGTCAACTCCTGCAAGTGCTATGAATGCTTTTATAGAGAAAAGATATCCACTACAAAATTCTATATTTTTGTATCCAACAATTAAAAAATCAATAACGAAAATCATGAAAAAATTGAAAAACACAAACCCAGGACATCCATGGTATCTCAAATAAGATTATTAAACTTTCATCCAAATTCATTATTAAACCTAGATCATCACAATTAATGAAGTGATCACAGGAAGTCTGTATCCTGATAGTTTACAAATTGCTAGGGTGCTACCACTGTTAAAAAGGGTGACACTGCAGGACCTGAAAAGATAGAGACGTGTTGACATCATGCCAGTAACATCTCCAATCTTCAAATGCATTCTATAGAACGGATTAACAAGCTTCTCCATGTCACAGAACATCATAGAAGGAAGCCAACATGGATTGCAGAAACATCTGCAGCACAAGAACTTTTGGACTATGTGCTGCAAACACTTACAGGAAGGAATCAATACCTGGAGTATTCTGTGGCATATCAAAAGCTTTCAACCTCATCTTTTTGATAAACTAAAATTCCATGGATGAGAGGGAATGCATTCAAACTCATAAAATCCTACTTAATGAACAGATAGCAAAAACTAGAAATAACAGATGAGGAAACATGGGTATCCTCCAGAACAGCATGCCACAGGGAAATGTGCCAGGGCCTCTGCTGTTCTCAATATATATTTGTGAGCTATAGCATGAAATTCAATGAAAATCAATACTTATTATGCTTATCCATTACAGATATTTTAGAACCGTGACTGTATATTGAATGTAAATAAGTTATACAGAAGTGGAACCAGTCAGAGGTGACTGCTTGCAGTTCTGTATAACTTATTTACATAAAATCAATACTATTTGTGGATGACACAAACATCTTAATTAAGTAGAACTGAAAATGCGTTATTCAGACTAGAAAAATGGTTTGAAATAATAAACTGACTATAAATTACAAATAAAAGATTATGGGCTTTAAAAACAATCAACAAACAGATAATGAGTTAGTGTTAAAGAGCAAGGAAAACAAACTTGAACAAGTATCATGTGCAAAATTTCTGGATCTCAGCCTTGATGGTAAATTAATATGAACAGAGCACATCAGTAGCATAAACAGTAAATTAAATTCAGGTTGCATTGCACTACAGAATGTGATATTACAATTATTTGTGAAAATGTGAAATAGTGCTTGCAAAGTTTCTTGAAATTATGTAAATTATATTTTATTATAAAGTATTGTTTCTTTGAGGTGAACTCAAAAATGATTGTAAATTTGTATGAAAATTGTAGTATAAAATTTGGATGATGGTCAGAAGTAAAGCAGCTACATTGACTCTAGTGGTAGTCATGTGGCTGAGATTATAAGTAAACATGCTTAGCAGACCATGTGGCCTTTGGTTGTTGGTGCTTGTCTTGAAAGGTTGTCGTTTGGGTGGCATGTGTGCTGTAAATTCAACAAATTTCAGACTGATTTTGTGAACTTAGAGATATGATTAACAAGAAGACCTTCGTAAATTTTCAGACTTTCGATACTAATGTGATTTAATTACTTCCATTGTATTAAACTGTAAATAATTGCAATTTTAGTGCATATAACTTCTAAGAAATCATAAGTGCTGTTAAAACCATCTGTTAATACATATGAGGCCATCATTCAGAAATTTGTGCTGGTAGAAACATAAATAAACCTGCTATAATCCTGTGGACATTTTATTATTCATTAACTTGACACTCTATTTACACAAGGTAACATGAAATCTCCCCGTTGTGGAATAATAAGGGCTTTAGAGTCCCGGTGTGTAGGTAACCCCTTTTGATCGAGCCATGTGATCTGCTAATGGCTGCACATTGCCCTTACTCACTGGGATGTGCTACATGAAAATTCGACTGTAGCGAGTAGCAAGCACCCGTAAGTAACGTCGTAAGTATTGAAGTCCTCAAAATGTTTTCCTTTGCACACTTTGATTCAATAATGTCATTTGGAACAGAACTATGGAGAAGATCAGTATGTATGAAGAGGGTAATCAGCATACAGAAATGGACTACATGCATAATGACCAATGTGAGACAATGAACAAGTTGCAAGTCAAAATTTAAACTGCTTAACATTGTAGCAGTAAGAAGACGTTTACATATATGAAATAGTAGTACACATCAAGAAAAACATTAGGAATTTTAACGAAAAATGAAGAGGGTCATCAGCATGAAACAAGAAACTGTTGGAAACAGAGAGCAACCAAACACAGGAGAAGTAACTATGGGAGAAGTGTAACATGCATGGGGATGTTCCTACTCAATTGACTTTCTAACAGTATCAGCCAAATAAAGAACACAAAGTAAGAGAAATACTGGAGAAAAATCTATTTTATTCCTTAAATGAATTTACTGATTATTGCAAGGAAAACAAAAATATGATGAAAGCAAGAGATAGGTGGAATGAAGTAACCATCATTCAATTCAAAAAGCAATATAAATGTATGTGCATAAGTTTAAACGTATGTACACAAATTTAAACACAAGGGAAATAGTTATATACCACGAAAAAGAATTGAATTGAAGATACTGTAAAATACCATAAATGTATTATGCGCTATAAATGCACTGGACTGTAGAAAACAAAATGTAAAAGGTAAAACTGATTATTACATGTATTACATACATTGTACAGATCTGCTGTACAGATCTTTTGTAAAGGAGACATGTCAAGTTTATCAAAAATATAATGATTTACAAAATTCTTTTTACACTATTTTAAGAACAATGACAAAAAATACAACACTATAATATTTACTATAAATTAACAGTTTATCAATTTACTTTATTGTATACAGACAACACTGCAATATTATCTACAGATTTCTATTGTTCAAAGTGTCAGACTACCTACCATGGATTCTTTAATGGTGTAGTAACATTTCTCTATTAAAATAGTTTGGAGTAGACTTCTCTGCGAACTAAGGTCCATTGTTAACATATTTCTTCCTTTCAATTTGTTACATATATCTTTTTCAAATTTGCTACATATTTTTCTCATGTACAGTGTCGCCTGAGCATGAAGCTTTAAGTGATGCGAAGGAAATTTGAAGGCTTCCTTGTGACGAGTACCATAGCCATGCTTAAAACAGAACGTTTTATGATTATGTTGATTGTTATACACAACAATCAAAATTTCAGAAATGTAGAAATAATTAATAGTTAGTACTTTTAATTTCTTGAACAATGGGTGACATGACTCATTTTTGTGGGAAACACATATGTTTCTGATGTTTCTCTTCTGAAGAATTAGTAACCTTGTCCTGCTTCTAGAGTTTCCCCAGAAAATTATCCCCTACTGAATAACAGATTCAAAATAACTGTGGTAGACTGTCTATCTTGTGTCAATATGAGTTGCACCAGATAAAATAAACATTGCAAAAGCTAGGGAATTTAATTTATTTGCCAGGGTGTCTGTATGTCTCGTCCAGTTTAAACTTTCGTCTAGGTTTTAGGTCCAAGCACTTCACATGGCTCAGTTCTGTCATCAGTTGATTATTATGGGCTATTTGTACAGGACAGATTGCTACAATTTAGAGACAAACTGAATTATCTGGGTCTTAGTGACATTGAGCTTTAGTCCATTTTAATGGAAACAGGATTTCAGTTTCCCCAGAACATTTTCTATACTATCTGGAATCTATTCTATTGTATCATTTTCTATCAGGACTGAGGTCTCATTTGTGAACAAGACTGAATGAGCACCAATATTTAGTGATAAACCATTTATATACAACAAGAACAGGTAAGGACCCAGTACTGAACCCTGTGGAACTCCTGGGAAAATTGTTTTCCATTCAGAGTGTTAGTTAACTGAATTTGATGTTAAGATAACTCTTTGTTTCCCTTCTGTCAGATAAGAGTTGAGCCACTGTAATGCAGTATCTTCGATCCCATAGTTCTTCATTTGTGAAGTAATAATTAGTCGTTCACTGAGCAAAAGGCTTTCGTTAGATAACAGAATATCCCTGAGACTTTTGTATCCTGGTCTAGTGATATGCTTACTTTTTCTGTAAATTCTCTGATGGCGTTTATGGTGCTTTTTCCTCTTTGAAAACCAAACTGATTTTTCAAATATTTTAGAACAAACAGGAAGGAGAGAGATAGGCTGGTAGTTTCCTATATCTTCTGGTGATCCCTTTTTAAATAATGGCTTAGGCTCTGCTTATTTTAGGACATCTGGTAAAGACCCATGTCCAAAAGACTGGTTTACAATACTAGTCAGTGTGTATGAAATAATATGGCGTACCTCCTTGATTACCATGGAAGGTATTCCATTGAGCTGAATTTTTGTTTTTTAATGATAATATTGTGTCTTCCACATCTTTCCAAGTGATTTTTCTCCATTTTAAAAACAAAAGTTTTGTATGTCATCTCTGTCTGAAAATCATATTGTCTTGATGGGCTGTCATGTCAACATCAGATATTGCTATACTGACAAAGAAATCATTGAAGCAGTTTGACAAATTGAAAATGTTTTATAATTATACCACCCTGAAACCTAATTTGAGAAATTTCTTGACTTTTAACATTGACTCCCAACTCCGATTTCACAACAGACCAGACTGCCTTTACTTTATTTCTTTGTTTGTTTATGAATATACTATTTGCCAGTTTTCTGCTGCCAGTATAACTTATCTGAACATAGACTTAATGCATTTAATGTAAGACACAAAATTAGGGTTTCTATTTACTTTGAGCTCACTGTGCAGCTGTCTTTTTCTGGCACTTGATATCTTTATGCTTGGTGTAATCCAATTTCGTTTATTCCTGACTCTCTTTTGATATCGTAAAGTGGGGTCACTCTGATTATTCTAAATTCAATGTTGTAAATTAAACAGAAACTTCTGAAGATACTGACTTGAAACGTTTTGGGAAGTTGCAAGAGGTGTTGTTGAATACGATAAAGCAGATTATAGATTTTTATCCCCCCGCCTAGTTTATTTTTTAAAAAATTTTCACTGTTCAATTTCACCCCCATGTCACTTTGAACTTGGAAACATTTGCTTATTCTGTGGAAGTCATGTCAATTACTGTTAAATGACACACCTATCATATGAAACAGCATGATATTTTGTATATAAATATAGTTTTGAAAGTAACTTATTTAGAAAAATTTGGGTATTTTTTATGAGTTTTCTTTCATCACCTGAAACTGTTCCTATGATTACAGCTTAATTTTGCTAATAATGGAAAGGGGTGCTGAGCTAGTTATAAAATAAGAAACTTATTTAGAAACAGATCTTTTCAAAACAGTCTTTACAGCTTTAATAAAAGAAATGAAAGAACATTATCACATTTTAAAGAATTACATCTGTAAACACTCTACAGGAAAGGAAGAAAAGAGTTACCACACTAACAGATGTCATAGCCATCAAATTTAAACTCAAAATAAAGCCTTTCCCTTCTATCTACCTTAGAATCAGATAGAATCCTACAAATGTCATCTTTCGCAAAATCTGACACATTGGGAACATTAGGTCACACAAAAAGCTTCATCTGATTGCACCTTGGAATGTCATTTCCTCAGAAGTGTAATTTCATCATTGGTGATAAATTGTCCAACACTATTTTACACTTTTCCTTGAAGGAAACTTCACTAAAACATGTGTTCCATGGAACTTATGTGTCAAAGACTAGAGAAGGCACTGTTCAAAGTCACCCCTTGAAAGAAAAGCCGTCATATTTTATTTTTTTAAGTCACCAAAGAATAAATTTAACACTTTACGCTTACTGTAAATGTCCATTCAAGTGTTAATCTTGGCAATAAAAACTTGTTTCAATTTCTAAACTCAAAAATGCTTCTAATAACAGGCAAACGTTTTTGCAGTTGAAGGAACTTGCATTTCCAGAAAATTATTTTATTTTCTAGCATTGGTATACAATGTTATTTCCATGGAGGTAAGAATAGAGGGACACGCCGTGACATCACAGCTGTGAAGCTATGTGAAGCCGAGGGTAGCCATCTCAATCCGACCAAAACATTGCTGCTGTAAGCGTGTGTGCATAGGCTTGTCGCTCGCTTTTGGAAGGATTTTGCGCTATTATGGTGACTTGGGTGGTGTTCGGATGTACGAATCGTTCTGATTGTGATGCGAAATCGAAGGGAATAACATTTCATGTGTAAGTTGTCTTGTTAAGTGTGATTTTACAACTTCATTGTGAATGAACGTGTGCTACAGCGGTACTTATACTATAGCGTGTTTTTCTCCTGTATGATTTTATAGATTTCCTAAAAATGAAAGTCGGAAAGCTCTGTGGGAGAATACCGTGAGGAGGAAGAATTGGCGTGCGTCTAAATGGAGCTCTGTATGTTCTCAGCATTTCCGAGAAGAGGACATAGACCGAACTTCCCTTTCAACAGTAAGGCTCCGAGAAAATGCTGTAGCATCAGTTTTCCCTACACACCCAAAACATTTGCAAAAGGTATGTTGATTCAAAGAATTAAATTCTTAGTTTTCAAGTTCACGTTTCAGTATAATACGTACGTATCGCCGATATTCGAAGTGTTGAGTAACTCACTTTATCTTCATCATGTACCAAATTAAAAGCTAACACTACATTAACTGGCGTAAAGTATAGGCCTAAACAGGACACTGTGTAGATTTGCCATTCCGTGTACCGTACTTCAGTAAATATTGGTGGTAATGAGCAGTGTTTCCCAGTAGTGTAACGTAACTGAAATGTCCCAGTACGTATTACAAACAAGATGTATTTATGGGGCTTTGGAGGGAGGGTATAACAAACTTAGTTTTCAGTTTCTATTATTTAGTTTGTGATACACGTTTATTACTGAATTAACAAAATTGTATCGTTTACATTGAAGGCCAGCTATTCGTAATATTACATTAAAAACTATTTTTAATCAGAAGAAACGCGGAATTTCGCCTTTGTGAGATTTTATTTTAAACAAAAACTTTGAAACAACCAATCTGATGACGTTACATGCGCATATGGTGCAATTAGCGACTGTAATACACGCAGCGCTATAGCACACTGGCAATGTTTTGGTCAGAGTGTCATGGCAGCGAGCCACGCCCCCATGGCTTCAAAACGGGACGATGCTAAGTTCACCGGACTTGGATACGATGTGACGTCATTATGACGTATACACGCTACATCGAAAACGATGGAAACCGTATATCGACTATTCGACTTTTGTGAACTTTCGAGAGGTTGTGACACGGTAGCGCTGCGCTCTGCACCATTCGTTGACATGTGTTTTGCGTTCCTTGCGTTTAAATCGTGTATTGTACTGTGTTTATGTCCTGTGCGTTGTTTTTCGTTTGCTCGTCTCTAATTATGTGTTCAGCATTCGAGAGACTAACGAGAGAAAATCTGAAAGAGTTCAGCATCGATGACGACAGGCAATTGCGTGGTTATTGTGAATCTCAAGCAGAAATTGATGTACTTCTGACCCAGCTGAAGTGCGTCGGTTATTTGTACTCGGAGAGAAGAAGCACTCAGCAGCCAAAATCTTTAGATGCGTCAAGACACTAACCTTTCGTTAAGATTACATTGAGAAATCCACTTCCCCTCGTATTTCATCTCCGGTCGACGATTTTTCTTCAACAATGCCTCATATTTTTCTTTTTAAGTTCGAAATTCAATCATTCTACACACCAGTCATTACTGGACACTAAGGTACCTGTCTCTGCGGTCCGAGTGTAAAATTACTTGGAATTATGGTTGGTAAAAGACTATCTTGGGATGGACGTATAAAGTACTTAGCTAACAAACTTGCACGAGTTCTCTTTCAGCTATATAAATTAAGAAAAAAAAGTCAGCAAGAGTATGCTGCAACAATCTAATATGTACTGACAAGACCAATTGTATGAAACCATACTAAAATATTGATAATAAATAAATATTATTTTCGGCGTAAGCGTTCAATACAACAATCACACAATCTAATCTGGTCAGGACACAAGAAGACTTCACTTTTTTACGAAACGTGTTGTCCGTGGTGTTTTCAAGGCCACGGTCAGGAATATTTCTATTAATATCCAGCTCTTTTACTTTTATTTTTGCGAAATACATATACGCTGCCACACTGAGCTGTTATCAGAATCGCACGTGTCAAAACAAACCACTAGCTGACGACAGTTTAGAATCTCGAACGTTCGTAAAAGTCGCTAGGTGTGTTAATCGACTAAAGCGTGTTACGTCATAATGACGTCACATCATATCCAGGTTGGGTGAACTTAGCACCCTCCTTCAAAACGTAGTACGGCTGGGATACGTAGCGCCATCTCCCCTGTCCAATATCCTGTGTACAATATATGTACTTAAAAAGAGATTTATATGGACAAATAAATAAATAAATAAATTATTCTTACCTCCATGGTTATTTCATATCGACTGTCATATCATCGGAAAGTATCGATTATAATATTTAGCAACTCTCGCCTTAGTTCCATATTTACACAATAGAGTGTAGGATTTATTTTAAAAAAGATGAGATATTACTGTTAATACGCCTCGCTGTTCAAAGTCACCCTCCTTTACGGAGCAAATATTTCATTGAATGCACTCAAAAAACAATTTAGAAATTTATCAAAATTTTCGTTGCTTGGAATACAGTGGTCTAAAGGAGAGCTTATAACAACTTATCACAAAACAACTCTACATTTTCTTTGCTAAAGTTCCTTCTTATATAATATTAAGATTTTAGTTTCTCTGTTTTGGGGTACTCTGTAAACAAAGCTGAGACATCAGATATCCTTAGATCTAAGCTAAACTTCCTTGCATCATCAAAGTGATAATTTGTAATAATACTATCTATGCAGGTTACTGAGTGGAAATTTTCTCTTTTGTACATAGTAAAGTTTAAGTTGAAACCAGATTTTTGGATTAAATCATGAAATTTTTCAACGTCAGTGCTTTCAGTTAATGTATTAATAATTTTAGAAAATTTGTTTGTCACATTAAGTTCACATCAAGGAAACGACAATGAAGAATTAAAATCTCCACAAAAAGCAGTAGAGAGAAAGGTTAACAATTTATGTTCTGAATCAGAAGGAAAAATAATTAAGTTAGATTGAAAAGTAAATAAGGCATCTGAAACTGTAATAAACAGTGTAAATTTAGTAAGAAAAATTAATGAAATTCAGGAAAATGTAGTAACAAAAAAATATGTGGCACTATTTGGACCTATCACGTGTTTTCTTTTCAATAATTTACAGCCTATTGATTTCTTGCAGCATTGTAAAGATAACTTTGTTTCTGGTATGCCAGATAACTAAAGATTAAATTTGTCAAAAACTTTCATGAAGGACAGGTACTGTCTTGGGGTAATCAACATTTGGAATAGGGTGAAACCTTTAATGATTTTAAGAATGGAATGACTGAGATAGATGTACTAAAAAGAGAAGGTTGCCAGATAGAATAAGTGGAATCTAGTTCATGGGCGAAACAACTCACTTCATCAACTTCTTTAATGTGCAAACAAATTATATATGGCTAGGGAAAGGAATATTTCACACAACTTTCACAAAAAAGGGGGGGGCTGGAGTTCTGGTTACAATGAGGAGAATCTTAGAAGCAGTGATATAGTAATTTTAGGCATCAAGATCAGGACAACAGGATAAGATAATGTAATGTTAATGGAAGAGGGGAGGCTGGGAAAGAAATGATGATAGCAGAAACAGAAGCTGGGATGGGGAAACATAATGCAAACAAACTTGAGACCGAATTACAGGGAAAACTATCCAGAATACTTGGGATCACCTCAACGTGGTTCCACACTTTTGGGGTAAACAAAAGATATTACAATAGGGTCTCTAACTTTTGCTGGAAATCATCACATAAGTTTTGAATATTTTGGGACGTAAGTGGAAAAGTATCCATAACAAAATAAGTGTACTGAAAAACAAATAGAGAATCCAGACTTGGGAGTGGAGGCTGTAAGTGATTTTTACAACTGGGCTGAAAGTGAGGTACAAAATAATTATGAGGAGAGTTATAAGTACATTGGTTGTGAACTAGGGGGATTGCTTGGAAATCATATTGACTTGGTTAATATTGGTACTGGGCCACAATAAGCTGTAACGATGATGGGATGGAGGGAGGGGATTTGGGGGTGGTAGTTGGTGGGGGAACGAATGAAGGTAATGCTCTTGAAGGTGTAAATCAATGATGTTAACTGTAAAGGAGAAAGATGTCGAGGATTCTTAAGGTAAGTACAGAACGTTTATTGAAATAAATGATAACAAAATGTTAATACTAAGTGATGATAGCGTTTTTGTTAGTGAATTCCAGGAACATAAAGAGAATGATGAAGTTGCATCTGATAATCAGTTATTCCCAAACCATCACCTAATCCACATTCACTGAAGAATCCTATTATAGAAATAGAGACACGTTGTGTCATTTAAAACTGTGTGCTAGTTTAGAAGGAAAAGGGGAGAAGTTCTTACAATTTCTATGAGAGCAGTTTGGAGATAGTGTTGACAGAGAATTATTTTAGAACCAGTTAGCAAAGATCAGTAGAGTGTTATATCCAAACAGGGGGAATGGAGTGAAAATGGGGCTGAGTGAGAAATGTATAGGTAATAGTGATCTGTTTCGCATCCAACGAGTGTCCAAAACTACTAGCTTTAATGTATATTCCGATGATCTTGTTAATTTAATCAAAGCTAGAAAGGATGGCATTAAAGAAAATTTTAAAGATGTTAAAAATGATTTGTTATGTACGTTTCTAAAGGGAAAGAAGATGAAAAGGAATGAAGTTGTCCTTACATTAAAGCCAAAGTAGATCAGTAGGAAGGTAAATGCTTAATTGACACAGGAATTCTTGTTTGTGGAATTTCAGATAAATTTAGGGATAAAAACAGGAATGGGAAAAACTTTGTGGAAATGTGAATAATTGGAGCAAAAATTAGAGGAGCTCCTGTGAGATGAAGGAAATCAGTAAAAAGACAAGAAGAGAATTTTTTAATTGGTGTAGTTAAATACAGTGATCCTATTTTAAGAAGGTAATAGCGGAAGGAAAATGAGAGTGTCATAAATATTCAGGATTTAGAAATTTAAGAAAGAAAAAAGTACTTTCACTTAAGAATAAGGTATGAATTTTATGGAGTTTCTTGTTTATAATTATAACTTTTTAGAAAACGTTTCTCAGATTTTCAAAATTGTAATGAAAATTGAAAACTTGTTACTAGTAATCTGCCTACAACATTATGTACTCTTAATCTGAAAGCTAGCATAAATAAGAAACCAGAAAAGGTTCAGTGTAGAAATCTTACTAAGAATGCTAATTGTGAAACTTTAGACAGAAATACCAGCACTTTCTTAATGCACTTCAAAGTAAATGGATTAGGTACAACCAGTCATAAAGGTAGGATGAATGAAATTGATGTACTGCAGATTTTACTCTTAGAATGCAAAAGTATTAAAATTATTTGTTCCATTAAACATTGGCTTACAAAAGATTGTGTCACAATTTTAAATAAGCTAAACAATTTCAGTGTAGCCTCACGTTTCTGTAGTACAAATAGTACATATGGAGGCTCATGCATACGTGTAAATAACTCTTTAGAATACAAAGTGAAAGACGATTTTAATTTTCTAAACGAAGAAGATGTATTTAAAAGCTGCTCAGTATAATTGGAAAAACAAAATATTTTCGTTACATCAATATACCGAATTCAAGGTGTAGCAGTAAGAAAATTATTTTTACCAAAGGTAATGGGTCTTTTACAGAAAGTCAGTAATGACATAAAGAAAAGGGGTCTAATAGCCACTGATTTCAATATAAATTTATCAAATGAAACCAGTGACTCAATACAGGTTATGGACCTAATCCAAAAATTTGGGTTCAAGGCATACTTACTGAATTCACAAAAAAATGAGAATAAAGAAACCTGTATCGAAAATATTCTAACAAATTATAAATTCGATGATGCAAGGAAACTATGTGTAGATTTAGGACTTCCAGACCATTGTGCTTTGTTTATTGAAATGACTAATACATATGAACAAAGTACTAGAAAAATGTACAGCAAAAGACATTTTACTGTTGAAAACTTAAAATTGTTATTCTCTAAATTAGAAGAGATGGAGCGGCAAGTCCAAGATGAGATTCCAATATCTGTACATTATAACACATTTTTCGAAATTTTATTACATATATTTAATGAAATGTTTTCGATTAGAGTGTGGCAGACAAAAGTATCTAATAAGCTTAATTGGATCACTGCTACAATAAAAATATCCTGTGAAAAAGAAGCCAACTGCACAAGTAAGTGAAATACAACAAAGACACTGTTTTCACTATGTTAAACAGAACAAAAACATTTTAAAAGAGTAGTGAAAGAAGCAAAAGAAATGGTTAATAATAAATACATCCCTGCTCATGGAAGAAAATCAAAGGCAGTGTAGTCCATCATAAAATAAGAACTCGGGATTGGAACTGACAGCAAAGATATTTCCAAAATTATGGTGGGGAGAAAAATTGTAATAAACCCGGTTCAGATGTCAGTGCCATTCAACACGTTTTTTTATAAATGTATATAAATCGGATGTAAATATTGATGTTATGCAGAGAAAGAACATTTAAGACACAAGACAGAAGACTACTTTAACAAATTTGAGAAAATTTCAGTTAAAGATGTATAGAAAACTATATTATAGCTAAAAAAACAAAAATTCTGCTGGGTGGTCTGGCATACCAACCAAAGTAGTTAAAGCAGCTGCCAGGATAATAGTTCAATAGCTAGTAAATCAGTCGAAGAAGCTCACTTTCCTGATGTCCTAAAGTATGTGGAGGTAAAACCTTCGTTTAAAAAAAGCTCAAGAGAAGATAGGGGGACCTACCACCCAATTACTATTCTCCTGGTTTTTTTTTTCAAAAGTATTTCAATAAGTGGTGGTAAAACAAATTTATAGAGAAATCAAACATATTTGCAGTTAATCAATATGGCTTTCAAAAAGGCAAGAGGACAATAGAGGCCATTAATGAGTTTGTGGAAAGAAACAGTTCTGCCTTAAACAAGTCAAGAAAAGATGCAGGGACCCCCTGTGATCTCACAAAAACAATTGATTGTGTAAACCATCACTTGCTCCTGTATAAAATGGAAAGA
The DNA here is from genome assembly GCF_021461395.2 of Schistocerca americana. NCBI lineage: Eukaryota > Metazoa > Arthropoda > Insecta > Orthoptera > Acrididae > Schistocerca > Schistocerca americana. Next base: position 849,158,186 of record NC_060130.1, on the reverse strand, counting down.
TAGGGAATAGGGGGTTGTGCTTTAGAATGGTTTAGGTGTTAATTCATGAACAGAAAACAAAGGGTGGTTATATCATCAAGTAAGGGAAATTCCTTCTCTGATTCGATGATTATTTCACAAGGAATTCCACTAGTCTCAATTCTGGGTCCAATTTTGTTTTTACTTTATAGCAATAATCAACCCCTGAATATAAATTCACAAGCAGTTTTATTCACTGATGATACTGCTGCCCTTGTTGAAAGCAATGACCCCAAACAATTTCCTTCAACTGTCACAAAACTATTAGACAGATTGGAAATCTGGTTCCAACTAAATGGGCTAAAATTGAATATTGGGAAAACACATTTGCTGCAGTATAAAACTAAAAACCCTAAGGTAAAAGAAATCCACATTAGTCATAGAAACCAAGAACTGAAAGAAGCAGACTGTGTTAAATTTTTAGGCATGCAATTGGACCAAAATCAATCCTGGTCTTCACACATAAAGTGTCTAGCAAGTAAATTAAACAGCCTGACACGTGCAATGAAGATTATGTCATATTCAGCTAGTATGGAGACAAAAAAAATACTTTACCACAACTACTTTGAATCAGTTATAAGGTATGGCATTATTTTTTTTGGGAGGCACAAAATCAATTGTTAGAAATATGTCTAAAGCAAAACCCAAATTATCCTGTCACCACTGTTAAGAAATTTAAAAATATTAAGTGCTCCATATCAGTACATTTATGAACGGATTATCTTTATATACAATAACCTCAAGTTATTCATAGACAAAAACTTCAAACATCAATAGAGTATTAGGAGCAAGGAGAATTTCATGCTTGCCACTCATAGATTAAAACTGTTTGCACAAACTCCAGCATACATGGGAATGAAAATTTACAACAGTCTAAAAAAGAAACAAATCCTCAGCATGGAGACTGTTAGTATAGAAATCTTATTATTCCTTACAAGAATTTCTTAATGATAATATGAATATCTGAGCAAGAAAGCAAGTGGCTAAATAGTTTTGTTAAATTAGCTTATACATTTTATGTCTAATAAATGACTATAATAATTATTCTCTCTTTTTATAGTAATACTGTTGTTAGGCTGCACTCAGTCTCGGTAAATTTAAATAAATAATTATTGTTTCTGTAACACACATAAATTGTAATTGAAATATTGATGAGTCCCCTGGACATTAAATCTTGTGATTTAACTCTGTATGTTAAGAGCCAATAAAATTCTGATTCTGAACTAGACTGCAGTATTCAAATAAAATTACATTTGAACAATACTATATTTTATAAACCAACATTTAACTATCTGAAATCTAAACCTAACCTTCCAGAACAAAAATATTTTTTTATTGTTACTGTCATATGAAATTTCCAAGTCTCATTTGTTAGGATTCTTGGAAATGAAAATTTGAAACACACACTTAGAGGAATTTTTAGAGGAATAGACACCTATGAAACATAATTTTTTTTCTTACCTTCTTATTATAGTCCAAAGTCTCATTTGTCAGCGTTCTTGGGAACAAAACTGCAAATTTAGCACTGGGGGGGAGGAAGGTGGGGAGATGGGTGAGGCAAGCCTAGGACCCAGATGCTTTAGCAGTATTATTTCAGAAATTTTGACTTTCATACTGCAGTTTTTCTCTGACTCATCTGGTCATATTTTACAAATTTCTACTGCCATCCTACTTTCTTTTATGTTGGATAAAGAATTCTGTGATAAGTCTGTTGATTCGTAGGTTAGTATGCGGATCTCACAGTGGGAATGTAAATTAGTTTGAAGCACAAATTCTAAAAATTGAAAACAGCCAAGAGTGTACAAGAAGATAATATTTAATTGCAGTTCATTTTGAGAAACTTCTCGAAGATGAAATCACATTTATTGTAATATAAATAATTTTGCTATGAATGAAGTTATTGGAAGAAATTTTATGCCTTTCTCAAACATAATGTATTTATGATCTAGTTTTATTTAAACAAAGATTTGTTATGTTGTATTACTGCTATCTTGAAATAACACAAGGTGAACAACTATGAATTACTAATATTTTGGTAGTGAGGGGTCAAACTAAAAACAAATTTTACTGCCACAAAGTAGAAATAGTCAGCACCTCTATCTGAAAATATTAAAAAATCCAAAGTTTTATTAAGTGGAAAAAGTCAATATGTATTAAAAATATTAGGTTTACTTTTGTAAACTATGTCAGTATGTATCTATCCTTATTGTTGAAAGAAAAGGCTTACTGGAGGAGGGCAACTGACAGATCAATGGGATATGAATATAATGAGATGCTTGAAAAATCAGTTACAATGTAATGTATTTCTTGGTTGAAAGTATATGCTGTGTAATGAAAGAGGTATTTGAATTATATGTAGAGTGTCGTTTGACTAGGGGTAATGTGACCATGTTTGGGATACTATGGTGATATTTGATTTTATGATGTAATTTGAGGTTTATGTGATATTATGAGGGGTTTATTACGATCACAGGAAATACTGAGATGATGTTTGTGGTGTATACTCTGATGATTATAGGGATCATGATGATGCTAGATAAAAGATGTGTTGGGGCCCACTGATGTTCCATTTTCTAATTTATATTATTCTTGTTCATGATTGTACAATGAGAGAAATGTTGGAGATCAGTTAGTATTGTTTGCCAAAGTAAAGTTTTGATCTGTGAGCATGATCATGAGTTACTGAAGTGCTTGCTGTCAGTCTAATATATCTGTGGTAAGTAAATTTTGACTGAAACTCTGTCAGGGATGATATAGTAATGATGTGAATGGAACAACAAGAAAGGTATAGATGAAATTATGATTACAATGATGTTCTTGTTGTTCTGGTTTGTCTAGTTTGATGCAGGTCTCCTTGCTATTTTGTACTGTGCAACCCTCTTCATCCCCAAGTAACTGTTGCAACCTACATCCTTCTGAATCTGCTTAATGTATTCATCTCTTAGTCTCCCTCTATGATTTTTACTTTTGACACTTCCCTCCAAAACTAAATTGATGATCCCTTGCTGCCTCAGAACGTGTCCTAGCAATTAATCCTTTCTTCTAGTTAAGTTGTGCCAGAAATTCCTCTTCTCCCCAATTGTATTCAGCACTTCCTCATTAGTTATGTGATCTTCCCATATAATCTTCAGCATTCTTATAAACACTTCCAGAAAACAATTCCTGACACTTAAACCTATCCTCAATGTTAACAGATTTCTCTTCTCCAGAAATGGTTTCCTTGCCATCACCAGTCTAGATGGCATATTATTTAAGTGTCTCATTTCCTAATCTAATTCCCTCAGCATCACCTGATTTATTTTAACTACATTCCATTATCCTCGCTTTGCTTTTGTTGATGTTCATCTTACATCCTCCTTTCAAGACACTGTCGATTCCATTCAACTGCTCTTCCAAGTGCTTTGCTGTCTCTGAGAGAATTCCACTGTCATTGACAAACCTCAAGGTTTTTATTTCTTCTCCCTGGATTTTAAATCCTACTCCAAATTTTTCTCTTTTGCCCTTAATGCTTACTCAACACAGACTGAATAACATCAGAGGCTTCAACCCTATTTCACTATTTTCTCAACAACTGCTTTCCTTTCTTGCCCCTCAACTCTTATTAACTGCCATATGGGTTCTGTACAACTTGAAAATAGCCTTTTGCTCCCTGTCTTTTACCTCTACCACTTCCAGAATTTGAAGGAGAGTATTCCAGTCAACATTGTCAAAAGCTTTTCTGAGTCTACAAATGCTTTAAAAATAGGTTTGCCTTTTCTTAATCTATCTTCTAAGGTAAGTCATAGGGTCAGTATTGCCTCACGTGTTCCTACATTTCTACACAATCCCCTGATCCTCCCCGAGATCAGCTTCTACCAGTTTTTCCATTCGTCTGTAAAGAATTCGTGTTAGTATTTTGCAACTATGACTTATTAAACAGATAGTTCAGGAATTTTCACACCTGTCAGCACCTGCTTTCTTTGGAATTCTAATTATTATAGTCTTCTTGAAGTCTGAGGGTATTTCGCCCATCTCATACATCCTGCTCACCAGGTAAAAGAGTTATTTTGATGGGGTTATAAAGTGATTCAAATATTTTACATTGACTGTGACAAGCTAGTCAGTTACTTAGGAGTCCCACAGAGGTCAACAACTTAACTAAGCATTCAGATTCCATGTGCAACAATATTAATGTGCCACCTCCTGAGAGTGGTGAGTATGAAGGACTTCATCTTTGATATTGATCTTATGTAAATTACACAGCCACAAACTGACTACACCACAGGCTAACTTACACAATTGATGACACTTGCACTAGGATAGATTGAGGAAGCAGAAGAGGCATGACAGAGGAGGCAGGGAGAAAATACAGCATGAGGCAAAACAATTAATGAAGAAAATCGCTGAATATATGAATGAGTTTGGGGACAAATTACAGAAATATGCAAACTTAGTGCAGAGGCAAAAAAAGATGAATGTCTTAACCAAATAGAGGCAGCAGGGGCTAAGAAAATTGCTCTTATTGCTGACAATCATGAAAAACTAGCGAGGTCCAGGGCAAAAAAGAGACCTAAAATCTTGGCATAGGGGCAAAATGCAGTAGTGGTGAACACCAGAAGTGATACCAAAGTGGTCAATTGTTTAGCTCATGTTGAGCAAGCATTGAGAACGGTAATGTCAAGAACTTGTGCTGTGGAGTTGATATGCAGATGTTCAAGCCACTTGGTATGGACAGTGCTGACAGGTTGTGCAGACAGCTGTAGTACAAAAGCGACATCATGTGCCAAGTCCAGTGCACACTTACATGATCTCATTGTGCCAATGAAGGAGATTACACCTGACAATTTTTTTTGATAATTCAGGTAGATGTGAGAACCACAGAAAACATGAGCTTTCCCACGATGTGGAATAAATCTATATGACAGACTCGATGAGATGCACAAGTGTGAAGGATGAACCCACATTCGACCACAGCATTTTCTTTCTGTATTGAAATTTCAAAATTTTAAAGAAAACTCTCACACACTCCGTCCAAAGATTTGGATAGGACAGTTGAGCTGCTCAATACCATATTCATGGCCCCTCAGTGGAAAGCTGAAATTCATACACGTATATATGGATGAAAAGACCACAGAAAGAATGTAAGATGTTGCAGAAAATTCCAGCACCTTCAAGGAGGTCAGGGAGACAATTCTCACTAACTATTGGTCACAAGAAATACAGGATATGGCAAAGCATGAAATCATAATGTAGACTGAACTCAAATCATCAGGATACAATGGACCAATAAAGATGTTTCAAATTTTATTATAGAGGAATCAGTTCTTGAGTGTGCCGTGTAGCCCAGCGAAGGTAATGAAAGGCGGCAAGTTCTTCTGGCCAATCCTCTCCCATTGGAAGGAACATCAGGCCCTCCCCCTTTCATTTTTTCTTTCTTTATCATGCAAATTTTGTCAGAATCATTATGTTAAAATTTCTTTTCCTTTATTAATATAAAATGTGAAGGATGATTAGTGGTGACTGACTGCACTGTTCCTGCATGACTTGGGAGTCCATAATGGAATCAAACTCTTTTCTCTATACTGTTTTTCGATTGATGGACGTGACTGCTGGATTTAAGGTGAGAGGCAGCAGCCAATGAGTGTGTGTGCATGCCACAGATAGATACACAGTGGGCATCGGTAGTAGAAGAGCCGCTCTCTCTGCTCATGTGTATGATGGATGTAATGGTAGATACATTTTTGGGAATTTTTGTTGGAGAGTAGAGGCTTGACACTCACTGCTTTGCTATAGCGGAAGTAAGTCATTTTATCTTGTCCATATCTATGGAGAGTTTTCTCTTCCCACCATCTGGCCGAAACTTAATTTTTTTCCCGGCCACAGCCGGCCGGAGTGGTGTCCTTAGGTTAGTTAGGTTTAAGTAGTTCTAAGTTCTAGGGGACTGATGACCTCAGATGTTAAGTCTCATAGTGCTCAGACCCATTTGAATCTAAGCAATCTACTGATCGGAGATCATCGGCTGGCATGTAACACAGCAGCCTACTTTACTGCATTGGCATCATCCTCACACAGCTGACAACTTCACACTGTATGACTGCTGCACTGGTAAAGTTTTGCTGCTTTAGCAAGTAGGGCAATTATAAGCCATTAACCTGCTCTCTCATTGCGGTACTGTCTATGCAGTGGCTGCACTGAGATTCTTTATTGCGTGCTCACCTAATCTTCCACATGTGTGATCAACTACTTGGACATAATAGGCAAATCTGTATGTTATGATTAGCAGTGTCCCACTCACCGTATGTTGGAAACCAACACTTTTTTTCAATTTAAAATTTTCGTTTTGATGCGGGGGGGGGGGGGGGGGGGGGGGGGGGGGGGAGTCCACAGCCTCAATGTGTTTTGTGAATTAAAACATGGTACAAGTAGCTTGTATCATTACTATTACTGTTATTATTATTATTACCATTAATATTATTATTATCTATTTGATTGACTAGTTTCAATCTGTGGTCATTTTTAAGCACATACCTTAAGCTTACACGTCCATTTTACATTACAGGTAATATATCACTGGTACATATCTGCCACATACACACAGAAGCAAGATGTATTCCCGTCAACATGAACCAATGATATATAATAATGTAAAATGATGATGGAAGCTTGATTTGATTTGATTTTAGCAGGGAAGCTAAAACAGCTTTGGTCTAAACCACTACTGCCCGCATCAAAACCAAGTTCATTGTGCGGTATTGCTCCCTGTATATCTAGTAAAGCCAATCAGTGCCCTTAAATAGTGCAAGGAGTCCCTTTAACAGTTTTTTGTTAGACACAATTTCTTCAGGTCTAGCTGTCTGTGTTTCTTGCTCTCCAGTGCCTTGCATTCGAAGATTAGGCATGATGCAGTTTCTTCACTCTTGTCACAGATCCTACATTCAGGGTCTTCTTCTATTATACCCATTGTATGTAGGTGTTTTTTGAAGTTCCCATGGCCAGTCATCAGTCCAACCATGAGTTTAATCTCTTTCCTGTTCAGGCCCACGATTACATGGCTTCTTTTAAAACTTGGCTTCGGCATCATTAACTTACCATGTTTTTGTTTATAGACCTTGGTCCGTTATTCTACATGCTGTCTTCTAAGCCAGTTCCACAGTTCTAGTTTGATCATAGCCTTGGTGATTGTCAGGACAGGTTCTGGTCCAATGAAGGGAATCTATGCCCCCATCCTGGCCAATCTGTCAGCTTGTTCATTGCCACCGATCCCTGAGTGGCCACGGACCCACACTAGGTTTGCCCTATTGCTTCCCTCTAATTCCACCGGAGCCGTGTGACATTCTGCAGCAATCTTAGATCTTGTTGCAGGGGCTGCCAATGTGTTCAGGGCTGCCTGTCTGTCTGAATAAATGTAGATGCTATGGTCCTTGTAGCATCTACTCATATTCTCCTCCACACATGCCCTGATTGCAGTAATTTCAGCTTGGAGTACCAATGCCAGTTTTCCTAAAGAGATGATGCCTTCCAGTCTTGGTTGAACCACATACATCTTTATTACTTTACTTTATTACTATATCTTCATCCTTTACCAGCCATGGCTGGACAGACTGCGTCACAAATACAATGTTTATCAACTAACATTTATACAACACCATATACAAAATTTATATTACAAATAAAAGAAAATATTTATGCAGTGCACAAAAACACACAGAACATAGAGAAAATGAAATATAACTAAACAGGAAAGTAAAACTTCATAGCACCAAATGAAAATACCATAAAGCAAAATGTTTACAAAACCATGTGGGTCACACACATAAAGTTTCGTTTTGGCAAACTAAGTACTTTAAGTAAAACACAAAATTAAATGTGCAGTTAACTGAGAACATAAAAAGGAGATTAAATTTAGGCAAAATTATATATAAAACATAACAATAATTATTATTTTGTCCATTCACTAGAACCACTGTTGAAAAACTCTTCCAAAGAATATAGTGGTTGTTGTTTCAAGTCCTGAGCAATTTTTTTCCGAAATAATTCAGATGGCAGGGATTTCACTTCTAGGGGCAGTTGATTGTACATTTTTATGGCAACTGTTGGAAACCTGTCTTGTGTGCTTGATAGGCGACACCTTGGCACTTCAATGATCCTCTTACAGTGAGTGTCATGATTATGTATTTCTTGTCTTATGCTAAAATTCCTTTGATTTTCTTTTATATAAATGAGGCAGAAAAACACAGACTGGCTAAATCAGTCATTATGCCTAGCATGGTGAAAACAGACTTACAGTGGTCCAGTCTTTTGCTAGAGGATATGATCCTGATGGTTTTTTTGTAATATCAACACATCTTTGCAGCCTGAGGAGTGTTCCCACAACAACAGTAAATAGCTAATGTGGCTGTGGAAGACTGCATGGTAGACTATTGTGAGAAACTGGTCAGTTATTACCCTCTTCAGCTTCCTCAGGAGGTATATCACACGAGAAAGTTTGGTGCATACATATGCAGTGTGATCATTCATGGAGAGTTCGCTGTCAATCTTGAAGCCCAGTAGTCTGACAGTCTCCATGTTTTCTTGCTCTTCAATGTTGGTTAGACTACATATCAAATGTTGGGTTTTTTCTTCATTGATCTTCATTTTATGTATGATGAACCATCCTTTTATTTCTACAAACATCAAATTTGATGCACCATGAGCTTCTGTGGCTGTATGTCCTTTGGCAATAAGGGTAGTGTCATCTGCAAACTGCAACATTTGACTATTTACAGCTCATATCATTGACATATATGAGGAATAGGAGAGGTCCTGAGACTGATGCTTGGGGCACTCCATGCTCCAGTTTTTGTTCAAGAGAAGTTGCTCTGTGCACTGATACTACCTGCTTTCGGTTTTCCAGATAAGATTGGAGTGTTGATAGAACAACACTTCCAACACCATAGCATCTTAACTTGGCTATTAGTGTTGTGTGTGAGATGCAGTCAAAGGCTTTTCTGACGTCACAGAGTGTCAGTACCACACTCTCTCTTTTCAAAACTCTGTCGAATCATTTTTAATAAGTCCAGTGTGGTTGTCACTGTTGATCTCCCTTTGCGGAATCCGTGCTGTGTGTTTTGGAATAAGTTGTTTTCCTCAAAGTAATTCAGTAACTGGCAGCGCATCACAGACTCAGTAACTTTGGCTGGTACTGGTACCACTGAGATTGGTCTGAAGCTGGACACTTCACATGGATCCCCCTTCTTATATATTGGTACTGTGCGTGCCAGTTTAAGGAAATCTGGGAAGACACCAGAAGATAGACATTTGTTTATTACTATGGCTAGTGGCTGAGCTAATTCTGCAATAATTTTCTTTAGCAGTGTGCAGGACATGCCATAGATGTCTACACTTTCTGAGTGTTTGTAGGAGTTTACAATTTTTATCATGTCTTCAGGGTGTACTTCCTTCCAGTTTTGAATACTGCAACTATCTGCATTTCTTATGTTTGCAGTCGGATCTAGGTCAGAGTGTGGTATTTCACTCACTGTCTTTTCCACTATTCTGACAAAATATTCATTGCAGTCATCAGGGCTACATGAATTTAAACAGGAGGTAGTCTTCCTTCTGTTCTCATTTACAAGATTCCAGGCAGCTTTACAAGGATTTTGGGCCTCTTTAATGTACATATCATTATATTTCTTTTTTGCTTCCGCTACTGCCTTCCTATAAGCTTTTTTGGCTTTTAGGTAGTTGTGGTGATGTAATTCTTTAGCTGAATGTCTAAAGCTGATGTCATTCGGTCCTTGCACATTGTTACAGTACACTTCAATTTATTGAGCTCAGGTGTGTACCATTGTTTCACATTGATAACTTTCTGCCTGCCTTGTGATTTGTCCACATGATCCTTCACTGGTTTTACCAGAAACATGTCATCAAATATTGCTTTTAAGGTTTGGAACAGACATAAGAAAGAATCACTGCCTACTAACTCTGCAATTTTCTGCTGCCAGTTTACGCAATAGAGAACTGCTTTGAGATCATTTAGTCTCGCTCTTTTAACAAATCTTCTTTTCAATGTGTAGTTTGAATGCCATGGGCCTATCTGCAGTTTGCTCCTCATACTGGTTTCCATTACTAGCGCACAGTGATCTGCTATCATAGGTTCAACTACACTGAGTTTATAATCCCAGATGTTGAAGTTAGTGATTATGATGTCCAGGCATGCACCACCCCTTGTCGGGAGCTTATTTGCAATAAACAACCCATAACTGGTAATTAATCTCATAAAGACCCTCTCTCTGGCATCTCCATCTCCCCAGTGCCTTGGTCTGATTTCGATGCATCAGTGAACCAGCTACTGTCCTCTGTATGGTGTCGAACTGTTTTTTCCCACTGTATCCTGCTTCCAATTATTATGTTGTAAGGCTTGTTGAAGCAGTTGAGAGTTGCTATATAGTCAACCAGCATTTCCCCAGCCATTCCTATATTTACCTCACTCACCATTTTAGTGTGTGATTCTGGATATCCCAATGAGATCCAGTTTTTACCAGTTTTGAATCTGTAAGCACCAGCTGCTGCCTTCATCTTGACCCAAAGGTATAGTGGAGGCATGTCCAGCATGGCTTCCATCCCAGCGGTTGGTGTGCTGCTAATTCTGCCTGTTATGGCTAAGCAGGCCAGCCTCTGCACCTTAGCAAGCTCCTTAGCTGCAACCTGCTGTTCTACCTTCTTCCACCGTAGGAGATCCTTGGTCTAACCACCATGGTGTATATCCAGTGGCATACCTCTGGGGCTTAGTCCCCACTTTTTGCCATAAGCCCTTCTTTTATTCACTAAAGTACCTTTCCCATTGGAGCAGATACTCTTAATGTAGGGGTTCCATGTTAGTTTCTCATCTAAGGTTACCCCTAGATATTTCACTATCGCCTTCACAGAGCTTTAGATTCCAACTTGAGTGTTGGATATGCTTCTTCATGAATGGTACCACAACAGTCTTCTTAGGATTACCCTTAGATCCTGTTTAATGCACCAGTCGTGCACATTGTCCAATGCATCTTGTGCCATATTCCCAACTGTGTCAGTAAATTTGCCAAGTATTTCCACGGCAAGGTTATCTGCATATCCTTGGCAAAAGCACTGTTTGGAATTTACTACCTCAATGAGTTTGTTCACCACTAGATTCCTGTGGACAATCTCTAGTGGTGTTAATTACCATTTTTTCATTCATCACGGTGGCCTCTACCTTCCTTCCACTAAGCATGGCCCTAGTTCACCTACATACAGGGTGTTACAAAAAGGTACGGGCAAACTTTCAGGAAACATTCCTCACACACAAATAAAGAAAAGATGTTATGTGGACATGTGTCCGGAAACGCTTAATTTCCATGTTAGAGTGCATTTTAGTTTCGTCAGTATGTACTGTACTTCCTCGATTCACCGCCAGTTGGCCCAATTGAAGGAAGGTAATGTTGACTTCGGTGCTTGTGTTGACATGCGACTCATTGCTCTACAGTACTAACATCAAGCACATCAGTACATAGCATCAACAGGTTAGTGCTCATCACGAACGTGGTTTTGCAGTCAGTGCAATGTTTACAAATGCGGAGTTGGCAGATGCCCACGGGGCAATAGCCGTGGTGCAGTACGTTTGTATCGAGACATTTCCAGAACGAAGGTGTCCGGACAGGGGAAGACCTAGAACGACGAGGACACCTGCAATGGACAAGGCAATTCTTCGTGCAGTTGACGATAACCCTAATGTCAGCGTCAGAGAAGTTGCTGCTGTACAAGGTAACGTTGACCACGTCACTGTATGGAGAGTGCTACGGGAGAACCAGTTGTATCTGTACCATGTACAGTGTGTGCAGGCACTATCAGCAGCTGATTGGCCTCTACGGGTACAATTCTGCAAATGGTTCATCCAACAATGTGTCAATCCTCATTTCAGGGCAAATGTTCTCTTTATGGATGAGGCTTCATTCCAACGTGATCAAACTGTAAATTTTCACAATCAACATGTGTGGGCTGACGAGAATCCGCACGCAATTGTGCAATCACGTCATCAACACAGATTTTCTGTGAACATTTGGGCAGGCATTGTTGGTGATGTCTTGATTGGGCCCCATGTTCTTCCACCTACGCTCAATGGAGCACGTTATCATGATTTCATACGAGATACTCTACCTGCGCTGCTAGAACATGTGCCTTTATAAGTACGACACAACATGTGGTTTATGCATGATGGAGCTCCTGCACATTTCAGTCGAAGTGTTCGTACGCTTCTCAACAACAGAGTCGCTGACCGATGGATTGGTAGAGGCGGACCAATTCCATGGCCTCCACGCTCTCCTGACCTCAACCCTCTTGACTTTCATTTATGGTTGCATTTGAAAGCTCTTGTCTGCGCAACCCCGGTACCAAATGTAGAGACTTTTCGTGCTCGTATTGTGAACGTCTGTGATACAATACGCCATTCTCCAGGGCTGCATCAGCACATCAGGGATTCCATGCGACAGAGGGTGGATGCATGTATCTTCGCTAACAGAGGACATTTTGAACATTTCCTGGAACAAAGTGTTTGAAGTCATGCTGGTACGTTCTGTTGCTGTGTGCTTCCATTCCATGATTAATGTGATTGGAAGAGAAGTAATAAAATGAGCTCTAACATGGAAAGTGAGCGTTTCCAGACAGATGTCCACATAACATATTTTCTTTCTTTGTGTGTGAGGAATGTTTCCTGAAAGTTTGGGCGTACCTTTTTGTAACACCCTGTATAATTGTCCCTAGATCATGCACCTCTGCTGCACTAACCATGGAACTGAACGTTGTGTTACTAAAGGCCCCATCAATGTCCAGGAAGATGCAGAGGGCTATTTTATGAAAGTGAAGTGCTTTCTCCACCCTCCCAGTGAGTTGATGGAGAGCTGTCTCACATGATTTACCTGGTTGATATGTGTGTTGGTTTGAATGTAGAGGAGCCCTAGTTAGCCTCCTCTTCCCAACAGTATATTAACCAGTTTTTCCAATGTTTTAAGAATGAATGAGGACAGACTGATTGGTCTCATATCCTTGGCCTTAGTATCATCAATTCTTCCTGGCTTTGGAATAAAGACAACCTTCACTGCCCTCCAGGCATTGGGAATGATTCCTGTCGCTAGGCTAACCCTGAATACTCTGCATAGGACTCTTATGGGATTCTCTCCTGCCTGTTGCAGGAGAGCTGGAAAGATTCCACATGCGCCAGGTGACGTGAACTGTTGGGATGTTCCCACAACTCATTGGATCTTATTGAAGTCGACACACTCCTCAGCCAATTCCCAGTCCTCTCTTTGAGTATCTGAGAACCATTGTCTCTCAGGGATCCCATTCTGTCTATGTTATCTGCCAGAGCATATTGAGGAAAGTGAGTTTTGAGAAGCAGTTCCAGCATCTCATGTGCTGTCTTTGTATATCCCCCATCCTCCCTCGACAAGCCTCCTGGATTAGTTGGTACTCTAGTGAGAATTCTGTGACATCTGGCTTGAGCAGCCGTGCCATCCACTTCCTCACAGAATGCCTTCTGGGGTGCCTACTTTGCTTGTCTAATTGCATAGTTGTAGTTGACAAGGGCCTCACGGTATTTTGTCTTTTACATTACAATACGTTGCGTTACAATATTTGTCCTTTGCGTCTCACAAGATTAAACAGTCTTCATACCTGTTTTCTTTGCATTTCCAAGTTATTGTTCCACCAATGCACACTCCTATTTGTGCACTTCTTGGTGATTGCACAGTTGTCCTGGTATGAGGTCACTATGGCAGCTTCCTCAAACACTACTGGATTCCTCATCATGGTTATAACTTCTGATAAACTTAAGCCAAGGTTCCTCCTATTTGTCTCCCAGTCTCTTTTCCTGGGATTCCTATAGACCATGGTCTGTCTGATTCCCATTTCAACCTTGAATTTAATATACATATGGTCTGATGAGGATGCCGCTAATGCCACATGCCATTGTTTGACATAGCTGCCCATCATCATGGAACCAAAGGTTATGTCAATTACTCCTTCCCTTCTGCTATTCCTGAATGTAGGTTCATCACCCCTATTCAGGACCTCCAAGTTATTGCACAAGAGAAATTCAAGAAGGTGATTACTTCTACTGTTGGTGTTTTTGCTGGCCACACTAAGTGTGGTTGGTCACCTTGCCGATGGCAAGCTTCTGTTGGTCTCCTTACCTCCAATGGAGGAAGAGAGCTGTCTTCATAAGGAAGGTATTCTGAGGCCACAACAATTTATCTCATGCTACCTTCCTCGCATTGCTGCATCCTGATGGTCACCAGGACGCTGGAGCAGAAATCCATCATTGGCATTAAAGAAATTCCATTTCTCGCATAGATGCATGTTTTAGATTTTTTAATTTCTAGCATAAATCAGCTTACCTCCAGTGCCACCGAGGCCCAATACGTCCCCTTTATATAAGTAGGGTTCTTATATCAGGGCCATGTCCACTTCCTGTCTCTCCAGACAACAGCTCAGGGCAGCAGTGGCCCCTTTACTGTACTACAGATTAAGCTGCAGCAACTCCAATCTCCATCTGGTTGCCATCATTGCCTTTGAGATCTTTCATTACTCTGACAGCGACCTGTAAGAAACATAAAAACAATTTTAGTTCTTGCTCTCGCATCACCTTCAGGGACTTCTCTCCGACCTCCACCACCAGGGTTCGTCCTTCTGGTACAGCCCTCTGGTTGATTACTCTACAATCCTGTGTCGAGACTTTTGGGTTCTGGGCCCCTATTTTCTCAAACAGAGTCTTTGGAGAGATATCCTTAAGGATCTTTGGTACCCATATTGACACCTTTGTGGTCTTAAGAAGCTCAGCTGCCATCTTGACTAGCAGCTTCACATCCTCCCACGGGGAATATCATAGGCACCTTGTCCTTGAGCCATTCCACCGTATGCATCCCCTTGCAGACAAAAATGAGGACACTGCGATCTAGCTAGACCCTCCTGAAATTGGGTCCAGGGCCAGTCTTGCTCCTCCTGTTGTGAGGTGATGCCCACCAGTGGATAGCCTTCCTGGATAATTGCCATCTTAAAAACCAAGACTGCAGTACTATAGGTCTATTTCCATATTATTTCTTGCCTTGGCTCTTTCTGGGCTCACTTATCCTGAGAGGAGGGAGTCTTACATTCCTCACTTATCTGCTTGTTACCTGTCTTTGACGTTGTAGGGGTCTGTGTATCCCCTTCAACCTGAGACAGTTTTTTCTTGGGGGTCTTGGGTTCAAGTCATTTTATTTCCCTTCACTTATGTTTGGGAAGACATTCATTTCCTTTACCACTTCTTACTCTGGTCTAGACCCAGATTCAGTAGTGGGAGTTCATTCCATCAGTTGTGACCCCAACAATTGGGTGTCTGAGGTCTCAGTTTGCCCCTCAGTTTGTTTTAATTTATTTTCATCTGTCATATCCATCTTGGTCCCATGAGATTTAGGGATCTACATGGTCCACACCATGGCAACCTCAAGCTGTGTAAGGCCACTTACTCTGGGAAATCGTCCAGTATACCTGAGGCTCCATTTGCAACACATCTTCCCATGTGCCACGCACCCCTCGGCATGGATCGCTTCACACCTTGTGTTGGGGAAGAGAATTAGGTAAGGACTAGGAGTGGATAAGGAAAACAGGACGTTGTGGGACACTCATAGTATGATCCATCAGCTAAGGCCTTTTCGTCAGTAGGTCCTCTACCTTCGGCATAGCCTTCAGCTTCCTGCAGATACGCAAGCCTGTCCACCTGCACGGACAGTGCTTCGTCAATGTGCAGCCCAGAGCGGGAGCTGGAAGCTTAAGATATGTGCTTGAAAATGACCAAAGGTCGAAATTGGCCAATCGCATAGATAATAAAAAATAATAACACAGCCTACCTGGATGAAGTTTTCATTCACAAAACTTATTTTCAAGATAGGATACCCATGATTATTCCTAGTCATCCAACCACATATGACACTGAAATTGTACACACTATAAGCATCTGTCATTCAGTATTGTATACCTTTACCTAAGTCATGACCTAGATTAGATTCAATAAATCTAGCTGTGATGTTGTAAAGCATCAAAGACTCACTTCCCTTATCATGCCACTTATTTTGCTGGAGTTATCAAGTGATTCAAATATTTCACATTGACTATGTCAAGCTAGTCAGCTCATTAGGTCTCACACAAAGGTCAACAATTTAACAAAGTGTTCCGATTGCATGTGCAACAGTATCAATGTGCCACACACTACTGATTTTTCTTATTTATTTCATGTGTGCTCATTAATTTCATATAATCCCAAAGTAAACTGTTGGGGAAGGGGAAGGGGCAGATAGAATTTGTATGTCATATATTAAAATGATGGTTTTTTGGTTAGGTCAGATAAAAATGAAACAGTTTGATTCCTCTAAGTATGATACTTGTCTTATACTTTATAGAAAATCCTTTTGTCTTCTTTTGAAATGTATAAGTGATTTTATGCTTTTTGTAAAATCTGTGCTTACATTATGTAAAGAAACTTGAGAACGTTTCACCATTTACTTGTACTTAGTTCTAGTAACTGCTGGAATTCAATCCTTGTTTACAGCCTTTTACTGCCATGAACAATTTTTCCTTTCAAACATTTGTTTAAATCTGCTGAAAAAAAGAAACTAGAGGAAGGGACATGTTGTGGGAAATTTGAACACTGAAATGAACACAAAGAAGAAACTCAAAGAGAATGTGGTGAAGGACACCATTACTTTGAATTACAAATGGACCAGAAAGAGGATGAGTAAATGACAGAAACTTTTATACTGATACTAATAATTATGACATTATTGTTATTAGAATCGGCATACAACTATGGTTAATAACGAAGAAGAAACGTTTTGGAGACAGGGATTAATTACAAAATTTTATAATCTTCTATATTTTATTTGTACTAATTTAGGTGAATATAAATGAACACTAATGCATGAACAGTGGCGTGAAAAATGAAAAAATCATAATAATCTTTTTTAAAAATGCAAGATAACTTTGCTATACTTTTTATCTTCCCTGCATGTAAGTTAGAAAAAGTCATGTTTAAACTTCATATGAGTATAATCTATAGTAGCACAAAGATTAGTAATATCTGTGTTTACTATATAAGTATATCATTATACCACTATCAAGATAATAAAAGTGAAACAGTCAACAATTTATATGGTCAAATATCGCCAGTTTATACTATTCATACAAAAAACTGTTTAAAATCTTGTAAACTGGAATCAAAGAAAAAGTCCATGAGATAAGCAATTCTATTACAATATATTTATGTTCCATAGCCTCACACAACCCCATACGTAATTCTGAATAGTAATGTGTGTGTGAGGAGGGGGGCAGGGATGCATTGAAAAAAAATCTATATTTTCATGATATCTGTGCAGTAGCAGACAATAACATAGCTTTGTTGTATCACTCTCTCAATAGCATTTTATTATAATTACATTTCTCGGCACTGGCAAAATTTATTCTCTCTTGTTTTCAGTACCATTTTGATATTGGACAGCTATTTTTTGGAATTTCATTTATAATTATTATTTTGGAAATTCATTTCTTCATATGTATATTTTTTTTCTGAAAACATTAGTTATCCGATGTGATCGTTGATGGTGGATAGTGGCATGGACAAATCTAGGGATATGACTCCATTGCATTTACAAAATTGTACAAATTCAGTGATGTACATATAATGTTTATATTCAACAGTGTTTTGATTTTGATTGTGGTAAAATACAGAGAAGTGTGAAGTTGAAAAAGAGTTTCATTCAAGAGTATTTCTTATTTATCCAAATGTATTATTACAAAGGTGAACAGAACTTGATTACCAACAGTACTGCTGCATCAATCATCAGTTTCAGAAAAGAATTTTGTACATAAAACAAATGAAGACCTTGGGCTCTTATGGAGAGCAGACCCCAGTATCTTAAAAGATAACAAACAGAGCTAATTTCTAGAAATCAAGAAAATAAAGATTCCATGTTCCATAAAGTGAACAATATAAATTTCTGCGTTTGTTTCTCTATGCATAAATGTTGAAAAAATAATTTTTGCTAGTTAATTATCATAATTTTTATTTTATTTTTCTATTTTTCTGTTAGGACCATTTGTGGATGGTGATTTTTTAAAACTTGGTAGTTGCTGCTGAACTTTTATGTTCACTTTAGGTAGAAGAGTTTCACATGGTCCCATTATCAAAATTGACAATCGTGTATCCCACACAGTTTATCGCAAATGACTTTCTGAATGAGCTCACAAAATTTTTTAAAGGGTTTGCTGCAAATTCTTTAGCATACCATGTAGATATCACAGGCAAACAGCTGGATGCAACATCCATAGCAGTGTTGAAGTAAGCATAGAAAATGTAGGTTTGTCATGGGATTTATTAGCTTATGTGCCACCAGACAGAGCACCAGCCATGCTGGAAAATAAACCAGGGTTCATAGAGTAATGGAATAGGAAAATAAAAAAGCTTTGAATACCCTATGCCCACTGATCTGCAGCTTGAAGTAACTGACATACAACACAAAACAGCATATAAACATGTTCTAAATTTCTCCAAACATCTCACTCAGGATTGATTCTCTTGTTTACACAAGTCTCCACACAGCTCTCCATCCTATTCCCTATGACAATGGAAGGTATTATAGTGCTCAGTACTTGCAGACCTGCACTCACCATCTGCTTGTGGAGCACATTTGCTGTGAAGCCCTGCTTTAGTACATAGCCTTAATCTCCAAGCAGAACATGAAAGTCTCATCTTTGTTCCTGGAATAGTGCAGTGGTGTTAAACACCTAACAATCTCTCTCTAGTCTTCATGGCAAGGCAACAGTAAAAAAGACTCACCACGACTCTTTTTTCAGCATATCATACAATTTAAAAGCCACACCTACAGGTCTAGACCAGCTAAGGCCTGTATGTTAACTGAAGATTAAAGCTGTTTATAATTTCTGCACATAATATGTCTATTGTTGCATGCTTGCTGTACACACACACATACAATTTTGAAACTGCCGTGCCTTTCACCACAGCCTTCTACTATTGTTTCACATCATCTTGTTCAGGGAAGATACATGCCTGAACTGTGAAAATTACAATAATTTATTATACATACATTTTTTTAATGCAGGTATCAAATGTTTTTTAAGAGTTATTAACGCTTGTCAACCAAATCTTGAAAAATCTTATACTTATATCTAAAACATATTCCATTTTGATTTAGTTATAACAGCGATTATAAAAATCCTGCTATGTATACTGGTAAAATATCCAGCAAAAAAATTCGTTGAAATATTAAAACAAGAATTTAGTGAAAGTTAAAGAAGTATATGATCGAAATATTCCAATAATAAAGAAAAATGAAGAAAAATAAATTTTAAAAATTAAAAAAATTGCTTTATTTGTGAAAAGAAATTTTCTAAAGCAGAAAGAAAGTCAAAGTTAATTGCCATTTAAGAGGAAATTATCCAGGAAGCTTCCATTAAGAGTCTAATCTTAATTATCAAAATCCTAATTTTGCTCCTATTTATATTCATTACACTTACAATGTAACAGATAATCAAGATATTTATGGTATTACAAATAATGAACAAAAATATATTTCGTTTGTAAAAAGGTTGAAGATGAATAAATATCAAGAGTCTTAGATGTGTTTCAATTTATGGATTCAAGTATTGATGAATTACCTAACATCTTCCAAAAGATTAATTTAGAGAGAGAAAAATTATTTTAAAGGTGACAATTCCATTTAATAATTAAAAAGGGTCTATCCCTACAAATATATGGATTCTGAAGTAAAATTGCAAAAAACAAACTTACCTAAAGAAAGAATGAATAAAGACTGAATAAAGAAAATATTTCTAATGAAGCTTACAATTGTGAGGAAACAGTTTGCAAAAAATTCGATGGTAAAAATGTAGGTGAATATACAAGAGTAATAAATCTTACATTTTCATTTTAATGGATATCATCACTAATTTTAGAGATACTTGTATTATATCTAATAAACTGAATCCATCGTGGCATTTTACAGCACCTGGTTTATCTTGGTATCCTACGGTAAGAACGAAAAAACGTGAATTAGATTTATTAAATGATTATGATATGGTTTGATTACTTGAAAATGGACTTTGAGACAGAATATCATGAGGTATTAGAAGATATGCTACATCATATATTAAATATGTAAAAAATTGTGAACCAGAAAAACAATGAAATTACCTTGCATATTTAGATGAGAATAATTTATACGGTTGAACAATAAATGAACTTTTACCATTCGAAGCTTTCAGTTGGTTAGAACCAAAATATATTAATTCTAAAAAAGTACTCAAAATAACAGACAATAAATGGTAATATTTTAGAAGCTGATACACAAAAATTACATGATTTACACTAATATTTACCATTAACACCAGAAGGAGGAAATAAATTATTAACAACATCAGATTAAAAGGGAAAATAATTTACATTATAGAAATCGTAAACAATATTTAAAATTCTGATTTAAATTAACAAAATTTCATAGAATCTTATCACATCAACAAACAGATTGGTTGAAAAATCAATTGATTTTAGTACAGGAAGGAGAAAAATGCTGTTAACGAAAAAGATTTCTATAAGCTGAATAATTTAATACTTGGTAAACGATGTAAACTATTAGAAAAAATACTAAATAGCGAACAGATCCAAAAATATATACAAAATACACTTCAAAGCCAAATTTTGAACATACTACTGTACTTTCAGATAATCTAGTTGCAGTTCATTTGAAAGAACAATAGTGAACTTCAATAAAACAATTTATATTGGAATGAGTATTCTAGATGTTTCAAAAATAATTATGTATGATTTTCACAGTAAAGATATCAAATCACAGGGTAATATTTATTCATGTAATATGGATAAAGATTAGTTTATTTATGATACAAAAACTAAAGATTTTTTATAAAAATGTTAAATAAATGAAAAACGAATTTGATACAAGTGATTATCCAAAAGATAATATTTATGGAATTCCACAAGTAAACAAAGAAGTAATAGGAAAACTGAAAGATGAAAATGGCGGAGAAATAATGTTATAGCATGTCAGTTTAAGATCCTAAATGTGTGTTTAAAAGTCTGGTGATAAAGAAGAGAAAAAAATCTAAGGGAGTTAAAAACCTGTTCTAAAATTTGAAATTAGTTTTAGTGATTATAAGAATCATTTAGACAACAGAATAAAAAAATATATAGAAATGAATTTAACTAGATCATTTTAATTTGAATTGTATACAGCTGAACGTATTTAAATTGTTTTAAGTTCAGACCAATTACATTTCAAGATGGAATTAATACATTACCATATACTATCTATGAATTAAACTCAATAAAATAATAGATGATTACATTGATTTATTACAAAAATTAAAGAGTTGCATAGAAGAATAACTAAAACAAATAATGACATAAAAATCTATCAATTTTTAATATTTTTTCAAGACATGCTAATTTTTAATGTGTCTTCAGGAATAGTTTAGATATTAATTTACGACGAAAATTTTCAACTTTTTCATAATAATTTTCTTTATATTTTTGATTATAGTTCGTGTTACGATTATATTTAGAAGAATTTTTGATTTATTTTTATAATTGTCATAAATAATTCCTTATTGCTTATTAGAAATTATTCCTTTTTAATAAGTTCCTTATATGTCTAGATTTATTTTCTCTATATTCCATTTGTTTCTTCTTTATAGAATCAGTACAACCCTTTTTAAAGTGGACTGTCATTTGTAATTGTTATTTCTGTAGGAATTACTTTTTATAGTTTGCACAATGGACAAATAATGTTATGTTCATTTTCCATTTATAAAGAACAAATTTAATTGGAATTTAAAAAAATAAAAGTCTAGTTATTTTAGTATAGATAAATCGAGTCTTTTTAGATCTAAGAAATAACAAACTCGTACATATCACCAAAGAATTTAAAGAAATACTAATGAAACGAATAATCCATGGTTTAAAGCCAAATCTGTGGCTAAAATTTCAGAAAATAAAAAAATAGATAAAATGTCAAGCTTTTTTTTAATGAAGATATTATTACTTCGCAAAAGTCAAACCCCTCCATTTTGGAGGTTTTGAAAGGATATGAAAAACAACTATTTTCATCAGTATAGGATGTCTTCAAACTTTAGGTGTAATATCTAAGAAATAAGAAGCAAATCAATTTAAAAAATGGGTTAGTCATGTTGTTTGTCCTCAATAAGAAATTATGGATAATAAAATTACAACAACTCTATGAATGTCAAATACGCCATTTTAAAGATTTAATAAATTTTATGATAGTTATATAAAAAAACAAGTGAAATATATTTTGGAACTCTCGAAATGTTAAGTGAAACAATGAAAATATAACAAATTACCACCCGTTGTTTCTCAATTAACTATGAAAATTCAAAACCCACATTAGTCATTATAAGATTAAACGATAATAATTTTAATTATGATTATTTTGTTATTCAAACATAGTTTAAAAGTGTTGAGAAACAATTAAATAATACCAGAAATAGACATCCAAATTGTGAATAATTGTTAAGAATTAATTATGTACCAAATTCAGTAAATTTACATTAACAAATGAAAGAAACTATCAAATTATTAGTTGAGTATGAAACGAAATTTTCAATAATTTTTTGTTGTGTAAATCGTAAATCACATTCATAATGACTTTCATATACATCTAATAAACAAAATTCATTAAAACCAATTAATTCAATTACTTACAATTTTGAATTATGAAATAATATTTGTTAACCCTAATTGACATGTAACAATATACTTTACCTTCTTTAATAAAACAATGCGCATAATGAAAAATGAAATATATACCAAACATGTTAAATTTTCAAATATCTAATTCTTTTTATATGTAAGTTTTATACAAATTTTAAAAAGGTACATTACTTTTATTTACACAACTAATATAAGAATTATCAAAACCTAACCATTTAGCATTTACTTTATTAACTTCGATATTTGAACTTATTTCAAAGAGGTAAACATCGGGAAATATCGTTTTCAATAGTATTTGTTGATAAAATTTTCCTTTTCTTTCGTCAACAATTTAATCTTTCAATTTATATGAGATTTGATTTGAATGAATAACATCTTCAACTTCAGTAATTTCTGTTGACAATCTGCTGATTTTCCCTTTTCTAAAATTATTTTCATTTACTTTTTCTTACTTTATCACAAATTCTATATTTAGATTTAGAATCTAACAAATTTATTATATAAGTGGTTTTCAATATTTTTTCATTTTCTTTGTTTATATCTTTTGGTTTCCTTTTTACTTTGATGAATGTTTTGTGTTCTTATATTCATCAACTAATTTCCTGTCTTGTTCAACCCATTTACATTTTCCCTGTAAGTCAAACATGTTTCCACATTTTTCCTTTTAATGTTCTATTAAATCTTTCAACAAGAGATGTACAAAACTCACAAAATGTTAAATAAATACTAATATTATTTTTTATTTTTTAAATCCTTTATTATAAAATTCTTTACCATTATCTGTATGTAAATTTTTGGTTCTCACGACTCTTAATACAGGGTGATTCAAAAAGAATACTACAACTTTAAAAATGTGTATTTAATGAAAGAAACATAATATAACCTTCTGTTATACATCATTAAAAAGAGTATTTAAAAAGGTTTTTTTTCACTCAAAAACAAGTTCAGAGATGTTCAATATGGCCCCCTCCAGACACTCGAGCAATATCAACCCGATACTCCAACTCGTTCCACACTCTCTGTAGCATATCAGGCGTAACAGTTTGGATAGCTGCTGTTATTTCTCGTTTCAAATCATCAATGGTGGCTGGGAGAGGTGGCCGAAACACCATATCCTTAACATGCCCCCATAAGAAAAAATCGCAGGGGGTAAAATCATGGCTTCTTGGAGGCCAGTGATGAAGTGCTCTGTCTGGCGGCCGATCCATCGCCTCGGGTAGTTACGCACAGATAAGTGCCAGTGTGGTGGCGATCCATCCTGCTGAAATATGAATTGTTGTGCTTCTTGTTCGAGCTCTCTGCTAGCTCTGCGAGTCGATTTTCCTGGGCTGCGAACAAATCCTTGCTGGATGCGTGCTACATTTTCATCACTCGTTCTCGGCCGTCCAGAACTTTTCCCTTTACACAAAGGCCCATTCTCTGTAAACTGTTTATACCAACGTTTAATACACCACCTATCAGGGGGTTTAACACCATACTTCGTTCGAAATGCACGCTGAACAACTGTCGTCGATACACTTCTGCCGAACTCAATAACACAAAAAGCTTTCTGTTGAGCGGTCGCCATCTTAACATCAACTGACGCTGACGCCTAATCAACAGCGCCTCAAGCGAACAAATGTACAACTAAATGAAACTTTATAGCTCCCTTCATTCGCCGACAGATAGTGCTTAGCTCTGCCTTTTGTCGTTGCAGAGTTTTAAATTCCTAAAGTTGTGGTATTCTTTTTGAATCACCCTGTATTTTTTCAGAAGAATCAACCATATCTTGAACTGAATTAGCCATCATCAGGTGAACTGACGGACTGAGCTCCTGTGAACGTGCCGGCATGGAGATCCGTACGCTATGGCTGCGCAGAGGGAACTGGGTACGGTCGCGGCGGCGGCCGATTTAAATACCCTCCGCCCGCGGCGCGCTCCCTCCGCCGTCCGCGCCCCACGCCACGGTCGCGCGGTGGAACAGATTGCGACGGCGTCTGAGATGACGTCGGTGTGATGGCTCTATCCGCCGTGGTCGTCACAACTATACGTTTGCTTGATTTACTCTTGATTAACCCAATCGCTGGTTCCCAAGCCTTGCTAAGATTATAGCCACAGTCACGGTTTATGAGGTCGTCATTGGTGCGAATTTCGATGGCCTCTCTAACAACGCTATCTCAGGGGAAAATCGCCCGCATTTTGAAGAAACACCGGGTCGGAACTGTGTTTTGTCCTCCGAATACAACTCGTGCACTGGTGGGGAGCGCCAAAGATGACCTCGGTTTGAGGAAGGCCGGCGTGTACCAGATTCCGTGAAAATGGTGGCAAGTCGTATATTGGTCAGACGATGCGTACCGTTGAGGATCGATGCCGTGAACACCAGAGGCACACTCGACTGATGTATCCGAGCAAGTCGGCGGTCGCTGAACATTGTTTGTCGGAAAATCACGCCATGGAGTATGATCGCACGAGGATTCTGGTACAGACGTCGATTTACTGGGACAGCGTTGTTAGAGAGGCCATCGAAATTCGCACCAATGACGACCTCATAAACCGTAACTGTGTCTTAACATGCCTCTGCAATGCCTTTGCGACATGGGTACTGTCGCCATTGATGGTGCAGTGTTTCTGTGTATAAGATACTGAGAGCAATAGACTTTGATTTGACTGGACAATTTAATAAGCAACAGCTGATGAGAGGCCCTAATATCTTTTCTGGACTGTGAATGCAGTTTACGTGTGATGTCCAAGCTGCTTTTTAAAGCAGTACATGGCTGACACTGACGGTAGTATGTGGCAACCACAGAGAGTATGGTGGCCTTGAGGCATTTCCCGATGCAAAAATCTTGGCTTGTAAGACATAGACTATAATGGAGAGTACAGGACTGCTTGCCAAAGTTCCCTATGGTACTTTGGTGCCAGACATGCTACTCACACTGACTGCAACAAAAAGGAAGAAGCTCAATGCAGACGAGTATCTGTTTATATGGGCCAAAGCAGGGAACAACAATTGTAAAATAAAGATTACTGGTGACTGTATGTTTATTATAGACAATAAAAATCCCTTATCTCCTTCCCTTATCTCTCCCATATTTTTTTAAAAAAAGAAATTCACTTATATACGCTTTTTAGCATGTGGTTACGAACTAGGCTTAGAGTGACCTTGAACAGAACTTAGCCTGTTATACGTATAATTCATATGTAACACTTTTAAAACAAATTACCACAAATAAATTCGTAAAAAATTTTATATGTAATTTTTTCCTAAGTAATTTACTAATTGTTAAGAATATTTCCTCCAAAAGAACGAAAAACAAACCTTATGAAACTTCCTGGCAGATTAAAACTGTGTGCCCGACCGAGACTCGAACTCGGGACCTTTGCCTTTCGCGGGCAAGTGCTCTACCAACTGAGCTACCGAAGCACGAGTCACGCCCGGTACTCACAGCTTTACTTCTGCCAGTATCTCGTCTCCTACCTTCCAAACTTTACAGAAGCTCTCCTGTGAAACTTGCAGAACTAGCACTCCTGAAAGAAAGGATATTGCGGAGACATGGCTTAGCCACAGCCTGGGGGATGTTTCCAGAATGAGATTTTCACTCTGCAGCGGAGTGTGCGCTGATATGAAACTTCCTGGCAGATTAAAACTGTGTGCCCGACCGAGACTCGAACTCGGGACCTTTGCCTTTCGCGGGCAAGTGCTCTACCAACTGAGCTACCGAAGCACGACTCACGCCCGGTACTCACAGCTTTACTTCTGCCAGTATCTCGTCTCCTACCTTCCAAACTTTACAGAAGCTCTCCTGCGAAGCTTGCAGAACTAGCACTCCTGAAACTTGCCCGCGAAAGGCAAAGGTCCCGAGTTCGAGTCTCGGTCGGGCACACAGTTTTAATCTGCCAGGAAGTTTCATATCAGCGCACACTCCGCTGCAGAGTGAAAATCTCATTCTGGAAACATCCCCCAGGCTGTGGCTAAGCCATGTCTCCGCAATATCCTTTCTTTCAGGAGTGCTAGTTCTGCAAGTTTCGCAGGAGAGCTTCTGTAAAGTTTGGAAGGTAGGAGACGAGATACTGGCAGAAGTAAAGCTGTGAGTACCGGGCGTGAGTCGTGCTTCGGTAGCTCAGTTGGTAGAGCACTTGCCCGCGAAAGGCAAAGGTCCCGAGTTCGAGTCTCGGTCCAGCACACAGTTTTAATCTGCCAGGAAGTTTCATATTAGTGCACACTCCGCTGTAGATTGGAAATCTCATTCTGGAAACAAACCTTATATCTTTTTTCTTATAATAACAAATCCAATGAGGAGCAACATGATCACATGTATCTAAATTTAGATTGTGGAATAGTAAATTTAGATAGATCTGATCATCTATTTAAATTTATTGTCCACATTCTAAATTTTTTGGTTTATCGTGTAACTCAGCATTCATAAAAATGCCACGAAAATATTTAATTTTTTACTGTTTAACTAATTTTTCTATGTAAAAAGTAGATAAAGGTTTATTTAATTTTTAATTATTTCTTTTATATTTTTTTTGTAATCCCATTCAGTTTCAACTACATATATTGCAGTCCTAATGTTTGTTCTCCTTACATTATTCCTCTAACGGTAGTTGCAGCTAATTTTTCACTAATTGAAGTGTCTGAAGCATACATTCATTGTTTTGTACCTGACTGAAGTTTTTTATCAGCTTGACGTATTTTTCTAATTCCTTATTATCTCTAAAAAAATATCATTTTCTTTACATGCTTCATCTACTGGCTTTCTCCAATTTCCTATTCCTTTTTCATATTCAACTTTCCCTAAATGTACATGGTAAATTATTCAAAATTCTAATAAAATATGGAAGACCTTTTGAATTATTAATTATAAAAATATTAAATTTATCAGTAAATATTTTAGTTATTCCAACTTGTTCATTATAATAATTTTTATTTCCAGCTAATCTTTCTCAAGGGATTACTGTTAAACTATTAATTAATAGATAAACACCATTCATCCAAATATATTCAATGGATTTTTCTATTTTTTTAGTAAACCATCACCAACATTTTCAAATGAGTCATTAAGATTTATTTCTGAAAAACTAGGAAAATATTCTTTAACAATTGTTTTTATCAAATTAATATATTTATTTCCTATACTTGATTTTATTTTATTTTGATTATTATCACAACATACAGCATTTGAGTCGAAAAATATTCTACAATAATTTTATAATACAAAAGACTCAAATTGTTTTCCTAACTCACACGAAGTAATTTGTTTTTTTGTTAAAGTGCTCTTGCCCGCTAAAGGCAAAGGTCCCGAGTTCGAGTCTCGGTCGGGCACACAGTTTTAATCTGCCGGGAAGTTTCAATAAATGACATATAGCATTTTGAGCTTTCAATTCAAACTATGCGAATGAACTTCAGTAACCAACATATTTAGTACATTGTTGTCAAGTGCTAAGAATAAATCCGGGGGGTGATGCACAACAATCTTTAAATAATCTGTTTTCAAATATATATGTAATGTGGCCAAAGTGACCACTGGGCGGTTTTAAGTATAAGTGGTCATTTAAAGAAAGCTAATGAAGATAAAATAAATATTGGACTATTTATATGATCTACATAAACATTTAGGAAAAGTCATTAACTCACAACAGCATAGATTACAAATTGACTGAATAATAACATGTTAAAATATAAAAGGTGGTTAAATTGACCACTCGGCAGTCCTAGTGTTCATGCTTTTATGTTAAAAAAACTTATGTCTAACGTTTTATGTTCAACATTTTTATGTTTAAAACTTTGTACATCAATATAAACGTAACTGTAGGTTTCACAGCAAATCTTCACACTTATTATGTTTGACAATTAAAAAATTCTTAATCTTTTCTCTAAATTCCCCATTATTAATTTTCATGTCATATCTATTCTCATAATATTGTCGGTCCTAGTGTTCATCCTTTTATGTTAAAAAATCTTATGTCTAAAGCTTTATGTTCAACATTTTTATGTTTAAAACTTTGAATATCAATATAAACGTAACTGCAGGTTTCACAGCGAGTCTTCACACTTTTTATGTTTGATAATTAAAAAATTCTTAATCTTTTCTCTAAATTTTCCCATTATTAATTTTCATGTCATATCTATTGTCATAAAATTAAAATTCATTTTTATTCCAACATTTTCTACATACTTCTTTACAATTTTCAAATTTTAAATCACCCCCAACAGATTCATGCTAAATATGATTTAAATTTGTATCATCTTGCCTGAAAATATTTAAAAATAAAGATTATCTCTAACTAATTGTTTTGGTAGTTTTGGAAAATTTAATCTAAGTAAAAACATCTATTTCTTTATTCCTACCTCCAATAAAATGTTTTCTAATTATATCTTGATTTTCGATAATGAAATCATTATAAGCTACAAATGAATTATTTTCACATTCATCTAATGCAATAATTTTACCATTATTTTCCATAAAAGTAGCAATTTTTTCGTTAATTTTTTCTCTACATTTCATACCTTTTTATAAATCCTTGATATTTGGGTTGAGCTAAACTTTTTGAATAAACACACAATTTCCATTTTAACCAGTCAGGTGCTAGAATATAATTATGAGTCATTAGTGTTTCTTCCACAACCACTTAGTCCTGTTACTGAACATCAAATGGAATTTGGTACATGTTTACCATGTTTATTTTTTAAAAAAATTTTAGGAATTTTTTTGGTTCCCAATCTGTCATTTAAGTAAATAATTTTTATTAACATAAATAAGTAGATTATTTCAATTGAGCGATTGTTCATCTGCTCTTAAAAGAAGATTAAGTGTTCTAATAAAAGAAACTTATAAAAATGTATCACTAGTTGATCATTATTGAATTTTTTTAACTGCAAACATTACATTAAAAAAATTTAAATTATACACTAACGAATAAAAGACAGAAATTCTTGTTGGTCAATGTATTTGGAAAACTAGGAACATGTTATTTAGTCGAAAAAAACCTCATATACACATTAAAGAATACAAAAATTTTAAATACATTTGACATCATAAGTGATGTTTAATTATTTATGAATAGAGCTGATTGTATTGGTCAAATTTTAGGATTTAATGATAAAATTAATAAATCTAATGAAAAACAATTGCCAATAAAGCTTCTAAAATAACTGCATTTGAATTAATAAATATTAATTTTAGTTTAGCTGTTTATATGTTATACATAATGATTATTTTCATAGAGAAACTAATATTATTTCTTCATTTAAACTAGATGCTGAATGAGGAGGACCAATAATTTATGAACCAAATGATCCTATAAATATTCCAATTTTTAATACTCTTCAAAATGACTATCACAGACAAAAATGATAATTTCATTGACTTGAATGACAGTTGTGTGACAGTAATTTCAAAAATAAATTCATAATTTTTTCCTGGATACATTATGAACAGAATCAAAAGTTACCAATTTTACTCATTTCCTATTAATAAGAAAAAAATTTTTAAAATCTCCCTAATAGAAATTAATTTTAATTGTTCACAACTTTATATGATATTTGATGTAATTCACACAGATGGAAAAGATTGTTCAGCATCAATGCTAAATCGCATATTAAACTATTTGATAATTGTGTGTTGAAATTGTTTGATGTTGTTACAATTCAAAAAGGAAACAATATTTTATCTAGAATAGAAGACCCATTTATTTCTTCAGCAACTCTTATTCAGTTAACTTCATCTATATCAAATGAATTTATTATTGAAGGACATATTCTTAACAATGATGAAATTAAAAACAAACAAAATAAAGTACTTTATCCATAAGAATTTTTTGTGGGTAGTATAAAGATTTTAAAAAAAAATAATTTAGAAAGGCGGTTTAACAATAATTTTGAATTTGAGTTCAAGAAAAGATCGAGAAAAATCTGTTCTTCAATGGACTACTTATAATGGTAACAGTGTACTTCCAAATGGGGGTAAATTTGTTGTAAAAGGTATGGAAATTCGCCATCTTGTTGTTAAATATGAACCAGACTATTTGCCTGAACTAGAAGAAGAAAGACTGAAAAATTAAAAAATTCCAATTTCTTGCTTTGAGCTACTAGCAATTGAATTTGCTGAATTAAATGGAAAAAAGAAATTGTGAACTAGATATTACTAATTATTATAATTCGAAACGTCTTGGCAGATTAAAACTGTCAGCCGGACCAAGACTCAAACTCAGAACATTTGCCTTTTGTGGGTGAGTGCTCTACCAACTCAGCTACCCAATCCTGACTCACAACCCATCCTCACAGCTTCAATTCTGCCAGTACCTCGTCTCCTACCTTCCAAATTTCACAGAAGCTCTTCCGTGAACCTTGCAGAACTAGCACTGCTGGAGGAAAGGATATAGTGGAGATATGGCTTAGCCACAGCCTAAGTGATGTTTCCAGAAGAAAATTTTCACTCTGCAGCGGAATGTGGACTGGTATGAAACTTCCTGGCAGATTAATTATAATTCTGCTGAATTTGATATAACTTACTTTATATTTGTTGTTTCCAAACTAATCAAAAAACCATCAGTTCAGTGATTTTTCTTTATTCAATCATGTTAAATTGGAAAATATTTATGTAAAAAAATGGAAGAAAGGAAGTTCTTCCTTAAGAATTATGAAATCTTGATCCCCCAAATAACTTTTTAAAAACTTATGATGCTTTTAGAGATTTTACAAGAATTACACAACTGAATAACGATGTAAAAATAAATCCATTCAATTTTATTCAAAATTATCCTATTTCATAAATATGACTAGAAGAATGAATGTTTTAATGACTCAAAAAACAATGAAATATGTGCATTTTTAATAAAAATATTCCTAATGATACAATTACACATATAATAATCTACGGCAAAAAAATGTAACTTATGATTAGCAACATAGTATTTTAACTGAAAAATTTTAATTAGATAAATGAATAAAAAATTTAAAATGTTATATTCAAGGATTAAAACGTTCGATAAACATTTTAATTTTTTAAAATCAAAATTTTTAAAAATCTAAATAATTTTTTCTGTACAAGCTGTAAACATATACAAGAAAAAAAATTCACGGATTTTTCCCTGGTCTCCCAGTTGAAAACACACTTTTTCCCACATGAAAATATACTTCTTCCAAGGTGAAAATACACTTTATTCTGTGATAAGCGACGTTGTAGTTCCCTCAGTCCTTTCAATAGTAAAGGTTTTATACACCAGCGTAGATCTTCCTGGCATTTCAGAAAACGGCTCTCTTCAAGAGAGGAAAAAAAAGAAAGAAACATGTTTCGGAAAGATCTTTGCTGTGGAGCAGCATGTACGCTGCATATTTTCGTATTACTACAGTATAAATTCGAATTCCACATTACTTTCCGAGGCATTGAAAAAGAGATTTCAATGCACTTTTGTAAGCCAATCATAGGTCATGTCACATGACCTCGCTAGCCAATGACAGCACATTGTCAGAGCATAGGACATGTGATGTAGTCAACCAATAGCAACATTACTGTTTAAGTAGCGTGAACACACAAATAGGAAAAGTTTATGGTTCAAATTTATGTATATAGTGGAGCTACAAGTAAAGCTAAGCTTTTATATATAATATTGATCTTTTTAGCGTTAGTTACACTTTAGGATATATCACACAAATGTGCTTGTAAAATTTTTAACAATGACATCGATGTCTGGTCTTCTGGGCTCGAAATTATTCTAAGTGGCTGGTCCTCAAAGTGTTAAGTTTTAAATGAGAGTCAAATGCTCTGTGATCCAAGCAATTCATTGCACTTAACAGAATTCATCTTGCGTAAAAGGAAATTTCCTCTGAAAATAACGCTTTTCAAAGAACCATTCGCAATATTTTCCCGCGACCTCTTAGTCATGGGTTCGTTTCTGCGGTTGCCAGAGTGCACCAAAAAACAGCGTTACTGCACGTGGGCAGTTACAATGACGAGGAAGCCCGTATGTTCGTACACATATAGCATTAAGAGATCTTACATGATGTCATAAAACAACAGGACATCAGGGGATACTCCAAGAGCATAAGAATTTCGTAAACCATACAAACATCCATAATTCGGCTTAAAGGACACATTCATATGTCCAGATCCACAATGAAGTGACCCCAACCTGATATTCAGCTTTTCAGTGGGCTTTTCGGCGTGCAAACTTTCTTGGATTACCAGTACTGTATTGTCTCATGTTTCGTTCTTTATTCTGGCATAATGCGATACGTGCCAGAAGATGAAAATGTGCACTTGAAATTAAGTGAACAGTTGAAACTAGCCAATAGTGTGAAATGAAACAATTAGTTTCTTGTAAATTGACTGAATCTGTGGAAAATATTAATAAAAGCCACATTTATTTAGCAAACAGAAAAATATAACTTCATTGTTGTGCAAGGTGATTACTACTTGACTGCCAAAAACGTGAAAATAAAACATAATCTAAAAACTGAAACTAACAACATACACTCCTGGAAATTGAAATAAGAACACCGTGAATTCATTCACATTATTGACACATTCCTGGGTTCAGATACATCACATGATCACACTGACAGAACCACAGGCACATAGACACAGGCAACAGAGCATGCACAATGTCGGCACTAGTACAGTGTATATCCACCTTTCGCAGCAATGCAGGCTGCTATTCTCCCATGGAGACGATCGTAGAGATGCTGGATGTAGTCCTGTGGAACGGCTTGCCATGCCATTTCCACCTGGCGCCTCAGTTGGACCAGCGTTCGTGCTGGACGTGCAGACCGCGTGAGACGACGCTTCATCCAGTCCCAAACATGCTCAATGGGGGACAGATCCGGAGATCTTGCTGGCCAGGGTAGTTGACTTACACCTTCTAGAGCACGTTGGGTGGCACGGGATACATGCGGACGTGCATTGTCCTGTTGGAACAGCAAGTTCCCTTGCCGGTCTAGGAATGGTAGAACAATGGGTTCGATGACGGTTTGGATGTACCGTGCACTATTCAGTGTCCCCTCGACGATCACCAGTGGTGTACGGCCAGTGTAGGAGATCGCTCTCCACACCATGATGCCGGGTGTTGGCCCTGTGTGCCTCGGTCGTATGCAGTCCTGATTGTGGCGCTCACCTGCACGGCGCCAAACACGCATACGACCATCATTGGCACCAAGGCAGAAGCGACTCTCATCGCTGAACACGACACGTCTCCATTCGTCCCTCCATTCACGCCTGTCGCGACACCACTGGAGGCGGGCTGCACGATGTTGGGGCGTGAGCGGAAGACGGCCTAACGGTGTGCGGGACCGTAGCCCAGCTTCATGGAGACGGTTGCGAATGGTCCTCGCCGATACCCCAGGAGCAACAGTGTCCCTAATTTGCTGGGAAGTGGCGGTGCGGTCCCCTACGGCACTGCGTAGGATCCTACGGTCTTTGCGTGCATCCGTGCGTCGCTGCGGTCCGGTCCCAGGTCGACGGGCACGTGCACCTTCCGCCGACCACTGGCGACAACATCGATGTACTGTGGAGACCTCACGCCCCACATGTTGAGCAATTTGGCGGTACGTCCACCTGGCCTCCCGCATGCCCACTATACGCCCTCGCTCAAAGTCCGTCAACTGCACATACGGTTCACGTCCACGCTGTCGCGCCATGCTACCAGTGTTAAAGACTGCGATGGAGCTCCGTATGCCACGGCAAACTGGCTGACACTGACGGCGGCGGTGCACAAATGCTGCGCAGCTAGCGCCATTCGACGGCCAACACCGCGGTTCCTGGTGTGTCCGCTGTGCCGT
Source organism: Schistocerca americana (assembly GCF_021461395.2). Taxonomy (NCBI): domain Eukaryota; kingdom Metazoa; phylum Arthropoda; class Insecta; order Orthoptera; family Acrididae; genus Schistocerca; species Schistocerca americana. Next base: position 849,123,642 of record NC_060130.1, on the reverse strand, counting down.
GCGTGTGATCATTGCTTGTACAGCCCTCTCGCAGTGTCCGGAGCAAGTATGGTGGGTCTGACACACCGGTGTCAATGTGTTCTTTTTTCCATTTCCAGGAGTGTATTTTAGCTTTTCATAATTATGTGCATGTATTTTAATTCACTTGATGACTCCCAACGACAGAAATCCATTTTGTTTTCATTTGACGTGTGAACTGTAAACGAAGATGAAACAGCAAAATCACTAAACGTAAACACGGGTCAGTATCGCTCTTCCCACTACAAGCCAGACGGCTCTGCGCGAATCTGGCAGCTTCGGCGCGGCAGAAACATTTTTCTGGGTAGCATGACTGCTTCTTGCTACTGCTGCCGCCACACTTCAGAAGCGACAGAAGGTACTGCTCATACGCAACTCAACTGCTCATGCGCTTGAACCCGCTGGCAACTGTTTGAAACAAACTTAATGTAAACAGTTGTGACGTCACGCTCATCGGAAGCAGTTTGCTGTTATGATATGCTGATATTCCATAGCCTTCGCCCTAAAGCCTTTGACACACCTTGCTTTTGACAGGCGCTTGTGTGTTCATTGTGTATTGTTGCTGTAAATGGCGCATTTCCTTTGCAACATAAGTTTTATTTTGGTTTTATTCTCTCGTTTACGTTTTATTGCCGCAGTAGCGGAATTCAGTAAAATTCTTTGGTAGACCATCAGTTGTTACGAGTCAAAAATTTACCTGTAGATTGAATGAAAAATTCTCAAAATTCTAAAAAAATCCCAGTTTTCTCCAGGATAAAAGAATTCCAGGATTTTTCCGTTATTTCCCTGTTGTCCCGGAGCGTATACACACTCTTGTATAATTAAAAGCAAATTAAAATGAGCATGAACTACTTCGTTAAAAATTTTATAAATGAACTTAACAGTTATAGTAATAAATAATGGTTATGAAGAAGTGTTCACTAAATTATCGGCGATGGAAAAAAAAATCTTGCAATATTTCAAAAGCTGAAATTTTGATAACCAAATACGGCCAGAAAGTTTTATTACTTTTAGATGATAAATATAAACTTACTCTTCCCGATCGATATACCAAAATCATGTCAGATGATGATAAAATATAGCAAATTGTTGGCTTAAATTTTATTTATCAAAGTAAAAAAAATAAACAGCGCTCAATTCTTGTTATTGAATTTGCATAAATTTTAGAAGTTTTTTTTTTTAGTTAAATTTTTTCAATATTAAATTTTAATTGAATACATTTATTATTTTAATTAAATTAAAATTTTTAAATAGGGGAAACAGCAAAACTAAAATCTTGCTTTTAAATCTGAGAATTTTGAAAAAATATGCTCTTTGGTCCAGAATCGTCAAATATACCACTGTCAACCCACCACATATTTCAAGAGAACAGCTGTCCTTTATCTTTTAGGCAATAATGCATTGTCTGGGAACGGTGAGTACATGGCTGTTCAAAATATTGTAAAGTTTTATACACATACACTATGAAATTAAATACCAGATAACCTCATCAATAACAGCATGGTTAAATAGTGTAATAATCTTATCCACTGGTAAATGTGACACATTTACCTTTAGTGTCTTATGGCCGAGTGATTCTTGGCGCTTCAGTATGGAACCGTGCAGGTTCGAATCCTGCCTTGGATGTGGATGTGTGTGATATCCTTAGATTAGTTAGGTTTAAGTAGTTCTAAGTTCTAGGGGACTGATGACCTCAGATGTTAAGTCCCACAGTGCTCAGAGCCATTTGAACTTTAGTGTCTTAATGCCCTGTCTTTTCCTATTGAGTAAAAGGAAGTTAAGGACAAATGCAGCAGAATTATTCAAGTAGAGCTCTTCATGTAACTGAGGCTAAGGACAAATACTTTTGGGTTAAGTGGATCAGAATGCAACACCAGTGTTGCACCTTCCCTACTGATAACTTTTGAAGAGTTAAATGCGACTAGTAACTGTTCAACTCCATTAGATTAGTCTTCAATTGTATGTGACACTTGTGATGGACTTCAATCTACATCTACATCCATACACTGCAAGCCACGATACGGTGAATGGCAGAAAGTATCCTGTACTACTACTACTACTACTACTAGTCATTTCCACTTGCAAACAGTGAGGGGGGGAAATGACAATTCATATGAATGCATACAAGTCTTTAATTTCTTGTATATCATCTTCATGGAGCTTACAAAAAATGTATGTTAGCAGCAAAAGAATTTTTCTGCAGTGAGCTTCAAATGCTTATTCTCTAAAGTTTCTCAATAGTGTTCCATGAAACAAACATCTCCTTCCCTCCAGGCAGTCCCATTTGAGTTTTTGAAGTATCTCCATTAATACTTGTATGTTCTTCAGACCCACCCATAACAAATCTAACAGCCCACCCTGAACTGCTTAGATGTCTTCTTTTTATTCAGATCTTGTGCAGATCCCAAACACTCAAGCAGTAATCAAGAATAATAGACGGTCTCCTTTACAGATTAATTACACTTTCCCAAGTCTCCCAATAAACCAAAGTCGACCATTCACCTTCCTTGCCGCAATTGTCACATGCACATTCCATTTCATAGTGATCTGCAACATTGTGCCCCAATATTTAAACGACATGACCGTGTCCAGCAGGATACTACTAATGTTGTTTCCGAACATTATAGGTTTGCTTTTTCTATCCATCCGCATTGACTTATATTTTTCCACATTTAAAGTCAGCTGTCATTCATCACACCAATTAGATGACAGTTTAGTAACAGTCATATTGCCACGAGCTCTTGAGCATGCAGTGTGGCATAGTGCTTACTGTCACAGGCTGGCATGCTGTGGGTCACCATTTCAAACCCGACCCTCAGAAATTATATGTTATTTAATATTTATCACGCCATTTATCCTTTCTGGAAGTTTCATGAAATATCTTGTTTGTAATGTTTGTATATTCAGGAATATTCAGTGTTTGTATAATTACCAGCATTCTGGAATATTTGAGGTTTTTGTAGATAGCTGCACACTCTGCCGAGACTTCAGTTCTGTTCTGGCTGTATGTTAGTGTTGGTAATAAACATGCTTTCAGTACTAAATGTTGAAGTTCAGTGACAATCCTGCCTTCGGATTTGGACTCGGTTGTGGTTTAGATGCGACATTGTCTGATGGAGACTGTGGGTACTTCTAAACATCTACATCACCATAGTGCCAATTGGATAATACAGAAGCAGTCACCTACATGGACAGGAACCGGAATACAAGCAGTACAGTGTTCCTAAGGCAACAGATGGATTCAGCAGTAGTGGAAGAAAAATTCAAGAACAGGGCATAACATCATCAGGAAATGACAGCTGTACATACAGGATGTTTCGGCTCTGTGGCACATCAAGAATCCCAACATGATAGAAACAGACAAATTCTCACATTTGATAAAAGGAATCATAAGAGACATGTACCAGACTCTCCTGGTTAAGTATGTCACAGCAGAGGAATTCCCCTATGGCAAATCTAGAAGATCACCACAAGTTCATCTCATTCACATGCCTGATAGTAGAAGACAAACAGCAGTGTATGGTACCAAGAAATGTTGGGCAGAGTACACAGGAGATAGTACCCTGAACGTTGACCTGGTAGGAAATAGAGAATGTTAAAGAAGAGGTGATCATTATTTAGCCACAATCCCTGCCATCAGCAGAACGCACCAAGAACAGCCATCAAATGATGGCCCAACACCTGACAAACACAGGTACAACAAACTCCACTGCCAAATATCATGCCCCCACAGAAGAAGCAGTGTTAGGAGGGCCGAGGACAAAATGCCAGGTAGTTTCCACAGTGGTCACCCTAGATGCATTGTACACTACTGCAGAAAAAGAAGGGAAGTTTTCAACAACAACTACACAGTCAGATGTCAACCATCTCGATAATTGTAATCATATGCCAGCTGCAGACAATTATTGACCTGCAGGAAGAAGCCCACTGCCATACTCTGTACAAGGTCACTTTGCAGTACACCACAGCCATTTCCTGTCCCTGTACTGTGGTACCGGCTGCTCACCTAGCTGCTGAATTCAGGAAAGCTAAGCATGGGGATCACATATGGGTGTGAGGCTGCAAAAGATGAAAATCCTCCATAGACGATACTTACCATGATGTCAGGAAATCTCGCTAATGTTGTCATTGGTGGCGAACATGTCCAGGTGTTAGTCTGATCAGAGGCTTCCTTTTCTTTAGTGTCAGATGCTTATCATCAAATAAGGAAAAATATGCTCCATAATATGAAAATTATTGTGCAGAAAGTCACAAATGAAAGCATGTCAAGCCAGTAGGAACGTGTATTGCAAGAATAACTACCAGTGAATTTGTCGTTTTATCATAAGGTAGTTGTGACATTCTAGATGAGACTTCTTGCAGGCATCACAGGCATAGACAGGAAAATCAGAGCTCCAGACTGACGAAGCTATTCCAAGAAGCTCACACAACAACTGCTCTGGGCCATTAGTCACCACTGAAGGCATCATCATCATGCCATCATCAAAACGAGTTCCAATTGATGTAGGTTGATTCTTACGAAGAAGAAGAAGACAGCAACCAGCCACTATTAATACTGCTATTTACTTAAATAAATAGCAGTATTAATAGTGCCTGGTTGCCGTCTTCTTCTTTCTGTCTGATGATGAACTTGTCAGTTCGAAACCAGTTACGGTGCTATTTACTTAAATAAATAGCAGTATTAATAGTGGCTGGTTGCTGTCTTCTTTGTAAGAATCAACCTACATTAACTGTACACAGCCACAGTCTCACCATGTCAGCTTTAGATAAAATAGCAGTTCCAACTGAGATGTTCAGTTAAATCTTTAAAGCTTCTGTTGATTGCAAGGAGCTGCTGAGGCTCTCAAAACAAATCTGGATGCCACTGACGATCGTAAGGATTATAGGCAGCCATGGAGAACTTTGACTCACTGTAATGAGCAGCTCCAACTCTACCCTCAAGGTACATGCACAGGGACAGCCAAACAAGTCCAGCAACAGCACCATAATGTCATCAACTAAGAATTGTGTTTAGCTAGCTCTACAGACAACACAGGAATCAAGCTACTATTGATCTGCCAACAGGATCTCACCTTACAGAGTAATAACATCCTTGAGTGACAGCTGTTCTGTCCCGTCCATTTCCCAGATGTTTTCAAACTAAGAGTGGGGAAAAGACAGAGGAAGTGGTCCATGGAAAAATATATCACCACTTCAAAACATCCACCAATTAGCCAAAACTAGCATATGCTGTCCCCAACTGAACAACGGATAATACGGAAGCGAATAAGATGCTGCAAAATGACATCATTGAAACTTGTGCGTCTTCTTGGTCCTCTCCTGTGGTTCTTGTGAAAGGCAGCACATGCAGTTTCTGGGTTGACTACAGACTGAACAAAATCGGGAAGGAAGATGACACCCCACTGTCACACAATCCTCAACTGCTTTACAGAAGCAAAGTATTGCTCAACTATGGACGTAAAGAAAGGCTACTGGCAAATCGACATTAACAAGGCTGACAGGCAAAAAACTGTCTTCTTAACTCTTGATGGCCTCTAAGAGTTTAAAGTTATGTTGTTTGGAGCACGTACATTGAAAGGTTGCTGGAGCATTACAAAAGACAACCTGCTTCAACACCTTAAATGGCTGACACATTTTTGTTATCTGGATGACAATGTCATTCTTTCAAAGACATTTGAAGAAAATCTACATCAGCTAACAACCATGTTGAAGTGTGTACACATTGCAAATCTCTGCTCGAGTCCAAAAAAAGAGCCTCTTCGTCACAAAAAAATAAAAATCCAGGTGTGGCTAGTGAATGGTGAAGGAGTGCCTTGATACCCAGAAAATAAGGGCAGTCACAGATTTTTTAACTCCTCAGCACACTGATATTGTGTGTTCTCAGACCTACTGCATAGAGGTGCCAAATTTTTCTGTAAGGATGTACAAGGAAGACATTTCTTTTTCCTTAAAGAGGCACTATAATCAACTCCAATTATGGCTATGTATGATGAGATAGCTGAGACTACTACACACAGACGCTAGTAGTTTTGGAATAGGATTCATTCTAGTATAAACTCAGTAGGTGCTGAAAAGGTGGTAGATTATGTCTCCAAAGTACTCTCTAAGTCTGAGATAAACTTATCCTACAACAGAGAAAGAGTGCTTTGCAGTTGTTTGAGACATCAAACTTCTGACTGTATATATTTTTCAAACCATTCACCACTGTGCATGACCACCATTCTCTATACTTGCTGACTAGTCCAAAACATACGTTCGGTCAAGTGGCGAGATGAGCACTGCAGCTTCAGGAGTACAAAGTCCCAATTGTTTACAAAAGTGGACACAACACGCAGACACTGACTACTATTCTAGGAATCTCTTGGCAGAACAGCAGAGTGGATTAAATGTCAGTCATCATGCCATTAAACGAGATTATTGCTAAAAAAATGGGAAGAGACAGCACTGCCAAAAACCATAAAAACCTTAAAGAGAACTAACCAACAACCACAAGAAACTTACAGTCAATTAACACAGCATTGTATATGAGGAACTATGATGGAATGGGGCAGAAAAGGTTGCTCATCATCCCAGTCCATCTACGGTCAGCTGTCCTGAAGTTTCTCCACAACACTCTAGCATCTGGTCACCACAGATTCATTAAGATTCTGGACAAAATAAGATGCAGGTAGCACTGGTCGGATCTCTACCAATCCATTAGGCAGTACGTAAACCACTGTAAGACAGGACAACAAAGGAATCTTGTTACCTCCAGGGCAGCCGATACCAAGCCCATCTACAGCAGCACAATTTTACCAGATTGGAATCTACCCCTTGAGGAGTATCCTGAACTCCACAAACAGGAATCAGTGGATAGTCTACACTGACTACCTAACCCACTACACTAACTGAAGCTGTGCCAACTGTCGAAGCTCCAGAAATTTCAAAGTCCCTTGATGACATTTTGAGGCATGGAACATCCCGTGTGGTGATCTCCGATTTCAAAATTTTTCCAGTTGAGATTTTCAAGTTGCATCACCTCCCAAAGAAAGACAACCGCTTACCATCCACAGAGGAATGGTGTCACATAATGTTTTCGTAAGACGTTGGCAGATATACTGTCTATGTATGCCGATGTCTACCAGAGAGATTGGAATATCTCACTGCCTGCCGTGACATTTTCATTCAACACAATGAAGGAAAACATCACAAGCTTCACACGATTCATTCTGTTCCATGGTTGTGAGGCTGAAATCACAATGGATACACCGTTCCCATTTCAAATGGATGATACCCATAATGACTGTGTGAAACATTTCATCACCAGGACTAAGGCACAACACAGCTGGTTTGTATACGGACCCTGGACGGCCATGAGGACAGAGTGCTACAGAGCCAAGCACCAACCAATGAGATACAGTCCAGGAGACTGAATTTGGATTGCTATGCCTTTCCAGAATGTAGGACTATTCCAAAAGTTACTTAAGTGCTACTTTGGGCTGTCTTGTATTCTCCACAGCTTCTCAGATGTTACATATGAAGTCAAGGATTATGACCCTTTATCAAAAATACAGAAGCACAGAGACAACAGCCATCTCCTCCTTATGATGCCCTACTACAGTGCTGAGACACAGATCGATTACGGGAGATTCAAAGAACTGAAGCATCAAACTTTCATGCTCATCATAGCGAAGAAGATGTAACAATGTGACCGAAACGCAAGGATCTGCCAGCACTGCCACACAGATGACCACTAGCGAGATCTAGATACGGGATGCTATAATTGGCTCCAGTGGACCACATTGAACAGTGGGTCACTGTACTTTCTGGAGAGGAAGCAATGCACCAGCTGATGTGCACACAGTGTGGCACAGTGGTTAACATTGCTAGCTGGTGTGCTGTGGGTCGGCAGTGTGAAGCCGACAACCAGCATTTATTTAGTATTATCATTTCTGGAAGGTTCTCAAAATGTCTTATGTTTGTGTATTCTAGAATATACGATGTTTCTATAAATACCAGCTTCCTGGAATATTCGGTGTTTGTATATAGAACTGCACACACTGTACACAAGTTGAGCTCTGTTCTGGCTGTACATTGGTGTCAGTAATAAATGTGCTCTCAGTGCAAGTGTTTAATTTCACCAACGACCCTGCCTTCGAATTTGAACACACTTGTAGTTTACATGTGACAATATACCACTACATTTTAAATTTAAACAGAATTATAATGTAAGCCAATATTAATAAAACTCTCCGCTGAACTTGTGCTTTGTATCACACTTAAATATCTCCAATTAGATAAATATGATAAGGAAGAGGGTTTTATTATTTCTAGCACAAAAAACAAACTCTACCAACGATTACATTTTTATGAACAGAATACTTTATTCCACTGTATTTTAAAAAATCTTAACAGTTCAATTTGGTACATTCAGACACATCACAAGTCGTTACAAACCTAATATAGCACGTATTCTGGATCATTTTCCAGGGCTCTTGCTGAAAAATCTCTCAACATTTCTTCTCTATTTTAATACCATACAGCAATAAACCGTAAGTCTTTAACATCAAGAGTTTTAGATTTATATCGATAACCAACTGACGAAATCATTTCCAAACTAGTACATTGGTATGATCGACTGTAAATTACACATGACAAAGGCTTGTTGGAAAGCTCTAAACTGGCTAATGTGAGACAGTATAGAAGACAGCTGCAGACAGCTGTGCCACTTATACCTTTATGGACCAAACTGTTGATAACAGTAGTGACAAGTAAGAGACATCAGTGGAGTGTAAATAAATGATATCATTTGAAATCTTCTTACCTTACATAAGAAATATATAATTAATACATTGCACATGCTTGTTACTAACAAACATGTGAGAAAACTGTGCTTTGTGAATTGTGAAATGCTTCCACGCAGATGAAAAAAGAACATGAAAGTGTTGATAGAGAAGGTATCCAGTCTGCTAAATAAACAAAAAAATATAAAGAGAGGAGCAAATCAGACAATTATTCAACATACTTTCGAGACAAGAACCAGTGAAGATTAAAGAAACACTACAAAGTGGCAAGGGGTACCGCAAATAGAACAATACTATGCAAGTAAGCGAGAAAGAACATTAACAAAAAAAAAACGAAAAAACGAGGTGGCTGAACAGTACACCCTAAGAATAATACAGAAAAACAATATAAAATCAACGTAATCCGTCATAACGCCAATTTGAATGAAGTGGCAATATATAGTCTGCTGTGCCACAAGATGTGCACTTTGTGAATTATTCCAATCAAACTTTCATTACATTTTGATAAAATTTCAAGCTTTCAAAAATATTCTCCTTTTCCTTTGCTAATAATACAATTGCTAAACATATTATTGCGATCAATAGATACAAATGACATACTGATAGCACCTGTATGCCGAGTTTACACTGAAATCTGACTTGTGAATAAGCACCAGGTACTGCCCGGCAGCGAGAGATTTTGATTAACACTCAAATTACTGGTGCCCAGTCATCAACGATGTTAGAGAAATTTAGAATGTGCATTAATGACATTAATAGACACACAGTTTACGTATTTCGCTGCACTCCATTTTACTCATTTACACTGATGCTACAGGTGACATAGTTTGTGTCAGTCTAATCTCTTCACAACAGCCACCACTACATTTCTTACATATGGGGATTCTCATTATCTCCCAAAGTTCCTTTCTGGACAAAGACAATCGAGGATATTGTTGGAAGCTTGGCGTCTTGCGTACATTTAATATACTCTTTCCTCAAGAACCTTCTATTCAAAATAAATCTGTTATGAAGTACCACATGTTTAACATGTGCACATTTTGATTACAGAATACAGGTAGATTTAGGTTTTATTTATTTTCATACTATAAAGAAACAGGATGTCATCACAGCCACCGAAAACTTCCAATGTCGGCTACAGTGACATGCCTTCCAGAACTAATACATCTCCTGAATATCTCCACAAAATTAAGATTGTCATACTGTGGAAGACGCACAATCAAAACTTAAATATTCAGCAATTCAGAAGGAAGAAGAAGGAAGCAGGCTGAAGATATTTTCATTATTCAGTTACTTCACAGCAGTGGTTGGCCTCTCTTTGTTATGATGATGATTTTTGGATCTGTCTGCAGAATCTGCTTTCCAACAAACCCTCAGAACTAATATTACAAAGCATTAAGTCAGTTCACAATGCATGTACTAGTCAAGCGTTCTGCCATTGCCATCTGTAGTGCTGATTCCAACATACTGTATAGCTGCTAGTCTTCTAAGAAGAAATACTGACCAGCTCGCTTTTGTTCAGTGTCCTGAAAGTCAAAAGAAACACTTCTTAGGAAAAACTTTAGTTTCAACATACACAATTTTTTTCATTAATAAACAAACCAGTAATTAATCAGCTGCTTTATGGAAAAGATTAGCAATAGACTATAACTAAATGTAAACAGCCTTTTCCGCTAACATTCAATTGACATATCTGAACCAGTATCGTAGGATATAAACCAAGCATATGGACACTCGGACCAAGGGAGGAAGACAGCTCTCAAATACAGTGCTTCCTTAGTCCAGTCAATGATTTTCTGGACATTTCTCAAACTCACAGCCACAGTTTAACCTTTTCATTGCTAGAGATGTTCTCTTTGTATTACATGCTGAGGCAGCTTTTGTTACAGCTGCACCGCTCACCAAATGCTGGTGCCTGCACCAAGAGACAGCATTCCGGCCAGTATAAAATACTTATCATCCGGTTTTTTGAAAAGTGTTGGGTGAAAAAAATTTGATTTTTGCACACTTTACAGTCTGATATTTTCACCTGGTAAAGAACTTAATTTATTTTCGTTATTCATCATATGTACTGCGCTGCATCAAATTAAGTAAAACACTGCACAAAATTCTAAAGAGTTTGCAGAGGTAAAAACGCATTGCATAAACACTGCTTTCCTCATACAGTGCAGTGAATGAAATTTTATTTAAAACTGAGAACAGAATCTCATTTCATTTTTGAGTTAGTGGGTTTTATATCCCAAGGATAGTCCTGCGTGTCATGCCCATTCATTCACGTTAGTCTAATCAATTCAAGTTAATCTAATCAATGTACCATTTTAAATTCCCCCCCCCCCCCCCCCCCCCTCTCTCTCTCTCTCTCTCTCTCTCTCTCTCTCTCTCTCTCTCTCTCTCTCTCACACACACACACACACACACACACAAGCCACAAGTTAGTCTAATCAATGTACCATCTTAAATTTCAGTGAAGAATGAAAAAAGTAAATTACATTAAATTCAACTTCTGTAAGAATTTGTTTTATAACGAGATACAACCAAAATCGGTACAGACAACCCAATTATTCAGGTTAACAGCATTTTACTCCTTTAGCTTTGATCAACTCTCAACACATACCTTCACAGAGTTGTTTTTATTGATTCGAGGTCTGTAGTTATTTGGATCTCTCCTAAATGTGATGCCTAAAAGTTCCAGGAATCTGTTCATTCCAGCCAATAAGTTTTGTGGACTGTGTGCTACAGTTTCAATCGATGGTGCTCCTTCAAATACAATGACTCTGTCAGCCAAGTAAGTGGCCATGATGAAATCGTGTTCAACCACAAAACCAGTTTTCTTAGCATGAAGTATGAACCTGCAGAAAACAAAAGAGAAATCAGTGCTGCTGATTTCATAGTTTAAAACTATGGCAACTGCCTTACTAGACTCAGTTAAGCATTAAAAACATAGTGTTTAGGAGTAGTTATAACCACTTAACAATGAATAGAATTTTGTGTGTGTGCGAGCGTGTGCACATGCGCTTTTTTTTTTTTTTTTTTTTTTTTTTTTATTAGCCCTTCAGAGAACAATCCACGCACAAAGTGACATTTTATATTGCACAACTAATACATCTCTGGTCTCAAAAATGATAAGGTCATTTTATTACAACTAACGCTAGTACATCCACATCAATACTCCAGAAGCCACCATACAGTGCATGGCGGAGAGTACCCTGCACCACTACTAGTCATTTCCTTTCCTATTCCACTCAAAAACAGAACAAGGGAAAAACGACTATCTATATGCCTCCATACAAGCTCTAATTTTTCCTATATTATCTTCAGGGTCCGTACACGCAATGTATGTTGGTGGCAGTAAAATCGTTTGGCAGTCAGATTCAAAGTCTGGTTATCTACATTGATACAATAGAAATTTTCAAAAAGAATGTCATGTTCCCTTAGGGATTCCCATTTGAGTTCCCCATGCTTCTCCAAAACATTAGCATGTTGTTCTAACCTACCGATAATAAATCTAGCAGTCCGTTTCTGAATTGTTTCGATGTCCTCCTTCAATCCGACCTGGTACGGATCCCAAACACTCAAGCAGTACTCAAGAAAAGGGCGCACCAGTGTCCTAAATGCGGTCTCCTTTACAGGTGACCCACTTTTTCCTAAAATTCTCCAAATAAACCAAAGTGTACCATTCACCTTACCTACCACAGTTCCCACATTCTCATTACATTTCATATCGCTTGGCAATGTTACGCCCAGATATTTAAACAACTTTACTGTGTCACGCAGGACACTCGTAATACTGTACCAGAACATTACATGTTTGTCTTTCCTACTCATCCACATTAACTTACATTTTTCCACATTTAGAGCTAGCTGCCATTCATCACACAAACTAGAAATTTTGTCTAAGTCGTCTTGTATCTTCCAACAGTCACTCAACTTTGACACCCTACCATACGCCACAGCATCATCAGCAAACAACTGCATATTGCTGCCCACCCTGTCCACCAAATCATTTGTGTATATAGACAACGACAGCACTCATATCACCCTTCTCCGGGGCAGTCTTGATGATACCCTTGTCTGATGAAAATGGCACTATTCTGTTCCTAACGAAGTGGTTCTATAGAAACATATACCTTTTTATAACTTTTGCAGCCACAAGACGTTGCTCAGAATCTAGATATGCTGATGGTTCATCTATGAGATAAACATCAGCAGGTTTACCAAGACAAAGTGCTAGAGCAACACGCTGCAGTTCTCCTCCCGACAAGTTCTGAACTTCCTGATCCATTATATCATCCATTCTCAAAGGCTTCATGACGTCAGTCACAAACTGCATGAACAAAAAGTACACGATTATAAACTTGAAGTTCAAAATATGTAAGCATAAATTAGCTGAAAATATGTAAGAATCAATAAAAACACTATTTAGAACACAAAAGCACATGCCATATTTATTTGACAATATCAGATAATCCCTTTTTTTAAAGGGACTCCTTGAGAAATTTTTATTTTTGTGTGTTATGACAAATCAAATTTAAAATGTGTAATTAAAGTATCTTAACATCTGGCTAAAAAGTTAACATTGCCCATAATAAACATCTGTGTTTTCCTAGATAGATTATACGATGATGATACGCAATGGTTTTTCATCAAAAGCCACAGTAAATCATTGGGCTAGTGTTGTTCTGCACCAGTACATAAGTCCCATCCTCTGCATTGTCAAACATCAGCTTGTACTCGCTTTGAACTCTGGTAAGTATGCAGTCAGAAAATTCTTCTTTACCTCCAGCAACTTTATTCACATTATTTCTTGAATAACTTGGAATCCTTAATTGTGTCTCTCACTGACTTAATGAACAACCAGGTGCTCTAATTAATGAAATCTTTCCCAATTTGGTCCCCTGAGAGTTTCACATGTAGAACCAGCTTTCTTCATTTGACAGCACCTTCACTTTGTGACATCAAATTTGCTTCATGCTGCACAGTTGTGACCTCTGCATCATGAATAACCATTAAGTTAAAGTTAGTTTTGTATTGTCTGCATGAGCCATTTGTCAGCAGCATACACTTGGCTCTATGTTTCTCAACAGAGTCACTGCTGTGATTTACATCCATGATAAAACGCTACAACTTCCCATTCTTGCAACATTATGCAAACTGAATAACAATAATAATACGTTACCCTCTGGGAGCCTCTGCTGAATTGGCAGAAGTCTGACCACTTTGGGCTAACAGTGCTCTTCATCATTGGTCACAAACCTTGGAAAGTAACAATGTTGTCTAGCAGTGGCTGGTTTAGTGCTATTGTTATACTTCTTGTTTCATTTATTGTGCCACATTTTGGGCATTGTATATGAACATATTCATGTTAGAATTGATTTGTCCACTGTTGAAATGTATACCATTGCTGAGTATTTGTTCATTCACAAAGTCAGTTCAGTTCAGACTACATTTAGATTCAAGTGAACAGCAGTTTAAATGTGTAGATGTTCACAAAAAGCTAGGTACATAGGATGCATCATAGTTAGCAGCATGACAAAATTTTCTGCACCTTACCACTACCCTCCTCACATTCAGCCATGCTGGTGCCACTGCACCCCTCCAACCCTTCTGAAATGGCCAAACCTGCATGTGACAGCTACCAAAGCTTCATCTGTGAATGTAAGACAACCCCTATACTAAGCTATTACACAACATAAGAACACTGACCTCAGCAACCAAAGATTTGTCAGCAAATATACAATGAGCCTGTATTTTTGAAATGATGAATTTAGGAAGAAACCTCATAATAGTTGGGTAAATATAGTATTTATCATCAGCCAAGAAACTACTTAAGATTAAAGCAAATAACTTTCTGAATTTTTTTACAATAACTGTTTCAACTAATGGGAGGGAGGGGGGGGGGGAACCAGGAAATCTAATACAATACATAAAGCGACCAAAAATTAAAATAATTTCAAATCCTGAATCACAGAACACACAGGTTGCAAGTTAGGAGTTCACTACCAACCCCTTTACACAATTTGTACCTTGGCAAGATGCACCATAATACGTCTGTACAGCTCACTACCCACACGCAAAACATCAAAACTGAGAGAGAGAGAGAGAGAGAGAGAGAGAGAGAGAGAGAGAGAGAGAGAGAGAGAGAGAGAGAGAGAGAGGAACAGCACAGTTATTATTATATTAAAAGAATCCCAAAGTTAACACTTACCAACAAATTACAGCATATTTCTGGTAACTTGTCAGGAAAGTTCTAGAATGTATTGAAATTTAATCACGAGATAGCTGGCATATAACGGTGTTCAAGATACATAACTATGAAAGTTCTGAACCCCAAAACAGTTTTTAAAATATAATAGAACAGGAAAGTATATTCAACAGTGAAAGACGAAGTACAGGAATTAAACCTATCTTCCATATTATCTGCACAACATGATCCAAAAGCTATTTGCTCAACGAATCTAATGAGAAGATGCTGAGCATCTGTTCTGTACCAGATAACAACCTGCAACTCATATCCCCAAGGGGTCCCCAATATGCTCTACAATTTTTAGATCCAGTTACCTTGCTGGTCAGACCAAGCAGTCAACAGCTGGAGGCCTGCATGTAAGACTCATTAAACGTAGCACCTCAATGTGGACAGGCCTGCAGTAAGCCATCCTTGACCTATGGGTGTTATTCCTCTGAACACCAACAAGACAGAGAAAGTCTGTACATGCAGACAATACGATACCTCCCCACACCAGGGAACGACCACCCATCACCTATCAAATGGATCTTTTTCAATAATGTTCCAGTGACTATATCAGCTACCACATTCCAAGAAATGACACTTTCTGAAAAAAATTTAATACTGCTTAATGTATGACTGGTATATGGCATAGGTCCAAATAATTTTGTGTGTGTGTGTGTGTGTGTGTGTGTGTGTGTGTGTGTGTGTGTGTGTGTGTGTGTGCATGCGCGCGCTACTTTCCTGGCCAGATTTAACACTTCTGGGTTTATGAGGAAACATTAACAATTACACAGATTGCTGATTATTCTCCTTCCATTTCTCTTTTCCCCTATTGTGCTTAACTTTTAGACATGTGTGAGGATTATGGCCCCGAGATGTAAGACAGGATACCAGAACTTAATGCTCAACTGAATCCAACACTGCCCTGTGAGGCATAGAAACTCACATGCACAGGTAGTAAAAGCTGACCAGCATGTGGTGCTACTGTAATGTGGTTGTGCCTTGTTCTGTCACCTGTGCAAGTCATTCACCCAACCCCCTGCCCTCAGGCACTCCTGCTGTGGTATATGGTCACATAGGCTATGGCCCATTTCCTCAAATAACTGTGCATGAGCTGTTTTCCCACCACTGTCTGCAAGCACTTTGCAAAAGATGTGCGAGCACTCTAAGTGGAACAATCTCATCTAGACATTTGATGCAATCTTACAAGACACCCCTTGAGTGCGAGGTCACAATCTCAATCTTTCATAAGCCTCCTACGAAAGCGCTGTGTAAACAACGACGACAGGAAAAATATTAGCTGCTAGTGATTCATCATGTGCATCAGGAGGGCGACAGAAAATGTGCCTGGGAGGTGCAGAGATCAACCTCCTATGGGAAGAATGTATTACACTTCACAAAATGGATACAGCTGACATTCAAGAAATGTTCAAAATAGAGCATTAACTTGTACTACGAAGAACAAATAAAAAATAGCATGCCACAGGAATCACAAAGGTTCACACCATCACAATTGATGGGGAACTCCTTGGGAGTTACAAACCGTGCAGGACTCTCCACTTTTAAAGAATGCAGATAGAATTGTATGGGTGTAACAGGGTGATGAGCACTGATGGAACGTGATGACATGCAACCAAATGCAAAACGCTGTCATGAGCTTATCCTGAAACTGGCTACCCTTTAAGGTGTAGCTGCAGATACTGCAATAATATATTTTATAGACACGGAGGGGGGGGGGGGGGGGGGGAAGGCTTCGAGAAGCTGAATTTGTCTAGTGGTTCCAGGAATCAAGCAAAAGTAAGTTTCTTGGCCAGCTATTGACCAAAATCAGTGCCTATACCATAGTAGTAGTTATATTACACCCATTTTCCCACTCATACTTGCTGTGACACAAATTCCGTACTGCCCTTGCAAGATCATGCACAGGAGAAAGAATCTACGAGCGCAGTACCTCCAACTTCTCGCAGCACAATAAATAACTTACCAGCCACTTTACTACCCAGATTAACAGTCTGCATAATTTTATACAAAATGTGTTTAAGGCACTAATGTTAAGTTTATTTTGAAATAGCTCTCTTGGTACCTCTAATTCCCAGGGTTCCTTTCATATGCACTTCCTCTTCAAATCAAGATGTCAGAGTGGAAAACAAATTTCTTACTGAATGACAGTATAATTTTGTTTATCTCATCTAAAAATTTTTGGGCCGATTCAACAGTTTCCTGTGCATCGTAAAGTTAATGCTTTGTTTGAAATTTCGTTGTCTTAGTTTTCGTAATCTGTATCACTGTTTGAAGTTATGCAAGTATCCACTGGTTCCCTTGAAATCACTGTAACCTATGTCACATGCAATTTGATATGCATAACGTAGTATGTCAGTATCATGCACATGCTGTAAATTTAAAATCCACAAACACCAGTTTTATAACAAGTGCACCTTGTCTTCCCTTTAATATCCATCATTCTTCTTATGCACTACATGGTCATGTTGCTGTGGACTTATTCAAAATCTGTTCATAAATGTTTTTTACTATGCTGCATGTGATCTTCCATGTACATAATTATGTTTAGTACACACTTTCTGAACAACTATTGCCCTTCACTACCTTTCACTGCAGACCAGATTTGTGGCTCCCTGTCCAACAAGGATGATAAACTACATTGCTCAACCCCTGTTTCAATATCATTTTCACTTGTTAACCACACATCATCATCATCATCATCATCATCATCCTACTCCTCATGTACAATGTATGCACTGTGTATACACCACCACACATTCCACAGAGTCGTCTTACAGAAACACTAATCTTTCTATCTGCCAATTATTTCTCACTCCGCAAAATTCCTTGGGTTCCTTTCCAACAAAATGTGGACTTCAGAACTGTTGTTGTTGTTGTTGTTGTTGTTGTTGTTGATATAATGCAATGTTTGCTTTATTTGTCATTGCCATTGCTCTGCTTTGTAACACCACCACTAGCACTGTAGCACTGTTGTGGGTTACACATCGACTAAGCAGTTGAACTACGCTCCATATTCTCACAATAGGGTATCTCCAGTCCCACCTCCATGTTGCTATTACCAGCCAATATTTGGTTCCATGGGGACACTGAATGCCGTAAACACCACTGGTCTTTTGCGACCTTGCACTCAAGGGTTTCTTTGTTAGTAGCCACACTGTCCCCTTTCATGTCTTTGCAACATCGAGAATGTTTACACCACAAGCATTTCATTGAGACATACACTGAGGAGACAAAAGTCATGGGATACCTCTTAATACTGTGTCAGACCTCTTTCTGCCTGGTGTAGAGCAGAAACTATGTGGCATGGACTCAACAAGTCGCTGGAAGTCCCCTGCAGAAATACTGAGCCATGATGCCTCTACTGCCGTCCACAATTGTGAAAGTGTTGCCAGAGCAGGATTGTGTGCACAAACTGATCTCTTGATTGATGATGAGGTCCCATAATACTCCGAGGAGCGTAGGGGACGATGCGGGAGACCCGCACCGCCATACTAGGCAAGGTCCTAGCGGAGGTGGTTTGCCTTTGCCTTCCTCTGGCCATAATGGGGCTGGATGATGATGATGATGATTAAGACTACACAGCAACATTCAGTCATCTCGAGGCAGGAAAAATCCCTGACCCCGTCGGGAATCGAACCCGGGACCCCGTGCGCGGGAAGCAAGAACGCTACCACAAGACCACGAGCTGTGGATGACCTCTTGGTTAAGTCCCATAAATGTCTGATGGGATTCGTGTCAGGCAATCTGGGTGGCCAAACCATTTGCTCAATCTGTCCACAATGTTCTTCAAACCAACTATGAAAAATTTTGGCCTGGCGATATTGCGCATTGTCATCTACAAAAATGTGATTGATGTTTGGGAGCACTGAGTCTATGAATGGCTGCAAATGGTCTCCAGTAGCTGAACATTACCGATGACCCACTCAATTCCATGTAAAAATAGCCCATGCCAGTATGGTGCCACCACCAGCTTGCACAGTGCCTTACTGACTACCTGGGTCCATGGCTTCTTGGGGTCTGCACCACACACTAACCATACCAACTGAAATTGGGACTCATCTGACCACATCACAGTTTTCCAGTTGTCTTGGGTCCAACACGTCTGGTCACGAGCGCAGGAGAGGCACTGCAGGCAATGTTGTGCTGTTAGCAAAGACATTCATGTCAGTCATCCGTTGCCCAATTCATTAATGCCATATTTCACTGCATTGTTCTTAACAGATATGTTTATCGTACGTCCCACATTGATTTCTGCAATTATTTCACACATTGTTGCTTTTCTGTTGGCATTAACAACTTTACGTAAATGCCGCTGTCTTCTGTCATTAAGTAAAGGCCATTGGTCTCTATGTTGTCTGTGGTGAGGTGTAATGCCTAACTTTGGTATTCTTGGCACACTGTTGACACTTTGGATCTCAGAATATTGAATTCCTGAAGGATTTCTGAAGTAGAATGTCTCTGGCATCTAACTCCAACTACCATTCTCTGTTCAACATCTGTTAATTCCCATCAAGCAGCCATAACCATCTCAGAAATTTTTCTACATGAATCACCTGGGTACAAATGACAGCTCTGCCAATACACTGCCCTTTTATACATTGTGTAAACAATACTATCACCATATGTATATGTGCATACCATTATCCCATGACTTTAGTCACCTCAGTTGAATACTGTGAAAGGAAGCTCTTTACAAGTGAACAGTACAACAATTTTAATGAAGATCAATTTGTCTGTTTGTTTGTAAAGGAGGAATTTACTGAGAAACATAGTTGTCATAATTTTAATAATGTATTAAAGATTATATGCTGGCAGTAAATTAGGCCCGAAACAGCTGATGTCTACATAAAAAAAGGTGCACAACCTTACAGTGTGGGGTCACAGTTTTCACTTAAGTCATGGAAAGTTATTTGTATCAAGATTGGTATAATATTTGTCAGTGAACAAAACTGTTCAGAGCACACACTACCTATTGTCTTTAAGAGAACCAGGACTTCCTCTTGAAAAGAGGATCAGTAGTATGTGTATACAACACTACCAGCAAGAATATAAATAGAAAATTTGCACCAGAAGAGGGACTGATGACCTCAGAAGTTAAGTCCCATAGTGCTCAGAGCCATTTTGCACCAGAAGAATATAGTCCCCACTCCCCTCCCCTCCCCTCCCCTCCCCTCCCCTCCCAGATGGAAGAGAGGGGTAGGAGGAATCGTCACTTATTCCTCATACAGATTCAGGATTATTATCTCTATGAGTTCCCAGTTTTGTTTCACAATGGAACAAATGCCTCAAAACCCGTAAGATGTGCGAATACATGTAACTTACGTGTGAGTTCCACATTCACTTGCCTAATTGTACAGTTCACTATATTAAAAACTGTTCTCTTGCTGGAATTATTGCAGGATGAAAAAATACTTCAACAGCAAGTGTTGAGAAATTGGTATTACAACAAGAAATAATAATACCATCACAAAGTTTTACTGGAGCCACCCAACACCACCCACCACCATTTTGAATTTATTCCATATTATGCTTTTTACTTGTTAAAAGTTACTGCACAGTGTCAAACTACTGAGGATAAAACTAACCTGTGGGTGAACGTATGAATCTCTTATTTTTTCATGAAGTAGTTGACGAACAATTCCCTGTGATTTTGGACTGATTTTTTGAGGTTTGTAACTTATATGTAGCTGGGGCACTGAACCTGAAAGAAAATTAATGAAATACACAAGGTAAATTAAATAATTTTGGGCGTAAGGAACTTAGTTATTTTGTCAATTTAAATGTAATTATTCTACACTGAAAAAATGTTAACATACACATTTTCAGAAGATTTTATTACTTTAATGCGTACAAAGAGGAAAGTAAAACTAGGATTGTGCTGATATAACTAACTGTAGTACTCTTATCAAATTAGTGAGAGCCACGAGGACCCTAAGAGTAGTGCATCATTCCTCCAAGAATACGCACTAATTACCGACAGAAATAGCCACTATATAAAATTTGTGTATTGGCTCTGGTTTAATATTTTACATGGTTCTGTGTGAAAGCAATCAGAAACTACCTTTTCACCATGTTTAGCAGTTTTCCTATATTTTCATCATTGCAAGGGCTAGTTATAGAAGTATCTTTCACCAGGTACATGTGGCTATGGAGTGTGGCAGTTTTGCGATCTTTTTTCTTACTGTCATGTGGTCTCATAAGATTCCCAATCCAGCATCAAACAGTCACTTGGTGGTGAGTGGCTAGGGTGTTGTTAATGGTCAAAAGGCTAAACTGATACTTTTAATTAATAGGTTTGAGGCATTCCCTTCCAATGATAATCCAATTGCTCCACAGGTGAAACATAAGGCTGTTAGCTGTAGGAAACTTATGTTAGGCTGACAAGAGTGCATCCTAGGGAAATATTGGAGGGAAACAAATAAAATGTGCACTGTGTCTGTATCCCATAAGGAGTTGTCTGCCAGATGGAAGAGGCCAACCAAAGAGGAATTGAGGGAGGCTTGTCACTGCTATCATCAGTAGAAAAAATGTGTTACTGAGATCTGAGACCACTGTGTGTTCTTTCCATAGACACAGAAGTGATGACAACTAGCCTCACTATTGGGGCTTCAGTCAGCACAGCTGTTTATTGGCAGCACCATTCCAAGAAATGATCACGGTCTACTGGCACTGAGCCAAGTGGTGCATCAAAGCCAGAAACTGCCAGTTCTGTGTTGAAATCAACTGTATGTTTCTCAGTCTGCACTACAGTGTGGAGACTGGTCACGTCAAATGTGTGCTATACAGTGAAAAGGCCAGTCGGAATGCACACAGCATTTTTTTTTTTTTTAGACAAAATTCCAAAATCTACATACAAATACATATATTTTAATATTTACACTCTCCAAATTTGCTGCCCAATATGTTCTAACAAATGCTTCTCTAACAGTGGGCTAGAAAACAATTTATTAGAACATATTGCACAGCAAATAAGGACAGTGTAAATATTGAAACATTAGATGTTAACTGTTGGAAAATTTTCAGCAAATACTCAACAAAGAAGCTGAATCTACATTATACTAGACATTTCATTGGTTGAAAACTCAATCTATTCATTATTAGGATTTTCAACAAGCCATGGAACACATATTGGGGAGATAGATTAGATTCCACTGTAGAAGAAGCATTTATAGCAACAAGTAGGAAAATTTCTGAAAAATGGCATTCTGTAGAATTAAGGCATAAATGAGACACACAAAGAAATAAATTGAGCCTCAAGAGAAGGTGCCATGTAGGTGTCAAACAAATGCATAAAAAAATTTTACTTCTTGGAAGGCACATTTGTAAAAACCAAATTTATTAAACTTACAGAATAACAGCTACAACATTCAACACAACAGCTTTGTGCATGCATTCACTTTTAATTTGAGGAAAGCACTACCTTTTTTTCTTTTTCTTTCTTTCTTTTTTTTTTTTTTTTTTTTTTAAAAAAAAGAAACAATTTCCAACTGCCAGAAACGAAGTTCCATTTTAGTTAAACCACAGCCTGAACACTGCTTCCTCTGCATATGTATGAGCTTGTACTAAATTGGTGGTAGAGCACACACTAACTATATTTCATGGGTCAGATGAGATATCTCACCCCAACAGTGTGACATTACATAATTAATAATGTTAAAGTGTTGCCACAGTGCCAAAGTAAACCACTTATTTTTTTCCCAGGGCACATGGTTTCATGTAGTCAAACTTATCCCTTCTGGAACCTTACACACTATTACAACTGCATTAGATGAAGTAAAACCCCATTGTCTTTACACAAAAATATAATATGGCACACTTTCTAAAGGCATCATAGAAATTGCTCTTCATTTCTGTCATTCATGTAATACATTTCACTCCAACATCTCTTATACCACTTAAATTAAACAACACAGTACAAGTCAGTCAAATTATGACACAAATGTACATTTGTCGTCAATCTCGGTGATAAGTAACAAGTGTACTGACACCAAAACTTAATTGGCATTTGTGGAGTATCTTCTCTACAAAAATACAAACGTAGGAGAATATGTGATTTGTACTGTAAGAAAATTATCTGACCAGAGTCAAATGACCTCTTACTCCATTTCTTTCACCTGTTTACTTATCAGTCACTATTTCTGCCTGAAATAAAATTTTTCCGGTGTATGACTACATCTTGACACTAGATCAACCTTTTGGCCACTTTCAGCAGTTGCCTAAATGATGGTCTAGACAACAATATGACAATATTGTCATGTATCCAGAACAGTTTTACTCAATATGACAACTGACACATAAGCCTAGAGTTGGACAACATTCTCATGCTCACGAGGAGTTCATTTAATGTTTGATGCACAAATCAATGTTGCAATCACAGTATTAAGTACTAACCTGAACCATTATCAGGCCGAAGCTTTCCTGCCAACAACCTGATAAATGTAGTTTTACCAGTTCCATTCTCCCCAAGTAGCACTAGAATTTCTGAATCTGAGAATTGCCCTCGTTCAATACTTAAATGAAAGTTTCCCATTCTCATATACATTGGTGGATATTCATAATGGTTCATCCGTTTAACTTCCTCCTCTGTTGCAGATTCTGCCACTTTGAAGACAAGCGACTCATCCCGAAAACGTAAGTTCTCCGTTGGCACAAAACCATCAAGGAAAATATTTATTCCTGCAATGAAACAGCATAAAATGGAATATGAAGACGTCAAACACTTTAAAGACATTAAGGAATGGAGACTCCAGGTTGGAATATAAACAATTTAAGGAGAAGATGGTACGGTAAGTTGAAGACAAGACACAATTAAAAGGCACACATTCGTTTTCAGCCACATCCTTAATCAGAAAAAAAAAGAAGAGAAATGCACACACATTCTTTCATGCAAGCAAGCACACCTCGCATGTACGCATCATCTTTTTGCTTTAAAGACATTGGTATAGACTGAAAAGTTATTTAACTATAGAATCTCATGATGGTGACTAACAAGCTTTGTATTGCTCATTGCTCATGGTACATACTGTCTAATAACTTACCAGAGCTTCACTACCATTTACGACACCAGAAAACCCTTAAAAACCACAAAATTTGCTATACTATTTACTATGTTTACCTGCTAATTTAGCGTGTAATTATTACATAATCTTTCAAACTATACAAACATTATTCCTTATGTAAATAAAACATACAGAAACACCTAAAACAAATTACAACTAATATATTCACCTTCCCTCACCGAAAATGGCATTGTAACCACACCATATGCTCCTGGCACACCATACAAACAACAAATGAAGTCAGATAGATAATCCAGGACTGACAGGTCGTGCTCCACAACAATTATGAATCTGGAATGCAATCCAACTAATGCAATGAACATACATACATTTGAGTAAAACATTTGAAGCAACATTTTAGTTGAAGACAATGACACACACTACATAAACTTACTTATCAGGATGCATAAGGGAGCGTATTGTAACAGCAGCATTCAAGCGCTGTTTTACATCCAAGTAACTAGATGGCTCATCAAACATAAATATATCACCTTTCTGTATGCACACCATGGCACACGCAAATCGCTGAAGCTCCCCTCCAGAAAGTGCATCAATTGCCCTGGTTCGTATGTTATTCAAATCTGTCAAAATTAAAAACAAATGCAATTTACACTAGAAATACCAACTGCTTCAAATCGCATTAACAAAGGGAGGGAATTCCACAGAACCTTAGAAAGTGGAGACTTCAGATTTTTATGTACAAATTATATGAGGACCAAGCAGTCTGCAATCATTCAACTAAATACAAAAAACCCAACAACACCTGACATCTGAATGCCTACCCCCCCCCCCCCCCCCCCGTGTGTGTAATGGGAGAGTAGACCCAATACAGAAATCTCAGGAGACGTGAAGTAGGTCAAAAAGTGATCACCTGGACTCACTGATCACTGGCTATGGAAATGCGCCAGGTGCAGAACATGTTGATGCATGCAAATGAACTTTCTGTGGAACATCAGGCCTTCCACATTATGCACTGGAAGGTGACAGTGTAGATGGTCATGGGTAACTGAGAAGGACAAATTATGACCATGTCACATCAAAAGGTACATTCACAGTACGTAAGCATGGAGCACCTGATGGTGGAGAGATACTTAGCATCTGGTAGTTTAATTATTGAAAGGTAAACACACATAAGAAAAGTAAAGGCTCTAGTAACTTTGTCAGGGTGCATACGCACACAAGGAAATATAATTCCCGGATTTTCCCCAGACTTCCCAGTTAAAACTACACTTACTCCTGGGTGAAAATACACTTTTTCCATGTTAAGTGACAGTATACATTTCCTTGGAACTGTACAACTTATCGATTCATTGAATCGTTATGGTTTTATATGCCGGTGTAGAATTTCCCAGCACTTTACAAAAAGAAACTTACGTGGGGGTGGACAGGTGGGTGGGGGTGGGGGGGGAACCACACGTTTTGGAAAGATCTATAATGTGCAGCAACATGTACCCTGCACATTTTCATATGCCAGCCGATGACGGCGGATATTCAGTGCATAGGACATGCAATGTAGTCAGCCAATAGCAAACACCACTGTCAAGAAGCGCGACCACACAAATAGGAAAAGTTAATGGTCTAAATTAATACGCATAGCATTGCTACAAGAAAAGAAAAGCTTTCACATATAATATTGGCCTCTAAGCTTAATAAGCTTTAAGAGAATCTAAGCTTTCACACATAATTTTGATCTTTTTTACGCATGTTACACAGATACATCACACAGATGTGCCAAAATTTTTTTAATAATGACATAAATTTCTGAACTTCTGGCCTTCAAATTTTTCTAAATGGTAAAGAGTTTTTTTAAAAAGAGTCAAGCACACTGTGATTTAAGAAGTTCATCTTACATTCTCGCACATAGTTCATCTTGCATAACAGAAATTTACTTTGAAAGTAACACTATTCAAATCATCATACGCAATATTTTCCCGTGACCTGTTAGAAACAGGTTCATTTCAGCAGTTGCCAGAAAGAACCAGATAATGCGCGTCACCACACCTGTACAGCTACAATGACGCAGGAAGCCCATGTTCTTACGTCTAAAACATTAAAAGATCTTAAGTTATGTCATACAAGAAACAAGACATCAGAGGATACTCCAAGAGCATTGAAATTTCGTGAACCATGCTAAACTGCATGATTCGGCTTAAAGTGCACACTCATATGTCCAGATTCGGATGTAAATTTGCTTGGAGTACCAGTACTGTATTATCTAATGTTTGATTCTTTAGTATGGCATAATGCTATACGTGCTATAAGATGAAAACATGCACTTGAAACTCAGCAAACAATTGAAACTAGCCAATAATGTGGAATGAAACACTTCGTTTCAAATAAATGGACTGCCCTCTGCAGGAAAGGTTAACAAAAGCCAAATTTCTTTAGCAAACTGACAAAAATAACTTCACTGTTCTGCAAGACAAATAATGCTTGACTGTCAGAAAGGTGGAAATAAAATAAAATCTGAAACTAATAACTTATTTTAACCTACCATAATTACGTGAATGTATTTTAATTCACTTTATAACTCCCAGCTACAGAAATCCGTCTTGTTTCCATTCAATGTGAGAGCAATAAACGAAGAGGAAACAGCATGATAACTAAACGTAAACACAGGTCACGTGGAGACTACCCATCTCTCCACTACAACTCAGACTGCTGTGTATCAGTCTCGGATCAACAGTATTTCCGAACCGTGGCAATGCTATATAGTGGTGGTTAACCCCCCTCCCCCCCCCCCCCTTTCCTCCAGCATTTGAGTTAGGATGCCAAAAATTAAATAGCCTTTTCAAAAAACGTTCATTTTGTAGTGCACATCTTTCTGAAGAGTCTCATACATAAAACCTACATCTTCGAAGAAATGTAAGCCATGTTATTGGTGTTAAGTGTTCTGAAGTGCAGTGCCATGCCTCTTCACACAGCATTCTTCAAACCGCACGTCAGGATCATATTCATGTTACTTAAGGTATTTCCAAAGCTTGATTTCAGGTATCTTATTCCACAGCAGCTTTTACTGAGCCTGACAATCCCACCTTTGTGATAATAAACACATCAATTATCATAATAACATCAGCCCTTGAGGCAACTCTTCATCTCTAATTTTACCAGTCTCTCTTTCATTGTATTTGATGGTGTCTATTTTGTCGCATGATGGGACTTGCTTGTAATTGTGCATTTGCTTTGATGTCGGGATTATTTTCAACAATGATTGGCAGTACACATTGTAAAGAGCTGTCATTTCAACATCAGCACTCTTCCTGACAGACAATTAGGTTTTTTGCTATGCAGAATACTCTGCACAATTTTCCAGCTCACACTGTTCTAACATGCATTATTTTGGGGTTGTTCTTGAGCAGTCAGCTATTTTAATCGGAAAGTTTACATCAGTAACTGATAGTAGTAAATTCTTTAAAGGAACTCGATATTAAATTCACCATCAGCTAATTGTGTTACACAGGCCAATAGGGATTCAAAATGATTTACAAGGTTAACATTTTATGTTGGAACTCAGTTATAAGTAGCTTTTATACAGAATTTGTTACAAATTTTACTTATATACATTTTCAGATGCTGCTGAAAGCAAAATTTATTAATATCAACATTCTCAAATGTACGCCAATTTCTGATGAATGTTACAACTTACTTTTTCCATATCTCCTCAACAGAAGTAAGACACTAACATGAAACCTGTAGAATTGCACATACCTAGTTCAGCAATGATAAGATGCCCAGAGAGCAATAAGAATGGTTGACATTTTATAATGATGCAGTATGATACATTACAGCTTTTCAGTAGCCTTCTGATACTGAATGTTTTGTTTCTTGCTGTTCTCTGTAACCTAATTAAGGCACTGCTGTGACGTCATGATAGTGTTTTGTTTGTAACCTAGTAATTCTTCCTTTAATTTTCTTACCGTGTTGAAGATATAATTTTCCCGTACTGAAAGAACTATCCAACTACATCAATATGCAAGTTCTCTCTTCAAATTAACTTTATTTAGAGACGAGGTCAAGTAAAGTTTATTGTAGCTGCTCAGAGCAAACTCAACACTGGCATGCCTCAATGAATATGCAATATTTACAAGATCAATATAATACTTAGAATCTCTGCCAACACCACTGCCCAACCACAATGGCTTCCTTTGTAAAATCTTCAGGCAGTGTATCTATATCCTCTTATAATTTCACAAGAAACAGGACTAGGCAAAAAAGGTCTTCTAGATCCAGCATTGTCATCTTAGTTCGCCCAGCAACAGTAGGCCTCTCTTTCTAGCAAGATACCATCTACCAACAAACTGCTCTATTGCTGTTTACTTATAGCCTTACTTTTTAAATTCTTACTGAAAAATACTTGTGCACTGCCTACCCTTACATTTTTAATTGGAGCAACCAGTTAAACTTATTTTCCACATTTACCACAAAGCTGTCGACAAAAGTCTGTGACTGTTTCTTATAACAATTGTTGCCACTATTCGCCATCCTCTACCCTTTTTCCTCCTTAATCCATGTATGCACTCATGTGCAGCATTCTTCCATTTACATTCCAATGTTGTCCTATCTCAAGTTCGTTTTTTACAAAACTACTGATGAACAGCCATATATGCACCACTACTTTTATTCAATGGAACAAACTATACCAATCATCACATCAAACCTAAGCAGACAATTAACTTAAGTCAGGCACTTTTCAGTCATGATAAGTAACAACAAATTAGTAATAATAAATTAGATTTCCAAACATATAGGGAAACATTTACAAACATTAGATTGGATTGGACTGATGGGGTTAGAGGGAACAAACTATGAGGTCTTCAGTCCCTCCACCCTATATGCATCAAGTTGGGAAGAGCCCTCAGTGAGGAAGAACACAGAAAACAAATACAAATGAAAGCAACTGTAACAGAGGATCAAGAAAACCAAAAGACTGAAGCAAGTAGAAGAGAGAGAGAGAGAGAGAGAGAGAGAGAGAGAGAGAGAGAGAGAGAGAGAGGGGGGGGGGGTGTTAAGAGGGTGAATGTGGGAGACTGGTTCCACCAAAACAGCAGGTGGAAGTCCCTGGGACATAAGTGATGGGAGGCACACCCACAGAAGCAGACCTGTGTTTCTTCACCCTCCATTACCAAAAGAAAACTAGCAATGCAGACAAGTTGATTAAATCTCAGGAAAGATAAGACAATGAGACAGTACATCAACGACAGATGTAAAAAAAAAATTTAAACAGATGCTTTGGTTCCTCTGCTACCACCAGATTCAGGCATGTCAGCAAGTTTAATGTTTCACTGGAAAGTGGCCACACTGGAGCAGTCCAGCAAGATGTGGACCACTGTCAGATAGGCACCAGTGGGGTGGATTCTCACGTGATAGGATGTGACAATGTGTCAGCCAAGTGTAGCCAATGCAAAGCCGACATAACGGTAGATTCCCTGTGAAAAGCATTAACGGAAGACAGCCCCATCGTCATGGTCCCCTTTATTGTTCACAGTTAGTTTGGAGAAAGCAGGGTACACCAATCTGTGCCAATGAGTCAACCGAAAGTCCAGTTTCAGTACCCCCATATCCAAAGTTGGCATTCTGGTAGCCAACTTGGCCTACAGTTCAGCATATTTGCTCCCTTGGATCCGAATATGACCCAGGGTCCACACAGACAACAGCCGATCCAGTTCGACAGAGGTCACAAGAGAGCTCTGGACAGTTACAACTAGTGTTAAGGGTAGTACTGGTCGACAGCCCGAAGACTACTCTGAGACTGTGAATTCACAAAGTCTCGGCAGTGCAAGAACAAATGTGACAGACAGCTCAAGCAATGGCCAACAACTCTGCAGCAAATACACTGCATCTGTTTGGCAAGAAGCGTAGTTCATTGCACCGGGCACATGTGCAAGCAAAACCGGTTCATCCATCAAGCATAGAGCCATCTGTGTAAACCACTTCAAAATCCGGAAATGCATCGAGAATGACCAGGAACAGATGGTGAAAAACCACAACGTCGACAGCCTTTTGGTCCAAAGGACAGGTCTAGACAGGTCCGAGGAAAGGGCAGACACCATGGGTGCGTATATTATTGTTTCCTGACAAGAGGAGGCAGTTGGGGAAGTTGGAGTTCAGAGCGGCGACACTTTATGTGAACTGCAATTGTGAATAGTCCTGGCCTCTGTTGTGTGAAGTGGGTCTCAATACCAGAAGATAGGATGCACAGGGGAGCAGCAAATATGTATCTCAGAGTTAAGCAGCAGTTGGCCGCACCTGGTTTGTAGTGGGGAGGACCCAGCCTCTGCAAGTAGGCTGCTCACAGGGCTGGTTCGAAAGGGAGTTCTTCCAAGTCAGACCCCACAATGATTTATCGAGTTCAGGTGATGCCAAATCATATGCCAGACTCCTATAATCAAGAAAGGACAGGATCAAACCTCAGTAGAGCATCAAGCATGTAGAGCGGTCTGCAATCCAGCTGGTGTTGCTGAGGCAGTGAAGGGTATTAAGGTGTGACCAGTGTGTTTGCTTATGTTGGCAAATCTGGGGAAGCCATGTCAACCAGGCATCTAAGACCAGTCCCAAAAAGCACCAAGACTCTACCACACTGAGCAATTGGTCATTGAGGTACAGTTCTGGGCATGGAGGGACAGCACTACAGTGACAAAGCGTATGAATCATATTTTGGTGGCTGAAAACCATGGGTGAGAGCCCAGGACTACATATTTCATATGGCACCCTGTAGTCAGTGTTCATCAACACCCATAGTTGAGGAGCAATGGTGATAGCAAAAATCATCAGTATACAGTAGGGATGACACTGTACATCCCACAGCTGCAACTAGACTATTGACAGCCACCAGACAAAGGGGGCACACACTGAACAGAGCCCTGTGGGACACCATTCTTTTGTTGATGTGGGAGTTGGGGGGGATGGTGGGAACCAACTTGATCCCATGATGTATGGTGAGACAAGAAGTTCTGGACAAAAATCAGGAGCAGGCCCTGGAGAGACTGCTCGTGCTGGGTAACAAGGTTGTAGTGAATGGTGTCATGAGCCTTTTGCACATCAAAGAAGACAGCTATAAGGTTTTGACACAGGGCAAAGGCTGACTGGGTAGCAGTCTCCATGCAAACAAAATTGTCAGCGGTAGAATGGCCTAGGCAAAAACCAGCCTGTAGACTCAAGGTAACAACACAGCCCCCAGCTCACCTTACATTTGCACAGCTTATAGAGAACATTTGTGAAACTAATTGAGCGACAGCTGCCCATCTCAATGAGGTGGTTACCTGGTTTCAGTAACAGGACAATTACACTTTCCCACCTATGACATGGGAACTCATCCCTCACTCTGCATACAATTGAAAATGGCAGGGATGTGACACTGGCAATCCACAGATAGGTGTTTTGAGCATTTGACTATAGATAAGGTCTGGCCTTCAAGTTGTGTCAGGGCAAAGGGCTTGAGCACTGAGTAATTTTCACTCATTGAACACAGCTTTACACGACTCCAGGTGACATGAAGTGAAAGGTAAAAGGTAAGTGAATTCACTCGACTCACTGTTTGAGGATACGAAATACAGGCTGGTAATTCTCAGACTCAGAAGCCTGAGTAACGCAAAACAAAATGTTTGGGGCAGTGCCGCACATAATGAGGAAGGGTGGCATGTGTTTGTTTTAGACTGAATCCAGACTGTACATGCAAACTTGTCTGAAACACTGTCCTTGTCAGCTCAATTCTTAAAATAGCTCCAAATAGTCATGGAGTGTAGGGTTTCGCAATACATGGAACCTGGTTTCCTGGAGGTCAACACCGAAAGCAGAGAAAATGAGTGAGACACATCACAACTCAATCAGGTGGTGGAAAAAAAAATAACTGGAACAGTCCCACTGGAAAATCACACTATCAATATCTCGTGGGGCCATGAAGGGACCCAGAAGGCAGGTCACGCCCCAGGGTCACCTGCTGCTACCGGTTATGTACACATTGATTCTGAAGAAGACTGTGTGGGTATCCAATAATACAGTGCCCACACAGAAGTCCCCTCTGGTACAGAGTCTGAACATATGAAAACCAGTGGCATGGGGACCATGAAACCACCTCTATCCCTGAGGTCATTTTTATGTCCCTCCTCTCATTGGGCAATTCTGATGTCCAAGAAGGCTTATCTGCCCCAGCTGCAAGACAGAGGAGGAATGCAAAGCCCTATGTACAGTAACCTGTGGTTCCTTGAGCTACTGGCTGGTATCCAGTTGCAGATCAGCAGAATCCTGGGACGGGAGTGTCCCTAGGGAACCCTTCCTGGTGTGAGATGACAGAGAAAGGGGTGTTGCTTCTCCAGCTGGAGACTGGGGATTGACATAGCCAATGGACAGGGAGCCAACGCTCCCAAAGTGGGTGTGGGTGACGGTTGCCAACCTCCAGGGGAGCAGGTGTAGTTAAAACAGCCCTGAGGGCCTGACACAAAAGACACAAAGGGTGAGGGTACTGTCATTAGGGAGGATGAAATAATCATAACCATATCATCATAAATCATCATCCTCCTCCTCCTTTCATCCATCCATCACGCAAACAACCCTGTTCCTTCTTGGCCTCCTGACACAAGAGTCTATCAAGAGTCTTGTATTCTTGGATTTTTCTTTTCTCTCTGAAAGACTGTGCACTCCAGTGAACAGGGGGAATGGCGCTACCTGCAGCTGACACCGATGGGCGAGGGGCACAGGGAGTGTTTGTGTGCAACTAATGTGCACAATCCTGGAATATGAGGCTAGCATTACAATGTGAAGACATGTGCCCGAACCTCATACATTGAAGCACCGTGTGGGAGCGGTAACATCGGATTTCACTTCACCACCTTTATCCCTTCAGGCAACAAGTCATCATCCAAAGCCAAGATGAAGGCCCCAGTATCAAACACATTGTCCTTTGGTCCCTACTTGATAGGACATCCCATTGCTCCAAGCTGATGTAACTCATCATCAGTCTGTAAAAGGAGGCCGCCATGTTCAGACTGTTATGGAGAGAGTGATACTTGCAAGAATGTCACACAGCTTGTCACAGGCAGGCAGTACCAGTGACTGTAACTGAACCACTTCTCACTTTTGAAACTGCTGCTACTTCCCTAAACCTGTCGTCAAGCTGTTCAACACAGGGTAATGGCTTTGTGGCCAAAAAGTATCTCTCATAGGTCCTAGATTGAAATAAGTATTGTGAGGAGTATTTCTCCCCTTGTCTCTTAGGCCTATGTTCCACCTACAACGTAGCCAGGGAAGGAAAAATTGTAGTAAACCTTTCCTTCAGAAGACATTGCTAGGGCCATGTGGCCATCAGCAGAAGAAAGTTTGAGCTGCTGCAGTTGCGAGTTATGTGCCTTGGTGCCACCCACTCCAAATGGAAGCTCTCCCCATGGGCACTACCCAGCCATAACAACAGCTACCTGGCTGGGTAATCGTTGCTGGGAGTCCCCATGCCCCAGTCTGATGCGCACATACTGCTTGGCACACATGGGGGGTTTCCAGCAAAGGCACAACCCCCCCTCTTCCACCCCACAGGGATGGCTACTGGGTTGGGTTTATTTAATTTTGCCAGAAAGGATGGCTGCAAAAGATAGAAATGCACAAAAAGTGGAATGTACAACACACTAGGTCACCCTCCCCGCACAATCCACATTTCTGTAAAATTTGGAAGAGGAATGGCACAGCAGACCTGACAATGGGGACCACATGAAGGATGACAAGTTTTAATAAAACAACGGAAAAGAAAAAAAATAAACTTGTGTCTAACGTGATAAACCAAATCCATGCATGGTTAGCATCAAGAAGATCATCCAATGGAAAGGCAGAGGGGAGAAAAGAATAGAAGGATTGATTTGCAGCAAGAAAACTGAAGTAGTGCTGCAACAGCTGTGGCCCTGCATTGGGCGAGCACATACTTACAGAAGAAATGCGAGCCCCCTAGAGGCGGGAGGGGGGGGGGGGGGGGAGATTAGACTTATATGCGGCGGTATGTCGATACCTTAGGTTCTACGCTAATTTGCTGAACAGACACACATTTTACATGGTCCTCTGTACACATCACACAGGCAGCAACGGGTAAGTTCTTCTTTCTTACTTCAAAACAAAAAACAATTTCATGTACAAGTATGTTTTTCTGTGCCAAAAATGTGACGAGTAAGACTTCGAACAGAAGGCCTAGGGTAAACACTAGCGGACGACTTTTCTCTTAGTACTGACTAACATAACTGTGGTTTTAACTTAACTATGTAGCTGTACAAGACCACACTAACATGTCTTGTCTGGCGTATGCAAGGCTGGCAACAATGAATAATAAGAAAAATACAAATAAAGAGTGGCACCAAATAGTAAGAACTAGTCATAACTCTATCACGTAAACAAAAACAAGCGACACCAGCATGTAACTCAAGATAAATTTGTGTAGTTACCGATGTACCACAATACACTGCATTGTGCTCACATATAGACCATGACCTTGCTCAAAGTATGAGCTTTGGATATTGCAAAACCCATATCAAAGAATCAATTATAAACATAACTATTGTGATAAACTCCAAATTGCCCTTCTGCACATTAATTCCATGGTGGCTGAAGGGTGTATCCTGAATTGCAGAAGAAGTAATGATGTAAAATACTCCACTACTAACCACACAATTTCTCCAAATGTTTTTTACCCACAACAGCAATAAGTGCAATTTGTATTTTGAATATTCAGAATGTTACCAATCTGCATCCAATTGCAGAGTGACTATCGTCGCTCCATCAGGAAAGAGCCTGTCTTCTCAGCTGGCATGAAGAATTTAACACAGATGCATCAGAAATTGTGGTTCACACTAGTCAATCCACTTCGGTAACTTCCTTTCAGAGACTATTCTGCTTGGCCAATGGACCCACTCAAGCAACTGCCACTCAAATTGATATCAGCACCAGCAGGGTCTGTGAAGGGAGGAGAGCAGTATGACAGAAAATGACACCACAGCATTGCTGAAATGAGTCATGTAGTCATTGGTTGAGTGTAAGGACAAGTTTTTACCATATGGCATGTTAAGTAGTCTTGCTCTTCAAACCAGATATCTGAATAACTAAACCCAGAGCTTGTTCGGATCCATCATGGTTCTACATCAGCATCAGCATCACCAAGTCACATCTCTGAGAATTCATTTTGTCTTCGTCTACCAAGGGGTGTTGGGGAAGGGGGGGGGAGAGAGAGAGACAGAGGGCATGGGGTGAGGGAGGGAGAGAGGAGGGAGGGAGAGAGGAGGGAGGGAGAGAGGAGGGAGGGAGAGAGAGGGGGGGAGAAGAGAGAGAGGGGGGGAAGAGAGAGGGGGGGGGAGAAGAGAGAGAGGGGGGGAGGAGAGAGAGGGGGGCTGAGAGAGAGAGGGGGGGAGGAGAGAGAGGGGGAGAAGAGAGAGGGGGGAGGAGAGAGAGGGGGGCGGAGAGAGAGAGGGGGGCGGAGAGAGAGGGGGGGGCGGAGAGAGAGAGGGGGGCGGAGAGAGAGAGGGGGGCGGAGAGAGAGAGGGGGGCGGAGAGAGAGAGGGGGGCGGAGAGAGAGAGAGGGGGGCGGAGAGAGAGAGAGGGGGGGCGGAGAGAGAGAGAGGGGGCGGAGAGAGAGAGAGGGGGCGGAGAGAGAGAGGGGGGGGCGGAGAGAGAGAGGGGGGGGCGGAGAGAGAGAGGGGGGGCGGAGAGAGAGAGAGGGGGGCGGAGAGAGAGAGAGGGGGGCGGAGAGAGAGAGAGGGGGGCGGAGAGAGAGAGGGGGGGCGGAGAGAGAGAGAGGGGGGCGGAGAGAGAGAGAGGGGGGGCGGAGAGAGAGAGAGGGGGGCGAGAGAGAGAGAGGGGGGCGGAGAGAGAGAGAGGGGGCGGAGAGAGAGAGGGGGGGGGCGGAGAGAGAGAGAGGGGGGCCGGAGAGAGAGAGGGGGGGGGCGGAGAGAGAGAGAGGGGGGCCGGAGAGAGAGAGAGGGGGGCCGGAGAGAGAGAGAGGGGGGCCGGAGAGAGAGAGAGGGGGGCCGGAGAGAGAGAGAGGGGGGCCGGAGAGAGAGAGAGGGGGGCCGGAGAGAGAGAGAGGGGGGCCGGAGAGAGAGAGAGGGGGGCCGGAGAGAGAGAGAGGGGGGCCGGAGAGAGAGAGAGGGGGGCCGGAGAGAGAGAGAGGGGGGCCGGAGAGAGAGAGAGG